>NC_135786.1:93820000-94420000 GCF_051106095.1 Pogona vitticeps
AAGTGGACACTCCATCCTATGCCTGTGAGCTCTGAACTTTCTAGACTTAGTGTGAAAACACGCTAGGCTTTGAATATATCATTGTGACTTTCATCTGTGTTCGCTCAGCACTAATCAGCAAATTTTAATTTTAAAAAAACTGAATGAAAAATTTAAATATATGACTAAATACTTATTTTTAATCACATTTTTATCGAAGAACACTTGGATGGTGTGAAAGCTTTGCAGGTGAGTAAATTCTAGTATGCACATTTGCTAAGAAGGTATGGATCAGGCAGTTTCAAACTGGAATTCTGAAGATTAAATTGGTTAAACATCCCCTGAAGTTTCCATCCATTTTCCATCTTCTGTGTCTTTCTCCCTCTGCTTACACATGTGTCTGCTGTCTCTTAAGTGGCTCTCTATTATCTATATTCTGCCCTTGTCAACTTCTGTCCTTGTGCCCTTGGCTTCAGGGCATCCTGGAAATTCGGTAACATCTTCCACAAGGGATAAAATATCCCTCACCCAGATGCTTCTCAGCTCCTGCTTGGTTTTCCACAATTTCAGCTGTGCTGTGATTTTTCTCTCTCTTAAATGCCCAGTACCAACAAATGGGCTTTATTTTGTACTCACTGGGTAAAGTGGGCTTGTGTGATTTGTTGCTTCGATTCCATTTTGACCCATTCTCTTCGCTAGTATTTTCTATAATTTGTTTGCTTTTACTCTGTGCTGTTACTGTTTACAGTGGTGCCCTGCATGACGACGATAATCCGTTCCGGGAAAATCGCTGTTAAGCAAAATCGTCGGCATGCGAAAAGCCTTTCCCCATTGGAGTGCATTGAAACTTGGTTTAATGGGTTCCAATGGGGAAATTGCCTCGTCGTCCAGCGAAGATCGCCCATAGGGAAGCCACTTTGCAAGCGCTGATCAGCTGTTAAAATGGCTGTCCTGCGAAGCATGGGTCTGGAAAACACAGGGTAGCCATTTTAGGAAGCTGATGATTGTCGGAAAAAATCATCTTGCGAATAAACGGACCGTGAAGGACGGACCAAATCATTGCTATAGCAATTGCAAAAAGTCATTGTGATGCAGTTTCGGCGTACAGTGGGGTCATCATCTAGACCCTCGGATGTTCTTTTTTGGGGGGGACACATGGCATGAACATTTCATAAGCACATGAAGAAATGTAGATCAAATTTCTTTGTTCTCCTGTGACTTCATGAAGGGTAGTTAATGCTTCTTCATCAGGGTTAAAATGTGGACAGAAACTGAAACTACTAAATCTAAAGATATCAAGATGGTTTTTGTAAAGTACATTCAATATAAAAAGTCTAGCACATACTTTTTCCATATGTACAGTAGGACTGTGGTATCTGTCAGGGATCAGTTCCAAGCCCTCAGTGGATGCCCAACAAATGTAGAAGTACATCACATGGTCTCTGCCTCCCTCTACTGTCCAGATTTGGTATATACACCCTGGAAATACATACCCGGTAAATATGTATTTCTGGGATTTTTTTTAATGTAGCAGATAAATGAATCAGCAGATACTGATCCCGCAGATATGGGGTCCTGCTGTACACATATAGGTCGGAACGAAGGTTAAACAAATATTTTTTCAGTAAGTAGATATAGAAATGGTTCTGCTTGAGATACTAAAAGCTATGCGACACATGACGATAGGAAATGTCCGAGGTCTGGGGACCACAGACATCTCTCCCTGCCACCAGATCTTCTATCACTGGGCCCCTATTCTGTGCTGTACCAGAGGAAATTTGGTTGAAAAACCTTGGATAATTTTGCCATGTTTTTGTTTCTAAGACCTACCTACAAACATAGCTGTTATGTTTCATGCTTCACCTAGAGCAGCGGTCCCCAACCTTTTGGGGACCATGGACCGGCTGAGCCTCTGAGGAAGGCGGGGACCTCCTCTCGTGCTGGCGTGGGCGCATGTGTGTGTGCTCTCAGGCGCATGTGTGAAGCGTTGGGGGAGCACGCAGCCACCACTGCAGCATGAGCGCTCCCCCACCCCTTCGTGCATGCACAGGATCGCCTGCACGCCCGCATGCCCACCCCTTCATGCAGGCAGTTGGACACATGCATGAAGGGATGGGGGAGTGCTCACGCCGGTGCTGGCATGCGTGCTTGTGCTCAAAGCAGCTGTGGGGAGGGGAGTGCATGCGGGGGGCAGGAGGTCTGTCTCCATGGCTCAGGTCACCGACTGGCATTGGGCTGCAGACTGGGGGTTGATAACCTCTGACTTAGAGAGTATGAAGGAGTGTTTAGAGTAGGGACAGAAGGTTGGAGTCTGTGGGGGCTACACTGGAACACTCGAGCTGTATGCAGCTCGTAAGCTGCGTTTTCCCCATCTTTGTCATACATGCAGATTTCCACATAGAAGCTTGAAAAATTGTTCTTTGTGATACAGGACATGGTTTCCATATGGAACAAAGGGATGTGGAGCGTACATAGAGCTCTAATATAAAATAGGTGTGGTTCGCCCAATTCTTGCTTGCTTGAGATGAGAGTTTATATTTGAATATAATCAAAGTATCAGTATCAATATCTTTTCCCTCCCTATAGGACGTGATTGCTTCTCTACTTCCAGTGTTTATTTTAAACCTACTCCCTGTTGAAATCAGATCTTGTTGAATACACCAAACAGCATTAGGCAAATTGCTCTCTTAGAGACTCAGTTAAAATGAAAGTAATAAAAGAGTAAAAATATTTTGCCAACTATTTGTCCAGATGAAGACTTGGGCTTTCTTATAGTACCACACTTCATAGTTATTTCATGGATCAAAGTATTTGGCATCACCCAGGGCTGAGAGAATCAGAACCAAGCACTGTTTATTGAGAAATTTAGGCTATTCCTGTTGCGTAGCCTTCTGCTTATTAGGCACAGAATTTATTCTGTATATAGAAAGTAGTCTTTTCTGCTCCAGGCCTTATGGTATTGACATTCAAGGATATGGTATAAAGAATGCAACTTAATAATACAACTTTAAAATGCATTACCCACATTCTGTATTCATGTTTACTATAAATGTCTTGATCTATTTAACTTCTCGAGTAGAAAATATTATTAAGGGCAACGAAATGAGACATGCCTTAGAAATGCTAAAATGAAAAATGCAGATTTTATAAGTTGTTTTGTCATTGAGGATTGAGGATTCAAAGTGTGCATGGGGGTGTTGAGATCAAACCAGCCTATCTGATGAGCCTGTGACTTTCATGCATCTCTTCTGGCTACATCTATCCCCACTTGTGCCGTCAGCATTTTCATTTCAAAACATGACAGTTTTCAGTGGAAGCAGTAAAAATTTCAACCTGTGGTTTTAAAATACTTTTTTTTTTTTTTCAAATATGGAAATTGTACTTCAGGTGGGTTTTCTTGATGATTTCTTCGTGAGAAAAAAGTTCAGAGGTTATCTTATATTGAAAAGATTACGTCTTTCAAATTTATTTATATTCTTTTTAATGTTCCGATTATTGGTTTCTGTACCATGAATGAGAACTACCAGTAATGTGAATAATTTATATTCAGAGCCGTTTACTTTGTACTATATACTCTGCAGGTAAATAATCCACACAATTACATCATTTTTCTAAGACTGGATTTGAAATATTTGAAATTAGTGCTTAGCAGGTTTTAAAATAGGGTGGGACCTGAAGAAGTAGGGCGAAACTGCAATTCTGAATGTATGACATTATCTTCCCTCAGTCATGCATGGAGGACATTGTTGAGACCTTTGCTATTTGGAACCCCCAACTGATCTGTATTGAAATAAAACCCAGGTTAAGAAGGCGCACCGACTGCTTACCCAATACACTGTAGAGTTGATTGAGGAAAATCTTTTTCCAAAGAGAATGGCGTGTAGAAGAAACACCAGGTAGTGAAAAGCTGAGTCAGGCATTCCTTGGGTCAATTTGCCACCAAAGGAAATGCTGTCATATCTACTTAGATAGCTGCACATCTGGACCAGAATTCTGTTACCTCAGCCTTCAGTGAGATAACAATAGAAGCAACAACAGCCTGAAAATCATGAGGGGCAGGGTTTATATCATCTAGAGCAGTGGTTCTTAACCTTTGTTACTCGGATGCTTTTGAACTGCAACTCCCAGAAACCCCAGTCAGCACAGCTGGTGGTGAAGGCTTCTGGGAGTTGCAGTCCAAAACTCCTGATTAACTCAAGGTTAAGAACCAGTGATCTAGAGCAGTGGTTCTTAACCTTTGTTACTCAGATGTTTTTGGACTGCAGCTCCCAGAAGCCTTCACCATCAGCTCTGCTGGCTGGGGTTTCTGGGAGTTGCAGTTCAAAAACACCTGAGTAACAAAGGTTCAGAACCACTGATCTAGAGGCTGTAGCCAGGCCCAGGAAGGTTTCTTGGAGGCACTGCAACTAACCTCCATCAGACCCAAAAGGCTATTGCTAAGTGAAGATGCAGTGTCCCTCCATCGTTGTGTTTTGCCTTTGCCTTCACCATCATTACAGTTTAGCCGCTGATTTCTTGAAGCCATTGAAGGCCAGCGAAGGAAGGCTTTAGGCTTTCTTAAGGTTCCCCTCCTTTCATTACCTTACAAGAAGTAATTGTTCCTCAGGACCTCCTATTCATATCAGCAATGGAATCCATCAGCTGCAGTGGTCTTAGTGTGTTCTTGCTTACAAATTTTGAACATTTAAAAATGAGCATTTACGATGAGGCACAACAACCTCATAACAACGTACAGTATAGACGAAGCCTGTATTTTGTATTGCATTTCTCATATATTGTGTTAACTGTATATAGCCATAGTTAAGTGGTAGAACACTTTTTCCCCCCATGCATGAGGTCCCAAGCTCTGTTGCTGGCTTTTCCAGGTAAGATTGGGAAGATCTCTGTCTGGAACCATTGAGGGCCACAGTCAATAAATGCTGTTCAGGGACAGCAAATGTTTTGCCCTTGAAGCTGCCCCACTGAAGCCTGGTTAATTCTCCAGTATCTCTCTGAAATCCTTCCCAGTTGGGACACAGCAAAGCACAAGGGAAGCTACTAGAGCCTTGAAATGGTGATCCCAAGAAACATGGAAACCATCAGTGCTGCTCAACTATTTCCTCATCAAATGAGCAGTGCGAAAGATAGGGAGGTTGCAGGGAGAAGAGTTTAAGCTGGCGATGTTCTGCTTGTTAACAAATGTGTCTTCAGAGGCAGAGAAGATTGTCCATCCCTTTATAATAATACTAAACTAGGGGGAGAGATGATTTGCTCGTTGTAAGACTGCTTCTTCCATCAGCCTCTGCTGCCACTGTATGAAGCACAAGCATGGGGATTTACACCTCATGCTGCAGAGGAATCCTGTTCTGCATCTCACTATTGGTCATATGTGTCTCTTCCTCTGCCTGTTTTCTTTGGAAGTTTCCCCATCTCACATATACCCAAGTTTAGAGTTGAAATTCCCCAGAGTCCTTTGCATATTTTGTTCTGCACATTGATGGTGCATTAGAAATGATAGTTTAATTTCAAACAGAAGAGGTAAAGGTAAAGGTTCCCCTTGACAATTTTTTGTCCAGTCGTGTTCGACTCTAGGGGGCGGTGCTCATCCCCGTTTCCAATCCATAGAGCCAGCGGTTTGTCCGAAGACAATCACATGGCCAGTGCGACTTAGACACGGAACGCTGTTACCTTCCCACCGAGGTGGTCCCTATTTATCTACTTGCATTTACATGCTTTCGAACCGCTAGGTTGGCAGGAGCTGGGACAAAGCGAGGGGAGTTCACTCCGTCGCGTGGATTCAATCTTACGACTGCTTGGTCTTCTGACCCTGCAGCACAGGCTTCTGTGGTTTAGCCCACAGCGCCACCACGTCCCTGTCCAAACAGGGAAACAAACAGTTCTTCAAAAAGAAGAACTTTTACTCAATTGTGCTTCTTTTCTCATTACATCCATGTATCACCCAAGGTCACCTTCACATCCCCTTCAAGGAGCTTAAATGGATTTTGCCTTGGATCGGGGATGCTCTTTATGAAAACTCCTTGAGGCAGTTCAAGGTGGGAACAAACACACTGGAGCTATAAAATGATATAATTAGTTGACTTATGAAGGTTTGTTTGTTTGTTATTTTAATGGCATACACATGCTCCTTGAACAAACTGTATTCTGCCTTTGTGGAATCACAATAGCAGATGAAAGAGAGCAAGTCATCTTAAAGCATCTTGCCACCGCCAGCACTCCATCTGCACAGAAAATATTTTGACAAGAAGCACAATGTCGGCTGAGCGTCTAGTGTGCAGGTAGTTTGCTATTCTCAGCATGCACCTACTTGAGGAGAGGAGCTACTTAAAGAGAAATTGCATTGCCGCATAAGGGGGCTTGCAATCACTTCATGGCTGAAATGTATATGGAAGATAATTGGGCTTTGGAATATGGGGTGCATGGAGATAAGAAGGCATGTCATGCTGCAACAGTCATGAACCAGTTGCCTCTCCAACAACATTGTTCTAAATAAAGGAGAGCCAGGAAAGGAGCATTGTATCATTCTATACCTCTGTAACCAAGTCATCCATCTCCTTTAGTTCAGTCCAAAGGTTTCGCTTGGTTTCATTTTGGTGAAGGTTTTCTCTTCTTTTGGTATTTTGTTTCCATATGAATGCATAGCAGTGGTCCTCCAGTAGTAATGAGGGCGTGTTGAAACAGCCGTCCAGAACAGGAACCTCCGCTTGGTGCATCTCATCATCTAAATTTGATTGTGCTGGTTGTATTTTGAGTAATGTGGTTGCTGCTGTTTCCAGCAACAGTGTCACTTTTGTCAATGAATGCCTATGATGAAAAATAAGATATTTCTAGGGAGCCTTATTTTAATTGAGGGCTTAGGTGACATTAGAAGTGCTCCTCAGGCCATTTGAGACTCTCGCAGGTCTGTCCATATAATTATAAATGGCAACTACAGTCCGGCGCTGAGGAAGAATGCTTTCAGAAGCAAAAGATACTGCAGCTGTTCATACACTCCTTTTTGCAAGGGTTTCCCTTCTTCACCTCTGCCGCACAAGTGGTGCAGCCTTTTCATTACGTTTCCTAAAATCAAAATAACATGTTACATAGAGAGGTCTAATTATATAAGAGCTATTTTTGAAATAAATGTTCTACAGATATTTTGAAGATATATCCAGAAATTAACCCTTATAGGTCAGTTACAGAAGAGTACATATTTTTGCCACTTTGTACATCAGAAATATGGAAGACGGGGGGCCTGGCATGCTCTGGTCCATGGGGTCACGAAGATTCAGAGACGACTTAAACGACTAAACAACAACATCAGAAATACACGGGATAAATGATGCAAACATGGTTCTCAGCTCTCCGGCATCCCTGTCCAGGAACAATAATTAGAGAGCCAGGATTGACTGCAGTTTTCTAATGAGAGTGACAGATCTCGATCTAGCCCTTGGCAGATTAAGTCTTCAGGCACATACTCAGCTGTCAATACAGAGGAGACCTGAGTCTGGTCGGTGCTCACGTGGAAGATTGCCTGAGAATCCTGCACACTTCACTTCAGGCTTTATCATAAAAAGAAAAAAGGCATAAAATTCAATACTCAGTGCACCTTGGTTTGCTCTCCCGCTAGTACAATGATATGCCTTTTGATTTGGTGATGGAACACAAATGTTTTCCAGGGAGTGTGGCATACCTACATGCATATGCAACTCCAGACACTCATGCATCCAGTCACCAGTGAAGTCAGTTGACAGAATGAGTTGCTGAATGGTAAGTGAGTACTTGCATAGGGACTAGCAGCTATATTTAGGCAAGGGTTCATATATGTGTGACTGAGGATATCTAAAAGTGTATGTACATATCTGCATTTATATTACTGTTCACACATTGCTTCAGTACACACTGGTGCAACCAAGCTTTATGCAGCACTTCTGCTTTGCAGCTCTATAATGGTTTGTCTGTGCATCTACCTTAGTGTGGGTGGTTGTTGTGCACCTGATATCCCCAGGTTTCTACAGATTTAAAAAGGTCCTTGTGTAAAAAAGGAAATGGGGGCAGTTCATCAAAAGGACTGTTTTAATGCTCCCATTCAAATTGCTATTACCAATGCTTAAGGGAAAACATTTGGCTATTTTCATGGGTTTTTCATGTAGATAAGGCCTGAAGTCATGATTAAAATCCATACTAAAGATTCTAGTAAAGGCAAAGTATTGACCTAAAATGGTTTGAATTGCTTGCACATCATAGAAGTGCAGGACTAGCATCAATGATTGAATTAGTAAAATTGACATTGCCATAGCTTATTTCCTGTACAATTTTGTCAATTGTCCAGCAGGATATATTCAGAGAGGGAGAAGAGTTCGGTTTTAAGATACTAAGATTTCCCAAACTAGTCCATGAAGTGAAACAAGTTTATATTTTGTGTCTGATGTTTTCTAAATTTAGAGCACTGTTCCTTCAATGTTTGGGGATGTAAATCCTTACTTACCTTGTTCTTGAGTGCAAGGAGGAAAAAATTGGAAAAACAACACTTGCACAACAAGATATTGTCTGTCCCAATTAGAGTTTTTTTCATTGCAACAATGCTTTTTGAACAAAATATGCAAATTGAGCACATTTAGTTGGCAAACTGTGATAGCAGCTGGCTTGTTGCACAGACAGTTGATAATCAGAAGCATCGGATGGGCTGTTTGAGGTGTTTTTTTTTTTTTTTTTTTTTTTTTTCTCAGCCAGTCAGCCCTTCTCTGCTTCTGAGGGCACACTTTTCTTCACAAAGGGAAAAATACACTGGTTTTGTACCAAGATATTTTGTGGAAGTTGCAGAAACTTTTTACTAAAAAGGCACTTATTTTGTTGCGGCACTGAAGGCAAAAAGTCTTGCAGTGGTTTAACAAACTCGTAAGAGGTAAGAAGTTTCTTTTTCATATCAGTCTCAAAACTAGAGCTGTGCATGAAGTCCCCTGATTCAGTTTGGAGGCCTACTTAGGGTATCAGAATGTGTCCCAATTTGCTGCGGAGTGATTTACACCCTATCAGATGCGATCTCTGCTCAAATCCATAGTGATTTGTAAAATCAATCTATTGGGAAACAAAACAGTTGTAATTCATTTTGTTTTGTGTTGGCACTGTTTTATCAAAAATTTGGAGACACTGCTACATATGTCAGTTGCTATCTACCATTTATTGAAGTCATCATCCTGTAACTATAAAAGAAACTTGAGATATTACAAAACACTGCAACAATAGTGAAGTTTCTTCTCATTAAGTTGCAACTCCAATTTAATGTATTTTAATTGGGATGGGGAGATAATTCACAGCACTTCTGAGCTCTCTCCTTAAAGCATATTGTGGTATCCTTTCACTGCATGCATTGTTGTTTTTCTTGTGCTTACTTCTTTTTGTTTAAATTGCCTGGGTGCACAAACTCTTAGGCTATCTAGGCAAAGAAAGGCAAAACCAGATTCTAAATGTACATCGCATCATGGATGCCTGGTAGCATTGTCTTATTGTTAGCAGTAATGCAGCCGGACCTTATTTTGTACCAGTTTACCACTTCCATGTGCCTCAGTTTGTTTTCTTCCTGGGAGAGTATTTACAGCTGAGTCAGATGGAAGAATGTTATATCCAAGAAGCTGTTTTGGGTGGTTTTCATTTTCAAAATGAAATCTATTGGGTTGGAATAGAGTACCGAAAGAAGGCTTGAACTTCTTCCAGCTGTTTTTTCTTTTTTAAATTCTGCTTCGTATGTTTCCTCTGCCCAGATTTTAAAAAGTAGAAAACACAATTGGTGCATAGTTGAAGTTATTTTCTTAGTGTCATAGCAATGGGCATATTTACGGGGGAGGGCCAATAGGATGGGAATGCCTAAGTGCCCTCTGCTCATACCTGATGAGGCAAATTTAGATTGGACCCAGACACACGACATCAAGCTGAACAACAACAACTACCCACTACAATTATTTGGTCTTCAATTGTGCAAATGAATTCCTCTGTCCAACCTCTTTGGCTTGGTTTTGGGCAACTGGTTTTAACTGTCTGACCTTGGGAGAGAATCCAGATAAATCCCTTTGTTCCTTTGAGGTTGTATCTTATTCACACTTACGTAAAAGTAAGTAGCAATAGTATTGAATAGGCATGTACTGGATTTCACTATGGACCTCTCTTTTCAAAACCAGCTATAATAAAACATAAACATTTAGTAGCATGAATTAATTCTACATAATATTGGTTCATTGTTCATTAGTAATGCCAAATATTTTATGTATGGCAGCTACCGTGTTAACAGAAGCAGCTGTTGAGAAACAAGTATCAGTAGTTGGTCCATTTAGCTTATTTTAAAAATGGCTTTAGTTTGTTTAAATAGAAACTAGGTTCTTTATTTTTTTTAAAAAAAAAATCTTTCTCTTAGGAGAGTTTAATGGGTCTGATTTTCTAATAGCAATCCAGAGGAAAATATTGTACGATGGCTCGTAATGATGGATCACAATTTGAATTGCAAAATAGCCTCTAGGAAGAGCTCTAAATACATTGATTATGTGGCTATCCTAAGAGACAACAGTAATTAAAATTATGCCACAGATTGGATCAAGACATGTTAATATTTAATTAGGCAATAAGTGAGTCTTGAACAGGTGTCCATTGTTGTTAAGGGCTTTACTAGTGTGTGAGTAAATTCTGCCTTAAGCAAATAGTTGCTTCTTTGATTGTGTGTAAGTGTGAATTTGATGTTTAATTAGCAAGCATTATAGCCCTGATCTTTGGAGGTACGTATAGGTGTCATCTCTCTCTCTCTCTCTCTCTCTCTCTCTCTGCATTTTAATATGCTCTCTGCTTTATTTCTTGCTGCAGTTAATGTATTTAATTCATGTTCTATGCTTCTGTATTGCACTGAGAAAGAGCGTTAGCTGGGAAGTCCACTGTCTATTGAAATTAAATATTAACACTGGGGCTGCGAACTCACAATGTATTTATTTGTTTTGCTTAAGTAATTTATAGACTTCCCTACAAGAAGAATTCTCTGGACAGCTTGGAAGATGGAAAGAGAGGACAGAGAAGCACAACTCGGCAACTTCAAATGAGTTGAAATTAATAAACGAAGTAATAACAGTGCACAGAGTTAAAAAGGCATTGGGCCACCATGTAAATTGAAAACCTTGGGAGAATTTTAAGAAGAGTCTTTGTGTGACAACAGAGAAACATTTAACTAGGTGCCAAGCAGATCCCTCCAGCATTTACCATGACACTGCAGGGATAAAAAAAAAAATCCTTGCAGACATGGAGAACTGCTGTATCTCATTTGGTGGGCTACTTGGAAAATGGTCTCAGGCTACGAATGTGAGGGGGAAGAAGCAGTCTTTCTAGTCCCATGCCATGAATAGTTTTAAAAATTAGAACCAAAACTTGGAAACAAACTAGGACCTAGTGAATATAATAGCAGATTGGTTTAATGACTGTATATTCATAATATGACATCACACTTAGTACCATCCCATCTGTATTCTATATTCTGGCATGTTTTCAAACCCAGTGAAAAGGCATTAGACTCATCCAAATAGGAAGCCACCAGGGTATGGATGACTGAAGCTGGAAGGTCTTCATCCAGGTAGGGCCAAAGTTGGAATAACCAGCTTAAACTGGTAGAAGGCCACTAGTGACAGATCAGCACCTCTGAAGTGTGAACCTTGTCCTTTCTGTTCAGGAGCCATCTCTAGAAAATGAGTCCACATGCAATTCTTTTGGTACATAAATCAGCCACTAACTGTGCCTTCAGTTTACAATGGTGCCTCGCTAGACGATGATAATCTGTTCCACTGAAATTGCTGTTTAGCAAAATCATTGTCTAGCGAAAACCATTTCCCCATTGGAATGCATTGAAACCTGTTTAATGCGTTCCAATGGGGAAGAATCTTCGTTGTCTAGTGAAGATCGGCCATAGGAAAGCCGCTTTGTGAACCTCCGATCAGCTGTTTAAATCGCTGTCTTGCAAAGCTTAGGTCCTAAAAACACCTGTTTGCAAGTGCGGAGGGAGTTGTCAAAATAATTGTCTAGCGAAAATCGGTTTGCGAAGCAAGGATCAAATATTGTCCAGCAAAATTCCCCCATAGGAATCACTATTTTGCGAATCGCTATAGCGATCGCAAAAAGCCAATGTCTAGTGAAAAAACTGTCATGCAGGGTAACTGTCTAGCGAGGCACCACTGTATTGTCTTCACTCCATCCATTACCATGGCCAGGCTCATGTGGTCTCACCAATATTTGGCAAAAAAGAGAAACAGGATTAGGTGTTACCTGCCTACTGCTTACATGACAGTCCATTTTAAAAATAAGTTCAGAAATTAGACAGAACTGGTTTATTATTAGCGTACATGAAAATGACATATGCTCAGTTTAGGCACATGTCAAAATAATTCCATGCTAGTTCGCATTTTGTAAGTCTGTTCTGTCTGGTTTCCACATCAATCTGTCATTTTAAAAAAGAAATATACATAATTCCACACTTCCTCTCCTGCATACCTCCATTAATTGTTCTGTGTTCACTGTGGAGTCCAACTTCTGGCAAATATAAGCGATTGCATCATTAAAATATTGAAAACATATTAAAACACGCTATTGAGGATTCCCTCATATCTCATTCTGGGTAAGATATCAAAAGACTCCGAGCCACTTCAGAAAGCTCCTAAAACATCATACTTACCCTATCTGTAAGTACTCTTTCAGAGGGAACACACAATCTTCTTGAGGCCATTCATGATATTATCTGGGCACACAAATCAAACTAGACAGTTTTGGTAGGTATCTTGGAGTTTGCTTGCATTGTTTGGTAATTGGTCATCGCGGTTAATTAAAATCTACTTTTACCCTCAACTCAGTCTTAGCCCTCCGCTTGTAATATGAGAATAATCAAATCTGACTGCTTTACATGAGTGTGGTAAAGATCATTGTTCTGATTAACTCCATCTGACTCTAAATATAAATGATGTAAACTGTTTACTCATCAGTGTGCAAAACGTAAGATCCAAACTGGTACTTTACATGCTGTAGCTGTGGGTTTGTGTGCTGGAATTCCCAAAAATCAGGGATTTTTTAAAAAGGGACATTCCCCAGTATTAATATGCTACAATATCATCTTCTCCTTTCAAAAATAATTGTACCTATTGAATTTACCTAGTGCCAACCGGGAATAATCTATTTTCTGTTTCTTTTGGAAACATTTTCCAAAATCTGCTAATGGCTTCCAATTTGGGGGGGTAGAATAAAGCAGATGGGCAAGGAATGAAAGGAAGAACAGCAGGTGTATTTCCCTGTCCCTTGTTCTCTGCCTACTTCTTTGGAACTCTGGCCATACATTCCAATTCCAGAATAATGTCTCTTACTGGGGGGGGGGGGGACCACCCACAACAAAGTGCTCAAATTTACCATTGCCAAAATATTGGGTATTTGCTCTTTTTGTCAACCCATTCTTAAATTGGTTTGAATGGGATCTGATTATACTAGTCCTGCAGTATTTGTCCATGAATGCCAGGAGAGATTTAGCACAATAAAGTTTTCGGGATGGTAGTAAGGCCACAGCACAACTGATCAAGATGGACGAGTTGTCAGAGGATTGCAAAAGCAATCATTATGCTGGAGTGCCTAGATTTAATGTGAATATCTACCGTTGTCAGTGTATCTCAGGTTGTTTTCCAAAGTTCTGTGTTTTCCTTGTCTGACATATGTTATCGATAATAATTGGCTTGCAGCAATTTGTCAGTCTCCATTTAAGCAGCAAAATGAAACAAAGGCCACACATATTAGAGTGTGCTTTAGTTTTGCTGGGCTCTCTCCCCCCCCCCCCCAATGAAGTTAAACTTTCTATGAGAATGATTTAACCCCTGCCAAGTGAGTCAAACCCATTTACTGTTTAATGCTATTGTAAATCAAAGCCATAATAAATTCTCTGTAATTAGTTCCTCCTACCTTGTTTTATACAAATAAGCATCTTGGCAGGTATATGCCACCCATAAGGCAAACCTTGCTTAGCTACGCTTGAGTAAGATTCATGGATTTTCAGTACATTTAGGATGATACAAATTTAACCTTCATTCACCAGGATTAAAATGAAAGTAAAGAAACTTGCATTGGGTGATTTGTGGCATAGGGTGAGTTGTTGCCACCTAGACTGGTTGTATTGACTAGATAGGCAGGGTATAAATAGAATGAATGAATGAATGAATGAATGAATGAATTTCAGATCTCATTAGAATTAGAAAGGTATTAAAACTTAGCAGAAACATTAAGGTAAGGACCACAGTCATGGCATGGCTAGTTTAATCTGCATTTCGTGTACTGCCTGACTCTGTTGACGATTCAGATTCTCCCACTAAATGAGCCAACCTGTTGACAGTACACCACTGCTGCTTCTCAACACTGTGACTCACTGAAAAGCAACAAGGGGCATTATTGCTTCAATATGGCCCATTGGCTGGGACAAAATACAGGTTCCCAATGGCAAAAAAGCAATAGATTTGTTGAAACAGTTTTGGTCCTGCACTTTAAAAAAAACAAACAGACCTGTCTCTGACCTGTGGCTGAAACTTAGAATGTTCTTTGCAACTGTCTTGTGCCAGTGTCATAAGATGCCCATTATGTTGGTCTAGTTCTGTGTAAATTCTGTGAGAAAATGTGACCACAGGGGACAAAAGTGTTTCCCAAAGTCACATACACTGTCTACACTCTGGGTGCATATACATGATTAGTCCCAAAGCCTCACTTGAAAACAACAAAGTCATTTTTGGCAACGCTGGCTGGCAGGGATCAAGAATTACATGTGAATTGGTTTTCTCTTTGTGTACAACTCCAGTTTGATGACAAAGGTTTGGTCATATTGATACAGTCCCAACTCTTGTAATGAATAAGTAAAAACTGTGGGGTGGCATCACCCATCAAAAAGGTTTTTTCTTCCCCAGTGTCCTTTGCTTCTCTTTTTCTTACCCCACTTACTCCATATTTTTCCACTCAATGAAAAATTTTATACAACAGCACAGAGTTTGGGGTTACTCAGCAACCACCTATTGTTCAAAGTCTAATTTTAACCTTGTCATTTTTTTTTGTATTCTATTGAATGTGATATGTAGTAATTGTTTGTCAAGGCTAAATGCTCTAGGACACAACCCTTGCTTAAAATAATATTTTCATAATGGCAAAAGAAGCACTCTAATGGTCTAGAAAAAAAGCTCTTGAATGGGTATGTCAGAAAGCAGGATGTACTGATGTTTATTTCACTTATTAATTTAAAAGTTGTTGTTATATGCTTCTTAAAGCTACTGGGATGCAGTTTTTAGTTTTCTTGTGCTTTTTTTCAAATAGGAATTAAATAACCTTTTCTTTTTAAAATATCACACAGCAAAGTGCTTAAGCTTTAGGAAAAGCATTTTGTCCTCTTGGATTATCATTTTCTTTTAACCTGTTTGCTTTGAGTGTCCCTTTATGTGTTTTTACTGAACTGAACCATTTGCTGGAAAAGTTAAGATTTTTTTACTACAATGCCTAGTATCCCTGGGCAAGCTGCATAGTCCCAGGGGTCCCCCAGAAGAGAATGGTAAACCACTTCTGAGTATCCTGTACCTAAAAACCCTGAAAAGGGTTGCCATAAGTCAGAATTGACTTGATGCCATTCAATTTATTATTATTAGACTGCTCCATTTGTTTTTAAAGAATGTTAAAAAAATTGATTTTAATTTGTTTTTAAAATCTGATTTTAAGGAATGTTTTTTATTTTTATATTTTGTGATTATGGGTGGCTTTTGGGGACCCTCTCGGTCTGAGGTGCAATATATAAATTGCACATATACAGCTGCCATATATGATTGTTTAAAAAATGCAGATTCTTATGGAATCCTAGAATCTAATAAATGTTAGTTTGTGGCATAAGCTTTGGTGACTACAACCCATTTAAGATGAACAAAATGACACTTTAGTTGGCACATCATTCTAAGCACACTTGGGTGGATGAGGGGTTGTAATCATTGGAGTAAGAGGAAACTGAAGGTGTAAATAATGTGTTTCAAATCAGTATTACCTGCCCTAAGTGATCATCTGATTCAAAGCTATTAATGTAGAGAAGCAAATGGTTCAGAAGCCACTTTCATTCACTTATTTGATTGAGTATGAAGTTTCTCCAGCTTATTGTGCCGAAAAGCTCAATGAATGCTTCCTGATATGTATGCATATACTGTACGTACATGAGATTTTTTTTTATATGCAAAGGATGATGCCAAGTCCTGTGAAGCTATCTAAAGTGACGATGTCTTAGAGTGTGGGCCATTCACATCCTTTGCCTGTATTTTTGCCAAGCCCATCAATGTCATCTGATCATTATTTCTTAATCTTGTCACTGAAAAGTCATCATTGTATGGTTTGGGCAGTATGTAATGCATTGTGTTTCCATATGTTGACTACCACATGCATCCAAAGATAAAAAGAATTTATTGCTATATTAGAGTAAATAGAGTTTACAGTTTTGTAATGGTTTGATTGAATCAAGACTGCCTTATATTTGCAGAGTTGTGAAGCACATTACCATTTAAAATGTTTTATCTGTTTATAATATTGAAACACCAGTGAATGAAACCCTAACATTATTTTATTCAGGGGACTTCTTTTTAATTTTGACTCAAGCTCTGGGGAAGGAGTGAGTAAATTATCCCTGTAACATGAACAGTTGTAATGTTCTCTGCAAAGTGGTGAGTTTAGTTTGGCTTCCAAATACGCAGTGAGCAATCCTAGTAAGATGTTGAAGTATTAAATACTTCTTTTAACTGCAGTTCCTCCTCAAAAAGCAACAGAAAAGGTCATATTTCAGAAAGAAACAAACTGGGTTCACAACTCACACAACCCTATTCTATGATTCTCTCTGTGTCCTCTGTTTTAGGTGCCCAGTATTCCAGAGATATATGTTGCACTGCCCATTGGCTATCAAGTCTTTTCATCTCCTCCCCAAGGTTATCCCTCATTGAACATAGAGGCTGAAATCCTGTTGCTTAGCATAGTTAGTTGCAACTAGAGTAGGTCCATTGAATAAATGGAACTCATGAAGGAGTTGACTCAACAAATCCAACTGACTTACTAAGCAACAGGATTTTAGTAACTGGCTTTAAGTATGTAAAGGTAAAAGTTCCCCTTGACAATTGTCCAGTCATGTCCGACTCTAGGGGGCAGTGCTCATCCCCATTTCCAAGCCATGGAGCCAGCATTTGTCTGTAGACAGTTTTCGTGGTCACGTGGCCAGCATGACTAGACACGGAATGCCGTTACCTTCCCACTGTAGTGGTACCTATTTATCTACTTGCATTTTTACATGCTTTCGAACTGCTAGGTTGGCAGTTGTATGTACTTTATTCTAATTGTGCATTGACTCTCTTCCTGGAGGAACTCCTGGTCTATGATCTGTAATATCAGACCAGGAGTTCCCCACCTTGGGTCCTCAGATGTTCTTGGATTTCCACTCACAGAAATCCTTACCAGCACAGGTAGTGGTGAAGGCTTCTGGGAGCTTTAGTCCAAGAATATCTTGGGACCCAAGTTTGGGAACCATGTCATAAACCAGCCATCTTCCAACAAAGATTGATGTATGCATGCCCCCCATGTAACCTGAGTACTTGTTCTGTAACTATAAAATAGGACCCTCACAAATGTTAAATAGACAATTAGGAGCTTCAGAATTTTAGTTTGATTTTGATATTTCAGAATTTAATGACAAAGACATGTTTCTATCCCCAAAACGTGAGTACTGTAATAAGTAGCCTCTTGTCCCCCAGTAATCTGCTCAGGTTGTGGCATTTAGCAAACTTTTAAGTAAAGAGCATGTCAAATTGGCCACAGAAATGCCTTCTCTGAATTCCCCATTAATGCTGCTGTAACATTTCATTTTTTCTGATCAATATATAGGCCAAAGCCATTTCGGATCCTCCGTACTCATTCTTCCTGCTTCTGTCATTTGCCAGAACACAAATGGAGGTTTTCCTCACATTACATGCAGTAATGCAGTGGAGCTAAAGTGTTACAAAACTGCACCTCTCCATAACAGTGAAACATCATGTTCTCCAATTGTCACCTTGAATATCAGGCAGCTTCTGTAGATTGTAGTTTCGGATACTACATGCAGTCATTTCACCTAATGTTATCTGATAAAAAAAAGAGAGTCTTTTCGTTGAACCCAGCCTAAGTTAGCCACATTTGTTTGTTTCCCACTGAAATAATTACAAATAGTTCATATTGAATTTTCTGATGTTTGTGAGATATAACTACAAATAATTATCTGGATTCAATTGTTGCAATCTATGGGATTCATTGAAAATGGTTGTGAACTAAGTGATTTGTCAATTTCAGGGCTGGATAACAAGTGTGGTATTGTATGAAATGTATTCTTTTAGAAATATGAAGTTTGATCTTACATGATAGGAGTGAGTGTGCATTCAAACTTTACCGAAATTATGTTGTACTGAGATGAGTCATTCTTCCACTACACAAGTTTGAGTTTGAATTGGCGGGATCCAGTATTAGACATGGTTGTTTAGTGTTCATGTCCTGGGGGATACCAATACAAAGCTCAGCACCACAGGTGCCACAGTAGTCTGTTCCCACTCCCCAGGACAAGCCCAGTCCACCCACTGGGTTCCCCACAGCAATGTGAGTGGTTGGTCTGGCCCCAGGGGGCCGGACCCTCATTATCTGCACCTATGGGGGGGGATATTCTTACTTGTATACAAATACAAACACCCCAATCTCTACTTAGAATCTTAGAACTACAAAGGAGCCCCTGTTAAAGAGGCACAGTGGGGAATTGAACTTCCAACCTCTGGCTCTTTATCCAGATGCCTAAACCACTGAGCAGTTATATGTATTGCCTGTGTAGCAATTGAGGTTTAAAGCTAAGGCTCAAAGAAGGTAGTAGCTAGTTCCAGCACCCAGGGTTTGTGCTGGATTCAAATTTCTTCAGATGTCCAGACAGATTTTCTCATTTGTTCAGGAGTTAGATTTTATTTTATTTTTTCTTGATTTTTAAAAAACACAAATAAAGCAACCATAATTTGGTGATTAAATGAACCACAAGAAAGCCATACAAATGATATATCTGGTAGGTGGTACTATTAAGCATGATATGTACATTTAAAAAATACACAAGCTTTTATTGAAACTTTGCCTTTTTATAGTTGTTCACAAATTCTCATGGCTAACAGTATTGCACCATACAGAGTGCAGAACCTGTAGGAACAATGTGTGAGTCCTAACCAAGCCTGGACTTGGCAATCTATAGCCATTCTCAACATTTGGGGCAGGGGGTATGGCCATAAACATAACATGAAACAAATATAGGCTGAATCTGGATTGTATAAGTCGCCTAACAAACTTTTAAAGTTGGTATGTGACAAATTGCTTCCAATTTGTGACCTCCTTCAAATGTGTCATGGGCCACCAGGGGGGCTATATGGCCCCCATTGAGAATGGCTGGAAGAGCTGGATTGAGAGCTGACATTAAGTCTTGCCATCTGAGGAAGTGAGGATTGCAAATAGTTGGTTGCAAATATTTGCAGGTGCAATTCTGGTTCAATTTAACCCAACAATGAATTGATTCGTTGGTTCAAAATGATAACTGTAATGATTTTAAAGCAAATTTAACTCATGAGGAGCAGCATAATTGGAAGATTATGTTTTAAAAATGAGGCATGTAAAGGGGCTCTGTTACCTTGTGGGGTATGACTATCATGTGGTACCATTTCAAGCAGACGTAGGCAACATGTCCACTGCATTGGTTCCAAGGCTTATTCGTTGGTTCTTCCCAAACCTTCACTGCCAGACCTCAGCAGCAAACCTGCAAAAGCCCTTTTGAAAAATATCAGGAAATTCTTGTTTTTGACAGCTTTTCAAAATCGGAAGCCCTTTTAGGGCAAGCATTACCTCCCTTCGCTAAAAAAGTTAATGGCCCTGTTTTGAATCCTACCACTTGCCGATGGTTATATAGATCTAAAACTGCAGAACTTTCCATAGAGGAGCCAAAGGCTACTGAGAAAGGTGTTCTGTCCACCACATTCACACTTTGCTCATGGAGTTCATCTTTGTTGATGGAGTTGCTTACCCACCCTCATTCTCATACCTTCTGGCCCACACTGAATCAGGACGAATTAGGATTGCATGCTAATTATCCTTTTAGGAAAGCAGAGAAAAATATGAATTATTTTTATGTTCAACCTCCCAGCTCATGGGAAGTAGACAGAAGAAACTCTGGACAAGTGTCTGCAGCTATGACAAGCAACCAATCAATTTAAGTAGCAGTTAGCAGCAATTCTTTGACGACTTATGCACATGGTGTTTATTTCGTCTCCTCCATCTGTAATAGAATTGGCCCATGTCCTTGAAAAAGTTTTTCAATAACCAAAAAAAAAGGAGATTCTTGACCTCACATGGCACATGATCCGTGTTTTGATTTGGATGACCTGGATAATGGAGACCGACAAAAACATTTTTCTTCTGTCCTTCTGTCTGGCTTCCACAGAGTGGACTTTATCCTTTTCACGTGAGGCTAAATTACTAATTTTTAAATAGGCGGGATTGATCTGACCAGTATGAAATGATGTTTTGTTGTTGTTTCACGGAAGTCAACACTGTGGTTTAAACTTAAGTGTGTTATGATCCATACTTGTTACGCCGTGTTTGGCTGCAACTGTCTTAGTATTAGTTAGCTGAAAGGCTATGAAGAAATCTCACAGATTGTAAGAAAATTTCTCCAAAATGTTTTATAGCTGTCTATTTCAAATCGTCTGCCAAATCTTCAAGAAGAAGGAGTGTGAGAAATTACCTCTCCAGCTGTCTATTGGATTTTTCACTGGTGTGATTTTAGGGTGGGGCAGGGGGACAACTATTTGATTTGTGGAGTATTGTTTTGTAAACTTTCCAATGTGCCACTATTTCTATTCTTAAGAAACATGATCATGTTGTTCTCTACAAACATAGTCAGGTACCATGTGGAAAATAATATGATGCTATTGCTTTGAGATATAATAGAACATGTTAATGAACATCTGCAAATAAAATTAGATAAAACCACTGGTGAAATAGTTATCATCTCACCCAAGTAAAAATGCAAATAAGAAGACGAATCAAATTGTATCAAAAATTGCTCTAAACTGCAAGAAGGGGTGACACAAAAATCAAATAAAAGAAGTATGAGCAATATCAGCGGAGCCTAATTTGGCCCAATAAAGATATTTGCATGCTTCCGTTTTAACTTTCTGTACTCCATTTGGGTTGGGGGAATAATATGCAAGGAGGCCCTCAGGAGTATATTGCAATTGAGGAAATATATAATATGAGGAAAGTTGTAATGAAATTACAATTCTATGTAAAATTATCCTTATCCAAGACCTTCATTTGTCTGCAGAATTTGTAATGCAAAACATATTTTTTCAGTAGGTACTTGAATGAGTGCATAATAAGTTTAAGAGAATTTAATTTGATTTAATTCGTACAAGGGTACAGCAAATTCCTACCTCTTTTGTTATCGGATCCCAAATGTTTATTAATGTGTACCTGAAGCATGTGTATGGTTTACTTTATACTTGATAGAATAATTTATTTAATACATTTTTTTAAAAAGCCTAAAAGAGCTAAGGGCTTTGAGAGAATTTGTCTTTTCTCTCCACGAGAGTCCAAGAGCTCCAACTTCACTGAAGCATTGAAAAACTTAACAAACGTTATCTATTGCATTGGACATTCACAGAATGTTGCAGGGTTTCGGATTTCTGGTTAAAAAAAGAAATGCTATTTGGGGTTCAGTAGAAGTATAGAGATCCACAGAGGAGAATAAATGAAAGTACCCCAGGTACTTCATCCTTTTCTCATTAACTGACATTTCTAGGAGAAAGATTTAAAAAAAAAATCTTTACTTACAGTTACTTGACCTTACAGACTTGTGTATGCTTCTTTATTTGCTGCACTCATATCTAGCAACCAACTAGACAGATCAACAACAAAAAACTGCCACAGATAAAAGAGGGGGTGAGAGCACTCAAAAGAGCGGGGAGGCTATCTTTTGAATTCAAATGCTGGAAGGAAAAATTAGTTTGTGCTGGACAGACAACAACACAGCCCAGAAAAAAAAACATAGGCACATAATCTACACACACAATTTTGTTGTTGTTGTTTAGTCGTTTAGTCGTGTCCAATTCTTCGTGACCCCATGGACCAGAGCACGCCAGGTCCTCCTGTCTTCCACTGCCTCCCACATGGCATTGTGACCTGATGCAAATACAGATAATAGTCAAAATGACAATGGTTCATTACTAAAAGAATAGGCATTTAGGCTGTGACTAATTTGAGCCAACAGTTTATAAGATAACAGTTGCATTGTTGATATAAGTGGCAAATAGACATCAGATATTCATATTCATATTCATATTAGCACTACAAGTACCTGGGAAAACCGGCCGTTCCCCCCTCTCTGAACCAGCAAGTCGACGTACTGCTTGCTGCTTTGCATGCACAGCCGGCATTCTTCTAGTCGCACCAGTCTGGGAAGCAGACCAGCCAACACTTTGCAACCTCCCCACACAGCCAACCACTTAACAGCTGAGTGGATAGATTCATCATCCCACTTCCTTGCCAGAGTGGTTCGTTGCATGGAGAGCCAGGGAAGTGCTGGCTGCGCAACTTCCCTGATTGGTGCAACGAGAACAATGCTAGCCATTAGTGCTGCATGGCAAGTGATAAGTGGACTTGCTGGTTTTGGGGGGGGGGAGTCCGGTTTTTCCAGGCACCTGTGTGCTGATAGTCATATTCATATCCCCAGAGATACGAATACAAACATCCCATGTCTAGTGGCAAACCATGGAAATGAATGTAGGATTTCAGACTTTCTTGAATTTCAGTTGAATTTACAGTTCAAGAAGATTAGAGATATTAAAGGAACATTTTGTGCAAAGATGGACATGATAAAGGACAAATATGGTAGTGACCTAACAGAAGCAGAAGACATCAAGAAGAGTTGGCAAGAATACACAGAGGAATTATACCAGAAAGATTTGGATATCCCGGACAACCTAGAGAGTGTGGTTGCTGACCTTGAGCCAGAAATCCTGGAGAGCCAAGTCAAGTGGGCCTTAGAGAGCATGGCTAACAACAAGGCCAGTGGAGGTGATGACATTCTAGTTGAACTATTTAAAATCTTTAAAGATAACGCTGTTAAGGTGCTACATTCAATATGCCAGCAAGTTTGGAAAACTCAGCAGTGGCCAGACAACTGGAAAATATCAGTCTACATCCCAATCCCAAAGAAGGGCAGTGCCAAAGAATGCTCCAACTACCATATAACTGCGGTAACTTTCATTCACAAGCAAAGTTATGCTCAAAATCCTCCAAGGTAGGCTTCAGCAGTATGTGAACCAAGAACTCCCAGAAGCACAAGCTGGATTCCAAAGGGGCAGAGGAACTAGAGAGCAAATTGCTGACATGCGCTGGATTATGGAGAAAGCTGGAGAGTTCTAGAAAACACCTACTTCTGCTTCATTGACTACACAAAAGCCTTTGAATGTGTGGACCACAGCAAACTATATCAAGTTCTTAAAGAAATGGGAGTGCCTGACCACCTTGTCTATCTCCTGAGAAATCTATATGTGGGACAGTAAGCAACAGTTAGAACTGGATATGGAACAACTGATTAGTTCAAAATTCAAGGCTCTATTTTGTCTCCCTGCTTATTTAACTTATATGCAGAATACATCATGTGAAAGGCTGGACTGGATGAATCCCAAGCCGGAATCAAGATTGCTGGAAGAAATATCAACAACCGCAGATAGTTATTTATTTATTTATTTATTTATTTATTTATTTATTTATTTATTTATTTATTTATTTATTTATTTATTTTACTAACTTATATGGCACCTACCCTACCCAAAGGTCTCAGTTAATTACAACAATTAAATTACAGTTAAAATAAATACTCTAAAAATAGCCATAAGGACCCACAGTTGATATTACTTCAAATAAAAGCCTTCTGGAACAGGAAGATTTTGACCTGATGCTGAAATGTCATCAGTGTTGGTGCCAGACAAATCTCAATTGGTGTTGGGTTCCTTAGTCTGGGGGCAGCTGCCGAAAAAGCCCTTTGTCTACAAGCCATCCCTCTTACCTCCTTCAGGGACAGCTCTTTCAAAAGGGCCACCCCGGGCTAGATCTTAACTGCTGGGTAGGTTCATATGGAAGGAGGAGGTCCTTCAGGTATCCCGGGCCCAAGCCGTTTAGGGCTTTATATGTCAAAACAAGCACTTTGAATTGGGCCCGGGCAGCAACTGGTAGCCAATGTAATTTAAATAAAATTGGCTTGATGTTTCCCATAGCTGCTCCACCACTCGCCAGCTGCACAGCTCAATTCTGGACCAGTTGCAGTTGCCAGACCATCTTCAAAGGCAGCCCCATGTAGAGCACATTGCAGTAATCTATATGAGATGTTACCAGTGCATGTGCAACTGTCATAAGACTCCGCTCATCCAGGTAGGGCCATAGCTGGTATGATTTCTGCAGCTGAAGGAAGGCACCCCTGGCCAACAAGTCCACCTGGGCTTCCAGAGTTAGACTAGGGTCCAGGAGCACCCCCAGGCTGTGGACCTTGTCCCTTAGGTGGATTGTAACCCCATTCAGAGCAGGGAAATGGCCCTCCAGCCTGTCTGGCAAAGCACCCACCAAAAGCACTTCCCTCTTGTCTGGATTGAGTTTCAATTTATTAACCCTCATCCAGTCCATTATCAGGACCAGAGACGAGTTCAGCACAGAAACCACCTCACCTGGATTGGTGGAAAACGAGAGGTAGAGCTGAGTGTCGTCAGCATATTGCTGACTCCTCAGCCCAAACCTCCTGATGACCTCTCCCAGTGTTTCCAAGTAGATGTTAAATAGCATGGGGGACAGTATCTAGCCCTGAGGAACTCCATGACATAAATGCCATGGGCCAGAGCAAATGTCTCCCAGCACCACCCTCTGGACACAGTCATCCAGGAAGGAGCAGAACCACCGTATAGCAGTGCCTCTAACTCCCAACACAGCCAGCCTGTCCAGAAGGACACTATGGTTGATGGTGTCAAAAACCACTGAGAGGTCCAGGAGTATCAACAGGGTCACACTCCCCTTCTCTCTCTCCCGGCAAAGGTCATCATACAGGGCGACCAAGGCAGTTTCTGTACCAAACCCCGACCTGAAACCAGATTGAAATGGATCCAGAAAATCCATTTCATCCAGCAGCGCCTGGAGTTGCCCGGCCACAACCCACTCCAACACTTTGCCCAAATAAGGGAGGTTTGCCACTGGTCTGTAGTTAACCACCAGCCTTGGGTCCAGGTTAGGCTTTTTTAGGAGTGGCCAAATTACCACCTCTTTCAAGATGGTAGGGACCACTCCCTCTCTCAAAGAGGCGTTCACAGCCTTCTGGACCCAGGTGCAACCCCCCCTGGCAGATTTTTCAGTTAGCCAAGAGAAGCAAGGTTTGAGCGGAGTGGTGGTAGAACGGACAGATCCAAGCACCCTGTCCACATCCTCAGGTCCCAACAACTGAAACTCATCCATTAATACTTGACCTAGGCACGGCACACTGGGCACATCCTCTGATTCTGCAGTAACGGTGGAGTCCAACCCACTGCGAATCTGAGCAATTTTTCCCTCAGAATGAATGGCAAACTCCCCACAGCTAGCTGATGAGCAGTCCGGGACCTCCACCGGATTTTCCAGTTAAAGAAGATCCCAGACCACCCAAAAGAGCTCTGCTGGATGACATTGTGAGGAAGCAATACAGGTAGTGAAATATTGCAATTTTGCCAGCTATATTGCCACGACATTGGCCTGATAATGGGCTCTAAGTCATGTTCGATCGGACTCCCAGAGGGATTTCCTCCACCTGCGCTCCAGCCATCTCCCCTCTCACTTCATTGCCCTCAGTTCAGAAGTATACCAAGGAGCTGCCTGGGCTCTGCGTGCAGGGAGAGGGTGCTTAGGCACAATCATGTCAACCGCCTGGGTCATCTCCCAATTCCATAGGGTGACCTGAGCTTCGACAGGAGTGGTGAGTATATCAGACGGATAATTCCCCAGAGCATTCAGGAAACCATCTGGATCCATTTGTCTTTGAGGGCAGATAATTTTAATAGATCTCCCACCTTTCAGAGGGGAGAAGAAGTTAATAGATTAAACTTGACCAGGAAGTGGTCTGACCATGACAATGGGGTAACAACCAGCTCCTTGTCACATTCCCAGGGGTTACAACAGCAGAGTCCGATAAGCCAGTCCTATGTCAGAAATTCAGAGAATGCAGAGCCAATATCCAAATACCAAAGCCAACCCGCCCAACGTAGTCCAGGGTCAGAGTTCAAAGCCAAAATGCACAATGTAGTCCAGGGTCAGAGACAAAAGCCAAGGGTCCAGAGAACAAGTTTCAAGGTTGTCAGGAGTGTGGATGCAAACCAGAGGCTTGACTTGTTGCTTCCACGGACTTTTAGCCGTCTGAGAGCTGTTTATATAGTAAAAACAGTCCTTGAACTGCTGCAAGCCTTTTCATCCTGTCAGAACTCAGGGCTAGTTGATCGGATGTTTCTGTGGGCAGCCTTCAAGCGATCCTCTGACCTTTTCATCATAAGTCTTCCCCTCAGCCTGGCCCTCAGCCTGTCTACTGGGGGAGAAGAATCTGGAAGCGATTCAGCTGTTTGTATTTCTAATCATTTAGCATTCTCCTCAGCTATAGTTAACCCTTCAGGTTCCGGATCTTCGGCTGCACTCATGACACTCCTCCACATCCAAACCACCATCTTCCAGTTCTGTTGAGAAAACCAGGTCCAAGGTATGGCCCAGCTCATGTGTCGGGCCGATGACACATTGAGACAGCCCCATGGTTGTCGTGGCAGCCATGAAGTCCTGAGCTGCCCCACTCAAGGCAGCCTCGGCATGGATGTTGAGGTCCCCCAACAGCCTGGGAGTCCTCAACACCAGGTCCGAGACTACTTCCATCAGCTCAGGCAGGGAGACTGTTGGTACACAGCAGGGTGAGCGGTACACCAACAGAATCCCCAATCTGTCTCATAAGCCCAACACACAATACAGGCCCTCAAGACCTCCTCTCAAAGGGTTAGGAAGCCGGTCAAAGAGACAGAACTCCTATAGACTATAGCAAGTCCCCCTCCCCGACCCTCCAAGCAACATTGGTGCTGGACTGAGTACCCAGGCGGACACAGCTGGGAGAGAGGAACACCACCCTCCTTTCCCACCCAGGCCTCAGTAATGCACGCCAGGTCAGCACCCTCATCCAGAATTACATCATAGATGAGGGAAGGCTTATTTTGTACTGACCTGGTGTTCATCAACAGCACCGTGTTGCTCGAGGGTTTGCTGATATGGTCACCTGCTACCATCTGGTTGGGGGTAGGACTAGAAGAGGGGATAGAGGTAAGATGGCAGAGAGGAGGAATTAAAGAACCTCTTAATGAGGGTGAAAGAGGAGAGTGCAAAAAATGGTCTGAG
Organism: Pogona vitticeps; assembly: GCF_051106095.1. NCBI lineage: Eukaryota > Metazoa > Chordata > Lepidosauria > Squamata > Agamidae > Pogona > Pogona vitticeps. The sequence goes on from NC_135786.1 coordinate 93,847,487, forward strand.
GCTGAACATCAGAAAAGCTAAGCTCATGGCCACTGGTCCCATCACCTCCTGGCAAACAGAAGAGGAAGATATGGAGGTAGTGACAGATTTTACTTTCCTGGGCTCCATGATCACTGCAGATGGTGGCAGCAGCCATGAAATTAAAAGATGCCTGCTTCTTGGCAGGACAGTGATGAGAAACCTAGACAACATCTTAAAAAGCAGGGACATCACCTTGCCGACAAAGGTCCACATAGTCAAAGCTATGGTTTTTCCAGTAGCAATGTCTGGAAGTAAGAGCTGGACCATAAAGAAGGCTGACTGCCCAAGAATTGATGCTTTTGAATTGTGGTGCAGGAGGAGACTCTTGAGAGTCCCCTGGACTGCAAGGAGATCAAGCCTATCTGTTCTAAAGGAAATCAACCCTGAGTGCTCACTGGAAGGACGGATCCTGAAGCTGAGGCTCCAATACTTTGGCCATCTCATGAGAAGAGAAGACTCCCTGGAAAAGACCCTGATGTTGGGAAAATGTGAAGGCAAGAGAAGAAGGGGACGACAGACAACAAAGTGGATGAACAGTGTCATCGAAGCAACCAACATGAATTTGACCAAACTCTGGGAGGCAATGGAAGATGGGAGGGCCTGGCGTGCTCTGGTCCATGGGGTCACAAAGAGTCGGACACGACTTAATGACTAAACAACAACAACAATGGCTTAGGAACCCTTGATTGATATTCAGTCTTTTTAAGTGGGTCTTTAACATCAGTTGCAAAGAGTATCCACACAGACTGAAATGTTCTGAAACAGTTTTTTGTGTTTTCCCATTCTTGATCTCAGTTTTATGTTCATTAGTTATTTTTATTGAGATTGTCTTGATTGTCCTAGGTAGACTATAGAAGGGCATTCAGGCTGAGGCATTTGTATGTGCAATCCAAGACAAAGTTATCTGCACTGGATAATATCAGAAATAATTATGAAGATGTGAGTGATGTTAGAAAAGTATGTCAGTTCATCATATCATAGTTGGCTGCCCTCAGCAAGCATCAACTCATTATTTGAACCAGCATAACCAATCTGCAAACATAATTTTTCAGCATTTGACTAAATCTTAGAAATTGCTCACATGCTATATATTAAAAATTCCAGCCACTTCCAGTTTTAGAAAATGAAATTGCAGTACTGTACAAGCTCATAATCATGAATAAAATAGTTGATTATAACGAGTCAGACATTATACTTATAGATAAACAACAAAAGAAAACATACCTTACAGAAGCTGGAGACATAATAACAGGCAACCTCAAATGTACAGAAAGTTCAAAAACTGCAAAGTACCAAACATTAAGGAAAGAATTTAAAGTAATGTAAAAACAAGATCATGTCATGCTGTTCCCCACAGTAATTTCAGCAACTGAAGCCATTCCAAAATATTTCATTACCAATTTAAAACATTTAAAACAATAACCAATACTGCTAATTTGCTTATTGAAATCTATAAATCAGTGATTTTGGAAACATGCAGAGTTTAAGGATTTTAATCCTAATTTTTAAATTTGACCCTTTGGTCTGCCCCAAAGTTCCAGCACTGCTGATAAATCATTGTCATCATCACTGTGTGCTGATATGTTAATTCTGAATTACAGCAACCCTTGCCAGAATTTCCTAGGTAAAACGTGTTCAGTTGGATTTACAATAAAATTATATTAAAATGCTACAAAGCTAAACTAGTTGTAAATAACTGTTTTAGTTTTATAGCAATTTTAACCTAATTTTCTTATATAAACCATAATGAACATTCTTTCATTCCTTCATTCAATTTGTATCCCACTCCCATTGGTGTCACACACTACTCTGGATGGGTTACAATTCATAGAATAGAAAGCAAAAATAAAAATATTTTGCTAATAAAAATATTATTATAAGTTTTTATCAAAAACCTTTAAAATATTTTAAGGTTATTTAATAAATACTTATAATAAGGAATAAATATGTCAGAGTAAAGCCTAAAGGACATTCTAGAGTAAACAGTAGAGATGAGATAAATGTTTAGAATAGCTATATACATTATGAATGTTCCTGGGTTCAGCTTTACTCTTAGATGTTCTTGCAGCTACTAAGATTGTTTTTGTCCAGCTTGCTGGAGATTACACATCTGGCCACAGAGATGCCAGGCTTAGTCACTTCCCATTCAGGCTACTGTGTCCTACTCTGCCTGGAGCTATCCTTGAAGTGTGTTTAACAATGGCAGTTGGAGGAAACTGCCATTACATGGTTGCTTTCCAGTATATGCTTTTTTCCACACCAATTTTACAACAGTTGGACAGACTTCCAGTCTTAGTGTAAGTTCTTTTCTATACCAGACTAAATAAATTGGGATCAAGATATTTGAGATAGTGACTTCCCTTATGAATCTCAACTAGAGACGAGAGCCCATCCAGCTTTTCCCTGCCTCCTGAGGCAGCCAACCACTCATTGGCTGTGTAAGGAGCCTCCCCATCCCACCTCCTCACCAGAGTGCTTGGCTGGCTGAGGAGGTGGGGAAAGGCTGGCTGGACTCCTGCCTGGATTAGAGCACCTCTGTCAAAGAAGGACCTCAGCAGCATGCAGAGCCCAGTAAGTGGACAAGGCATCAAGGGGGGAGGGAGATGGAACTCAACACCAGCAGTGGTGCCATACTTAGCTCCCATCTCTAATCTCAACCATTATTTATCATCCCAGATCATGACTTGCATCTTTCTGTGGCCTGTTACCAAAAGATCCTAGTTTGGTTGGAATGATGTAATACCCTGACTATGAAATTCCTTCCAAAAGGAAAACTCATTTAGATTTTCCCCTTCGTTGTTTAGCTTCCAAGGGCAGTAAAAAACATCATGCTCCATTTTGCTTACTTTAAGAATGCTATTCGTGTGGAAGGGTTTATTGGCCAGGGTTGCGGTTGAAGATTAAAATAAAATTAAAAATATGAAAAAGTCCAGATGTGTATTTCACAGAGATTATACCAGAAATAAATAAATAAATAACAAAATTCAGACTAGATGGCAGACCCTCTAAAAAAATTTCTGACAAATAAGATGATCAGAAAAACATGATCAGAAAATCAGGGCATCCAGATGACTTTAATTAAGAGCTATGATTTTCTACATTTGAAATTGCTGACCCTGCAGTCTTAATCATGTATCCTGAGAAGCCCCACTAAGGCCAGTGGGATGTACTCTGTGGTAACAGCACAGAAGATTGTAATCTAACAAGAGTGTAACTGCTTAGAACAGTATATAAAAGAAAAAGAAACTTTATGTACTCCACTAATGAAAAAGGAACCTGAAAAGAGCTCGCTGTTTCTCTGTGCATTATCAGAGTCACATTTTCAAAGAGTGCCAACAATTTAACATTAACGTTTATTGGTATGCAGTGTCTTGAGAGAAAGACAGAAAACACTACAATTTTCTAAGTTATTATTGAAATGTCAGCGGTGCTGATTAACTGCTACACATTAATTGATGTGTTTTCCTTATATGTGAATGTACATATTTGTACATTTGCACCTTTTCTACCCATTTATTTTGTAATAAATAGTGCAAATAGAAAAAGCAAATACAAATTACCACATACCTCCACACAATATGAAAGAAGCTCCTTTATCCTCTGCAGTGGTAAGCACTTGGCAGATTCAGGAATAAATAATCATTTGTGGTGAGGGTATGCCTTATCAAACATATGCAGATCAGCAGTAATTAATGCTAATTAAGGTTTCCTGTCTATCTAGTTGGAAAAACGTCCAAATGTTATGAAATCAGTTAGTATGCCTATTACTCTAATTGTTTTATATGGGATGGATCTTAATTAAAATATGTAAATTGACCTTAATTGCTATATACTAATGGAGGTTCATGTTATCTCTCAAAGAGTGACAAGATGGTGAGTAGAGGTACTTAACCATATAATTCTGTGAAATCCTTAACTAAATGGCCTTTACCCAAAATCTTTTTTTATTATAATTTGGCAAGGGAACATATTTCCATATAGTTTGTTTTTCAGATGTACGTGTTGTGTGTACACTATGGATATAATTTAAGTACAGGTATGTAGGTTTGAATTAAGGCTGTATTTTACTTTGTTACACAAAATAAAAATCTACAAGCAGCTTTACTGTTTCTGTGTGAATTATATATTGAATATATGACAACATTTTTAATCTTAAAATATATAATATTTGCACGATTTAATTTGAATGCCTAGTGGTAGCTGTGTTTTTAAATTAAAAATTCATTGCAGTAATTAGCAATGAAGAAGACAAGTTTAGGTAGAAGCCTTACTGTTGATCTACAAGATTGCTCACCTTCATTTCTATGAAAGGGGATTTTAGTTGCTCACTGGTGGTGAGTTCATTGTCACACCCAAAGTTCAGAGAATAATATATTTTCTGTTCCATATTAAAACCAAGTACTAGGAGAGGCCTGTTAACCTGTGGTTCAGATTTATGTTCTCATTGCATTTTTCCTCTCTGGTCATTATGGTATCCAAATGAGATGTGTGATGGATATTTCTGAGACTGTTTTCTAAACAGAAAATTAATTTAGGACTAGGATTGGATGACTCAGTTGATTTCAAGTTGAGTTATCATGTATTCATTCCTATGTTTCTGCAGTAATCCTTTGGTGTGTTTTTTAAGTTTGAAAAATCATTTTTAACATTCAGTACTATTTTTGATGTAATTACAAATTACGTTTTTCAAACTGCATTTTATCCTGAATAATCCTGTTTGGGGTTTCTTTGGTGGGGTTTTTTTTTTTTGTATATTAATTTTGAGCTGAAAACTGCACCATAAAATTTGGAGAGATAGCAGATCTTCTCCTAACGTGTTTTGTTTCAGAAAGGCAAGGCTTTTTTCTGTAGGTTTTCTTGGAATTGGCAAAATGTTAAAGATGTGAGGAAAAGGAATTAAGAAAGCTGCCCATCCTGTAATTTTTATTTTGTTCTTGAGCAGAATTTAGCAACGTTTCTCCAATTTGAATGTCATTGTGAAAGTGACTGACCAGTTCTGGCCTGTAGTGACTCATTAGCTGTAAATCACATTACATTACTGTAGTTTGCTTCAAAATGGGAACCAAATAGAACCCTTGAGTATTTCTGCTCATTGCTGAGCCACTCATCTATGTTCATCAGACATATAGTAACTTTCCTGGACACTGCACTGTACATGAGAACTGCCTCCATTGAAGGCTACACTGTTAAAAGATCCTATTATGTACTCTTATTCCATGAATTTTAAAATGCATCAGTAGTATTATTATTCATAGTGGTAGATGTAGTTAATAACAATAATTAAAGACCTAACTGTGAAAGGCTTAAATCAAATCACCCTTGGGCTATTTTTGTGCCTTGTGCTTTGCTTCATTATCACCAGCCATTAATATTTATTTAAGTAATTAATACCTCATTTTTCCCTTCCAAAAAAGGAGTCACACAAAAAGCTGTACACAAAATATAAAAAGCATAATGCCAGTCATTAAAACACATTTACAACAGGGTGGAAATTAAATCTGTAGAAAGACAAAGACGTGACGAGACAGAATTAACATTTTGTGAGTAATATGAACAGTAACAAAATGCTTGTTTAAGGAGAAATGTTTTCATTGGGCAGTAGACCAAAGATAAAGTGGAAAAAGAACTTTTGGGGCAGAGAGTTCTACATTTGGGGTACCACCCCAAAGCCTCCATATGTTGCTGGGAGCTATGCACACATAGAGAGGGCATTACCCATCTTAAAAGACAAGAAGCTTCAGAGGAGAGGAGATGGCCATTCTGAAGTCAGGTAGACCCCAAGCTGTTTAATTTTAAGGTAACAAATACAACCTTGAATGTCATTGCAAAAAGAACTAGCAGCTTGGTGCAGTTGATACAGTAAAGGGGTCTTGTGATTCCACATGATGAGTTCTAACAGCAGCATTCTGCATTGATTGGGTTTCCAAGATACAGTATTTTCAGGTGTAGCTCCACGCAGTGCACAGTACTGTGCTATGGGGACATCTGACTCTACTAGAAATGAATGTAGCAAGTGTACGATCCAGAGCTGGGGAAATAATTCCTGGCTATAACAGATGCTTGATCTTTTAAAGCAGGGATGAGCAATCTGTGTGGGACTGAGGGTCATTTAGGTTTACTGCTAGCCCACAGGGATTGACTGGGGAGTCATGCCCGAAATGTCTTAATTTGCAGCATGAAAAAGGATAACAAGTTTTATATAGCAAAGGACAGTCTGAATATTGACAGCACCAATGGCAGCAATCAAGATTGTCTACAGCAGTGGTCCTCAACCTTGGGCCTCCAGATGTTCTTGGACTTTGTTTCATTATCACCAGTCAGATTTGCCCATCCTGGTCCCCTATGCTGTAAAATGTCATGAGCACTGTTGTCATCATAATTATCAAGGAATCTTTTAAACAATAACATTAGAGACCATCTATTCCGATGAGTGAGGAAAAATTCCATTTTCTCTGCTGTGTTTTAGTTGCATTGTTGTTGTTTTTTAACCTGACCAAAATCTCTTATTGTTTTGACAGGACATTGTAACGAATGTTTCTCCACGGATAATACGGGGAACTACTTCAGGTCCCATCTACGGTCCCGGCCAAAGTTCTTTCCTGAACATTGAACTTATCAGTGAGAAAACTGCAGCCTATTGGTGTCAAAGTATCACTGAACTGAAGAAAGACTTCCCAGAAAAGGTAAGTTCAACTCAATAGGCAAACATACTGCACACTGAGGATTTTTTTTTCCAGAAGCTTCTTTCCCAATGTTGTTTAAAAGAAAGGTTGCTGCTCCTGGGGTACATTCAGTTTGCTTTTACTTCCGGTGAAACAGGTTTTTCAGGATTTTCCCAGACCTACAAAACCTCTTTGACTAGAGAGGAAAGTAGGAAAAAAGTGGGGAAATGGAAAAAAAGCATTCTGACTATACTACAAGAAGCAAAACCTCCCCCAAAACGGCTTTTGGCACTCTTAAAATTATCATCTTTCTGCAATTTTATTCACAGTTACATTGTTTATGAACTAGCCAACATTAATGCATTTGATAGTTAAATAGACATGTGAATTCAGCTCAAAATTATCATCACTATAATGATAACTTTATGACTAAATAATGACAGATTTTTTCTGCCCGAGTAGAAATCTCTCTCTGCTCATTACAAAGTTCTCTGCACAATTATGGACATACAAAAAGGGTTTTTAAATTCAGATCCCTATGTCCTGCCCTGTAAAAGTATATAATACAAGGTACTGTATAATGTGCATTGTTTTTAAAAGGTAACACTTTAAAAAGCAAAAGTAAATAAAAACCCCTTTCCAAGCATTGCCTCAGTGAACTTAATGAGCAGAGAATGACATTACTCAAATGAGAGAAAAGCAGAGATGAGGATACAAAAGAATATCAACTAGTGATTACAGTGAAGTAAATTATTGCATTATTGTAAATATTAAAAACAGAAGAAAATTGATATATAATTGCTTTTTCATTGTAATAGAGGCAGTTTAAATAGTGGGTTCAAAAATCAACAACATGCTAGAAATTAAAGTCTTTGTTACTATCAGTGCAGTTGACAGGGTTTTGAATTAAGTACAAAAGATTCAGTACAAAAGGAATTACTTTAAAATTATACAGAGTTTAGGTACATTTTGTTTCTGTTGCTCAGGGCCCTGATAGGAGTTGAGCTGAGCTGAACAACAAAGGAACAATGTATCTAGAGGATGCTTAGAAAATTCTGTTTCTCCATTCCTTGCCTCCTCCAGAGTTTTGCCGTTCTGAATTTACCCTGTTCTCACTTCTGAAGTACAGTGGTGCCTCGCATTATGACATTCATTCGTTCCAGCAAAATCACTGTAGAACGAAAACGTCGTAAAGCGAAAATAAAAAAAGCCATTGAAGTGCATTAAAACCTGGTTAATGTGTTCCAATCGGCTAAGAACTCAGCGTCCAGTGAAGATCCTCCATAGGGGCAGTCATTTTCGGGTGCCTGTGCAGCGAAAAATGGCTCCTAAACACAGCGGGGAGCCATTTTGAGCATCCAGTGGCCATTTTGAAAACCCAACGATCAGCTGTTTTGATTGTCGGGAAACAGGGAACCGATCATCACGCAGCGAAATTCGCCCATTCAAAACGTCATTTTGAGATCGCTTTTGCCTCATCGTAATGCGGATTCGTCGTTAAACAGAGCGCCCGTCTTGCGAGGCATCACTGTATAACTGGTGCAGCCGGCATTTGTGTGCGTAGCTGTTAAATATCTGTGATGAGTCTAATTTTAGTGTGAAGCTTGACCAGCGTGTCCCACCACATCCCAAATTGTCTGTAGTTGGATTTCAAATGTGTTCAAAAGAGTGCTTAAACATTCTGTAAGCTAATTTGTGGGGAGGAGAAGGATCAGTTTTGGTAACTGGTTCATTTAAAACAGATGACCAAACATGTGTACCTGTGCAGGCAGAAGCATACAACAGAGACATACCTTTGTGTCCTGTTGAAAGGGGTGTGGGGAGATGGAACCAGCCATAGACATGGCATGGGAGTGAGAAGGAGAGGATATTCACCAATGAGACCTTTAGGGATCCTCAACACTGAAAAAAATACTCCAAAACTGTGTTTCTTGATGTGATTACATTCATGATGTCACCATCATTTGTGTGTGTGCAGTTTCGTGCCATCATGTCTGGATGCGTGGATGAGACACACACAAAAAAGCGAAGTTTTATGATGGGCAGAAAACATCTGGGTCTGTAGATATTTGGTACTGAATGCTATCTGGGACTTGTGCATTTTAGAAGATCTTCTGGGCCAAGAACTCCCCCTCTTTTTCATTTGATTATGATGCCGTTGTGCGGCTATGTAATTTCAGATTGGAATCAGAAATCCCTGCATGTGTGGAAGCCACATGTGTCTACCTCTGGAACTAGAAAGGCCACTTCTACACTCCCACCAAAACTTGGTGTTTTTTTCCCTGTTGAAAAAGCCTTACCTCAGCTTTTAGTGGACATTTAAAATAATAATAATTTGGGAGACCGAGAGATCGCATGGGCACCAAAGGTGACTCTGCAACATGGCAGCATTGCCCAACATGCCCCCTAGATAGCACAAGGGGATGTCTATGCACTTTTGAAAACCAAAATAAAAAGGAAAGTTGTGTGGGTGGGTGAGGACCCACAGGAGTACCAAGGGGCAGCTTTAGGAGCTGGGCCATGACATGCAATCCATGGGTTGCAGTTTGCCTGTGATCCTAGATGTACTAGTCCTCCAGAAGTGTTCAAGTTAGGCAAGAAGCATGAAAGGAGAATTTTAATTCTTTCCCAGACCACCGTTTGATGTTCCTCAGATGAACATGTATAATTAGTTAGGCTGTCGCCTCACCCACTCAAGAAAGAGAATGGAAGGCCAGGGGCTGCTGCGGGAAACAACATTGGCACAATACACCCATGCCAACTCAAATGCTGGTTTTCTTGCTATCCCTGTCACTTGCTACTTTCCATCCCAACCCTGGTTGTGGGGTCTTATACTTTGTCACCAGCTGCATTACTCTGCAGAAGGTTATATGGATATTATGGCGTTACTTTCAAATGGTGTTATTGATATGCAGGAGCTGGTTTTCACAACTGAATGTTTGCATTGTTGCCGTGCAAAAGGGTTCTGTGCTATCACGTACAGTATATGATCACCACCACCACCCATTATTTATGTCTCTATGCTGACCAGTTATACTGAGAGGGTGAAGATGTAAATAAACCAAAGGAACTGCACGCTGTAGCAAACCACACAGCTCCAGTTCTGGCATTAATTTTAGAGAGTTTTATTAAGAATAAAACCCAGATGAAGCAAAACACCAGGAGGAATCTTCCAGAGAAGCAGTAAACAAATAGAAGCAGAGAAATCCTCTTATCCTTTAAAAAAAATTCGAATGAGGCGAATTAACACAGACAAGATGGTTTTTATCCCCTGATCCTGTGGAATGGTCAACAGAGATTGTGACAGAGCCCTCTCTTCAATGTGTACCTATGCTGTTCATTAATTAATTATGCATGATTAAATAGGAGTAAATATCTGAGACATGTAAGAGTAGGGCTCTACAGGACGAGGCTTTAAAACCTAAGGAACATAATAACAGATCCTTGTGATTTAAAATTATAATGGATGTTGGATAGGAAGCCTCTGTTCATTGCATTGTCCTCTTCAATTGATCTTCACTTATTTTGTTCTCTCAGATGAGAGCAGAAAAATCAGTTTTCTCCTGCGGAGGCAAAGTGGCAAGATATTTTGTGCCATTGTTTACCTTTTCAAATTTTTTGTTACCTGAAAAATATCACAGAAGTCTATTTTATGCATCTTGGCTTTTTTTTTTTTGCAAATTACACAGATCTTGTGCAAAAAAAAAAATCTCCCACTTTTTGGCTAATGTTGTTGTCATGTTTACCCCGTGGCCCCTGCTTGTTTCACCAAACACAGAGCTCATGAAGATATCCCAGCATGCCCTTTGACACTCTGCCACCAGTTGATCTCTTTATCAACCTATATTTCCTATGAAAGACTGAGGTCCATTCAGTACTGAACTTTTAAACAGAAACAGATTTATTGATTATAAGTTGTTTTAGGAATAGTCCTTAAGCACATTCTTAAAGTTTATACAAAGCTTCGGTATTTTACTTTAATCTCTTCTATCATAATTAATACAGGTCATACTCTGACTAATTATTCTTTAACTCTCTCTCTGCCTCAAACCGCCAAACCCCTTCTCCAAAACTCTGTCTCTCACTCCCCAGACTCTGACTCACCCTTCCCCTCCAGCCTCTCTGGCTCCGTCTCCCAACACCTCCCATTGGTGCAGGCCAATACCATTATTTATATTCCTATATATAGGAAGACAGGGTGTTCGCTACAGTTGTTGGCTGGCAAAAAAAAAAAAGTTGACTTTTTTCCATCATGCAAGACTGAAAAAAGTTGCAGTGATTAACAGGGTTTTTTATGGAGTCAGCTGAGACATATATATATTAATCGTCGCTATCTGGAAACATCACTATACGGATAGGAAAACCCCATAGGAACGCATTAAACTCCATTTAATGCGTTCCTATGGGGCGAAAACTCACCGTTGAGCGAAGATCCTCCATAGTGCCGCCATTTTCGCCACCTCGGTAAGCAAGGAAACCGCGCGAAAATGCTTGCGGTGGCCATTTTGATTACCCGGCGGCCATTTTGGAACAGCTGATCAGCTGTTCTAAAAACATCGCAATGTGAAGATTGGTAAGCGAAACGCTATGCGGATTCGTCGTTAAATGATGTGCTCGTTATGCGAGGCACCACTGTATATAGAGTTTGATATATGTATCCATGTATCAAACTCTCTCTCTCTCTCTCTCTCTCTCTCTCTCTCTCTCTCTCTCTCTATCTATCTATCTATCTATATATATATAGAGAGAGAGAGAGAGAGATTGATACAATTCTCATTCAGAATTACTGGCCATGGGTAGTTCTTGTTGGAGTTGCAGCACAACATAATGAAAGAGCAGTCCTCCCTAAATTTACTTGAGCTGGCTATGATTTTCTTTCTTCACAATCAACTAGCTTAAATAATGTCAAAGGTTTAGGGAGGTCAAGCATGAAAGGAAGCCTGGGAGCTCAGTTGTGATTATTCCCTCTTGAGAAATGTAAGGCTGATATTGTTGGTTCTTCATCCTGTGCTCTGGAGGAGTAGAGAAATTGTTCATTTTCCTTTTCTCTTGCATTCTGATATTTCAAACCTCAAGTTGTTTTCATCATGAACATGTAGTGTATGTGATTCTTGGGAAATTCTTACTAAAAATTAACTAAAACAAAATTATCTTCAAACCCAGCTCCGGAGTATAGAGACCACTTATGTGAGACTAGCTTAAAGGGCTGTCCAGTTCAGAATTCCATGCACAAAGTATCCAACCAGTTCCCTATTGGGACTCAACTAGCAGGGCTGCAAATGCAGACTGCACAATCCATTTTACACCCCCCCCCACCAGCTGATGTGCAACAAGAAGATGTAGATGTGTAGGCTAAAGATGCTCTGATCTTTCCCACGGCATATATAGGTCTCTCACTAGTTGTGTGATGTCATCCATGGCCAGAGTTTGTTCACAACCTCTCTAGACTCCGAACCAGGCATGACAGCAGGGAACATCAGCTGCCAGAGCAAATTGTCAAGACTCTTGGCAGGCACAGTTCAATATCTCCTTTCTTTGTTGTAGCCCTGTCACCTTCAGTGGGATTGCACAAATGTATGTGGTCATTGAATTGTCTCGTAATGTCAGTCAATCAGTTTTTATTTGTGGCTTTCCACTAGATAGTCCTCATAATGTATGGAGCTCAAGAAAAGGCTTTAGAAGATTGACGATTAATAAAGACATCCACAATGAACACAGCTTTTTTTAAAAATATATATATATCATTGAAAGTGAGTGACAAGTTTTCCTTGGGTGTACATAAGCACTTAGTGACCCTCATTCAGTATTTGACAGTGCATGCCTTGGTGTTTTAATGGAACGTTTGATAAATTAAACTGTCCTGGAAACAGGGATTTCCTTAGCCAAACAGAGCTCTGAGTAAAGTATATTAGTGAGGTTTGACTGGCAATTAAATCCTTTCAGCATTGGTCCGGAAAAATATATTTATTGTTAGTAACTAATACTTAACTAACCTTTACCCTAAGCAAACTCAGACTCATGAGTGCTAAACATTTTAGAAAGTGATAGACTATAATGCTGTGGGTTTTTTTTTTAATTGCTTGTTTTATTTATAGCCTGCCTTTCTTCTGATTCAGAATCAAGTAGGGAGAGATGATAAGGTATTTAATCCATGTGCATTCCAATACAAACTGGCCTGGTCTATACCCCCTGGCCTAATATATAGTCCAGATCATCATTATCCTTTTCAGACTTCTCCTAAATTCTTAGTGCAACTGTTCATCTCATATTAATTTTTTAAACTCCATAGTAGTTGAGCCTCGTGGTGCAGTAGTTAAATGGCTGTACTTGCAGCCAAAACTGCTCACGAGCCAGGGTTCAGTCCCAGGTAGCCAATTAAAGGTTGACTCAGCCTTCTAACCTTCTGAGGTTGGTAAAATAAGTACCCAACCTGTGAGGGGGCGGGAAGCAATGTGTAGCCTTCACAATTAATTTGTAAACTGCCCAGAGAGTGATTTAAGCGCTATAGGGCAGTATATAAGCAGTTCACTTTGCTTTTTGCTTTGCATAGTAGGTGTGGAAAGAGCACAATGAAGACTTATTATTGAATACACGCAGAACTGGCATGTGCCAAAAATAAAGAGGTCTGTCTCTCTCTAGTTACCCCTTAAGCTTGGGAAAACTGATACTAATAGGATTTATATGCTCTGATTCTTAATACAGGATTATAGATGTAAGTTCTATTTGTAAACATCCTAGATAATGTAGTTATCGTTGCCTCGAATATTGCTCCCGTGCAATACGAGTAAACTGCTGTTTCCGCTGCAGGCAGTTTCTTTAGACAAGGCAATTTTTAAAAAATAAATAACTTAAGTGATGCGGTGCATCAGCAATGGTCTAGCAGAGTTGAAAAAAATCACGTCCTTTGTCTCTCCACAGCAGTTTTCAATTTGCCAATTGTAGCAAGCCACTCTCAAGCCTCTACCAATCCAGGTCTCCAAGAGGGCTCACTTCTTCTCTCCATAAACTGCTGCCACCAACCTATCCTTAAAATCAAAAGGACAAGTGTTTCTTTCAAAACAAATAAAGTGTTTATTGATCTGTACAAAATTAAAAGGGTAAATCACAGGTATTAAATCAATTAGTCAATCACGGTTTATAAGACACTAGCTCACACAGACTTTTCCCTCACTGACAGGCTCTTTCTCACTCTCAATCAATCTCTCTAATCACTCATCTTCCAAACTCAATCTGATCTCTTCTCACACATCACACACCTTATATAACCCAGCTCCTCCCACTTCTGCACCACCCTCCATCCTCTCATTGGCTGAGGTTCCCCTGCCCAGCTGTGACGGACAGGTGAGAGCAGAGCTGTATGCCACACCAATATCTTGAAGTGGCTCACTTACTGAGCTACTTCATGATACCAGAAATTGACAGCAGAAGAAGCCTTGACAGGCTCATTTCTTAGTCGCTTCCCAGCAATTGCACACACCAGAAATGGACCAAGCTAGAGCTAATCTACCCCCCCACACACACACACACACGTTCCTGACAGGGGCTCAGAAAGGTGCAGGTGGTGGCATTCTGGGGATGGATTGGTTTGCTGTAGCAATTACATTATACCAACCCATCCCTGCAGCACACCAAACAACGGAACAGATGCCCATCTGATCAAGCTCATGCTTCTCATCATGTAAAGGCTCATCTTTAGTAAGTGAGAAAATTTATCCATTATGATTTTGTTTTAACCCATGTCCCATGTCATTTGTCCATTACTGAGAACCCTTATAATTGTTTGGTGCTAGAACATAAAACTTTACTAGTTGTGAGAAAAGAATATAAAATTTAAAATAACTTTAAGAAGTGGTGGTGTGATAGGATTCCTGGAATTGTACTGCTTTCTACTTCAAAAGGCTGCAATCCAGTTTATACCTCAAAACAATATTAGTCTATCTTGCAAAAGGGATACGGTGCATTTATGTGTGGAATGTATTACATTGTTTAGGCATGCAACTCCATACTTTGACTTCACAGAAAGTACAGCATTCTCACACAAACACAAATGCTGCCAGGGAAAAACGTATATGGAATGTATATGGTACAAATTACTTTCGGGTGTTTGTGTGTTGGGAATGGCAAGGATCTGAGAGAGAGGCATTGGTTTTCAGGTGCTACTGCATAAGATCTATGTAGATTTCACTCAAATTGTATATAACTGCAGTCTTTTTTCTGCTCTCTCTGTCCTTATATTATTGAAAGAGCTTTTTAATGAGAAAGTATAGGCAGTGGTATGGAACAGTCAAGCATGCTGGCAATGTGTATCTTTGGTAAGAACTGCCATTTGCTTAGAGCACAATTTATTGGTCTTATTAGAAAGGAATACATTCCACAGTTTTATGAGGACTATAAGCACATCTCGAAAATGTTGCCTCAAGGTGTAGAGCAGGAGAAAATTAAAGCCGTTTCTGAAGTAATCTGCCAGGTCTCCTCTGAAAATGAAGTAAGAGCATCTCTTGATTATTTGGAAAAACAAATCCTTAATGGCTACAGATAGCTCTAGTGCTCACATCGCCTGATCTTAACAATTCAGCTAATGCCACTGCTGGAAATTCCAATCTGAAGGAGCTGCTTGTAAGAAAAAGCATTTCTTCAGATCTCTCCGGTGCTGCAGTTCTGCTTTTCTCCTGAAATGCGATGCATACAGCTGGATAGCTCACTGGTTTACGTCTCTGGCTGCGGAGCCAGGGGTTGGGAATTCAATTCCCCACTGTGCTTCCTTGAGGGACGCTGGACTCAATGAGCCATAGGGTCCCTTCCAGCTCTGCTGTTCAAAGGTCCAAAGGTCATCATAGCTTTCAGTATCATGTAGAAGTCCTGAGTATGTCTGTGACCTGTATGCCTGAAGATATTATCATCCCATTGATTACTCTGCTTTTAGTGGTCATAACTGACCAGATAGGCGGGGTATAAATTAAATAAATAAATAAATTAAATAAATAAATAAATAAATAAATAAATAAATAAATAAATAAATAAATAAATAAATAAATAAATAAATAAATAAATAAATAAATAAATAAATTATTTTATTCAAATTTCATCTAGTGGCAGATAGTTCCCAGTGCAACTTTGACCTTTTAGTCCTATATATTCCTACTTTTAAGTAAGCTCCATTGAGTTCAATGACACTCTCAGTAACACACACTTGA
Organism: Pogona vitticeps; assembly: GCF_051106095.1. Lineage (NCBI taxonomy): Eukaryota > Metazoa > Chordata > Lepidosauria > Squamata > Agamidae > Pogona > Pogona vitticeps. Next base: position 93,863,364 of record NC_135786.1, read on the forward strand.
ATGTGGACAGAGCAGTATTAGTGTTCTGTACAAATGATTTTGATCCCAGAAGAATTTGTTTTCCTTCACAAGGAAATACATGAAGACAGATCTCCCATTCTGATAGTAGAGTCTTCTGCCTGGCCTTGAAAGTAGAGAGTTGAATTATGTTAAAAACACTGATGTCACCCTTGCTGAGTCACAACAGTGGAACATTAAACAACAATCCTGAGGATTTTTACATTCATGTTTGGCCTTCCTCTTATGCTCTAGGCTTCAACTTTTCCAAGTATTATTGTCTTTTCCAGAAAATCTTGCCTTCTAATGAAGTGCCCAAAGTACAACAACCTATGTTTCTTCATTTTTGCTTCCAGAGAGTGTTCAAGCTTGATTTGATCTTGGACCCACTTGTTGGACATCCTGGAGTTAATGGCCCATAGTAGGGCCTCAAGATATTAAGTCTTCCCAGGCAATCATTAAAGTTTATGTCCTGGTCCTCAACTGTGGAAGGCCTTTTTTTGCAAGAAAAAGGGGGGTTTCATTTCATAGTCTGAATGTTAGGAACAAATATAAGGAGAAATTTTAATGAGTGTTCACCAATCAATAATGGGAGGATGAAAATGTGAAACTCCTTTTTTTAACTAGCTTTTCTTGCATTATTAGTTCTTCCTTCTTCCAAAGAAAATCATCAGTTTTCAGACAGCCTTTAAGATCCATTAAGAAACTGTAAGCATCTGGGGATTTTAAACATAAATGGCCAAGATTGATCTGTTATTATCAATATGACAAGAAAATAAGTTTAAAACCCTAGATGTTCTTTTTTTAAAAAAAATTGTTGAAAGAGTAAACAAAACAAGAAATCAATAAACTTTGCAGTTTCTGGTCCACCAATAATCAGAGCCCACCATCTATCCAGAAACTGAGAGACAGACCCCAATTAATTCTGGACTGCTGCCCCACAAAGTGTAGATTGAGAATGTAGCACACCTGACAGGACTTACTAAAATCATCAGATTAACATTATTTATCTAGACATTGCCTTAGAAACACAAGACATATCAGTATTTCTGACATCTGAGATACAGGAGACAGAAGAGCAGTTTCTTGTCTTCTCTGGAGAGTGACGGCAGTGACATGTCCTGAACCCTGCTGAGTGCTGCAAAGCTCTCTCTCTCTGTGTGTGTGTGTGTGTGTGTGTGTGTGTGTGTGTGTGTGTGTGTGTGTGTGTGTGTGTGTGTGTGTGTGTGTGGCATTTTAGAAGTTATATTCATAACTTAGTCATTCTTTTGTTTATTTTAAACCTGGTTGTTTCTTCTGTGTTTAATATTTACAATCAGAACAAGGACTCATTGAGGGTCAGACCACAAGGTATAGGGAAGGCTTTTATTTGGCAATTAACTTCTTTTCCTCCTCACAAGAGGATCAGAATTTCCTCAGAGACAGATGTACCAGCAGACTTGGATATTAATGCCATATTTTATTTTTGGTGACCAGCCGCAAAACAAAGCACACTAAATGCAAATAGTGTGTAACTGAGGGAAATCACATATGCTGTGACAGATAGCTTTTTCCACTTCAGGGAGCATCTCTGCTTAAAGGGCTTCCAAATAGGTTGTCAAGTTTTACACACAAATACAAATTCACACAAGTGTGTGTGTGTGTGTTTGTGTGAGTGAGTGTGTGTGTGTATCCATGCACACAGACAGACAGACAGACTTTCTGCAACATTAATTTCAATAAAAATAAAAATGCACAATTTCTTTCTTCCATTGTAAGGAGTCAGTAATTCTTTACTATTGTATATTATTCACAGTTACCTGAATGGTTGTACGAGGTGTGCCATTTTCATTGACACTGTCTCCTGAAAAAGAAGTTGATAGATGTTTAAGTTTTATACCAAGGAGGTTTTACACTGCAGCTACTTCGCTTTATGATTTTTATTCTCAAATCTTGCTGTAAGAAACTCTATTAGATAAATGTAGGCCAATACACTCCTATTTCTGTCCCCCAAAATCTAAGTATATATGTACTGCATATCTTTGATTAAGCACATAGGCAGTGGCCTATGATTGCCCAAATGCAGGCACGGGTTCAAACTGTGGAACAACATTCGATCCGAAGTTGAGAGGTTGCACTGAAGAGCACTTTGTGAGGCTAAGGAGTTGGCATGAAGCCACTGTTGCGTTTCTTCAGCCCTTCAGGCCCATTGGCACAATTTCATTTCCCAAGCAGAATTTCCATGGCATAATGAAGATCTTACACTGTGTCAAATACCACACCACAGAGACTAATGTAACATTTGTTGAAGTCATGAGACCATGTTTGACTGTTCAATGCTACCTACTGATGTTGTATTCTAGTCTCTCCTCTCTCTCTCTCTCTCTCTCTCTCAGTTCAGGTTTGGATCTGAAGCAAGCAAGCATAGACCAGTTCCTGCCCCTGTGTATGTTGTTGTTATGGATGTGACTCTCTCAGTGTTCTCAGTCTCTGAGACTCTGTGGCTTTTCTCCAGCAGTGAAGTATCTCTGCACAAAATTCCATACACTCCCTGACCCCAAGAAATATCACAGGAAATCTTAGAGAATTTCGCAAAGGTTTCATGGTAATTTTTCTTTCTGGAAGCAATGCCAAGCCAGAGAGAATTGTTAATTCTGCACAAAAGGCTTATTCATTTCACATTGAATATGAAACCATTCTTACCTGAATTACCGTTGTAGAGAGAGAGAAAAAGGAAATGATGTTCCTATTCACTCAGTTGTAGGGTTTTTTTGTAGCTTTATTCTTGGCAACTCTTCACTCTCGTAAAAATCATATTGAAAGAACTGCTACTCTCATTTGGCCATTTTGACTGTGGGCTGCAGGAACCCATTAATCCTATAAATGTCCATTTTAGCTTTAAAATCGCAATACAAATTTCTTGAGTCCAAGAATCAATGCTGATAGGTGCTGCCACTTACAGTGTATTTTAAAACACTTCAATGCAAGGTCCATTTATTGACTATTTGATGAAAGATGAAATTCAGAAGTAGTGTTGGTCTGCTGATGCTCATAGGATGATGAAAAATGGGATATCCTAAGATAATAGGTACATAATGGATACATCAAGAGAGGACATTATAATGCATCAGTGTTGTGTTACATGTGGAGGTCCCTACTGATGGTTTGAGGTATTTTTTATTTATGTATTTATTTATGTATTTATGTATTTATGTATTTATGTATTTATTTATTTATTTATTTATTTATTTATTTAACTTGTATGCTGCCTATCTGGAATGTGTCTACTCTGGGCGGTGTACAGAAAATATAAAAATAAACTAAGAAGGTATAAATAAGCTAAAGATACAACCCAAATTAACAGCAGAATCCAAGATGAAAAAAGAAAAGTAGGCTAGGTGATGGCTGTAGGGAAGGCCTGCCTGTATAGCCATGTCTTCAGATTGGTCTTAAAGGCCCTCAGTGAGGGGGCCAGGAGGATCTCTGCAGGTAAATTGTTCCAGAGACAAGGGCCACTGCCGAGAAGGCCCAGTTTTTAGTTTTTTCCTTTTGGACCTCTCTAGGCGTTAAGCCTCTTAGCTGCCTGGCCTGACTGGAACAGGTGATACAGGTAGAACTAGGTGGAAGAAGGTGCTCAGCCAAGTATCAAGGTAGGAGGATGGTATGAAATATTTGCAGACTTTCCCTTTGCTCAGGGAAAGCACATGTACCAGAATGTTTGGAGTCCACTATCTCAGACGTACAGGGAAGTTGTTGTGCTGTGTGGTATTTAATCTACAGAGTACCCTAGGAGAAATAATAGCTTTTCAGGACCGAGAAAAGGATCAAGGAAGTAATTGAGCTAAGGGGCAAGGAAACCATAAGCAAAGTCACTTAAAGAAGACTGCTGTTTTTTTTTTTTTTTAAATTTTTCTTAAAGAACACTGCTGATTATCCAGTGGGCTAAGGGGCTAAGAAATAGGAACCCCAGGGAGAGAGAGAGAAAGAGAGAATTGTTTATCTGTCTGTGAGAGAAAAGGAAAATGAATGAATGAATGAATGAATGAATGAATGAATGAATGAATGAATGAATGAATGAATGAATGAATGAATGGACGAATGGACTTTGTTGCATATATTTGTTACATTTAGTCTGCTCCTTGGGTCTCAGTTAATTTTGAAGAAGGTGTTTATTCCAAAGGTAACAACAATATAGAAAGAATTTTTGATTTCTACAGAGGAAAGAAGGAAAAGAAAAAGGAGTTTGGACAATGGTTTTGTCTATAGTATATTATGTATTTTCACGTTTTCCTTGTTCCTATGAAGGTATACTTGGGGTTTTTTGGTTTATGATATATTTTGCACATGTCCAATATTTCTTAAATTCTTGGATTACTGGGAGCTAAAATTCTAATCTTATAAACTCTGCTCCGGGTAAGCCCTACAATAAGGGACTGCAGAATGCTTACCTGCCCCTGCTTCAAGTCTTCCTTTGAGTGAAAGGGGACATTTCCATCTTTTTTACTTCTGGTACCTCTGAAGAAAGATACAGCAGCACACATTTGTTCTTCAAGTGGGATTGTATTTTTTCCTTAGTATTTTTTACCTATTGCTCTTGAAAAAACCAACATTAGAGGATTCTTCTCAAGTGCTGTGTGTGTGGTTTTTCAAATCCCATCACACCATTCCCAGATGTGTGTGGGACTATTAAGGTTGCTCAGTAAAAAAAAGACAATTTGAACAACACTCAGAGGTCCTTTTCTTGATCTTCATGTGTTTTGTACTGAACCCTGGTACTGAAGGCAGTTTTTGGTGCTGAATTTAAATTAAACTCTGAATGAGTGTGTGTGGGGAGGGAGGGGACATCCATTTTCAGTTGCAGGGCCCAGAGGTTACAAGTGCTTTCTGATGCACTGCTGTCAGTTTGAGCCAAGGAGGGAGGAAGTGCCCCTCCCCTTTTTTAACCCATTGAAATATCCCTCAAATATGGTACCAGGGTTTGGGCAAGCAGGCGAGGGAAACAATCACCTAAACCTGGTTTGTTTTTTTGTTTGTTTCATAGGTGCACAGCTTGTTGTGTGCACAGCTATCTTATTATGCCAGTTGCACAAGGGGTACCCACCACTCTTTTATGCATATGGAAGCCCCACTGATTTTAACAGGCTGGTTTCTGTATAACTGAAAGCTGGAGATTGCTGGGCTATTCCTGGGTATTGCAGGCTGTGGGTGATACACAATACCCAGAACCCTCAACTACCCCATAACCCCCATGTAATTAGCACCAAATATTCCTATGTTACTGTCCTGAATCCTTTTTGTAGTCCCAGCAATCTCTGTGTGAATACGTATGCCATCCCATAGTTGTGTGAACACACACATGTGCACATATCTGTATCCCACATAGTTTGAGGCCCCAAGCCATGCCTTAATTAGCCTGTGCATATGTCTCATGCTTTCTTCCAGGCTAATTTGCCCCACCTATTACCATTCCTCATAGGAGAGGCTCAAGCCAATTGATCAATTTGCTTGTCTTTCTTTATCACTGCTGCACCTCTACAGCTATTTTTGAAGGAAGAACGTCTCCCTTATGATACTTGAAACATAGATGCTCCACAAAACCAAAATGGCAGGCAAGTGAGAAGGGAGGGGGTAAACACAACATCCAGCACCTCACATAACATACAGTTAAATGGTGAAATTCACTACTGCAGTGTATAGTTGTGACTGCCAACTGTAATAGCTGTCAACGATGATTGTACATATTTATGAGGGATGGGGCTATCAGTACATATGAGTCAAGGGGCATATTAATTATGTTCCATGCCCAAATACGTGTATTTTTTACACAAATCAATTGACAAGGATGTTGTTGCTTCATCTGAAAATAAAAATGCTGAGGTGGAAGAGGAACATCTTACAGATTAGTATACCTTCTCCCTACCTTGTTTTTCAACTTGTGGCCTTAAGAATCAATAACATATCAGCACCCTGTTGTTAAGCTTTTGCTGCAGGTTATAGTTTATGTGTTTGAAATATTGTAAAACTGGGTATAACCACTTTCCATTTGCTCTTTTGATTGTGCCTTGGCTTCTCCTGCTCCCCAGATAGCAAGACAATATCTTAAAAGTAAGTTGCTGCTCTTGCAAGGGATGACATAATGTGGTGGGCAGCCAGCGGATGTTGGCAGGAAGCCATTCACGTTTCTGGTTGTGTGAGGATGGCTAAATTGTAAGATGACTTTAAAGTTACATTGTTCATTACTGTCTGAGTAAACCTTCTCTGATTGTTCTGGTTTCACTCTCCGAGCCCTCATACTAGAATTCTTTTTCTCCTTCTTTATTGATATGCCTCAGCATTTTAGCCCACAACTGCAGGGGATGGAATAGCAAAAGCAAAGTTCAGTTCGAACATAGATGCGCACCTTCTAAAGCTGTTATTTAAGAAGCCACCAATCAGAACTCAACACATTTAAAAAGCACTTTACAATGTGTTTTGTGTTTGTGAAAATCAAAATTGTAATCAATAGAAAAATGCAAACTCAGAAATATTAGTGTTCAAGCTAATGCACTAGTATTCACTTTAAATTTAATTTGTTATTTGTTTAGGTATAAGAAAAGTAATTTGTTGCATTATTAAGTTTAATGTGTTACATATTTAACAAATTAAAAATCACACAATTAAAATTACTTAATAAGTCTACAAATGGACCCACCCCTCCCTAGTAACAAATTAAAGTAACTCGAAATGCCACCGAATAAAATTGCAACTTGTAACGTTGTTGGTTTTTTTGATGAATTCTGAGTAGTGAGTTACTTTTTCATGAATTAATTTGAAGCTCTGAAGAAATGGATGAGGAAGGTTTTGACGAAGTATTGTGCAGAGGGAATAAAGTAAAATTATGACCATGTTATGCCATGCATGTATATTTCGGTAGCAGAAGAGGCAAGAAAGGCAGAAGCAGGCCAGGAGAAGAGAGGTTAACACAGAAAGAGGAGGAAGGTGACAAGGAAAGGCTGGCATTGCTTCCACATTATAGTAATATAACTCATTCACGCAGTTTTAAAACCCATGCCATCACTTGATGACTCCTCATTAAGGACCAACACATACACCATGTCCATAAAGTATCAGTTCTATTCAGTCTTTCCATTGCATTGAAAGCAAATTAAGATTTGAGCTGTATTGAACACTTCGTGTCTTCTCATGCAAGGGCAGAAACCTGCATAAGTGGACAGATATAAATTTCTTTCTGTGCTGCAGCCCGCTGATCGGCCAAAAACCACATTCCAGAGAGCTGCAAAATTCAATGGACCATATTGTTTTTGTGTGTCTGTGTGTTGGTGCTGGTGAGGGCCTACCGGGAAGAATGAGGGCAAAAATCCAGATACTGTTTTCTATATAATAAGACAAGGGAGGGAAGGTATCATAGATAACGAACTATGGTTGTTCTCTGTTTCCAATACTTTCTCCTCATACCTTGGATTCTTTTTAAGGAGAAAGGTGGGATAAAAATATTTTAAATAAATAAATGGAGTCCCTGATGCTATTTTACTGTAGCTGCCCAGTGCCTTCTGTTGTGGCTAGTTTACAGTCAACGTCACTGGCTTTTCCCTAGTTTGCAGCCCTATGGAGCGCAGCTGAGATGCCGCGTGGAAAGGGAGTCTGTGCAGCAGGATTGCAGATTCTGCCTGTCCTGCTGTTGAATGAAGCATCCCTTCTCAGCTTTTGCCATTTGCTCATCCCCTTCTGTGTTCTGTGCTGCACTGTGAACAACTGCCAACGTCTTTCCATTCAGTGCTGCTGTCTTATTGAGATTATTTGCCTGCTGGAAGGCTATTCACTTTATGAAAAACAAACAACTGAAACAGAGAGATGGTACATCTCAGTCTGGGTGAGCCATGGTCACTGCCAGAAAGGGACAGAAGAATGAGCAAGGAAAGGAAAGGAGAAAGATTTCAATGCACCCTAAAAGTGGCCTCTGTCTTTCTGATTTTCATCCAGTTATTAAAGGTTTGCTAGTGATCAAAACTGAACCCAATGAGAAATCAAGTTTTAAGTGTGGTTGTAGAGAAAAACAAAATAAGTTTGGGAAGGGTTAAACCGCTGACTGGCCCTGTTCTGAACACTTTTGTTCTCCCTTGCAAAAGTGAAGAGGATTATAAGTCAGTAATGTCAAGACATCCTGCTTTACTTGTGTTTATCTCTATGCAGAATCTTTTTTTTTTTAGTAAGGCAGCTTTGAAAGAATAGATTTATGGACTGAAGGTACATTGTTTAATATGTCCATATCCATCTAGATTGACAGTTTCTACAGATTCGAATTTCCCAGGGGAGCGCAGTGTTACTGGTGTCAGTGGATGGCATCATTTACTTCAATACTCCATTATTAAATTGATAACAAGATAATTCCTCAGCTTCTCACAGACATGACAGGGTTTACAACTCTTAACTCTCTTATTGCATGGGATTTGATGCTATAAGAGGGTTTCAATAAGAAGCTTATTTTTATTTCAATCCAGTGACAAATCAGAATTTCAAGGGAATAAACATAACACATTTTTAAGGTCCACAAGGCAACTATATTAGGAGAGGAGAGAGATGGAGGATGGTTGTAGCCTTTCTGGTTGTTATTTTTTTCCATTATGAAACCAAATGTGTTTTTTTCTGCTGATTATAGTTAAAATAATTATGGAAAGCCCAACTGCCCTGTATTTGTAATACACACACACACACACACACACACACAGAGAGAGAGAGAGAGAGAGAGAGGTCTGATAAAATAAGCTTTTCACATATAAAACAGCTTTCTTGTATTTTCTAGGCAATGATTATTAAAATAATATGACTGGAGGCAGTACAATTTCTATAGGATCAACGTCTATTGTTAAAGAAGCATATACACTTTGAAGCCTAGGCGCTTTGTGGTAAAGTTGAGTTAGTCCCACATTCTCCCATATCATCTATATTCAATTTCAAAAAGAGAAACAAGTTACCATATTTCTATAGAAATTACAAAGAAAGGTGTAGATATTTTTCTCTTAAAAATGAGCTGAATGAAATCCTCACTTTTCTGCACTAGCCCAAGTCAATAAATACCATTGCAAATACTGCTCACAAAGGCTCATGTTGTACCTAACTGGCATGTAGCTGCTAAAGGTGAAGAGATGAGGAAGAGGGGAGGGAGGCTATTTTAATTCAGGACCATGAAGGAGCCAGCCTGAATTCTATTGAGTGTGGGGGAAGAAAGACAGGTAAGAATCTAATCAATAAGTACACAAATAAAGCATGTTTTAATATATAGGAATCCAAAGCCAGAATTTTTTTTAAAAAACCAAACACTACCTTGGGTCTTTGGTTGTGTTAATCTCTCAGATTTACTTCTCCCTCCCCCCCCCCCCCCGTCCTGCATCCACTGTTCTGTTTACCTTCAAGTTCTTTCAATCAAATATCTGGAGAAATGTACAAATTTTCCAAAGTGGAAAAAACTCCACCCAACTTTCTAGTTATTTAGACTTGGTACGAAGAGTGCATTATATCTTCTGATTCACCCACACTACAGACCAGACACGTAAATCCCCTTTGGATTATCTAGTTCTGGCTATCGACAGAGAACTCATTTGTTGAAGCAACTGCTGAATTATGAGCCAATATTTACAAAAATCCCAGGGATTTGATGAGTCTGTATTTGGGACTAGCAGGTGGATGTCGACCAATAGAGTGTGGTGGATGTGTTCACTATGAAGCTTGTCTGCACATCCCGTTGCCTCAAGTCATGGTTCTACACGTCTTTGATTTTTATAGCCATGCAACTGGAATAAAATCACTCAGACATTTAGCTCAAAATCACATTTTCAACAGAAACTGTCAAAGTACATGATATCAAAACATGTTCCACAATGCTCCTCATCACCCAGGCCCTTCTAGCTTTCATACTTTTATTTTTTTTTTATTCATTATAACGAGATATACTGTATGTGACTAGGGATGCTGGTACGTAATCAGTTTCAAAGCATGCGTATCAATAAATGCTAGATTATTCTTTCTTTCTGGGGGAAAACATACATCAGCATTGGAGAAGTTATAATGCAACAGCATATACTTAATGAAAAAGAAGATTGTACCGGTAGGAAATAACCTTTGTTTCGACTGAAAGAATAATAAAATAACATGTGTGTGAATTGCAGAATCTATCTTAGTAGTGTCTTTTGGTGAATAACAGTTACTAATGCCTTCATTATAGTACAGTTATCTAAATTTAGCTTAGGATGCAATGGCCTAAATGCCAAGCATTCATCTTATTGTGTCACACTTGAGTTGTAATTTATGGAAAAGCTTTGTTTCTAAAACTATGTTTACATAAAAGGACATTTTGCAAATTATGTCTTCCTTTCTCATTGGGTGTTTTTAATTTGGATCTCTTCTGTAATGTTTTTAAAGTTTTAAACAGGGATTGGCAGATGCAGACCTCCAGATATTGTTGGATGACAACTCTCATCAGGCCTAACCAGCATAGCCAATGTTGTTTTCCCAGGACTAGAATGCATTCTATTGTTATTAGTGCTATCTAATAACATTTGGAGGGGCACAGTTGCCAATTCCTTATCTTAAAGTTAGGTAGGATATGTCTTAAGCAAGTATGCATTCTACAGAGACATATTGTATTATGGCCACTGCAAAATTTGGTAGAGTATTGCACCAAGAAGGATGCAACCTTTGACTACTTAGACATAAGCAACCAAGAAGTATTTTTCCATATACCCCTTTGAAATGGATCAAGGGAACTGAGGTGCCTTGCTCTTATACGTAGAACTCCCATTTGTTTCAAACTAGTGTTCTGTTGCTACTCCCACCCCACCCCTAACTTCTATATCAATCACCTGATGAATGTCCTCTAGCGGTAGTAGATCCTTAATGCACACTGAAAGCTTTGCAATACATCCAGCCTCTTCCTTATGATTGGTTCTGAATACAGTGTACAAACTATGATCCCTCATGTCTTCAGTAAGCCCATGCATTGAGAATGGTGGCAAGGGAAGCCTGATTTGAGCCCTAAGTCTGTCCTGACTGCTGACACCTTGAAGCCATGATTGTGTGCCAATGATGTTACTACCTTTCCTGGAGCCCTTTTCAGTCAGTTTCAGTGGAGTTTAGTTTGATTTGAAATGGCTCCTGAAGATCTACCCCTTTCATTTACTGTTAGAATCTGTTCTTCTGATGTTATTGTAGAAGCCTTGTTGGCTAATCAGTATGTAGGACAGGACTGTTATATTAGTGCATATCATGATTAGAGATGTGATATTTGTATTCGTATCCCAAGGGATACGAATACGAATATCCAGTCTCTAATCATGATATGTGCAAAGCATGATAGGCAACAAACTTTCACCTTTTGGTAAGTGGAACTAAATATGAGTAGCAGGACTCTGATTTAGGTCTAAACAAGGGGTTAAGGAAATTGTAAAAACAGAATTGGTAGAACAGTGTTTCAAGCATGCTATATATCTTTTAACTAAGAACGGGCTTTAAAACGTTGCTGTTTTGTTTCAAAACTCCCAGAATCTCCCAGTCATCATCACAAGCTCTGAATGGGAGTATTGGAGAATAAAAATTGACTGAATAATTATCATTGAAGTACTTGTAAGAATGGTTTTACAGCACAGAATCTGTGTTTTGCAAATTGTGTGCCACATTAAATAAGCAAGATGCAGTTGAGCCCACGTTTCTTTCTCACTGTAAAAGTAATATACTCAGACCTGGTGCAAGTTGGGTGGAGAGATCCACCTTTCTCCTTAGACTTTTATTCCTTTTAAATTGCACTTGTGCAAGTGGTTTTTTTTAAAAAAACAACAGAGTGAGTTTGTGTGTGTGTGTGTGTGTGTGTGTGTGTGTGTTTATTATTTCCATTTGTATGTTGTCTTTCTCCCAATTAAGGGACCCAAGTCTATTGAATGATTCTCATTGCACTTGGAACTGGAGTACTGTACTCCAAAACCATTCTCCCTGATGCATTTGTAAGATGAGTTGGGGTGTGTGTGTGTGTGTGTGTAGATATTTGGAGCCAGAAGTTGGCAATTCAGATCACCACTGTGCCTATAGGGAGAAGAACCAGCACAGTCCCAGAAGGAGTGAACAGTGAACTACTTCTCTGTATTCTATACCTCAAAAAAACCCTGAAGAGAGTCATCAGAAGTCAGGAGCAACTTGATGGCACACAGTTGTTATTATTATTATTATTATTATTATTATTATTATTATTATTATTATTATTATTATTATTATTATTATTATTATTATTATTATTATTATTATTATTATTATTATTATTATTGCTACTTATTTCATTGTTGGCCAGACAAGAATGAGGAAGAAAGGACTATGCTGTAGCAAAATACTTTCATCGTGGCTAAAATTCAGAATACAGATATTTTCAAATTCATTAGAGAGGTCATAAAAGCAGCACTTTTTTATTTATTTATTTATTTATTTATTTATTTATTTATTTATTTATTTATTTATTTCAGTCTATAGGAGCTTATTTTTGACAGGTTGGCAGCCTTCTGTATAATTGAAATATTTGTAGAAGTGGTGTTGCTTTATTAGAACCAGTGAGCAACAACAGAAGTCCACTGTGGTCTTCATAGCCACTTCAGTGAAGTGTTATGGGATTTCCTTTTTCTTCCCATGACACTGCACAGGAGCCTTTTTTTTTTTTTTTGAATATGCTATAAATGCATAAGGTCTAATCTCTAGAGTAAGGATAGCAAGAAGAAAATAAATTCACAGTTGGCAAAATGTTCGCCAATGATTCTCCAAGCCCTGCAAACACAGCTAGCCCCTTTTTTCATATTGTGTTTCCTGCATCTCACACAAAATGTCACTGTGTAGAAGTGTGTAGCTGAGAACACACCATGCACAAAGCATACACATACAATGCTACTGATCTTAATAAACTCTGAGGGGAAAAAAGGAAATCTTATTGGAGGTGTAAGTTTTACCTGCATATTTACCAGAATGTGTAAAAAAATAAATTAATTAATACGTCTCAAAAAATGTGCAAAATCTTGCTGGGACCAAAAAAAACACACAACACCTTATCTTGAAGCAAGGGGAAAAAATCTTTTGTTGTCTTATTTACATCTCTGTTGTAAAATATTCTAAGGGTGTGTTTAATTTTTAGGTTTGAAATGAACAGGGAACAACAATCATGCAATTAGGCTTGTATTCAGTAGCCTGAATTCAACTGATAATCTCAACTAGAAGAGACCCATTTGAATCAGTGGCATTTATATAAGAGTTAACTCACCATTCAGGAGTGGATTCAATGCCTCTATTCTAGCTGGAGCATTGGGTTTAACAGCCTATTAAATGTTACTCTTCTGCTTAAAGTTTGAGATGTGTCTCATATGGGGCAGGTTTGCTTGGTAGGTGGTGTCTAGAGAACATGCCCTGGGGAGAAATTAAAAGAGAGCATTGTCTAAGTGTTATCCTCATTCTAGGAAGAAATCTTTGAAATGAGGGTTTCTGTTCTATTCGATATACAGAAAAATGTATTTCTCGGATGGGAAAAGTATGAAACTGTTCTTTTGCCCTTGCTGATAACTTTTTCTGTATTAATTTCATGGGAAGCCTTTGGGTAAAAGCACTTAGGGTACTGGTTCCCAAAGAAGCTTCTTACAAAGGAAAAATAATAGTTTAAAATTGTATGAATATCCCAAATGGATAATAGCTGGAAAGAATTGCTATCATGAACACCCCACCCCACCCCACCCTGCATCACTCACTTCACCAGAACCTTTAAAGCTGAAATGAAATAGGCTCCTTGAAATATTTTATTTCCAGGAGAAAGTACTGTATTGTTTTCATCATATAGACATAGTTAATTTTTTAAAAATGAATATTATTTTTATAAACATCAGAAGACATGTTTTCTCAGTGAGGAGGTATGAAGCATTGCGCCCTGCACGTTTTCTTTCTTGCACTTTTAAAAGAAACTCATTAATATCTTCAGATTTTATTCGTAACTTTTTACTATATCAAAATTCACTTCTTGTTTTTTGCCATTGCTCATCCCTGTGCCCCTTCAATTTCCCCCTTTGGTATAATATAATATTGGGACGTGGTGGCACTGCAGGTTAAACCGCAGAAGCCTCTGTGCTGCAAGGTCAGAAGACATGCAGTCGTAAGATCGAATCCACGCGACGGAGTGAGCTCCCATCGCTTGTCCCAGCTCCTGCCAACCTAGCAGTTAGAAAGCATGTATATGCAAGTAGATAAATAGGTACCACCTCGGTGGGAAGGTAACGGTGTTCCATGTCTAGTCGCACTGGCCCTGTGACCAAGGAAACTATCTATGGACAAACGCTGACTCTATGGCTTGAAAACTGGGATGAGCACCGTGCCCTAGAGTCAGACACGACTGGACTGAATGTCAAGGGGAACCTTTACCTTTACGTATAATATAATATGATTTGATTTGAATGGTACAGATTTCACAATGCAATATCACATTATCCTGCTAGCAATATAGCTTGGATCTCAGGAAGTGAGAGAGGAGGAAGAAAATACACTGCTGCTTTCCCAAAGACTCTGGTACACCAGGCCTCTGAGGCTGTTCATGGGCCTTGTGGCAGGAATGAAGCTGGGGGTTCTGCTGTTGGCTGCTACAGTGATCCCTGAATGTTTAGGACAGGGGTGTCTAACCTTTCACCTTCCCTGGGTGACATTAGAAGATGAAAATTTGGTTTCGGCCGCACATAAAATAAAATAACAGTAACGATACCTGATCATCCAAAAAACCATAGAAAACATAGTTAACATATTAAATTTACTTGGAAATGAAGTTAGTGAAATGTTTGACATTGTTTCTTAGCCACCAATGGATCCATATTTGGTTCCAGCCTGGCTGGAAAGCTAGCAGCACGGAGCGACCCCGTGGCTGGAGACAGAGCCCGGGAAATTCAAATGCCCTCCCCCACCGGGCTCCTGCCTCCTGCTGCCATGTCTCTCCATGCTGCTGGCTTCCCAAGTAGAAACTCTGAAGTTTCTACTTACACTCAGCCTTTCGCTAGCCAAATCCAGCCCTGCTGAAGGCGGTAATCACGGTTACGTCGGTCTCCCCTCTGTACTCGATCTGCAGCGAGCTGCCTTTCTCCCCGCTCGGCCGGAAAACCCAAAGCCTGGCAACTGGACAGATGCACCGCTGGGCTGACTTCCTTCCTCACTCCGGGCAGCAATGGCGTTGAGCGGCTCGGCTACCCTCTTTCCCCCCCAGGCACTGAGCTGGCTGGTGAGCTGTGGGGCGAATTTGGCGCTAAGGCTCCAGAGTTTGAGGCTGGCTTTTTCCCACCCGACACATACACACTCCATGGGTGGGCGGGCAGCTTCTCCCTCTCCCCCTCGCTGCGTCTTTCCATCTCTTTTTTGCTTCCTCGCTTACCCACTCACACACTTTCCTCTTCGCCAGGAGAGAGGCTGGGTAGCAGAACTGGAACGCTAGCACAGCATTGTGGGAGGTGCAGGACCCTCACTGGGCCGTGTTAGGAGCCGACCTGGGCCGCATGTGGCCCCCGGGCCGCGGGTTGGACAAGCCTGGTTTAGGACTTCTGTTGAGCAGCATGGTGGGGCTACACAGGGGCAGTGGTAGCTGAAAGGATGTGATCCTTGTTTTTCATGGAAGTGGAGCTGTTTGTGCAGTTGTGCTCCACTTTAAACAAAAAGGACCTGTCTCTCATGGTACAGGCTGGCAACATGCCAGGAAAGGGTTATCAGAAGAGAAGTAATTTGACGATGTCACCCATGATGTTGGTGATTCACTCTCACCCTTTTGACTGCTAGCCAGTAAGTTCCTCTTTCTCATTTGACCATGACGCTGGAACGGCCTCGGGCTAAGAAGTGGGGACAATGCCCACAAAAGCCCTACAATTGTATGTAAGCTAGAGACAATAAGCTAGATACGGGGGGGGGGGGGATATGCATTGATTTTATTGCTATATTGATTCTTAAGAAATGTTTGCATTGTATTTGTTTTTTTACACAGTGCCCGAGAAAGACGTCCTAAGACTACTGTGCCTTTGCATTATGGCCCCTTCGTTTGCTGTCTTTTTTCCCTTTGAATGTGTAATAATGCTTAAATCCTTCTAAGATACAGCTTACCAGTGCCTGATTTGCTCTGCTCATATACTATGATGGCAGTGGAGCTGTCAAGTCCTCCTAAAAAGAGCTTCTATTGCTGTCACCACAGGCAGCATCAACATTGCACGGCTACCTTTTCTCCTGCTGCCAACATAAGTTCTCCTTGCCAAAGACCTCCGAATACCCCACACATACAATTAGAGAAATGCCCCTCCCAATTGACCACGGCAAACAAGACAGCAAATTTCAGAGGAGCCATCTTCATCCAGTCCTAATTAAGTATGATTGTTCTGTTTGACACTGGAAGCTGCGAGCCAACTGCTTTTGAAAGAAACTTCACCATTCTTGCTAAATACTTCTGAAATTACCTTCCATCTGTTCTCTGACTCTGGAAGGCCTTTAAAACAGGGGAAAATGCAGCATTATAAAAGTATAGTGTTTTCTAATTGGCATTTTGTTTCTCTTGTGTGGTTTTTCAAGGTTGAATAAAATGCAGTACACAGCAGTGATCGATTCTCTTTAATCAAGAAAATGTTTACAGTGGTTACTAAAACCAGAAACCAAGAAAGGTTAGCTTTTCATACATGGACAGAAAAAGAAGTCGGCAGATGCTACTAGTAATGTGTTCTGCATATCTAACATACTCTTTCAACAGAGGCCGGTTGTTGTTGTGTGTTTTTTTTCCTGTACTGACGTCTTCATTTTATTTTTCTCATATTCACTCATCACCACCAATTTTTCAACAAAATGACCCATAAATCATTTCTGTCTTATCAAAGATGCTTTGGCTGGGATCCTGACTTCTCTGTATGGGCAGCATCAGGAAGGGGAGCTCTCTGGCACAGAGCACTCAATTCCTCTGTCTCCCATACAAAGACGTGTGGGGCTGTGCCCACACCACATGCATTGTTTGGCACTCTGACCATGATTTGGTCTGGGGGGGGGGTCTGAGGCCTTGGAGAAGCCATTTTGTCTTGAATTGTAATTATGTGTGTGTGCCTGTGTGATTTGTTACCAGACATCCCCATATTCTCACACAATGATTGAGGCTGGGTGGAGAAAGTTTCTCTGCAGGTTGGAAAAGGCACAAAAGCATTATAAATGTAACCTAAGCCAGAATCATATACTGTAGCCCCAAGCGGTTTCATAAGAACTGCACTCCCAGTCTTCCTCAGATTGTACAAGTAATTGTGCAACTGGTCATGTCATAAGGAAAAGCACTGCTATTGTGTATGCCGAAAAATGCAATAGGATTTTGGCTGGAAGGGCTACTGTGACACTACAGAAAGTGTGAAGTTATCTCTTGTTGAGATATGGTTGTAATGCAGTGTAATTATA
Organism: Pogona vitticeps; assembly: GCF_051106095.1. Taxonomy (NCBI): domain Eukaryota; kingdom Metazoa; phylum Chordata; class Lepidosauria; order Squamata; family Agamidae; genus Pogona; species Pogona vitticeps. The sequence goes on from NC_135786.1 coordinate 93,880,788, forward strand.
CATTTATTATTGGGAAAGGGAATTAATTTTGAGCAACTACACATATCAATCTTGATCTGATGTGCTAAAAATAATTTTAAAAGATAAATATCTTGCTGCAATATGGCAAGATTTGAAAGGAAGGAGTTGCTTTCGGGGAAAGATTCCATGCATGCAAGATTGATATTTGTACATTTGCAGAAATAAAATATAAACTGTAAAACTATGCCACGTGCTGCCATTCTACTTATATTGAAGCAAGAAATGGCACTGAGCAGATTCAACACATTCCATTTTACAGGATTGCAAGCAAGCCCAATAAAATTTCAGTTTTCTCCCAGAAGTGGGACCCAAGTCAGCTTACAACAACATTAAAATGGATACAAATAAAAATGTAGGTGTAGGTGCAGATATCATTTTAAAGTCAATAACATTAAAATGCTGTTTAATTACAAGCAGTTGAATAACACATCCAGTTCAAAAAAACAACAACAAGGCATAATACCATAACTGAAGGCCCTTTTTCAACAACTTGACAATTGCTAAAAGCATGCCAGAATAAAAATTACTTTCCTACAGTGAGAAAAACTAAAGGAAGAGAGTTCCAGAATCTGGGAGAAGCCTTCAGGTAGCCCTTCTCTTCAGCATCCACCAAATCTGCCTATGAAGAAGAGGGGTGGGACTGAGAGAAGGGTCTTCCAGGAAGATCTCATAGACTAGGTAGGCTTGTATATCTACTTTCAGATAGTGTGGACTCAGGTCATATAGGGCTTTTCAAGTCATAACCAGCTTTTTGAACTGTGCTCAGAAACGGATAGGTAGCTAGTGAAATCTTGAGTTCTCTTTAACCAGGCCACTTCCTGACCACAACCCTCTGGACCAGAAAACGATCCTGAAAACTCTACAAGGCAGCCCCATGTAGAGTGTAATATAATAATCTAGGAGGCAACAAAGGCATGTCTCACCTTCGCCAGCTTAGATACCAGCAGGAGTGGGAACAGCTGGCATACTACTTTTAATGGTGTGTAAACACACTCACACCTCCACCAAAACCTGGGTGCCCGGGCTCATGGCTGGATCCAAAACTATACCCAAACTGCAGACTTGTGGCTTCAGGAGGTGTCGTGACTGACCTTACTCAGCAATCAATCAATCAATAAATAAATATCAAGCAAAACAACCCTTTATACCTTCCTCCTCTTGGGGCAAATTTTGTTACATTGTTGTGGGCCCCATTCTGCTTATCTGTTTGGTAAACCTGAAAGGGACACTATCAAGGCTTTGCTTCAAGCAACAAAATACCTCATATCTCCAGGACAGTTTAATTGCTGTTATGTACTTGAATAGCTCCACTGACTTAATTGGATTTATGGAGCAAAAAGCCCTTAGATGTGCCATCCTGGTCATAGTGTGGTTTGCTTTCTAGGCTAAAAAAGAATTTTACTTTTGTAAAGGCAATTTATTCAGAATTTGGCTATGGTAGCTGAAGCAGCGAGCTGTGGAGCCAGAGGAGAGCAGTTCAGTTCTTCACCATGTCTTGTGGGAGAAGAATCAGCCCTTGAACAAACCTCGTAGTTGCAGAGCAATCCAAAAGGTGATAATGATAGACCACTTCTGAATACTCTAGACTTGGAAAGATGTTTAAAGGGCTGTCATAAGTTAGAATTCACTTGATGGCACATTATAATTATTATGATAGATGACCTATCCCCTCTCCTTTGAGTTTCCATATACCCAAAGTCATAAGGAATCCATGTGGAATGAGAAAGTGTCGCCCCAAACCACTATTATGCACTAGTCCTTCTTTAATCCTCATTATTTTTTTCTAAAACCAGTGAAAAACTTAGGAATTAGCAATATAGATATAATGTGGAGAGATTACTCACAACACCAGACCCTCTATAGTATCAGGAACACTTACGACAATGCAGTGAAATGCCTGCACCCTGTATATGCAATTGGTGTTTCCACATTGTAAGTGAACTGGCCCATACTTTGAAACCAAAGGGCTTGAAATAAGTCAGAGACTTCCACATATTATTTGACAGAAATGGTCACTTCTCCTCCAGGGCGATGGACTTGATCATCAAAACAAAAACACACACCAAGTGAAGAAAAAGTGGAATTAGAAGTGCTTGTTTTTCATGAATACCTTGTGGAAGATGAAGATGGCTGAAAGGATTTCAGAGGTAGAGCTAGAGTAATGGGAGAGGGAACGTTGCTTTCATATTATTGAAAGTGACAGTTGGCTACAGTGGCAGAGGAAAGAGCTTGAAAATGTGTATCAGACCAATAATTACAGATCGCTCACCTGTTATCTACTTAAGCTACCCCAGGTAAAGGTAAAGGTTCCCCTTGACAATTTGTCTAGTCGTGTCTGACTGTAGGGGGCGATGCTCATCCCTGTTTCCAAGCCATAGAGCCAGTGTTTGTCCATAGATAATTTCCGTGGTCACGTGGCCAGCGTGGTTAGACACGGAACACTGTCACCTTCCCACCGTGGCGGTACCTATTTATCTACCCACATTTTTATATGCTTTTGAATTGCTAGGCTGGCAGGAGCTGGGACAAAGCGACGGGAGTGTTACAAACAGCTATGATGTCACCTGTCCTTCAAGGTTTAGGCTGGAGTGTTAACATCCAATGGTGGTCGGAAGGCGGGACATCAGGGGGAGGAGCTGGGATATATAGGGGTGTGAATGTGCGTGAGGGGGAGATCAGGATCTGTGAGTGTTGAGATGAGATAGTGATCAGATTGTGTGGGGATATGAGTCTGTGTGAGCTAGAGCCTTTCTTTATGTGATTACCTGATTTATTTGTTATACCAATCTTAATGTACCAATCAATAAACTTTAGTTATTTTGTTTGAAATCCATTCCGGCCTGAGGATACTTATTGCAGGGGATGGATGGTGGCAGACTACCAGAAGAGTAACAGTGGAGTGACGTAGCGACCTTCCTTGGTGAGGTAGAAGGAGGCCGTTACAGGGAGCTCACTCCGTCACATGGATTCGATCTTACGACTGCTGGTCTTCCAACTTTGCAGCACAGAGGCTTCTGTGGTTTAACCTGCAGCGCCACCATGTCCTTTCTAAGCTACCCTACTTTCATTAAAATCTTGTATTATTAGCTGAACTAGCCTGACTAAACATGGTTTTGCAATCATTCTCCCTTAAGCAGCATGAACAGTTCTGAGTCTATTTTTTTAAAGGAAAAACAAATTGGTACACTGAGAATCAAGTCATTTGAAAATTAGGCCATGTTCTTAATTGTACGTATGTCAGTTATCCAATTAACATTTCCCTCCTTCTCCTTGCCTTTCCTAATGTAGAACAAAGGCTGTAGAACAGGACTGTCAAACATCATAAAACACATAAGAAAGGTTTAAATCAAGTCTTTGAAACAATTCTGAAATGAACACAAACCAACTTCTCTCTTGTGTACGTACAGTACATATACATATACGTCAGATAATGAACAATAATATAATTTTGTGGAATCGCAACGTCTTACAGCAAATAAATTACAGCAGGTGAAGGAGCCATTATTTACTTTGCCACATTCAGTGTGAGACAAATATTGAGATGCTGTGGCGAAAGACTTGCCCTACAGAACTTTAAAGATGAATTTGTTTATTGTGGCTCATTTGGGACTGCATCTCGCTTTGTCAAATGCATGAAATGTTCATCTCAGTTAATGTTTGTGTGCATTCTGCATGTTTACAGAACCATACAACTGTTCATTGGGGACCATAGTTCATAAGCAGCAAGAATGAGATATTGAAGGGGAAGAATATCAACACTCCCATTAGTTTTTTTGAATTATACCTGATTTGTAATTCACTTCTAATCTATTCCATGATTTTGCACAATATGCCACTATGAATTATCCCTGCGGTACAAAATAGTGAATTTGCATGTGGCTGTTTAAGTTATTCATATGAACACTGCTGGTTGCTTTTGTGCTTAGCAAAATTTTTCTGCAAATATAATACTGCATGGGTACACAGTTTGGGGTAATGGACAGAGTGATGGACTAGGACCTACAAGACCTGGGTTCGAATCCGTGCTCCGCCATGGAGACTCAATGAGGGGATGTAGCACTGCTCATATAATTTCATAAGTATCTCACTTCCCTCAAAACCCCTTTTCAGGTAACCATAAGTTGGATGCAACTTAATGGCATATTACACGTCATGCTGGCTGAAATCCAGTTGCATAGCTGTGCGTGTGTAACTCGACATTACACCTGCAGTAGCTACAAGTCCATCAAGGTGGTGTGCTGTCCATGAAGTACCTGTGCTCCAATGGGAGAAGTGCACATTTGTCTTGAACAATCCTTGTTACTGAGGTGGAACACCCAGCACATTTACAATAGTGTCACTTTACATTGAGCCCTGACAAACTGGAGTCCAGCCACTGTATAATAAAATATTTTTATTAGATAATATGTACATTTAACAAAACACTTCCTCTGACAGATAGTGACAGGTAGTTTCTGAGATCAATGTTCCCCCATTTGCATCTCAAACAGCAGTATAGCTCATCCCTAAATCAGGCTATCTCTGTTTAAAGACCTACAGAGAGAGAGAGAGAGAGAGAGAGAGAGAGAGAGAGAGAGAGAGAGAGAGAGATGGGCAGTGACACGTGGGTTGCAAACAGTGGCGCCAAAAGAGCTTGCCGTGCAAGAGGGTAGCTGTTAGTCTGGTATATTTTTGGATGGAGTTCAAGTCTATTCAAGACGAGCACTGTCACCCATTCACAACTCAAGGGACTGTCAATGATGTTGTTTCTCTGGCAATACCAATTTAATACTTAAAGAGAAGAGATGCAGTTACTTCCTATGTTTATGGGTTTCCTGTGGGTCTCCCAGGGAAACCGTTGTAAACTGTAGACACTCTTCCTAGCTGGAAATAGAAGTAATAGGGCTGTACTTAAAAAAAAAAAAAAGGTGTAAGGAAAGACTTGTTTCAACCAAATCCTCCTCCTTCATACTGGTTTGTAATCTCTTAATTTGAAGAGCCATAATTGCCTGAATATGCCTGAATGCAGTAGTCACATTTGATTTTGGAAGCTAAACAGGGTCAGGCCTGGTTAGGGCTTCGATGAGAATTTGCCAGGATACCAGGGATCTTTTGGTAGGTTGGGGAAGAATCTAGGTAAAATTAGAAATGAATCTTGCCTGAAATCCTGGAGGGCTCTTGCTAGTCCGAGGTGACAATGCTGGTTGAGATTAACCTATCCTGACTTGTCGTAAAGCAGCTTCCTGTTTTCTCATGAATTCTCTCCTGCTCCCTTCCAGTTATAAGTGCTGCTGAATGTCTAATAAAAGTACCTTAAAAATCTAGATTTATTGGCCAAAATCCTGTTGTTGTTCATTTAAAGGCTGTGTCTTGTCATGCCAAGACTCTCTACAGAGATGTCCTCTGCAGCAGTGAGATTTTATATATATAAATCCTGATTTTCCCCCAACTCCTAATGATCCTCATATATATATAAACCAAGATCATTAGGAGTTTGGGGAAAATCAGGGTTTGAAAATAATAATAATAATAACAGATACCTAGTAATATATGCAGAAGCAGTTATTAAGACATACAATTTGATATAAACCCAAGCCTCATTTTGGGAGCCAATGTGGTAGAGTGGATGGAGGGTTGGATGAATTAGGAAACCAGATTATGAATCCTTGTTTTCAATCATTGCAATTCACGGGGGGGGGGGAGGTCAGTGGGAAAACCACTCCTTAAATGTCTCACAAGCCTTGGAAACCCATTTAGGATCTCTATAAGTCAGGTATGACTTAATGGCAGATGACGACGACGATGACGACAACAACAACAACAACAACAACGATGATGATGATGTAAAGTCAGTTCTGAGTTATGGCAAACCTTTCTGGGGTTTTCTAGGTAGAGAGTACTCAGAAGTGGTTTACCATTCCCTTCTTCTGGGGACACACTCGGGTTTTGCAGCTTGATAACCCACAATAAATCCATACTTATGTTTTTTTCCAGATTGTCATTGCCAGCATCATGTGCAGCTATAGTAAAGATGATTGGACTGAACTTTCAAAAATGGCTGAGGTAATGGCCTCTTTATTATGCTTTCCTTTCCTATTTTCTTTCTCTCTCTCTCTCTTTCTCGGTTTTATTCCATGAGAGACAGTGTAAAAGAAAGGAAATTCAAGTAAAAATGAAAGTTTAAGACATATCCGTTATTGCTTGTTTTTTCCATGTTTTCATTAAAATGATAGAAATGTAAATGAAAGGAAACTTCCATTAAAACAGTGCCTTGGATGTTGTACTCTACCTAAAAATTCTTTAGCCTTTGAATTGCTACACTTTTTATTTGCATTTTAAGCAACCTGCATATTATGACAAATGCCCTGATAAAATTTAATTCTACCTTTGAGAACCTAACTTGATCTTACCTTGCCTTCAGGCACTCTAGCTTGACAGCACCAGAAGAAATTTTGAATATAAAAGTTCTGAATATTTAAAGTATAAAAGGCTCCTTTAATGTTGTTCTGCTTCTTATAAAGGTCCTATTCCTCCCCTTTCCCCCCCCCCAAGGCAACACAATAGCCTGTACATAATAGCATTTTGTTGATTTTTTCTGTAATATAAATACCATCTTGCACAAATGAAAACATCTCAGTCAACCACCTGGAATTTGTAGGCTTTTATATATATTTTAATTCAGGCTTTGAAAATACTGATGTGGCCTGGATTGAGCAAGGAATATTTTATTGAGACATTGATATAGTGGCTGAATAAAGACATGAATGTGTATTGTGAATAAAAAGAGGGGCTTGAAAAGTATACTATTTTCTAGGAATAAGCATTTGAACTCTATAGGTTCAACATTTTTCCTGAGCTGTACCACTACAGCATGCAGGTCAATTTGCATGTTTGAGTACCTCCATATATGTGTCAGGAACGGGAACCTCTCTGCACACTGCAAATGAACAGGCAAGGGAGAAAGCTTCAAACATACCTTCCCAACATTTTTAAATAGGAGCATGGAGAGAATGTGTTTTTCATAGGTTGTCAAAGTATGGACTCCTTTATCCTCAGTGGTCCAGGAAAAAATATTGCCATGATTTTCCAGAAGGTACACACTGGTGCAGTTGTATTTTGAACTTAGGGAGACTGTAGCGTTCACCCTTATTATGTTAAGTAGTTATGAATATTCATGTTTCAGGTTAATGTTGCTGAGAGGCAGAGCTGAGAGAAATGTAATAAAGAGGCGGAGTCAGAGAGTGGAAGTGGTCAGTCAGAGTCAGAATGAGAGAGTGGAGAAGGAGATAGAGTGTGGTATTTGGGAGATCTGAGGTGTGATTAGAGTGAAACGTGAATAAGAACTGTAATGACAAATTGAAGGTTGAGATTGATGATAATAGAAGTTACCTATGATTAATATTCAAAGATCTGTAATCAATAAAATTGTTTTATTTAAAAGACAATGAAGTTTGGACCTGCATCTTCATCCTTCCATGATTAATGTTGATTTAGTGATCAACTGGCGGCAGCAGGTGAAAAGGAGTAGTAATTTGCCTTCTTGTGCTCTGTGTTTGGAGGGTCAGGTAAGGGGCACGAGGGCGAACACCACAAAGACCTACATCTATACATCAAATCGGATTGCACATCTAAACATTTGATCCCTCCAAAAGCCATAAGAGAAGCTGTACCACTGGTTTTACATGCAGACTGAGTCCATGATAGTAGTCATACTAAGGATGTAAAAAATTACTTGTAATTTTCTCATTCTCATTTAGACAGGGTGTCACATACTTGCTAACCCCCATGACATTTCTCATCTGCAGTGTAAGAATGAAACAAAAAGCAGTTTTTTTACATTCAGTTTTCTGCATTTTGCAAACCATTTATTTGCATGAAAACTCCCGCCTTTTCCTTTTATGAAGCTAAGCCTATACACAACAAGCACAGAAAGAAGGGCTGATTGGTCAAAAATATACAATCAATTCTTCTGCTTTTTAGAAGTGTCCTAAACCCAGTGGCCATTGCAGCTTTGTGCAATTTGTGTGAATTTTTTTTCTTGCAAATGTACAAAATTCTCACTAAAACCAAACCTTAGAGACTCTCATAGGATAACAGACAAGGAGGACAATTTTTTATGACAACGTGAGGATCTAAGTCACTAAAATGGACAGGAGCTGAGGCTTTGCCCAAGAAGTGATGACCAGTAGCCAAATTTCTCTATCCTAAACAATTGGTCGGTAGAGATATAAAAATTTGACCCAATACAAAGCAACACCTCAGCAAGGAATTTTGAAACTCCATGAGATTTCCTTCCTTCTAACCAAGAGTGAAGGATCTAACCCTGTCCCTTTGAAGCAAAACACACACAGCAAGCATTGTAAGACCAGCTGATGGTTAAATCTGTCCCATAACCAGGCCTGAAGCCAGACTGAAATGGCTCTAGATACAGTGGACCCTCGACTTACAGACAGCTTGACTTACAGACTTTTCGAGTTACAGACTTCTCTAGCCACAAAATTTAGGTTCGACTTGCAGCCAGAGAATCGACCTACAGACCAGAAAAAAAGCAAAATGGAACAAAAATGGAACAAAAATGGCCGGTTACGGGATTAATTGGTTTTCAATGCATTGTAGATCAATAGAAACTCGACCTACAGACTTTTCGACCTGCAGCCACCATTCCAATACGGATTAATTCTGTAAGTAGAGGGTCCATTGTAATCTGTATCATCCAGGAATCTCTGCAACTGTGAATCTACCACATGCTCCGATTCCTTGCCCAGGAATGGAACATTAGAAACTGGCTGGTAGTTATCCAGTACCATGGGATTCAAGGGAAGGTTTTTCAGCAATAATCTTACTACTGCCTCCTTTAAGCATACTGGGATCCTACCCTGCTGTAAGGAGGTATTCACGACTCCTCCTACCCACTGGGTCAGTCTCTTTCTGGCACTTTTATAAGCCACAAACAGCCAAGAGCCAAGAGACGTGTAGTATCCTTCACCTCGCCAAGGATCCTGTCGGCGTTCTCAGGCTAAAAAAAACTGAAACATATCCATTAACACAGGACAAGTAAAGGCCATTGTTGCATTCGCAGGACCCATTTAACTACAGCATCCAAGTCAGATTAGATCCGAGCAATTTGGCCCGCAAAGTGCCATGCAAATTCTTCACAGTGGGGTGTGTTATTCTGTTTGTTCTCAGTGCTTTAAGACACTGAACCTTGGCTGTATTTTCCTTTCTAATTTTTTTCTCTTTTTTTTTAATATATCTGATTATAATTATTCTAGCTACAATACATTCATTCTAATGTTTTACACAACTCTTAATATTGTTTCACATGTTACAGTTCTACAGGAAGACTGTTGTTATAAAGTTAAGCATCTTGCTGCCAAATACATGTGACCTTCCAAGGTCCATAAACCCTAGAGGGTATGTAGCCTGGTCTCCACAGGAGGCCAGTCCATGTACACTAAAGGTCATCTTGTCAAGGAAGTAAATAATAAAAATAACAACAACCCTTCATGCAGAGGTTTGAAGCTCAACAGGAAGGGGAAGGCTTGAGGGAAATGATGGATAGCATTTCTTGTGATCAGTCTCTTCAGAGTTTCTGAACCATAGCCGCGCAGCAGGCAAAAGTCATTCCTGTCACTCATCAATCATGAAGTGCAACTTTCTAATTTATACTAAGTGGTTAAAAACTGATTTGTTTCAAATGAATGCAGGATGTTTCTCTCTTCCTACCTCAGGGACTGTAAACTGAGTGGAGATCATCAAAATTATTTCCTCCCTTGACCCTTATATCCCTCACTTTAATACCATTGGCTTTGGTAAGGCAAGAGTTGCTACCAAACCACCAACAGTCATGCCCAGTGACTAGATTTGCTAATCACTGAAGTCAGAGTTCAGTATCTGTAGATACAGGTGGTCAGATATTAACTTTTACACACGTAACAAACTGCACAATGTATTTGCATGCCTATTTATCAAAAGCTATGTTCACTAAGCATGCTGTTAATGATGATCTCATGGTGTAAAGATCTTTGCATGTATAAAGCATAAGCCAAGCCAAGCATGCTGTTATATACTGCCTCATAATGGTTAAAGCACTCTCTGGGTGGTTTACAATTTCATTATGGAGGCTATATTCTCCCCTCCCCCATGGCAAGCTGGGTACTCAGTTTACTGACCTCAGAAGGATGGAAGGCTGAGTCAGCCTCAAACCAGCTACTCTGATCATGAGCAGAGTTTTGTCTGCAGTACTACAGTTCACGGCACCACAAGGCTCCTGCACCATGCTCATCAATAAAGTTTGTGGATTCCTCCATCTTCAGTAGTTGGGGGGAGGGGCAAAACATCTGGTAGAAGCATCAGAAGTTGCCTTATACCTGATGATGCCACCCATCTGTCCATCTAGTTTAACATAGTCAATTCCAAGCAGCAGCAACTTTCCAGGCCATCGTGCCTGTTGCTGGATCCTTTTAGATTGAGGTGCTTGATACTGCATCCTGAAGGCTCTCTGTGCAAAGCATGTGGACTCTGCTGCTGAAATATTGTTTGTCCCTGCTAAGGAATCCAACTAAATGTAACATTGATGCATGTAAAGATTTGATGTGTTTACTTCTAATAGTTTAACTAGTCACTGCAGTGTACCCCAGATAGTTTGGGGATCATAGAGTTAATGGCCAAAGTCCTCTTGCTTAGTGTAGTAAATTGTACTAGAGTAGGCCAGGTGAATCATTGGAGTTTAGTAAGTCAACTCCAGCGTAAGTTCCATTGATTCAAATCCACTACTCTAACTTACTAGGCTCATTTGAATCAACAGAACCTACAGAGGAGTTGACTTACCAAACCTCATTGATTCAGTGGGCCTACTCTAGTGCATTTGACCACATTAGGCAACACAATTTTGGCCAATATCGCTTACCCTTCCCTGTTAACTGATGCCACCCCACCAAATATCAGCCCCCAAAGCAGTGTTCATGAGACCCCTCATTCTAGTTGGAACTACCCCAAGCTGAGAGAGGTGCTGTGATATTTGTCTGTAGTGGAGTGTGGCAGGAAGAAACAAATTAACCACCTCCAATTTTTTTGTCCTCTGAATCTGAGGTGGCTATTTTTTTTAAAAAAAATGGCTGTGTCTAAATGCTTACCTTTAATCAAAATCACACCCGTTTTGGCCCATTTAGAATTCTGAGAAGAGTAGCCTGAGGGACTTGATTTGTCTGTGGCTCAAATGTTAACATATTCCAAAACTTTGAAAGCCGGACTCAAATTCTCAGGAACCTCTTTACTGGTTTTGTTGCTGACTTCATTAAATCCAACTTTTAAAAAAATGTATTCAGTGAACGGATGTCTTCCAGGAAATTACTTGCGGTCTTTTAATTGAGGCAGACAAGGAGGGAGTAGGGTAAAGCCTTACTGCTGCCCTTTCCTTTCTTGTGGAGTTATCCGTGCCCTGAACATAAATGCTCATTTGCCTGGGCTAGGAACTCTTTTAATGGTTTCTTCATCACAGGATAGTGGATTCAGTTTCAAGTAAGAGGTTCCTGAAGTCTGCATCATACTCCTCTAAAAATCACCCAATTTCTCTTGCTGGGTGTTGAATATAGATCTTCAGGCCATGACTCGTTTAATCATGATAGACCTGCTATTCCTTCATAATTCATAGCGATAGGAAAAATTTTCAGATAAAATAAGATCTCCTCTCTGAATTTAAATCGTATCTCAGAATTAATCCTGACCTGTACGAACCCCTGAAGAACTTTGGGTAAACTTTTCTCTCTCCCTTTCCCTCTTCAATACAATCATTTTGCTGTGTTTGAATTCAGGTTGTGGACAAATGTGAAAATGTTCTTTATCAGGTTTTTGGTTTAACTGGACTGGCTCATGAGGCTTTGGAAAGCCTTTAAATATGTAGCAAAACTGTGGCTGTTCAATTTTTTTGCTCTAGCACATGTGAAGCAAGTGTTTCATACTTAGAAAAATTTTGATATCAGTATGGCTAGGGGTAGGAGTTCTATGACATATCATTTCCCCCCTGCAACCTATGTTTGAGTTTATGGCTGGTTTTGACCATGTTTATGAGTAATCTGGTGAGAAAGGGCAAATTGCTCATAAACATGTTTGAACTTGCTTGTGGATTCAAATGTAGGTTGCAGGGAAAATGTGAAATGTCATAGAAATCCTCCTCCTAATTATTATTATCACTGTTATTATTGTATTCTAAAAAGAAGTGGCTGTGCAGATGCCTACTGTGACGATTTACACATTCCTCTGAATCTGAGGAAGGGCAACTAGAAGCATTGAAAGCCTCCACAAGAGTGCATACCAGAAATAAATAAAGGCAAAAGATGATGTCTTAAGTCACAGCATAAGAGAAATCATGTAAGCCTTCCCCCACAGTGGCAGCTTTCCTGATGCATGCCCAATTGTGCAACAAGTTGCACAGTTAATCTTGTGAGCAGCTGCACAATCTATTTAACAATCAGTGCAATCCTGCTGGGGTGCAGGGAATACTTGAAAAATACCCCTTTTGCAGTTGCCTAAAACAACAGGTTACTAGCCAGAACACATAGAGAAGATAGTGCCTATGATGTCTGTAGGAAGGAAATGGAACTTTGCAGTCTGCCATTTTACTAGAAGAGTTGCCAAGATCACACAGATTTTGAAACTCATGCTTGGAACAGACAATACTTTGCTTTGGAAACATAGCAGAAGGTGATTTGGAAGAAGCATGAATTCCTGTGTTGTGCGCAGAGATGCACTCACCTAGTTCTTTTTGTCCCACTACTGCTTCTCATCAGATCAGCTTCACAGGTTTCTGAAACAGTAGAAATATCTAAAAACGTATTCACTACTGGCAGAATTAGGATGAATAATCTACCTAGTAGGCCCTGTCAAGCATGTAGGCACCCGTGGCTTTCTCCTAATCTGACAACGGAAAAGTGAGCAAGGAGTAACAACCATGCCAGGTAGAAACTGCCACCAGCAACAAGCAGATCTCTTCATCACATAGGAGGACAAGACAGTCAAAGAGCTACATCTATCTTCCAATTTCATGGGAAGGTATTCCTGGCAATATGGTATAAATGCTGTTCTGCGACTCAGGTCACGAACCATCTCTGAGCGTGCTTAGCTTTTTATATCTTCTGAATAAATTGTGAATAGGTACTTTCTGAATGAAGCTGACCACTAGAGGTGGAGAAAAGATTTACTTTTTAATGAATGCATTGAATATGAGCAACACAAGACTTAATGCCAAAAATGGGTTTTAACAGATGTGCAGCACTTCTCTGCTGTTCACTGTAATTATTATTTTTAACCGAGATGTTCTTAAGATGCTTTTCACTTACATTCTCTTTTAATATGATAGCTAATTGAGTAGAATCCTGCTTCTTATGCCTGGCGGCATATATTCTTATGCCAACAGCAAACATTTTACGGATTGCTGACCATTCAGAAGTCAACTCCTGCAGGATGGGGCAGGGGTTTGCCACAGGACAGTCAAATGACTTATTACGTGGCAAGTAAAACAAAATCTGCTTTCTTAACTGGCAGCAATTCACTGCTGACATTCTACACTGTTGGAATTAGACCTGTGTAAGTAAATGACAGGATTCCAACCAATGTGTTTTAATATTTAAATTGTATTGGATTGTTAGTTTAACATTAGTTCACATTATGGAGAAAGTAATACAGATTACTACTGCATACAGTACATATACGTTTATATAATAATGATGAGGATACCACATGATTCCTTTTTGTGGATCCAAGCTCCTTCAAGGGATCTTATTTGCAGGTTTATGAAAATATCACCAAAACCAGTTGTCTGAAATGACTGTTAGCAGGAGGTAAAGCAGATGGAGAGTGTGCCGTCTCCTCAGTGGTCTGAAAGGGAAGGAGAAGCGCACGAAAGGGAAAGTCAAGAGAAAGAAATAAAAGTGGTAGGTGAGGAACAGGAGTCAGATGTGCATGAGATAGAGGAAGATATGAAAGAGTTGGGAATGAGAACAAAAGGGGGGGTCAAGAGGAAAGGCTCGAGAGGAGGTAAACATTTTCTTCACAATGGAATGAAATGGTCAGTTGGGAGAAACAGAAAAGTAGTGGTATGTGAGGAGGATTGGGAAGAAACGGAACCATACGATACTAGAATATTTAAAGTACCAAAGGGAGATTTGAATAAAGAATGTAGAAAGGAAGAAATAAATACTGGCAAAGAGATAGGTGATAAAGATATAGGGACAAAACCGATAATTGAAGGACTTATGCCAAAGGAATGGACTGTGTTAGTCTTCCCAAGGGGACGCGGCCCTGTGAGATACGTGAATCATCTCAAGCCTCCTCAACTGAATGAAAAACCAATAGAAGGGGAATAGTCCAGACACCCTTGTTGCAGGACCATCTGTGCCATGAGGAGTGGGAATCTGAGGAAATCCAACAACCAAGAAAGATTTATTAGAAGATCTGTTAAATACGTCATTACCTTTGTTATGGGATTGTTTACCTGAAAAGTTATTGTTTGATGTTAACAGTGACACAATTAAGACACAACAACTGAATGTAGTTAATACAGATTTTTAAATGATATTCCATTATTGTCATTTTGTTTACAAGAAGAGGAACTCTCTAAACATTTTAACAAACCCTATCACAATTGTATATTTGAGAAATTGTCTATGCTAAAAAAAAACATGCATAGTAGAGAAAATGACTTAGTAACGTACCCCTCTCCTATGTCCATTTACTAAATGCAGGAACTTTTTACATCAGGGTTTATTCAACAATCTGATATACCAGCCTGCTTTCTAAAGTACTGCCATCGGTAGTGGAGGTGGGTGGGTGCGAGGGTACACATCAGCCAATAAAACCAACCAAGAAAATGCTTCCTTTTAGATGTGTCCCTTTAAAATAGTGTTCAGCTTTTTCTTTGCTCCATTTTGCTTTGAATTAGTCATGAGCTAAAATAAATATTGATGGTATGTGCATGTAAGGCAAGGAGGAGGGAATATTTCATGTGCTGTGAGTTATCTACACATCAGGTTGTCATTTGGGAAATTACCTTCAGTGAAGTGGTATACGATTTGCCAGTTAATATTTGATATTTTCTTTTGTATATGTCATGCAGGCTTCTGGAGCTGATGCCCTGGAGTTAAATTTATCTTGTCCGCATGGCATGGGAGAGAGAGGCATGGGCTTGGCCTGTGGGCAGGTAGGACTTCTAATGGCTATCTCTTTCATGTCTCTTCAGCAACACTATGCCATTTCATTGATAGTCATACCTTAGGGGCTAAGAACCCACAATGTCGACTGCTAGCCTGGGATTCTCCGGCCTCCCCTTGTTTAAATATTTAGTGCTAGAAATGTGGGAAGTGACAAGAGTCTGAGATTACACACAGCGTTTATTTTTATGGAAGACAAAATTGCATTATGCGCTTGACAGGAAGCAATATCATAACAAATAGTTGCCAAAATGCTCTGACAGAATTGTACTTTATGCATTCTTAATGTGGACCAGCGTCTCTGGGGAAATGCAGTACAAGCAACTTTGAGCTCATAGGCATTTTACAGAAGGTTAGCTACAGCAGTGGCATTTTATGGTTATTTGAAATCCATGTCATAAGAGACATGACAGAACCTGTTTTAACACAGGGGCTGGACCAATGACTTCCTTCTAAGCCATTGCTTGTGTGAATCAAGGAACCCAGGTCCTCACTGTGCAATCCTATAGATGGCTACCCAGAAGGAGACACAACCCTACCCATTTGATGCAAGCAAACGTTGAGGTCTTCCTCCGTGATTCTTTCCTGACTGGAATACAGCTGGCTGGCACAGATGAGGCACCAAGCCTGGGTTCTGTTCCAGATCTGTTTGTAGAAGGACTGGGAATGTGGAAGGTTAGAAAGAAGTGCGACGGGAGAGTATTTTACTGGCAACTGACAAAGCATGAAATGTTCATTTCCACCAGTGTAAAAGAGTTATCTTTGTATCTGTGCATGTTAATTTGTCATGGATATGGGTTAAGAGATACCATAACATTTTTTCAAAGGGGTAGCTGTTGAAAACTGCTTGTGGACAGTGTTATACTGGCTGCTTTTCCACAGAAGGAGAGGCACACTACACATGATAACAATGACTCTTTATGAAAGTGGGTATTAAACGTTGCCAGTTATATTTTGAAAAGAAAGGGGCCTTGGGACCTCGATCCACAATCCATTATATTTCTCACAAGTTCCTTGGTATAGGAGTTTGTTTCAGCATTAATTTCCAATGTCACACGCTTTCACCAAATCTATTTGCAGAAAGACCAGTAATACTGAAGGCTAGAAAGAATGGGCAAATGCTGTAGTGGGGAAGTGTGGAGTTTAAATGCAAGTTGTATTAAATCTAGGGGATGTTCTGGTTTATGAATTCAAATAGAAACAACGAGGAAGTGTTCTGGGGCACACAGCATTCTTCCAGATGGAAATTATAAGCTAACAGCAGTCTGATTTCCATAATGTAATGCTCTAAGCCAGTGAAATAAGGTTTTAAATGAAGAATTTATTTAACAGATAATAGAAATGTATGAAATATTAAAAGAAAAAAAAATCACATTATAGGGAAAGCAAAGCTGATTGCTATTACATACACACATGTTTATGTCATAACAATAATAGCATATTATTGATTTTGTGGATCCGAGTTTCTCCAAGGGGTCTTATTCACTGGATAGTCTTTGGCACTAAAATTCAGCAGTTGGCTCTTTGATTCTCCCGTTGCTGGAAGATGTGTAAAAATGCAGGTAGCTGGGTTGTGCTCCCCACTGACTACACATTGAAGAGGCTTCCAGTGCTTGCATACATTATTCCTGCTGGCACAGGTTAGCAATGGCTTATGCAAAGAAGGAAGAAAAGGGAGGGAAAGGGAAGCTGAAATGTGTTTATTTCTATTTTGAGGGGAGGGAGAACTCTTCAGGATTTACCTTGATCAGAAGCACACAACTTTGGGTGGGGATCTGTTCCAGCCTCTATCCAGCCTCTGTCAGAAACCATCCATCTGGCCATCTGCACACCCCATGCTGCAGTGTTCACAGATTGTTTTAAATCTGAAGATCAGAAGCTTATTGGTCTCTAACAATGAGTGTAAATCTTATGATGGAATGTGCATGGTAAAATTAATTCCATCTAAATGCTGCTTCCATTCCACACAGTCCCCCTCACCCACAACCATGTTGGGTCCCTTTAAGAAGAAAGGTGAAATAAAATAAAATAAATCTACATTTGTTGGCTTTATGTTCATTGTATTTTGCTACTGGACTTTCTGCGGAGCATCTTTATCCCTTTCTGTAAATGTTATACAGAACTGTACTTTTTACGGTCTAGGCTGGAAGGAACAATATTTACAACCTAGCAGAGCGTAATGATTGATGGATCCATATGAGGTCAAGGGTTAAATTGGCCAGCTGACTCTAAGTTTATTGGCTGGGAGGCAAAGCTAAATACCTGTGTTGTTTTAACAAGCTTTGCCTAGTGCCCTGTCATTAATGTAGGACTATGTTTTGGTTTCTCACTCTGCAGTTTTCCCAGCACAACTAGAACATAGTCAAAGATTGTGTTTTGGACTTCTAGTGAGCTGGTAAGCTGGAGCCGTTAAGCTGGCGTCACTTTTTTAAAAAGCATCAAGCAAAAAAATGTATAGAAAATCTGGAAAGAGAGAGATTGGTTTTCCTTGCAAATTGCTTCAACAAGATGCTTTGTTGACCGTTTGTTTATGTCTAGTTGATGTCTTCCTATCAAGTTTGCATCCATGTGTGCACACAGGCGATGTACCCAGCCACAGTGAGGGAAGTGTCACTACGATGTCTTATTCTAATAGTAGTCCTTTGACAGAAGTTGGTCCTCTCTTACTTCTTCCCCAACTCCCAGCCTTTGAAAATTAGCTAGTGAAACTGGACTCTGATAAAAAGCAGTAATCACCTGGTTAAAACTGTGTTTCTTCTCATAACATAGAGGTACAATCACAATTGAATTTATGCAATTCTGTAAAATACAGACTACAGTCTTTTTGGTGTTCCTTAAAGTGTGCATAACGTGCCATGGGTGCATTGCAGTTGATTGACAAGGAGGTGGGCCTTCATGATATTGATCAAATTCCTAACTGCAGCTCCTCTTCAGCCTTGGGAAGTCTTCATTATAAAGCCAAATTGGACCAAGAGCATTGGACCAGGCTGTTCAAGGAGTTCAAGAGTTCTGTTTTTAGAGACTTCTAGACAGAGGTTAGAAGGACACTTGCAATTAACACATAAATATGTAAAGGAATACTGCTACTCCTTTTCTGCCCCAAAGAGCACAGCATTTGCCATCCTGTTGCATCTTTTGCTCTGGAGATCCCACTGGTTCAGGTACACTTGAGGCCAGGTAAAGTCCTTTAAGGCTTTTGTAAAGGCAGCCCTCCAGGAACACAACAGCAAATGCATCTGTTTACGTTGATCTGCTGTTGCTTAAACCAGTGGTTCTTAACCTTTGTTACTCAGGTGTTTTTGAACTGCAACTCCCAGAAACCCCAGCCAGCAGAGCTGATGGTGAAGGCTTCTGGGAGTTGCAGTCCAAAAACATTTGAGTAACAAAGGTTAAGAACCAGTTGCTTAAACTACCCTCAGCATCAGAAGAATGTTTGGTTCCTCCTTTTAAAACCTAGTTTTGCAAGAACTTGGGGGGGGAGAGAGAGAGAGAGAGAGAGAGAGAGAGAGATTCCTTATTTTCTTTTCCTGTATATTTGATCCTGGGAAGATGCATGGTCAAAACATTAAATATTTTGACTTGGTTGCTTTCTCTGAATTAAATTATTCACACATTCAGGGCTAATTCAAGATGGATTGATAGGAGAAAATAATAACCCAGCTTGAATCAAACACAAAGCATCGTTTAAATCACTGCTCAGCCTTACATATATATATTTGTTGCCATTTTCTGATCTGCTTGTTGCAGGGTCTCCCAGCCTCTTTATTTGTTTATTTTACTAGGTCATATATAATGTCCCTGTTTTTACCCAGTTTCTGTTTTAACTGCTTTTCTTTCCCTTTGCCTCCTGGGCATCTGTTTTCCTTTCTTTTTTCCTTTTTTTTTTCTTCCTGTAGCTTTCTTTAATCTCCTCTCCTGCTGTTGCTTTCTAGCAAGCAAGGACAAAATTACTACTGTTACTGGAATATACCAATAACTCATTTAGTTCCATGTCTTCCTTTCGGCATTGGCTTCTTTCCAAATCTATTTTATTCCTACTTCTTTCTTCCTTTTCTCCTAAATCAGATATGAAGAACAAAGAATGATATCCTGAAAGTCTGAAATTCAGAATGGGGGGGGGCAGGGGGGGCGGAGAGGGCAAGCCTCCTATTCTTTTCTCTGTGCTTTGGTCTTCCACTTATACAACATTGATGTTCACTAAATATATGCCCATGTCTCCTGGCAGATATTGTGAACATTTGAAAGGGAGATGAGCGGGACAGATGGTAACTCATCACAGCCCCAGTCATAGAATAATGGAGTTGGAAGGGACCTCTAAGGCTATCGAGTCCAACTCCGTGCTCAGTGAACCCTGCCATAGCTTCAGCAGAAGCATGTGTTACATATAGTAGTATTTGGCCCCACAACAAACTTGTTTACGTACTGAATCCCTTTCAGGGTGTAAGGGGTTTGTCTAATATCATTGCAGAACTAGAGACAGTGAGATGGTGTTTTTAAATGGGAGCATAACTCTGAATAGCAAGTCAAGATAATAAACTGTTCCGTGTTTTCAGTGCTTTATATTCATTTGTATAATACATAATCACTCCACCCTTCCTCCAGAGAGTCTAGAGTCTATGGTTCATGCCACTTTCCATTTTATCTTCATAACACTGAAGTTAGAAATGGTGACTGTTAAAACAAACAAACAATCCTCACACTGCTTTGTGCCTGGACATAACTTGAACCTCTTAAGGGAAGGGACTGAGCTTGGTGGTAGAGCACATATTTTCGAGCCATATCGCCCACTCACCTCTCTCAGACCCCAGAGAGCTGTTGCTGCTGAGTTTAGATAAGACTGAGTGAGGTGAGTTAGAAGCTCATTAGGTTTAAGGCAAAGTCTTAGGTAAAGGTAAAGATTCCCCTTGACATTTTAGTCCGGTCGAGTTCCAAATCTACAGGGTGGTGTTCTTCCTGTTTTTTCAAGCCGTAGAGCCAGCGCTTGTCCGAAGACAGTTTCCGTTACCACATGGCCAGCATGACTAGGGAATGCCATTTTACCTTCCCACTGAGATGGTACCTATTTATCTACTCGTATTTACATGCGTTCGAACTGCTAGGTTGGCGAGGAGCTGGGAGAAAGCGACGGGAGCTCACTCTGTCGCATGGATTCGATCTTACAACTGCTGGTCTTCTGACCCTGCAGCACAGGCTTCTGCGCTTTAGCCCGCAGCGCCACCACGTCCCTCAAGGCAAAGCGTTAGGTTTATTTGAACCCAGGTCTCCGTAGTCAAATTCAGCATTGCTCAGGACATCATGCTGTACTTTCTATATGTATCAGAAAATGTGCACATGTCATGTTCTATATAGACTGATGCTATTAGTCTGAAAGAATTTGTTGCACCTCATGAATTCTTTGTACATAGTAGCTTATTAGATACAGGAAGGTTGGTTAGATGGACTATTGAAATGACCCAACAGAGCAGTTTCAAGGCTTTAAAATAATTTTCCATTTTGTCTTTTTCCATACTGAGACTAGTCAGATTCTGCCAAATAAAACCAAATAAAAACGAAAGATCTATCCAATGCATAATACTTATGCTCTTTGATATACCTCTTGATCATTTGAGAGGCAGTCATTTTCCTGCAATACTTATTCATTTCTTCCAGCATGAAATAGAATGGGGGACTAAACGTTTGCCCTACCTGGCCACAAGTTAAAAAATAAGTCATTTGTAGATGTAGGATTCATATATTAGAGGTGTACGGTTTTCCTTTGAAATTTCTCACGTCCGACATAGACCTAATCAAACCTTTATGCCCTCTGGCAGGTAACCTCTGCATGAACTAAAGAGCTGAAATATTGTTTAATCATACTATGTACCACCTTTTTGTACGGTGATAGGAGAAATTTTATTTTGCTCGTAAGGAAATGGCCAGGGTGAAGTGATTTGACCTGTAAGAAGTTGTAGACTGTCTCCCCACCCTCATTGCCATCATTGGCAGGAGTTTTAAAATAGCATTCTAATGCTGTTAATTTCCTTGTCTTTTTCAGTGTTGTAAGTCAGTAATTTGATTTCATGCCGAATTAGTAAAGCAGGTCTGCAGGATATATACTGATACTGTGAACACCTACCTATGGAAGAGTTCTGGAGGCGAAGGAGAGAAGGGAAAATAGATTCCTTATATCTGCATCTTAAGATTCATTTTGCATTGAGGAACATCCAGGATCCAACCCACTCTTGCATGGATCTGTAAAATTTTTCAATCTTTGACTTTCATTCCCCAGATCCTTTATGTTGCCATAACAATTTACACAATTCAGAGAATGCTACAACAGGGACTGACCTTGCTGAAGATTTTCACGGTAGAGATTAAGGCTGTTAGAGACTAAGCAGAGACTAAGGCTCTTGGTGCTGTTGTGAGTATGTACAGCTGTCTCCAGAGTTGCTGGGAGCGCGAGAAAAATATCCTCACCTGGCATAATTTAGCAGCTTTCCTTTTCCTACAAGGTAACTTCAATTTGGAAACTGCACATAAAAGATAGGCCTTTTTCTAGGGCGCAGTGCTCATCCCTGTCTCCAAGCCGTAGAGCCAGCATTTGTCCATAGACAGTTTCCGTGGTCACGTGGCCAGTGCGACTAGACACAGAATGTCGTTACCTTCCCACTGTGGTGGTACCTATTTATCTACTCACATTTACATGCTTTTGAACTGCTAGGTTGGCAGGAGCTGGGACAAAGTGACGGGCGCTCACTCCGTCACATGGATTCGATCTTACGTCTGCTGGTCTTCTTACCCTGCAGCACACAGAGGCTTCTGTGGTTAAACCCACAGCACCACCACATCCCTAATA
This sequence comes from Pogona vitticeps, assembly GCF_051106095.1. Classification (NCBI taxonomy): domain Eukaryota; kingdom Metazoa; phylum Chordata; class Lepidosauria; order Squamata; family Agamidae; genus Pogona; species Pogona vitticeps. Next base: position 93,902,829 of record NC_135786.1, read on the forward strand.
TTTGATAGAGCAGAGTAATCGGAGGGGGATCCAAAGAACCAGTAGGTTTGATGCAAGCATTTATTACACCAGCTTCTCCTGAGCTGCAGCCAAAATCTGCCAGTCGTGTTTGTTTGTTTGTTTGTTTTTGTATGAAAGAACGGGAAGAGAGAGAAAGAGATGTATTGACTTTTCTTCAGAAGGAAACAATTTACAGTACTATTTTCACCTGGCAATGTTTGCCTCATTCCTTTGGTCCAAAATTCAACCACTATTAACCTTTGACAACCAAAGAGAATAGTGATTGAATTTGGTCCTTCAATGTCACACTGAAATCAATAGTGTAAATGGCAGTTGCCACCGCTTAAACTGGTCTATCGTGGTTTTTAGGAGCACAATTTACATGTCATGCCTTACCGTATGTTTTGTCATTTAGCATTTGGAATTTTTCATGTTGCACTTGCAATAAAGAGAGGAGGCAAAATTTGGATAAAGAAGAGATGCTGCCATTAAACAAAACTGAATTGTCCTTTTCATGGAGGCAGCCTCCATGAAAACTGGAGAAAGGAGCTGCTAGAAAGACTAGTATAGAAAAACATCACAAAAACAGATGTACAGATCTTTCAAGGCTAGTATTTGGTGTGTTATTTTGCAGTACCATTTTTCAATACCACCATGTCATCCTGAACATACCCCGTCACATCTGCTGAGCCTAGTTAATAAATAAATGGGGAACCACCAGAGATACCTTAGATCTCCAAGAAGGGCTAAGAAAGAGTCTTATCTGGAGCCATGGAAAGACACAGCCAGTCAAGATTGATAATCCTGAGCTAAATGAGCTAAGGGTTCGACACAAGATAAGGGATGTTCCTCTGGTAGTGTGTTCCTTTATACTGTTGTATCCTGGCGGATAAATTGTGTTAACCATACTTAAGAACACACATCACATTTTGAGCAGAGCGTTGATGTACTTAGTTATGAGTAATGTTACCTTTAGCTAGTTATTTTGGGGGCAACACATTTCAAGCCCACATTTCAAAAGTAAATGTAACAAGTTACAAAGTAACTTTTTAGTTTAGTGAGTAATGTTTCACAATTTGTTCCAAAAATTGTTTTTAAAGACTTTTAAAGGCATGTTGAGAGGAATTTTGCAAGTTTTTTCATTATTATCTCTATGCTAGAAGTGAACTATTGTTTTATTTTATCTTTTGCAATTTATGTATTCTATTTTACTTTATTTTATTTAAAAAATTACTCCACCTTTCTCCTCAAAAGGACCCAAGGCAGCAAGAAAATACCTTTTGCAAGTATTTTCAAGATGACTACGCTAGCATTAATCATTAAAATATTTCCCAAATTCTCTCTCAACAGAGAGAGGGCATTTCTCTGGGGGTTCCTTTCCCACACACACACTTTGGCCTTGCTGGTAATGACAATGCAATGTGCCAATTATACATAAAACAACAGGATACTTTTGCGGGTGGGGTAAGGATAATTATCATCTGGCCAATTCAAAGTAATGCATAATGAAAGGGATTCTTTTAAAGAAAAATAATGTACCAAGCCCTGAGTTGATCTTCCAGATCCACAGTAATGAAAGCATGGTTCTGACTTGCGTGTCTGCTTTCGCTCTGCTTGAGACTCATATGCATGCTTTATTCTTCTTTTACTTGGTGCAGAGCAGTTGTCTTAATACATGTTTGTCAGCCGTCTTCAATTCAGACATAACGGCAAAACGCAGATGGCTTCAATGTGGGCCTATTTGTGTGATGTTTGGAAGCATAAAGAACATGTGTTCCTTTGCCCATCTTCTGCTTGGCATACATACAGAAACCTTTATTGGCATTACAGGGTACAGGGAGTACACAGGATAGTTACATTCCAATACCGGATGGGGGGAAGGGTGAGGTTGGGATTGTAGTAGGCTAGGTTCAAAGAGATTTATAGAGGGTTTAGGGGAGGGGGAGGGGGGAGGGGGAGGGGGGAGGGGAGGTCTTCATAACAGTTAGGAGAAAGTCAGCAACTTGACTGGTGATAAAAGGCGAGAAATCGCTCAGGAGTATGGGGGTAAGGTCGAGGAAGAAAGGGGAGAGGGAAGAGAGGAGTGGGCCTAGTAGCCACTTACGGGGGATGTTGTGGGATGGGCACCGGAGTAAGATGTGGTCCAGGGAGTCGGGTTCGGATGCACAAGAATGACACAATCTGTTGGGGCGGGGGGTTCGAGTGAATCTCCCAAAGTGGGCTGCTGATGGAAAGATATTCAGCCTAGCGAGCATAAAAGCTCGTCTTTTTTGAGGGTTGGACAATTGGTTAAAATAATTGGAGGGGCGGCCAAGGGAGGGGGATAGGCCAAAAGCAAGAGGGGAGCAGGTGGGGTTCAATTGGGAGAATAGGGTTGCATATTCAAGGTCATAGAGACTGGATCTAATGATTTGATATGCTGAGTTGAGGTTCATGTCGGCTAGAGTTTCGACAGAGAGAGATAATGACAATAGTTTGGCTTCTATGAAGTGAAACCATGTAGAAGTGTAGGGGTCCTTTAATAAATCTTGTAGGATCGAGTCAGAGGGAGTTAGGAGGTGAATTCTGAGCCAGAACTTGAAGGTAGTGGTCCAGGCTAGGGTAGAGGGTAAGTGGATACCCAGTTCTAGAGTAATGGTGGAAAGTCTGATAAGATTAGGGATCCCGAGGATTTTCCTAAGAAAGGAGGCAGCCACCTTATCGATTTCAGAGTTTGCTGCCTCGATCCAAATTGGGACTCCATAAAGTAACTGGGAAATTGTCTTGGAGTATAAAATTTTGGTGGCAGCAGGTACATACTGATTACCAGCATGGAAGTGAAAACGGGAGATTGCACTGAGGGAAAGAGAGGAAGAAGCGATTGCGGAGGTGCGGTGTGGGCTCCATGAATGCCGAAAGTGGAAAAGAATCCCCAAATATCTGAAGGTCTGGACCTGTTGGTATGTGGAGTTACCGATTCTCCAGGAAGACGGAGCCCAGGATTTGCCAAAAACCAGTATTTTGGTTTTCTCTGAATTTAAGGTTAGATCGTTGCTAGAACAGTATTGTTGAAAGGAGAGGAGGAGACTCTTCTTCTGCTTGGCTGGGAGCAGATCTAAACCACCCTCTTTCATTTTCAGCTCTGTGTGACTTGTCAAGATGTCCGAAACATGACAAACTGCAAGCCTGTTGCGTCTTCAGGTCCTGGTTTGTTGGCTCAAAGCAAAACAGGGTTCTGTTCAGGCTTTAAAACAAATCTTGGTATAGGAATTAAACCACAGACTTCTGTAATATCTGAACACAGCCATATTCTGCTCTGATATCAGCAAGTTGGTTAGCTTGCAGAAACCAAAGTATTTTGCTGATCTCTTAGTTACAGACCACAATGCAAAAGTTTGCATTTCCTCTCCTTGTGCACAGAGAGAAAGAGACTGGCTACGGCTCGTTCTTGTGACATTAACATCACGTCTGAATTTGGTTGTTGTTGTTGTACAGACATAGGGCATGCTAATTCATTGCTTTTTTAAAAATAGAGATAGCCTAATAGAAAGTGCATATCACAACCTTCTTTGTGTGTCTGTAGCAAGGGAAAAACCCAAAGTGATTCACAGTGATGTGAATAAATGATACAACTCCACCCATCCATCCTTATTCAGAGTTTCTTAAAATATGTCAAATAAACGAGGCAGAGGGGAAGTGCACAGGCTATCACCTGCTCTGGAGATGTAGTAGATTTTACTTTTTTGGACAGTAATCGCAAGAATTCTCCACCCAGCATGGCCAAAAGTTACTTCTGGGTATGTGATGAAATACAGGAACCGTTGTCATTCCTGACCTCCCTTTTTAATTTCCCTTGCCCTCCATACATGGAATGCTGCTGTCTCAAAAGCTATCAGACGAGCCTCTTCATATGATTTGGAACCCTGGTTTTCCAGGCTAGCAATACCTGAACGGAGCTTCTGTCTGTCCATCCATCTATCTGCTTGTCCATGCCTGACAGGTAGATAAGTCCACAGATACAGTTTTCTGCCCATAACGCGCTTGCAATGCATCTGTCTCGTGCCACCCCATTGACTTTTAAACTGGAATTTCCCAGCTAAGAATTATTTGCAGAGCTCACAGGCAAAAAAAATAAAATAAATCCGGAGGATTGGCAACCCTGATTTGGTCACAGTCCAGTGTTCAGCATTTTCTCTGTTAGCTGCCACTGTTTTCAGGCAACGATTTGAGCTCTGACATCTCAGTTCAGCCATGACAGAAAGCACAGACCTGCCTAATTCAGAGTAACTTGATTCTGTCCAGGAAGAGTTGGCATGATTGGAAAAGGACGGAATCTGTCTCCATTGAGGCACCGCAGAGTGGAACTTAGAGTGAGTGATCTGCAGAACACCTGCACAAGTCATGACACTCGGCTTACAGCTTTAGTTAAGTGCAATAAAAGCCCTTACAATTTCACATTGGGAATGGAGCTTCTACTTTTAAACTGTAATAGGCTGTCAGAAAGCAACAATGCCTTCATTTTTTATTGATTCTCCATGGAGGTTGCGAAAAAGGCTCCACACTAACTCTTGGCAAACCAGCTGTGTGCATGCTTTCACTGAGCAAGATGAGGCCACACTGCCAACTCTCAGTCATGACCGCTGGGGGTCTGTGCTTCCTGGACACTGTCTCTGCACCCACCCACACACACACACACACACACAGGTGGCCATGCTAGTTATATTAGAAATTAGTGAAGCACTTCAAATTCACAAACCTGTTCTTGGTATCTAACATTTAAAAGAAACCCATTTCCTTCATTTCCCTCTGATCTTTCAGTCCACTGAACACTTGTGTTTCCATCAATGTCAGAGTTCTTCTTCCTTGGCCATTGATACTATCCAAGAGTAGTAAATGGAAAAAGGGTTGAACGTCCTGTATCCTCTTCATCCATTGCTGAATGGGAAGTCCTACTGACATGGTCACATGCGATTGTGGGGCTTGCAAAAGCACTGCCGTTGTTCTGTCCATGCTCTCCATGAAGAGAACTTGCTCTCTCCACTTGCCCAAGGTGTCACTCACTCAACTAACCACCCTGTGTCACTCCACTGGCAGGATTTTTTACTCAGTGGAAGCTCAAGAGGACACTGGCTGAAGAGTTTTTAGAAAGCTGGGAAAGTTCATATATTCATTGCATTCATCAGTGGAGGAAGCTTTCTTTTCCTTACTAAGACCAGTTCTCTGTGCCTAATCTTGGCATGGTCTGTTTGATATAATTTCTGCTTATATCTTTACATTCGGCAAGCTGTGTTGGGTCACATTAACCATCTGTATACAAATTAGTCTGCCTTTGCCAAACCTTAGAAAAGTAACTTTTTAAAACAAAATCATGACTCCCAGAAATGCCTGCCACTGTGGGTACCAGCCATGCTGGCTGAAGAATCTAGAAGATCTAAACCGTAGAATTAACTTTTCCATGGTCTAGTGTTTTCATATGGTAAGTGGTCATAGCTCAGTTGCAGAACATGTGTTTTGCCTGTAGAAAGTCCAATTTTTGGCACTTCTAGTTAACTGATCACAGAGTGGAGTGCCAGAAATACTTTTTTCTGCGATCTTGGATAAAGTTATTAATTAACATAGACATTACTGGGCTTGTTGTTGTTGTTTAGTCATTAAATCATGTCCGACTCTTCGTGACTCCATGGACCAGAGCACGCCAGGCCCTCCTGTCTTCCACTGTCTCTCAGAGTTTGGTCAAATTCATGTTGGTGGCTTCGATGACACTGTCCAACCATCTCATCCTCTGTCATCCCCTTCTCTTCTTGCCTTCACACCTTCCCAACATCAGGGTCTTTTCCAGGGAGTCTTCTCTTCTCATGAGATGGCCAAAGTATTGGAGCCTCAGTTTCAGGTTCTGTCCTTCCAGTGAGCATTCAGAGTTGACTTCCTTCAGAACGGAAAGGTTTGATCTCTTTGCAGTCCAAGGGAGTCTCAAGAGTCTCCTCCAGCACCACAGTTCAAAAGCATCAAGTCTTTGGCGGTCAGCCTTCTTTGTGGTCCAGCTCTCACTTCCAGACATTGCTACTGGAAAAACCATAGCTTTGACTATGTGAACCTTTGTCGGCAAAGTGATGTTTCTGCTTTTTAAGGTGCTGTCTAGGTTTGTCATCGCTTTCCTCCCAAGAAGCAGGCGTCTTTTAATTTCATGGCTGCTGTAACCATCTGCAGTGATTATGGAGCCCAAGAAAGTAAAATCTGTCACTGCCTCCATATCTTCCCCTTCTATTTGCCAGGAGGTGATGGGACCAGTGGCCATGATCTTAGTTTTTCTGATGTTGAGCTTCAGACCATTTTTTGCACTCTCCTCTTTCACCCTCATTACAAGGTTCCTTAATTCCTCCTCACTTTCTGCCATCAGAGTGGTACCATCTGCATATCAGGGGTTGTTGATATTTCTTCTGGCAATCTTAATTCCAGTTTGGAATTGAGTGTAGCACCTTAACAACATCATATTTTAAGATTTTAAAGAGTTCGACTGGACTGCCATCACCTCCACTGGCCTTGTTAGCCATGGTTTTTAAGGCCCACTTGACTTCACTCTCCAGGATGTTATGCTCAAGGTCAGCAACCACCCTCTCCGGGTTGTCCTGGACATCCAGATCTTTCTGGTATAATTCCTCTGTGTATTCTTGCCACTGGGCTAGGTGGAGCAATAACCTAACCAGATGTCAGGCAATTTCGTATATTTGTATCTTACTTTTCCTCCTTTTGCTTTTTGACTTTTTACAGTGGATTTCAAAATTCTGGTGGTCAAAGAACAAGAAACACTGATAGCCAGCCCTGGTCTCAGCAGGGTGAGCGGTGATTCATCTCTCCCACTGCATTGGATTATAGGCTGTTGTGGGGTACATTGAAGAGGATTTGGTGCTGGGACCTTGAGGCTGCATTTACTTTAGGATGCCTATCCCATTCATTCAAGAACACACCCAATGTTCCTATGAGGCTTCTCATTGCAGAAAATCAGTAATGGCAGTCTAGCTGTTTTTCAAGTGCTGCACAAGCAAAGATCCTAATAAACTTGCAAGGAGCACATTCTGAAATCCATTACTCTCATTTTCTTAGCTTCAGTGGAACACAGTGCAACTTGGGGAAGATGCATATTCTTGGTCGTCAGATAGCAGTTAAGTTAATGTTGTAATGTTGATGTATCCATATTATATTGTTTCTCGGGAATTCAGTCTCCCATCTGAATAAATAAGATGCCAGCAACAATAGACAGTATAGATCTGGATTGGGGCAGTAAGAAACTGGGAGAGAAATAGCCCAAACAGAGTAGATGCTTACCAACCAAACATAATATTTATGGATTGGGTAGGCTGATCATAGTTTCAAAGCCATTAGTAAGAGCTTAATCAAGAGTAAGTGGCTGTCATTAAATAAACTACTGTATGCATGCCTATAAAGTGGCAGCTATGTGATTTCATAGGCCACAGCTGAGAATTGCCACTATTGAGAGTCGGAAAAAATAACAATCTTGCAGGCAACCTAACACTAGGTTTCAATAGGAAGTGGGCTTCGCGGCCTAACATAATTATGCCTTGCCACTAACCTATTAGCAAAGTCATTTTCTCAGGGTTGAGGCAACCCCCCACCTGTCTTCCTGATTATGTGCTTCCAGTTGTTTGTTTCTACCCTACCTTCCGCTCTGACTTTTGACCTGAATAGACATGTAACTCTCCACTCCTGAACTTTGATCATGTATGTGGCCAGCATGGCGGATTTCAGTCTTCCACTATGGTTGAGACTGCAATTTCTTTCTTTGTCCTTTTTATTTTTCTGATTGTTGTTCCACAGTTGTAAGTAAATATGTTTTTTTCCTACCTCAGCTATAGAATGCTTTTTATATACAAAGGGCTTGTCACTATGAGAACAAAAAAGACATGGTGGACGCTGGGACTTTTAGCTATTCTCTTTCATATTTCTTCTGTGCTGCAACTGTTTCTTGTACTTTATGCTCTGCTAACTAAAAAATTCCTCCAACATTAGTGCCCTCAACAGTTCCCTTCTGTATTCAGCCACAGGCAGACAACAAAAGTTCAAGATTTTTTGAGACTGAGTTGTTTAATTTCTTACATTTATATTGTGCCTTTTGCCCTGTGAACCCATATATGCTTTTCACCCTACCTCCTACCTTTATCATCACAGCAATATCAACAGAAAGCATAGCCCTCTTGTGCAGCCTTACACAAATGCAAACACAACTTGCACAAACATGTTCAGGATACTGCCTTTCCACAGCAGCTGAGGAATATGGAGCTCTTTGTCCAGTGAAAATTGTGCAAGCATAATGACACAGTAGGATTCTGGCAAAAGCAGTGAACTATATCAACAATTGTGTGATCCAGCTTTCCTCCGGGTGGGCTGGACTACAGCTCCCATTATCCCCACCTATGGATTCTCCTTATGTTCTCATGAAAGAAAGGTGCCTTCTCCAGGTATTCTTATGTAGTTGCAACAAAAAAGGAATCCATAGGGTGTAAAAATTTATATATGCTTACAAAAGAAGAGCTACAACAAAAGAATAGAAACCAGATGGTGGGGTCTCTAGTAGCACTCTTGTGCAAGTGACTATGCAGTAAACTGTAGACATTATTACTTCGATATTAAAAACTCTTTTTTTTCTGCCTCTTCTGACAGCTGTCAGTGTTAGAGGATGTTGGCTGAGTTTTCACTGTCATGTTTGCTGAGGAGTAAGGAAATACATTCTGCAGAACCTAAGCCAAGAGTTATTTTTCTTCCTACCCTGGGAAATTTTTCCCCATAATTTGACAGGCTTTAAGCAAATTGTTAGCTCTAATTAAGTTTGAAATGGGACAAGCACATAGACTAAAAAGCCCCTTGCTAAGACACGAGGCTGCAATAAGATTAGCTGTGAAATTCACAAATGGTGTCTCTTTTGCTTTAATGATTGATTGCAATTCTGTAATTAGGTACTGTGAAATTTCGGGTAGGATTAAGGCAGATTCAATTTTCTGAAGGTAATTTTGGACATCCCACAGGAGGAGTAGAGAGCGATTATATTCTTGATGTACCATCATGAACAAGACAAAGAATAATCTAAGAGGTAGAATTCAGATACTGGAAAGGCACTTAGAAGGCATTGATCTACAATAATTGAAAATGAATCTGTTGGCTTTGCTTGTAGAAGAGTGGAAGCAAATAACAGATTCTTCTTTGTGGCCTCTTGAATCACACCCTGGGTGATTTGCACCTGCGCGGAGCCTCATCAGAAGATTCTAGAGCTTCTGCAGTAGCAACATACACATTAGAATAAGCCCCTCCCCACCTGTATAAGTACCTTGGCACCAAGCGTCCCCTTTCAGTTTCTTTCAACCACCGCGTTGAGAGACCCTTTCTCCGTTTCTGCTTCTGTGGGCAAAGTGAAAAAGAGCTTAATCTTGATTCCTTTCATTTCATTTTCTTCTAATACAATTGTACAGCTAATCAAGTGTACAGTGGTGCCCCGTATAGCGAGGTTAATCCGTTCCGGATTAACCTTCGCTATACGAAAACATCGCTGTGCGGGTAAGCAAAGCCTATTGGAACGCATTAAACTTAGTTTAATGCGTTCCAATAAGCGTGGAAACTTACCCCTCCAGCGATGTTTTCGCTCCGGCGGCCATTTTGGAGCCGCCGATCAGCTGATCGGCGGCTCCAAAATGGCCGCCGGATGACCCGAAATGGCCCCTATCAGTGTTTTCGCGCCCTCCCCTTGCTTACGGAGGTCGCGAAAACGCTGCGGGGGGGCATTTTAATGGCCGCGGATGGCCCGAAATGCCCCCCCGCAGCGTTTTCGCGACCTCCGTAAGCAAGGGGAGGGCGCGAAAACACTGATAGGGGCCATTTCGGGTCATGCGGCGGCCATTTTGGAGCCGCCGATCAGCTGTTCGGTGGCTCCAAAATGGCCGCCGGAGGCCCCAATCGTCGCAAAGCGAGTGCGGCGATTGGGGCTGATCCGTATAGCGATCCCCAAAAAGGGATCGCTATACGGATTCTTCGTTAAACGGTGCGCTCGTTAAGTGAGGCACCACTGTAATATTTTTACTTTAGACTTTTGGCCACTCCCCCCCATCCAATTCATTTTTCTTTTTCGTTTCTTACAAATCCATGGCCCCTTTGGGGCCATTTAAGCATTGCATTGTCTGTGATAGTAAGATCCCACTTTCCGACGAACACGCTAAGTGCCTTTTCTGTTTGGGAGAACAACATCAAACTTCCTCCTGTACCCATTGCAAAAATTTTAAGTGCAGAGTTCTTCGATCCCCCCTTGCTAGGCTAAAACTCTGGGAACAATCCTTATAACCAGTTCAAATGGCCCAACCTCCCTGTGGGGCCACTTCCCAAACCAAAGCAATGGAAAAAGTCATTGCTGAATCATCGAAACAAAGTCCATCAGCTACACCAGCTCATTCTGATTCTCCATCTGCATAGTCTAAGACCTCAAAGACACACAAATCAAAGTCCTCGATACCGAAGTCCTTGATGTCGAAAACAACTTCTAAATGTCAGAGACCTACTGAAGCTGCTCCGTCTTCAGAGCCTGCTCTTCCGAAACAAGATGAACAGTCTAAGCCTGTAGCCATCCCACCACAACCACAACAACTCTCTGAATTAATTTTGGTTGGATCTTCCTCAGATGATGACGGACTTCCATCCCTTCAACCCTGTTCTCAGTCTCAAGAATGGGATGATAGAGTCAACCAACTAACATCCTCTCCTCCCAGTCCACAACCTTCTAATTCCTTCCAGCAATCCTTCAGTTATTCCATTACTCGAGGATCCCCATCCCAAACAGCTCTAAACCATTCCATATTCAGTGCCCTCAGATTGCCCACTGATCCCTAACCAGAACCATCAGCATCAGCAATCTCGACAGCTTGCTTCATCACGTGTGGTACAAACCCACGCTCAGCATGTGCATCGGGTTGCCATTTGCCCTGACCAGTGCTCTCCTCGACAAACTGCACCGACTAGTCGACCAGGTGTTTTACCCAGTTTGATAATACTATCTAGCTGTCAGCCTACCTCTCGACAACCATCAGTGTCGAAACAGCCACATTACCGAGATGTTGCTGTACCTCAACCTGCTCCCCACTTGGTACCGAGAAAACCTAAAACGGTCGAGTAAATTTCTTCCACACGTGAGGCTTTTGCAGCTCCAGCCTCCCAATACTTTCCTACTACAATAGATGATGGAAACCACTCTTCATGCTTGGCATCGCCAGCATCTGTTTATTCTGCTGCTATGCCATTGCATCAGCAACCTCCGTTTTGACATCACAGAGACACAGGCCCTGATATCGATGATCCTCGATATTCATCCTGGTCCATGGACACACGTTCCATTCCGTTACCTCAACACAATTCCCATCCTCCAGTAAATCCAAGTCATCGACCCTGCCATTGTTATGACACCAGACTCGACACCAAGGTCCATCCCTACCAATCGAGATCCGTCGACACTCAACCACCGTCTTTCGATGTCAACGATCCTCAATGTCCATGGACATGCTGCCTCCATCTGTTTCAACTCAGAACCAGCAATACTACAAAGCTCAGCCTCTCAACACCAAAGTCAATCGACAGTCTGTCAACTCCAGACGCGACCTCGATGGCTCTGACCATGGATCTCAACCACAGACTCCATTGATATTACTTAGCTCCCCAGAGTTGGACATTGTCGATACCGACCTGCCGTCACCGGCAGAGGATTTCCAGACTTATGCCCAAGTTATGATTCGCATGGCTAAATCCCTCAATCTTCAAATACACCAACCATTGACAGAACCAGTCAATCACCTATATGATCCAATCTCTAAAAAATACAACCATTCCAGTACACATATCGATGTTGCAATCTCTCCTTAGTCCTGTGCAAAGATCCTGGACAAAACCAGCTTCCTCCCATACCATGTCTAAATGAATCCATGACCCAGGAGCCATTTTCCTTCAGAAACAACCAGCTCCAAATTCTATATTTATTGAAGCCTCTCAATCGAGATCTCGACACCGACAATCTCTCATACCACCAAATAAGGACAGTCAATGAATAGACTCCATGGGTAGATGGCTTTACTCTCTGCAGCCTTCACCCTGTGAGTCGCTAATTCTCAAGGAACCATGGGAGCTTACCACACTTCCTCTGGGACAACATGTCCACCTTTATTGAATCCCTAACAGAGGATAAAAAGATACTAGCTCAAACCTTCCAACAAGAAGGTCTCTCAATTGCCAAACAGCAGAAGCTTTCCACCCACCATACCATAGACGTTACAGTCAAGTCCATGACCACCTCAGTAGCCCTACACCATTTTCCCTGGCTCAGAACAGCCGGCTTAGCCAAAGATGGTTGGGCACGTATTGAAGACCTCCCCTTCAATGGAGCAGGTCTCTTTCATGCTGTAACCGATGATATACTAGAAAACGTAGAAAAAATGTTCAGCAGCCAGACGTTGGGGAGTCTACCCTTCCTACCAGCAATGTCCTCAACAAGATCAATGGAAATGACCTTATAACTCTTACCAGAGGTCCCAGTGAGATCCTCCAAGACAAACCTCTTATAATCCATATTTCAAAAACCAAAGAGCCAAACCCGGCAACAGCCTGCCACTAGGCGAAATGACCATAAACCCAAACACCATGTTTGACACTCCTCTATCCGAGATCGCGACCCAGCCCACCAATCCTGCCCTTTGGAAACATGCATGGGAATCCATCACCACTGATTCCTGGGTACTCTCCATCATCAAAAACTGCTACCGCATCCATTTCTTTGAACTTCTTCCGGCAACACACATTGTCACTTCTCCGTCACAACCTCTGCAAGAAGAAATAACAAATTTACTCCTCAGAGATGCCATACAACCCATTTATCAAAACAGCAGCAGGTTTTTCTCTTGCTATTTCAACCATCACCAAAAAGGACGGGCGACTCCGCCCTATTCTAGATTTAAGAACATTAAACAATTACATCATTACCCCACAAAAATTCCATGTGGTTACTCTAGAATCAGTTCTTCGCTTACTTAAAAAAAAACTGGTTGACAGTCATAGACCTAAGAGATGCTTACTTTTATATTTCAATACATCCCGCACACAGAAAATTCCTGCGTTTCCAACTTGGATCACAAGCATACCAATTCAAAAGGCTCCCATTCGGCCTTGCAACAGCTCCGAGAGTATTCACCAAATGCATGGCACCGGTAGCCACTTACCACAGACTTGAAAACATTCTCGTATTTCCATATATCAACAACTTGCTCCTTGTAGCACACTCCCATCGCAAAGCTCGACAAGACACCAGTTTCACCCTTACCCTTCTTTGCGATCTGTCTGTTTATGTGGAGCAGTTTCTCTCTGTGAGACCATTTGGTGTGAACAGAAATCAAAATTAAAACCTACGAGGACTGTACATTACATAGGCACGCTCATAAACTCCACACGAGCTCGCACTTTCCTCCCTACAGAAAAGAGGCAGAACCTCTTCACCTTACTTCACAGTTTCACTCCACATGCTTTGATACCTGCCGTACGGGTGCAATGAGTTCTAGGCAGCATGGCCTCTATGATGTCAGTTGTACAGCTTGTGCGTCTCAAAATGCGATCTCTCCAATCCAGGTTTCTGGCCCTATTCGATCCACTAACAGACTGTCCTCACACTCTCCTAGGAGTCACTCCAGAACTTGCCTCTCAACTTCAATGGTGGCATTCCCATACTAACCTTTCTATCGGGTGACCCGTTCCAACAACCTCACCTGTGAATATATGTCACTACCGACGCCAGTTGCACCGGCTCGGGGGCTCATTGCAAATCCCTCCCAGTTCACACCAAATGGTCTCACAGAGAGAAACTGCTCCACATAAACAAGTTGGAGCTACTGGCTGTCATAAAAGCCTACAAAGCTTTCAGAAACCTTCTTATAGGAGAAATGGTACAGATTGCCCCCGTCAACACCACGATGGCATACTACATCCTCAAACAAGGCGACACCCACTCCCCAGGTCTGCTCTACTTAGTGGTCGACCTCTGGGAGTGGTGTCTACAACATCACATCTGCCTCACAGCCTTACACATTGCAGATCAAGACAACCATCTAGCATACTCACTCAAATGCCCAAGCTCATGAGCGGGAACTAGATCAATCAGTATTCCTCCAACTATGCCAGAAATGGGGCACGCTGACTCTCAATCTCTTTGCCTCCCGAAGGAATTGGAAATGCCAACTGTATTGCTCCCAAGCGGGAATAGGCAAACCAGTGATCAGGGAACTGAAGAAAGACTGAAATATCTGGATCCATTTAGCCTTGAGAAAAGAGGACCAAAGGGACATATAATGGGCACTCTTCAAAAAGCTGGAAGGTTGTCATGCAGAGGAGGGACAAGATCTGTTCTCAGTCATTCTGGAGTACGAAGCACATAATAATGGGCTCAAGTTACAGCCCATTAGAACAATGGAACAGTAGAACCCATTACCTTGAGAGGCGGTGAGCTTTCCAACACTGGAGGCATTCATGAGGAAGCGAGACAGCCATCTGTCAGGAATGTCAGTCTTTCTTCAGTCCCCTGATCATCCTTGTTGCCCTTCTCTCAACCGGTTCCACTTTTTCTGCATCCTTTTTTAAAGTGTGATGTGCAGAACTGGGCACAATACTCAAAATGACGCCGAACCAGTGCCAAATGCTTTTTTTGACACTTACAAATGATTTTTTAAAATGGCACAAAACCTGGAAACTGCTCTAAAATGCCTTTCAGTGTCCTTCAAAAGGATTTTCAAAGTAACTAGGTGTTACTTGTTACTCTCTTTTTTTAAAAAAAACTAATTGTACAACAGTTACATAACTCATTACAGTGGTGCCTCGCATAGCGAGGTTAATCCGTTCCGGATTAACCTTCACTATAGCAAAACATCGCTAAATGGAATTTAAAAAGCCATAGAAACGCATTGAACTTCGTTCAGTGCGTTCCTATGGCTTGAAAACTCACCGTTAAGCGATGTTTCTTCATAGCGCCGCCATTTTCGCACCCTCGGTAAGCGAGGGCAGGGCGCGAAAATGCGGCGCGGACCTTCCGGCGGCCATTTTGGAACCGCCGATCAGCTGTTCTCCCCCGCTTCATTGTGCGAAGATCGCTAAGCGAATCGCTTAGCGATCATCGCACAGCGAAAAAATGCCATAGGGGCCATCGCTGAGCGAATGCTCCAGCGATGGCCCAGAGTGCCTCGTTAAGCGATTTCATCGCTCAGCGAGGCACTCGTTAAGCGAGGCACCACTGTATTTGAAATTAGCTATAGGAAATGACATTAGTTAGTGCAACTTGTCAGGTCTAAGCTTTGATGTGTATCAAACTTCATGTGATCATGTGATTTCACAGGAGATGTCCCTTGTGATGTTACAGAAGTGGGACAGGAAAGGCTTGGGAGGGAAGGAGGCACAACACACAAACATCTTCACACTTGACAACAGCTGGGAATGGGGAGCAATGAATTTCCAGGTTTCTCCTTCCCCATTGCCACACACCCTGATATTTGTCTCCCTATTTGTGGAGCTAGGAAATCGGAGCAATTCCCTAAGGCTTCAACTGGTACCCTGAGATATGGCAACTCTGGAGTTAGGGATGGAAATTAGGAAACAAGCAGTGGATCTCCTGAGATGCCTGAATGGGATAATAGTTATGCAAAAGCATAATAATAATAATAATAATAATAATAATAATAATAATAATAATAATAATAATAATAATAATAATAATAATAATAATAATAATAATAATAATAATAATAATTTATTGTCATTTTAAGTATATATATGTATATAAGGAAAGTGCCTGTTGTGGGCATGGGTAGGATATCAAATATTTTGGGTTGCAGATAGTTAGATATACAGTAGGACCGCAGTATCAGCTGGGAGTTTGGTTCCAAGCCTGCCCACCCCCTGCAACTGTTGAAGAACAGGGATGTATCAAACACTATACATTGCGTAGTCTCTCAAACTCCCTCTAACGGCCAGTTCTGGTAAGTACACTCTGGAAGTACATTTACTTTTTATTTTTCTATCTACTTTTTTTTAATTTAATATTTTCAGGCAGCAGATAAGTGAATCAGTGGATACTGATCCTGCAGATGGAAGGTTTTTTCTGTATGGCGGAGGCTACAGATAAGCACATCTGTAAAATTCACATCTCCAGACTTTGTTTCCCACATTCATGTCTGCTTGAGGCCCTTCTTCATCAGGTTCCCCCCCCTTTTAATAAGACAAAATCTCCCCCCTTTTTTGCACATTTTTTTAATCAGATGGGCACATTGGTTTGCATCATTAAAAGTAGATGCATGGCTTGTACACATCCTCCCCCTGCACCTGGCAAAATTGCATGTTACCAGGGTTTGTCATAGATTTGAAATGTGTGGCCTTTTTTGTGAACACTTTTCAAATGTTCACAGTTTCCCCCTGGATGCATCCAGAGCTGTCTGTCAAGGTACTGGGTTTTAAAAAATGAAATTGTATCTAGCCTGAAACCCAGAAAGCAAGGCAACTTCATCCAACCTTTGCCTGGAAGTAGATCCCTCACGCATCCTTCATAGGAACATAATGGTGATGAAAGAGAGCCCTTGTAATAAGAGAGAGGATAATTTCCCCATTTCAGTCTGATTTCATTGTGATGAAAACAAACAATTATGTTAAAATGTAGAAAAACAAATTGTGATTTCTATAACATATAAACCAAAGTCCTCTTGTCTTGTTACACTGGTATAATACAAATGGTGTAACTGCTGGGGAAAAAATTGCCTCAAGTTAAGAAAACACTGTAGAGATGCTGAATTCTGTACCTCAGTGCGCCTAAAGTGATAATGTCTTAAGTGATTTCTTATCTAAGGGCAAGTTGCCTCCATATGTTACACCACGTCCCTAGCTATGCAAGAGGATTTTAGCCATTGGGGTCTTTATACGTTTACTTTTTCTGTGCAGGTCTGGCTTTCAAAAAGAAGAAACTCATTATTGTTCATGAGGCTGTGATTTCCTATAATATTCAATACTTATTTTAACTAAGGGTGTCAGGCCATTCTATAGATCTCAAGGATATAGCATATGGATGAGAAGAGGAGGAAGATTCTGATTCTTGCCCTGAAAGTCAGGAAGCCTAATCTTATACTGGTTTTACTCCTGCCAGTTGCTGTTGAATTGATTAGTAGAATATGCAGCATTCATAAACTGGATTTATTTTGGTACAGGGTTGCTAAAGTACTACTAGAAGCCAAATTAGCAGATTTCTGTGCAGTAGTAAATCTCTCCTAGCCCTCAGGGTCACGCACAGATTTCTTCAGACTAAAACAATGTTATAAATCTAAAATTATGATTACAATAAGCAGTCATTAGTAAAAAGAAAGAGAGGCAAAGCGAGGTGTATTTTCAGTGCAGCAAAACATAAATTATAGTTTAATTATCATAGTGTTGTTTGTTTGTTTGTTGTTCAACCTCAGACGTTAAGATCTTTTAACCTGATTAAGCAAAGCCATTTAGGGATGGTTTGTATTTGTTGTTTTTGCAAATGTGAGTGTCCATCTGTTTTTGGAGCTAATAAGTTTTGCATATCAAGCAGTTAAAAAAAGAACTGCTGCCTCACACAGGTTTTGTCAACAGTTCTTTTATCAGCAGTACAGGCCCAAGGCTCTCTCGTAAAACTGAGTTTTGGATAAAGGAAAGATTTGTATTACACGACTAGTCACGCAGGTATTCTGAGCAAAGAGAAGATCATTGTTTAATTTAATACAGGTGCCCCAAGGTACAGTCTTTTATGGGCTACATTCTCATCTTCAGCGCTTCATAATTCCAGTCTTTGTGTGCTAAAGCCTTGGCTTCACAGAGATTTATGCTAAGGAATATAAACCAACTTAGATAAGTCAGTGAAACTCCAGATGGGCAACTTTTTCAGTAAAAAAAAATCAACCTTTTTCAATTATGTATATATGTGGTCCAAGAAGCATGAGTGTGGCTTCTGGGTGGCATGATCCCAATGATGCAAAAGGGGCATGTGAACAATGTGACTAGATGGATGTGGCGGTTGTCAAGGTGTTCCTTTCTAAATTAGTACCACCCCTTTTTGTAAAAGGATTACTTAGGAAGACCCACGTAACCAGTTCTGCTCCTATGGAACCATTTGTAAATATCCTAAGGACGCAAGGGGGGGAAATGCTTGTTCAGGCTGGGCATTTTGTCCTGTCCTTCTCATTTTATCCTCAAAACAACCCTATGAGGTAGGCTAGTCTGAGAGATTACAAGTAGTTCAGGGTCTCCCATTCAATTTTCTACTACATGGATTTGGTTTCAATAGACTTTGTACAACACTAAGCATAACACTATGCTAACTTTCAATATAAAAAATAATTACAGTACATTAAAGCATAAATAACAATATGACCACAGTATGGAGCAATTAAGCAATGGAAATGAACAATGAATTATGCCAAAATCACAATTAGTTTCTGATACCCCAATTCTTCTTCAAATTTGCCATTTGAACCCTAATAGTGATAGGTGGCTATTCCTCCCTTAAGAAGCTGCTCTAAGTCTAGAAATTTAGAGTCAAACTAAAGGTTAAGGAATTGTGTAGTTCCTGCTCTTACATGCTGGTCTTCCAGCAATGGGACTGACTCAGAGTTACTGCCTGAGTAATGAGACCTGCAAATTAAAGCTGTGTTTACCTTCCAGTAATGAGTTGCATCCTGGAATGCAAAGCAACGAGGTGTGAAAAGCATGTGCTAGGCCAAACAAATATAAGGAACATGTAAGGAACACCATGTAAGGGAAACCATAACTAAATACAAGCTAAGCATATCATCTAGTTTGACAATTAGGCTTCAAAATGTGATAGAAATGAGTCTGTTGTATTGTGGGGACCACACCATGAAGATACAACTTTTATTCTGTTGTAAATACATAAGCAGTTCATTTTTAAGTCATATTTATTCTTCACCATAGTCTGACATAGGGTTTAATAAACACTTCTAACCACAATTTCAGGTGGTGGCTTATGGAAAATACAGATGCTCAGTAGCCATGGTTAAAAGTTGGTGCTTCTGAATTGTGTAATAATAATTAATTGGGCGCATTGGACAATTTGCCTCGGGGGAAGGACGATGCTGGCTTCTCTTGGCTCACCGTGATTGTTTGGTGGCCGTAGGTACATTTGTATTGGTCTTGATAAGTGACCTAATTTTCAAAAAGTCTTTCATCTGTTAAAAGAAAGGAGAACATTGTTTGATGGGAAACATATGGTGTAATTGCACATTTTAAGAGCCCACTGTGAAATGCACCTCGGCAGTATCGATGTGATGCATATTCTTGTAGGAAACCACACTCTGCAACAAATACACAGCACCGGATTCTTTATTATGCATAATGGCACTTCCGAGCTCTTACCCTGACCTACTCATGCAAAAAAAAAAAGTTAATATAGTGGAATCTCCACAAAGTTCTGGCTACATTAAACAGTAGACAGTACATTAGAGACAAGTTGCTGAAGTCAAGATTTAATAAAGTGAATCAATTTTCATTCATTTTCTGTCAACATTGGCATTTTTTTGCAAATGGATGAAACGTGCCTGTTTCAGGTGTGTGAGAGCTAATTGTGGCACTTGCCGAGGATGTGAATGGGAAGAAAGCAGTGCAGTGTTGAGATCTTTGCTGTGTGTGGTCTGTGTGAGGATGCAATCCGTTTCCTTTATCCGCAGCGTGTCATTTCTGTGGATCACCTCCATTCATGCTACTAGGGTGGCAGTGGCACTAGCACCATCCAGCATGAGAGGAACTAAGATCCACCCCTCATCCCCACCCTCCAGTGTCCCTCGCTTGGACATTTATGCTGACATCTGCTATTAGACCCAGTGAAAACTCTGCACCATGAACAAGGCATCGTCTTCCCAACCCCATTGTAAAGAGGTTTCTTTTCTTTTTTTGTAGGTTTATGTTGCCATTGCACTGGATGTGTTGCTTATAGCGCAAATATTCTCCCCATTATTGCTAAAACGTCTAAACTGAACAAATTACCTCGCCGCCTGTATGATTTGTACTTTCCAGAGGCTCCTTCCCTTCTAACGGGGGCCCCATCAGGATATTCATAAGTGAGCAATGACAGTCGCAAGATTGCAGCTGCTTCTGGAATGCCAGTGCAGCTTCCATGAATATTTTATGAAAGCTGCATGGGTAGGGGAGATCTCCATTTTTATTAGCCAAAAAAATGTGCAGACCTAAGTTGCTAGGGGTTTATTATTCATGTAAATACACCATATGCCCTGTAGATGCTCGCGGTATGTGTCTTTGAATGTTTATGACTAATTATTAAAGCATTAAAATACAGGAGGAAAGGAAAAACCCTGAAGTTTTCCCTAAACGGAAGAGTCAGATTAAGAGCACTGTGTGAGGTGAGCCTCATGTAAACCTGTTGTTATTTCTAAATTGGAGTTACATGCTTATTTTTTCCCCTTTTTTTTTCTTCCTCCCTTTTTTTGGGGGGGGGGAAATGATTTAAATTGTGCATACAAAAATGTCTTTGAATACACCAAGTGAACTCACAGATACCAATGCTCTCTAGAATGTAGGAAGTGGGCTTAAACTGAGTGAGGCGATGGGTCTCTCCCTTGGTAGCTGTGACTGGCAAGGCCCCACCTGGCTTTTAGGCAAGAGGATTCTTTCCTAGCCCTCCGGGTAGCTGGCAGGGACTGCCTCTGGAATCCTCTACATGCAAAGCATGTCTCCTGTCATGAAGCCACAGTATCCCTACCCCCCTTGTTCTTGTTGCTGGTGGCAGCAGCTATTGTATTAGAAGCAGAGCTCAAAATGTTACACTGGAACTCATTGTGTTCCTTCTTACTTCTTCATAGGTTTTGTGAACTACACGCATCGGTCTTGCACTTGCACCAAGCCTCATTCAAAGTTTTTTTTTACAGCTGAGTAGCTATTGCCGGGAATCCCATTGCCAACCTCCATCATGCCATAGCTTTCCCTCAGCTCCTTTTTGTCAAACAGCCCAACAGCATTGACAGGAATGTCCTGGAGTGTTTCTCCAAAATCAAGTCCCTTGTTGTTGTTATTCCTAGTTCTTACCTTTTGTGTTATATTTAAAAAACAAAAACAAAAGCAAAGTAGAATTAGAATTTTTATTTCATGGCTCTCTTCAAAAAATGTGTTGCCCCCTGAAATGAATGCGTAACATGCTTGTGTTGTCTCAATGTGGGTCACCCGACACGTCAACATGTACTATCTGCTGAGGTTTTCCCTGGATCAGACTTTGAAACAGAGAGCTGAAGTTAAAATGATCTCTAGGCGAAATCTCTTCAGGTTGTGCCCTGGGTGGCACAAAATAAACTGTAACATGCTGCTTCAGCCTTGTTTTGCTGCCACCTCATAACTGTCTCCCCAAAATCCAACTCTGATATCCACCTCTGCATCATCAATGGCTTCTTCAGTATTGGGCCCTTGGTGTCATCCACTATACCGACTATAGTTTTGAAGCTGGAACATGTTCTGAAAGATCCTAAATCTTCTTTCTGCAAGCCTGCACACACAGTCTCTGAAGAGGAGCTGAAGTCAACAAAGAAAGAGGGCAAGCATTAAGAAAGGCCTTCCTCACTTGTGCTGTGGTCCAGCTCTCAGCATCTACTACTCTGGTTCAGACACTTACTGCTTCTCCTTTGGATCAGAATTCATTGATTCAGATCTCTTCAGTGGCTCCATCTTTGATTTAGATTCAGCACCCAGCTATAACACTGGTTTCTCAGATATTTAGGACTCAATACTTGTTCCAAACATCCATGTCAACATTTGCACAACAAGAAGGTCACAGACATTTCTCTGCTGGGGTGGACTGTATAAGCTTTAATTCCAAAATGAACTCCATAGTTTGTCACTGCATAGCACAACACATTCTCCTCCTCAACACTGTGTAGACATCCACGGGTCTGATGCTGAAATCAAAGAGGGATACTCACCTGAATCTGACCATTCCTAGGGTGATGGTCTCAATCTTAATCTCCTCATCAGCATTGACATTACTCAAGTTTGCTACCATATGATGAATGTCAAGAATACCTTGAAACCATGTACCACCTCAGCACCAAGCCTGGCTTATTATTCTTATTCTGCAAAGTGTTATGAATGGATTTTATGGGTCTTTGCCTTTATTCTTCTGCTGCTTGGGGAGTTTCTATAAAAAAATACTAAAGTGCCATGGTAGTGTACTAGCAGTTTCTCTGGGGAATAGATGGTACCCCTCCTTGCAACTCTACCAAAGGACCATCATGTTATAATTCTCTCTTTTTTGTGAGAGGAATATAATCTGGCAGCACAGCAAATTCGCTCCTCTAGATATGTCACAGATTGTGCTTCAAAGCTAATATCTGCATCTGTGGTCCTGCATCTGGCTAAGATCAGCAGGAGTGAGTGATGATACTAAAAACATGAATAGAAGACTTACCTTTTGATAGCAAAGGCATATTTAATGCACACACAGATGAAGCCCTGGACCACCTGTTCGAAACTCACAGAACTGCCAAGAAAATAGGAATTGGCACACAGCTAGAGCAACAAACAAAGCCGCTTCAGTTTTGTTGGCATAGGCTATTGTCTTGGACCTTATAAAAATCTCCTGCTAGGCCATCCTAATCCTTGGGTCATTTGTCCACACAATATCATAAACAGTTATGACCATCTAAGTATATATCTTGTTGTTGTTCTTGTTCTTGTTCTTATTCTTGTTCTTGTTGTTCTTCTTGTTCTTCTTGTTCTTCTTGTTGTTGTTCTTGTTGTTGTTCTTGTTCTTGTTCTTGTTTTTG
Organism: Pogona vitticeps; assembly: GCF_051106095.1. Taxonomy (NCBI): domain Eukaryota; kingdom Metazoa; phylum Chordata; class Lepidosauria; order Squamata; family Agamidae; genus Pogona; species Pogona vitticeps. The sequence continues at coordinate 93,925,670 of NC_135786.1, forward strand.
GTCTTCTTTTTCTTCTTTGAAAATATCACACAGTTGTAGCAGCATGTTTAACTCTTTCCTACACGAATACTTTCCTGCATCATGCAGATTTCCCATGCCATCAGAAATGCAAGCACTTTCAGGCTCTGTAGCATTCTATCTCAGCATCTGGTGCATCATCATCACCAACTTGTCAGTGTTAATTATCATAGAGTTTGCCTGTCTTCTTGCAACAGGACAATTTTGCAGCACCACACCACTGACAGGTTTTTGAGATTTCCACCATTTTGTGGAAGAAAGTGATATTTGCTGTTCATCTTCAACAGAGGTACATGGAATATGATTCTCAGCACTTCACAGTTCTGAAGGAAGCTGGACTTCTGAGTAGTCAACAACTATATCTGTACAAAGAAATTTCAAATGACAACATTAGCACTGATTTTCCCACTGTTGAGAAAAGGGCCTATCTGTCAAACATCATCCAGATCAGAACTTGGAAATAATTCTTTGATTTTAATCTTTCAAGTGTAATTAATTACCTCCCCCCCCTTCAGAGGCCCAAATACTAGCAATTCGACATTTCAACCAAATGTAACAATTCTCCGTCTTAGGTTTCTTTTCATTAAATATCATTAATGATTGCTATGCCTCCACCTAAGAGGCCACAAGCTGAGCAGTTTCCCCTTCATTGTTAAAAATGTATTTGATATGCTAATTCCTCTGGCTTTTAATTGAAAAGGACTGAAAAAGTCAATAAATGGTGAAAAACTAGTGTGGTAGATGGAAGTTGGGGGAGTTCAGTTAAATTCTACTTAGCTGTGATTTGATTTGGACTAATCATGGTTTGACCAAGGCTTGCAATCATGCTATATATTTGAAACCCTGCTTTTCCTAGCTCATCTTGTTTTCTAGTGAGTCAGCTATCACATTAGAAGTAATTGCTTCTTCTTTTCTAAACACACCTAATATGTGGTTTCATTAATATTGTGTTCTGAAAACATTTAATTTTTTTCCCATCTACCTAATATAGAATAAAATGATGTCCTTTATGTAACTCTAGTTTTTATCTGCATTCTGTTTTAATACACCAGATTTAATTCTATTTTAATACATTGCTAGGTTTGCTATGAGCTGCCTTACATTCCAGTTTAGGGATCAAAGAAAATCAATACAAAAAATAAATTATTTTAAATGCAGTTTCCATAGAATGGTTTTGGAAGAAAAGGATAGGGGGAAAAAACACACCCTGTCCCTACTTGTTTCTTTGATTAAAACAAACAAAACAGAACCCTGTGAAAGTTCACTGCAGTAATATACTATGAGTCTTCTTAGAAGCTCTGAGTACACTGGAGCTTAGTTCCAAGTATGTGGGAATGTATATAACAGCAGCCTTTCAATAAGCAGACTGCCCTTTTTTTCAGATTAATCAGCAGAGAAACTTTTTAGGTGTTTCAGCTGGCTGGATTGCTCAGTGAGGTAGGTTCCAGGCTAAAGAAACAGAGGTTGGGACTTCACTTCGCCACTGTGCCTCCTAGGCAGAAAAAAACAACGTGAATGTTCAATCTGCCCATGCCCAGAGTACCCCTATAAGAAGGGTATGGTGACCCTCTTCTGAATGCTTTGTACCCTCGAAAAGGTTGCCATAAATCAGAATCTACTCATCTAGTACAGTGGGGTCTCGATTTACGAACTTAATCCGTATTGGAAGGCAGTTCTCAGGTCGAAAAGTTCTTAAGTCGAATCTGCATTTCCCATAGGAATGCATTGAAAACCATTTAATCCGTATCTGCTCTTTTCGTCCATAGAAACTAATGGGAAGCTGCTATTCCGCCTTCTGCCACTAGAGGGGGATATTTTTTTTTCTTTTTTCCTTTTAACCTAAGATGACTTAGCTTTTAAAAAAAGGAGAAAAAAGAGTTCGTAACTCGAATCTAAGTTCATAAGTCGAGTCCATATATTCCTATGAGAGCGGTTCGTAAGTCAAAATGTTCATATGTCGAGCCGTTCGTAAGTCGAGACCCCGCTGTAGTAATAATAAAGTATTTTTTGCACAACAGCCTAGTCCAGGATTGGGAGTGGAAAGAGGGACACAACTGGGGCGGGGGGGGGCAAAATGTGGGAAAATAAGGAAAATAACCCCCCAGTGCAGATGTAGAGTGCCAATCCTCTTTAAAATGTGATTAACTTATTAATTTAGCCATCAGATGATCCCCCCCCCAGTATAAATAGCTATAGGAATCTTCATTTATTTCAGACTGCATTTTTTAAATGTTAGATTATGTATTTAAAATGTTTCTTTTCAGAAAGACTCTAGATGTGGCTGGTAGAAACGTCCTTCTGTACACCAGTTCTCCCATTGGTTAGAACCAGGAGCATAGACTTGGAAGTGTGTGATAATAAGCAAGGGGCCAACTCAATGTGTCTGCAGAGTACAAATCCAAAAATGCTTGTATGGGAATGTCACTTTAGTTCTTTCTTTAACCTTACAGTGTGAGTTTAGAGATTTTAAATGAACAAGTTTTACTGCTTTATTTTTTAAACCTCTCAATCATTACAAGAGAAATAAGTGTGATGAATGATTATGGAGGAAAAGGATACAGCTAGTTGGTGGGCGTGGAAAGAAGAAAAAGAAGAATGATGCAAATCAGTGACATATTATAATTGGGCAGATTATGAGGTCCCATGCCTTAAGACAGATAGCCTTCCCTAACTTGATATAGGGATGTGGTGGTGCTGCGGGTTAAACCGCAGAAGCCTCTGTGCTGCAAGAGGTCAGAAGACCAGCAGTGGTAAGATCGAATCCACGTGACGGAGTGAGCTCCCGTCACTTGTCCCAGCTCCTGCCAACCTAGCAGTTTGAAAGCACGTAAGTGTGAGTAGATAAATAGGTACCACCACGGTGGGAAGGTAACGGCATTCTGTGTCTATTTGCGCTGGCCATGTGACCACGGAAACTGTCTACGGACAAACACTGGCTCTACGGCTTGGGGACAGGGATGAGCACTGCGTCCTAGACTCTGACACGACTGGACTAAATGTCAAGGGGACACTTTATCTAACTTGATAACTTCTAGATGTGTTGGGCCTCCACCATCCCACTGTGGGTTTGGAATTCCATCTGAAATGGCATGTTGGGGAAGGCATTTACGAAAGAACAAAAAGAGGATCTTTGTAGGTGTCCAGTAACCCAAGTGATGATGGGGGACAAACCTCATGTCTTTCTCGGTAAATCCCATTGTTAATTTCAAAACTAAAGATTTCATTAGTGAATTAATTGATGTTGATCAAATTAAATTATTTCAGTCCCTTACATCAAGAATAGAATCTTCCCATTTCTAATAGCTATCATGATCACATTTATTTTCAAACTTAACTTCCCAGGCTCTGAGCCATCTAAGTTACAACATCAATATATCCACAGCAAACATTTTTCTCAGATTCATAAACCATCATTTCTGAGGGAAGAGATTGCTAGTATATCTGAACCTGGCATTGTCTGCTGCTTGCATCATGATACATCTTTTCACCTGCTCATTACGCTACCAGGGAAACCCAGTTTGAAAAACCTCTTCTTTTATGCCTTGGTTAATTAGCAACATTATAGACCTGGAAGGAATAATAATTTATGTTTGCAGAGTTAATTTTAGGAAATAATATTTATTATTGTCCTGAGAACTCTTAAAGTCATACATGTTATGTTGCCAAGGTTTGAAAGTTAGTATGTATAGAGTTAAAAAAAATTTAAGGGAGAGTAAAAAAGCAGTGTGCATTATGCTTAATAAAATGAAGTTTGAACAGCAGTATAATAAAACAAGACACTCAGCTAGCTCTCCATCCAAGCCATCACAGGGAAAGCAACATCAGCGTAATATAACATTGTCTTGCAAAGTATCTCTTCTTAGCAAGCTAACACTTGAGCATGGAGATTTAAACAAATGACAAGACAAAACACTGGAAAAAAAGGTTCATAGTGCAGTGGTTTAGTTATCTGACTGCAGAGCCAGATATTTGGATTATGATTCCCTGCTGTGTCTCTCAGTAGAAGAACCAGCATGTGTGGACATGGACATGCTGTTCAGTCTCTGGGTGCCCCCGGAAGAACAGAAGGATAAACCTTAAAAACCCTGGAAAGGGTCACGATACACCAGAATTGACTTGACGGTAAATAATAATTATTATAGACCATGGAGCTCCAAGAGTACTGTAATGCAAGTATAGCAAACTGCTACCCTCCTAAATCCATTCATAAGCGTTCTGCATGCTTAGTGGTGTTGTTCCCTAGCAGATTGCTGTGAGAGCAGGCCACGCTGCCAGCAGTTTGCTTGGTTAGCAAAAGCAATGTAAGTTCCCATGGACATTTTACAAGATGTATTTCACAGGGCAGCAATTTGCTCTTCCAGTAGATCTCAACTGTTGACAGTTGAACGGACATGTAATCAAATAAGAGAAATATAAATATGGGGAAGCAAGATAAGTCATACACTCATCAGATACTAATACAGATACCAGGCATGAGATGCTAAGAAACAGGCAGGAAACACAGCAGCACAGAGGCATCACACAGAAATCTTGGATTTCTCTCCATACAGTAGGTGCAAACCTGCAGACGGCTGGCTTGGTTGTGTGAGAACATTATTAAATAATTTTCTTTTATGTCTGAATATGCTAAAAGGGTAAGAAATGTACTCTACTTTTACTTTTTAAAGAGATGTGCCTTTTAAGAGTATAAGCTCCTGCATTTTTAAAATATATGCTCCTGCAGTTTTGGAACTACCATATTTTTCCCTGTATAACACACTTCTAAAAATTGGGGGCTGTCTTATACACAGAAGTAAGCTGAGGAGAGAACAAAACGGCCCATACCTTGCCTCTATAAACAGGCTACCTTCAATCACGAGGCTTAGTTTCCTACAGTCAGGAGATTTAGCTTCCTCCAATCACAAGCCTTATGGAACTGATGTCAACTGATGCTGAACAAACCAGTTGGAACACACCTCATTGGAGGTGGAGCCTCTAGGCTCAGATGCAACAGGGACTCGCAGTGTCCGAGTATTCTGAGCCCAGAGGCTGAATACTCAAAGCTAAGTTAAGATTTCTTAGTTTGGGGTTAGAAAAGGGGGGTGTCTTATATATGGTGGCATCTTATGCACAGAAAAATACGATAATGACATGATTTGAGTTCTGCATACAACATAAGTTTTGCTTTTGAATATACTTCTGTTTGCATCATTTCATACTTGTAAAAATTTTGATGATTCTTACATGCTTTAAGAATTTGTTGTTACAGCCTTTCTTCATAACTTTAAGAATGATTTTTTTAAAAAAATAACATGCCTATAACTGCTCAAAAATTATATGCTTTCAGTAACTCTTTGATTTTTATGCAAAGAAGCAAAGTAAATGAATAAAGCTTGTAGAAATAGACAAGTTGGTACAGTGGACCCTCTACTTAAGGAATTAATCCGTATTGGAATGGTGGCTGCAAGTCGAAACGTCTGTAAGTCGAATCTCCATTGACCTACAATGCACTGAAAACCGATTAATCCCATAACCAGTGGTTTTTATTCGATTTTTATTCCATTTTGGTTTTTTTCTGGTCTGTAAGTCGATTCTCTGGCTGCAAGTTGAATCTAAATTTTGCAGCCAGAGAAGTCTGTAACTCAAAAAGTCTGTAAGTCGAGCCGTCTGTAAGTCAAGGGACCACTGTATTGCCTGAATAATTTTTCTACATCGGAAAAAGGAGGATTTCAACGTCTAGAATACTTCACCATAAGTGAAATGATGATTTATTCTCATCCTCTGAAAAAAAAAATGGAGTAAGTTGGGAAGAACATTGATATGATTGACAGAAGTTATCTGGTTTCATGCTTAAATTAACCCTTTCAGGGATAAATGTCAGCTGTGACAGACCACCACAAATACAAGCTACAGAGGAGTGTTATAAAGTTTTATAGTGCTCTGAGGTCAACCTTCCAATGTCATACTTTTGATCTTCTCAATGTTAGTAATGAAATAGGTGCTGGAAATTTTAACATCACCTATCAAAAGCTATCATCATCTGTAGTTATCACAGGGAACAGCTTATTACAAAATAATAAAGTGAAAGCCTGTTCTATGTTCTGGTTCTCAAAGAGCATCACTATTACAGCATTATTATCGATATAGCAGGTAGCTGATTGTCCTGTAGAGGATTGCTGTCCCATGAGAGGGAGAGTAAGTGCTTGGAATTTTCTATTTTTATCTTTAAAGAGCATGAGTTGATTTTTCCCCCATTTATCTTTTGTCATTCTGAACTGTTCTTCAGAAGAAATGAGCATGCAGGGGTGGGGAAAACCCTTTTGACCTCTCCAAAATAATAGTGCTTTGGAGTTAATGTGTGGAGTGGTGAATGAAGGAATGGCTTATCATCTGCCACTCTTTCCGGACACATTTATTGTAGATCATCTCCTTTCAGCTACATCAGGTAAGGCCAACTTGTCTCTCGGCAGAGGCTCATGGAGCAGAAGTGTTTTTTCTCCCAAGCAATCTCAACTGACTTGTAACTGGACAGATTCTGTAAGAAGCAGGGTTTGCTTCTCCATGAGGTTCTTTCTTGTGATGATAGGTTGGTCATTCATTCATTCATTCATTCAACTTATATTAGCCCAAAGTGCAGTGCACTCTCTGGCAAATTTACAGCAAAGCATATAAAGAAAGAAAGAATAAATATGAAGCAATATTCAAATACGTATTGAGAAACAATAAAATCAATGGATCCTTCCATTGCAAACATATGGAGGAACTCTCTGTGTTAGCCAGTTGCAGCAAAAACAGCTGCAAAATTTTCAGGGCCATTTAGTCACACACAGGAGCTTTTGACTATATTCTTTTTCGTATCAGTTCAGTTTCTTTTTCCTCAGCTTTTATTGATGACTGAAAAAGATTTTTATTTTTTACGTGCTCTCTCTTCCCATTGCTTACATTGGCCCACCTGAGCATCTGTCCAATAATTGATTACAGTGTGCCACTTAGGTATAACAGCAATACCCAGCAGCATCTGATGAAATGGGCTCTAGCACACAATAGTTTATGACAAACTCATTTTTTTTTTCAAGCAACTGACCAGGATCCTCTAGCCCAAAAAACTCTGAAAGTTGTTCCTTGGTGCCATATAAACTTTGAGGCATATACCAATTTAATGTGGCAGACCTTGCTTTGACACCATCCTTTAATATTTTTTCCTTGCTTCTTCTCTATATTACTATTTTCTACACCTCCATTTCCACTAACTGGTGTTTTGGTTCGCTGCCTTGGGCTAAATCCCAGTAGAGAATAGATTTGCTAACTGGCTGTGGAAATGTTACTGTTTGGGACTGCAGCACCCAGCTAGCATTGTCACTGGCTATCTTGGCTGGGGAATTCTGGAACTCTGAGCAGTTCAAGAGACATACCATACTCCCCAAGACACGTAAATGTAGAGTTAGAGTTGCACAGTTCAAAAAGGACAGTAACAGCATCTTTTCTTTCTATTCTTTGAGAACCACTTTCTAAAAATCTAAGGTTCATAACCAACTGTAACTTTACTAAGTTCAATAAGCTTTTATATTTCCTTTTACTCTTTCTGAAGTCCTGCTTATCTCAGCATAGCACCTAGCAAATCTCTGAAAACTTTGTGGAAGATAACAAGGAACATGATTGTTTCTCGAAGCCCAGTAAGATGTATAAGATCAGATGGGGGGGGGGGGGATGAGGACTCAAAGTATCTCCCAGCCGTCATGAAAAACATTGAGTTGTAGCATTTTCCAGCTCAGTATATTGCCAGGTCACATCTGTTGTAGAAAAACCAACAGAGTCCCCAACACCTAACATTTTATTATAGTGCTTATTGTGTTTTCCACATTTCCGCTGTGTTGTTTTCTGTCCCCCATTCTTTTCCATAACTCTATTACTTTCTACATACTGTTTATAGATAGCGTTATCAGATAGCACTCAGCTTTCAGGAAACAAGTTAGGTGTCCCCAAAATTATGTTTTCCCATAAACTGAGGGGTAATGGGCCACTCTAATAGATACCTCTTCAAATATATAACATTGTTGACTTTGTTGTTTGAAAATATTAGTCAAATTGCTCATTGGCTAAACAGGTTGAGAGACGTATTTTTTGCAGTTGGAGTAAACATAGCTGCCTAGGGTGGTTGAAATAACTAGATAGGCGGGGTATAAACAAACAAACAAACAAACAAACAAACAAACAAACAAACAAATAAATAAATAAATAAATAAATAAATAAATAAATAAATAAATAAATAAATAAATAAATAAATAAATAAAACCTGTTCCTCAAGATGGGCCCGAGACAGGTGAAAGACAGGAATTTAGGCCTGGCAGTCATCTAAGTAACATTCCTGTGATCTAGGTAAAATCTGGCCAACCATAGCATTATTTAAAATTGTTATTGCTCTTATAGGTAGGAATAGTGTGGTAGCATCAGTTTGGGTTGGTTCCCACCAGGGACTGGTGTTAGCTATTAAATAGGGACATGCCTTTTCTTTTTGCTTCAGCTGGGAGGAGGCATCCTGAAACTTAATTTTAAGAGCCATTTCTAATAGTGACCCTCAGCTAGCACCAAGTTTCTATCTCTTGTGGAAACTCTCTTAATCCTTGCATGGTGCAAAATATGAAACTTTGATTCTGATTGTATTAGCTAGCGCAGAAACTGTTCTGCAAGCTCTCAGCCATTGAGAAAACGCTCTGTTCAGGCTGTTCTATAGGATGTCTTGTATTTCTGAGGGGGTTGGAGGGACTATTCGGGCATTTTTTTACCCAGAGAGAACACCCACTCTCCACAAACCAACAGCCAAGGATTTTGGTTTTGTTCTCTTCATAGTGTTCCAGCCAGAGCGTCCTCGGCCCCAAGCTAGTATCTTATACAGGATGAGGCTGATTTTGCTTAGCTATTGATCCAGCATTACTGGAGTGGGGTGGATCGTATTTATTTATTTATTTATTTATTTATTTATTCATTCATTCATTCATTCATTCATTTATTTATTCATTCATTCATTCATTCATTCATTCATTCATTTATATTCCACCTATCTGGTCTTGCGACCACTCTAGGCAGCTTCCAAACAAAGTGGGGTCTTTTGGTAGCATATGCCTTTTAGTTGCCATCATGGCATGGATAGGTATGCACCATGTGTTTGTCATTGAAATGTTTATAAAAAACAACAAATCTGATCACAACGCAAAGAGCCTTTTGTATCAACTTCATGCTCAATCGAAATGCTGCTGTTCTGGACTGGAAAAAAAATGTATTGCTACGGGTTGAAAATTTCAGGGCCATAGGTTCTCTGGGACTATCTGAAAGCTGAGGTCTACAAGCATTGACCAAGAACGATCGATGAACAGCAGCAATACCACCAAAAATAACCTACCGGGTGATGCAAAATTTCAAAAATTGACTACAAATGTCTGTTGCCTTACCCTGTATTATGGGAGCGATTAGTAAAAGGCTTTTTCATTGCAATTAAACTATGTGTTCCTACTGGACAAACACAACTTCATATGCGTGCTTTTGTCTGTTAGTAGTCTGGGTTATTTATTCTGAGTTATTTATAAAATAAATGATGAAAGTTTGGACTTAACCAGACAAACAAGATTTTTATTGAAGGACCATAGGTAAAAGATGTGAATGGAAAGGTAGGTTCTAGGATGTGAATAATAAAAATTAAAACAACAGTAAAATGTAAGTGTATTTCTTCTGTATTTAAAGACCAAAATAACTTCTGTACAAACTCTTAATCTGTAAAGAATCTATATACAGTCGTGCCCCACTTAACAAGGAAATCGCTTTACAAAGAGGTTTTTGCGATCGGAATTGCAATCGCAAAATGATGATCTAATGGGGGAATTTCGCTTAGCGATGATCGGTTCCCTGCTTCAGGAACCGATTTTCGCTTTCCGACGATCAAAAACAGCTGATTGTCGGGTTTCAAAATGGCCACCGGCTGAAGAAAATGGCCCCCCACTGTGCTTAGGGACGGATTCCTTGCTGCACAGGCATGGAAAATGGCCACCCCTATGGAGCATTTTCCCTGGACGGTGAGTTTTCAGCCCATTGGAACGCATTAACCGGGTTTTAATGCGTTTCAATGGGCTTTTTTATTTTGTTTGACAATGTTTTCGCTCTACAGCGATTTCACTGGAACGAATTAACATCATCAAGCGAGGCACCACTGTAACAGACTCTTAAAGCTCTATGAACAGACTTCTCTTCATAAACTCTAGCAGAGACTACTTTTCCTGTATAACACTAACTTGCATGTTTATCTCAAACTCTTAGATTTCACTTTTTGCTCTAATGTTTCTGATCTCCTTGATTCTAGTTTGTCAAGTCTTACCTGATGCACAGACCCTACTCCCACAACAGTCCAATCATGCTAACCTATCAGCATTCTATCATTCGCCTGCCAATCCCACTAGCACTCCGTCCATACATATCCACCCTACAGGCATACAATGCTGTTTTTGTACTAAACTGGTCCTGGTAATTTTAGCTACATTTGTACACAGAACCTTTAAGAAATAGTAGAACTGCCACATTTTGCAACCAGTTATCCAAGTATTGCTACTGGACGGCTTGCAAATTCATTAAGCTTCATTATGTATTACTTGTGCTCATTGTACTGCTTGTTCCACTAGTGAGAAAAAAGCTACTTATGGACTCCCTGGATATTTTCCACTCTCCTAAGATGGGATATGAATCTTATCTTGCTTGGGTTTTTAATATTCTTGTGGGATTATTCACTACAATAAAACCATTAAAAATGTTTCCTACTCTATTTGTGGCATTCAACCTTTGTACAGTTCATCATAATCCCTCCGCAAGAAACAACAAAAACTTAAATATAAATAATTTCTTATGGCTAAATATAAAAGTGTTCAGCTTGTTTAAAAATCTAATTTCAAAAACATGTCCAAACACCTACAAACATTTTGGTGCATTTACTGGCCATTATGTTGTCTGTGGAACTGGGATTATTCAATTCAGATGTGCTTAGAAATTTCAAGTCCTGCGTGATTCAAATAATTTACCACTAGTTCCAGCATGATTTGAATGATCATTTTAAATGGTGGAGCCAGTTACTAGTGGACTGGGCTCCTTCTCACCATTGTTCCCTGACCCTTTTACACTGGTAAATGTTGTTTCCTTGCTTACTAAATGGAGTATGGAAGTGAACTGGAAATGTTACTTTTCCGACTACAACTCTCAGAATGCCTCAGGGATCACAGACATAGGCCATTCAGGCTGCAGATCGTAGGATAAAGATCAACGATTCTTTAAAAATCAAATTGCTTTACATCATAATTAAATTTTTAAAAATATTTAAATCATTTTAAAAAAACTTTTTTTGGATGTAAATCATGATTTAAATCATTTTCATTTAAATCAAATCCAAAGATCGACTTGTAATACAGTTCTGCAGTGAGCCAAAAGGCTGTGGCTTTTATGACCCAGGCATTGCATTTTGAAACCTTTGCCAAAAAATGGCCTTAGCTCTTCCTTCTGTATCTACTTTTTACCACTCTGCTTTGAGGCTCTTGGCTGGAGAAAGCCCCATGGCCATCCTCAGTAAAAGCTCAGTAATTTCAAGTCAGTGCCATTCTCCCCATTTTGCCATTGTTACTATTTTAGGTACCAAATGTATGGTAGACAGCATTTTCCTACTGCCTTAGAAATTCAGACAAGACTTAAGATAATGAGGCAAAGCCAATGTATTCAAGTGTAATTTCAGCAAGCCGCAGCCGAGCAGATTGTTGGAAAGTTTTGATCACATTACTTTTAATTAAGCACTGTATTTATCTGACCTATTTGAACAGGATCCAGAGTTGGTGCGCAACATCTGTCGCTGGGTGAGGCAAGCTGTTCAGATTCCGTTCTTTGCCAAGCTGACCCCGAATGTCACAAACATTGTGAACATTGCAAGGGCTTCACAAGAAGGTAACAAACTCATGTCATTGTTATACAGTATAAGCTCACAGCTTGATTAACAAGGACACATAGCCATCATAGAAACACTCTTAAGGGACACTCACACCTTGGCATTTTCCATTTGCTCTTTGCTCTCAGGAACATGCAGGTGGAATAACAGCACTGAAATTTATAACCTGGTTCATGTATTACCTGAGCTTTCATCAAGTAATGGTGGAGTGCAGGGCTCAGCTTCTCAGTGGGCCCATTAGCTCCTGACTGCTATTCTTACCAATCACTGCTCTTCACTGCTGCCTTCAAATTACTGGCAAGCATACAAGTGTTATCAAGTGCTGCTGTTGTCTTCCTTCCCATCATTGGGTTGTATGCTTTAGGTTGGGAGTTGGCAAGGTGCAGCCCTCCAAATGCTGATGGTTCGTAGTTACCACCAGGCTTAGCCAGCCTAGTCATAGGTGGGGAATGCTGACAGTTACAAACTAACACCATGTGGAAAGTGCCATCTTTAGGGATGTGTTGACATGACACTGACATAGTTGGTCATATCAGTCTGTCTGGGCTTGGTAATTATTCTCCAGTCCTTGCAAAAGTTCTCATCACTTTTGTGCACACAAGATGTTTTGGGGAATCATGGTTCGCAGAATTTACGCAAAATGCCCAAAGCACACATGCAGAGCAAACACAAAAAGCCAGGCTGATGATTCTTGAAGAGACAAGAAAACCATCAAATACTTTTATTTTTAAATAGATCCATACGGCTACAAAGCAACGGTCTTGTTGGTGCTTGCACAAAAAGACTACACTTGCAAATGCACAAATTCTCACTGAAATCAGTTTTAAAAATTCACCTCGTTACAAAGAGAGAGGGGTGCAAATCTAGGATTTCACATTTAGTATAAGGACAAACCAGGGCATGATCCATATGCATTTTGTCCGTATCTGTCAAAAAGTGGAGGGCAAATGAGTTATCATATGACAGTGTTGGGGAAATCAAAGGGTTCTGGCTAGGATGAGGTATGTGAGCTCAAGCATACCTCATCCTGGATACCACCTATGACTAGGTGCTTATCCTGGATACCAACTCTGCTTTTTGCTATCACACAGATACCATCACACACAGGAAAGGGGCTCTGTGCCTCCCAGAGTAGACCATTGGTCTAGATGGGCGGGGTATAAATCTAATAAATAATTAAAATAAATAAATCTGTGTGCCTGCCTAATCACATGAATATCTGTTTGGAGCACCTGGTCAGCATATTCATCAGTTTCTTATGTTGTTCAAACAAAGGGATAATTTGGATGATATAATTAAAGTTGCTGGCTTCTGTGTGATCAGGAACAAAAACACGTTTGAGCAGAGTGATCAGACAAAAAAGAGAGCCTGGCTCCTATATCTTTCATAGTCCTCTGGAAGAGGACATTTCAGCACACGTAGCTTTCATTAAAAACTGCATTTGCTCAAACTTCCTTTTCTACGCAGCTATTAAATGTACAGGAACTCTGTTCTCTTTTTCATCCGGTCACCTTCAGTTTGAGAAGTCATCTTCATTCCAAGCACACCCCACCTTTTTCCTCACATCCATTCTTCAGCCTAATGTCTACTTGAAGCTCTTGTATGTGGGGTTTAAGCTAAACCATGCACCTGATTTCCTGTATAAAATCCATACACTGTAATATCAATGGTTGGCTTTTCAAATGCCACATTGTACAAATGCCAATTCTGCCTGGAAGTGAGCCCAGCTCAAAGAGTTGGGTAAAAGCATCATATCTCAAGGAACTTAAAGCTTGGGGTTTTTTGGTTACAAGTTACCTCAGAAACTAATCTTGTCAAAACTCCTCTTGATTTCTAATCTGAGTGAGATGTTCAAAAAACTGCATTTGAAGTTCATCTCAAACTAAGTTGCAGAAAGACTGTAAGCACTCATTCTTATAAAATGATTGTGGAAAATGAACATATAATTTCCTCTTTTGGAGGAAAAATATTGCATCAGAATCAGCTATCAGTCTGCTCTTAATTTCTATATTTGAGAAAGCTAGCACAATGGAATTTTCTTAGATCTCTCTGTATCTTTGGGACATTTCACATGTAATACAGAACAGTAGAACTGAGGTGGAAAACTTTTAATCTACCAGGTATTTGGGGCTTTCAGTTCCTTTAAGCCACACCCACTTTAGTCAGCAGTAAGGAATGGTGGGAGTTGAAAGTGAAAACACCTGATGGATAAAGCGTTCACCACATCTGATAAAGAGGCAAAAAGGAGATTGTGCTGAAGTGTGCATTTAAGAGGGAGCTACAGATCATCACAGCTCTGTGACAAGTGTGCCTCCTGTTGTGAGGGTCGCTGAATGTGACATCTTTAGAATATGAAAATTACCCAATGAGTATTGAATATGTTAATATCAAAAGTAAAGCAACGATGATGATGTATTTCTTGAGGGGGGAAAAAGATAGACCGAGAGATAAAGTGAGGAAAGGCTAAGCTTGTCTTCATAATAGTCTTATTGCTACTAACATAGAATAATTATTAATGTCTGTTGCTGTGTTGGCACGCTTGTTAAAGTTATCAATGACATGTGTTCTCAGGTGGCGCGGACGGTGTTACAGCCACCAACACCGTGTCAGGGCTGATGGGGCTGAGAGCAGATGGCACACCTTGGCCCGCTGTTGGACAGGGGAACAAGACCACATATGGTGGCGTATCAGGTAGGTGTTGCCCTTTCCTGTGGAAAAGAAAAGGCTACCTCTGAGGCCAGCAAAATATCAAGAGGTATGTGTGGTGTGCCCTGAATGTCTGTTGAGTTTTAAGCTTGTTGCCGGTCAGTGTTTCCTAACAGTCGTGACAGATGGAACAGATTGAGTGTGAACACTCCTGGGTTGCCCTTTCCTTAATGGTGAAATACTGCAAGGCAATGTAGTGATGGGGTCACCCCAGAGGAAGGGAGAAATCTCTTTTCTCTCATGACCCACAGTTTTCCTGGAATTTTTCATTCTGTCACAGTTGTCAGGCCACATGTTAGACAGAGGCTAATCAAAGGGCATTGCAAGTAGAAAATACAAACATTCCCTGTGCAATGTGGGGGTTGTCGTATTTTTTTTTTCCTCCTATGCAGTGCTTGCCTTCTCCCTCCCTCCCTGTAATCTGCTTTCTTACCGCATTTCCATAAATGGTTTCCCACGGGAGATGAAACCACACACTCCAATCCAATATTTCTCCATTTTACCCCTTTGTGATATATACATCTACACACTTTATGTGATGGATTCCGGCATGGAGTGTTATTTTAAACTGTCTATCAGGAAGTGTGTGTTGTGTGTTTGGGGGGAGGAGTTTAGGTACACTCCTGCAGTGTTTTATTTTCACTGATGGATTAATCTGTTTGACCCCGTGCCCTCAGTTGCTGTGACAACATGAACCTGGTCCTGCAGAGACAATGCTGTGAGCTTCTGGACTGTAGTGGTATGGAGATTAGTCTCCTTGGAGATATAAACAGTGGTAAATATTCATAGTATAATGGTGTCCCGCTGTTCTAGCAAAATGCAGCTGAATCAGGCCAAATATATTTAGAGAAGGCTGGACAGACAAAAGGAAACAGTGTTCTTTCATGTTGCTCTATTGTGTGTGGAAAAGAGGAAAGCTGTCCTGGGGTGATTAGCTTGCTGGGTGTGTTAGTTTTTTTCTAATTGACTTATAAATGTATAGGAACCATTTACAGCAGTAAATTGGCCCACAGCCTTCTACGGATAAACACTATTTGTGTTTAATAGGTAATATTTAAAGTAAATTTTAAGAATGAAAGGGAAGCATCAGCTTATTGCAGAAGTAAGCTTATTCAGTGCAATCCGTACAGGATGCAGGAGTGCACGTAAAAAGGCAGAGATACAGACAGGCTGACAGAAGAGAAAGCGGGAACGCAGTTGCCTCCTCGTGGGGTTTAAGCATTTCCTACACTTTATTATCCCATTTCAATTTTTTCCGCCCTGCCATGTTGACAGCAGAAGAATAAAAGAGGTCACAGAGGGTGTTGCACATTAAAAATTAATAAAAGGACTATTGCAGTAGTATTTTATATAAGTAACACCATTTGGCAATATGGTTTTTAAAAAATGTTTTTATTCATTTTTTAAGCTGCCATTCTGAATATTCCTTCACGGCATGTCAGACCAATAAAACTATAAAATTGCTGCATTATGGAAAGCATGCCCTCTACCCCACAGATTTAAAGTGTGTGTATCATGTGGTTTATAGCAGCACCTGAACTCTCTGCCCTTGTCTTGGCTGGCCCCTCTTTCCATACTAAAACTCTGTTTTCATGGTTGATAATTCACCTCTCTGTTGGAAGAGAGGGAATGTACCCACATATTTTGCAGCTTGAAACCTCCCAGACTGTAAAAAATATAGGAAAATTTCTCCTCTGGCATGGAACTTCAGAATATCCAAAAGTAACCATAGATAGCAGCCCCTTTCAATTTTTCACAGCTTACAACACAGGGAAATAGAAGACGGGAGGGGTAAGGGAGGGCAAGATTTACTAGGCTATGAACCTGCCAAAGTATTTTGGGTCTCATTGATTTCAACAGGGGAGAGCCAAGCACTGACTTTATTGAAAACATGTACAGTACATAATCAATAGCAAATTTGAAAAAGAGGCAAGGATATGGGTATATCCATGTTGGGACCTTTTGGTCAGAGGTTGCATCATCATTTAACAGAATATTTTTTCCTAGGGCTGGGAGCCAAAGATTATTTTGATAATCAGCCTGTTGGTGTCATTGATACATGTATTGCCGGGGGGGGGCAGTGTGCTCCTGCAAAGAATGGAGAGGAAGAGGAGGAGGACAGTGGCAGTTTGCTTAGGAGGTACGGTGGTCTTCAGACATTCAGCACTGCTGTGTTGTGTGCCAGAAACTGCCCATCCATTTCTTGAAGGCCAGTCCATGGCCTGACTAGCCCAGAGCAGACAGGACTGGGTATATCTCCGGTGTACTTGGCAGGTTTGAGTTGCCCATAGTGCTTCCCATCCTCTTTTCTTGGTCAGACTCTTCCCCAACCCTTTGCCTTCACTAGGGTTCTTGGTAAGCCACCATTTTTCTGGGTCAAGAAAGATTTTTTTAATTTTTATTTTTTTAACATTCATGAACAAGGGAATGTCTTCTTCTTAGCAAGTTAGGTTCACAGTTGTTTTAACCAATTGTTAATGCATGCTTTTTTTCAGTGCTACAGCTATCCTAGGGGAACATTGTGAACACTCGGCAGGATGGGGTTCATGGCATAAGTCTGACTTTTGGGCAGGATGGCTAGCTCCTTCCTCAAGTGGCAGGGGAGACCTACTCAGGGTCCTTGTGGGTCTCTCATCTTTCCACTCCATTGTGGTTGCCCAATGGGCAGGCTGGGCACTGATACACTCGTGCCCCGCTTTATGATTACCCCGTTTAACGACGAATCTGCTTCACAACAATGTTTTTGCGATCGCTTTTGCGATCACTTTTGCAATCGCAAAACAATGGTTTGAATAGTTTTTTTCCGCTTTGCGATGATCGGTTCCCTGCTTTGGGAACCGATTTTCACTTTATGACGATCAAAAACAGCTGGTCGTCGGGTTTCAAAATGGCCACCGGCTGAAGAAAATAGCCCCCCACTGTGCTTAGGGACGGATTCCTCGCCGCACAGGCATGGAAAATGGCCACCCCTATGGAGGATCTTTGCTGGATGGTGAGTTTTCAGCCCACTGGAACTCATTGAATGGTTTTCAATGCATTTCAATGGGCTTTTTAATTTCACTTTACAATGTTTTCGCTCTACAGCAATTTCGCTGGAACGAATTAACGTCGTCAAGCGAGGCACCACTGTGCGTCTGCCAGCAACTGCATAGGTTGATGATTAGATTCTTGCCTGTTGGTGCACCAAATGCTATTCAGTAGCAAACAATAGAGACCATATCCATTCCAGTTTGGTTTATCCATATGTATTGTTCTCCCTCCCTCCTGGCCTTCCTGCACTCTTGGCCACTGGGGCCATTAGAATATTTCACTACCAGTAGCCTTCTGATACAGCTGTGTCCATGAACCTCTTTCCCCAATTAAAGGCACAGAGGGTGACAATGGGCAAATCACTCTATACAAGAGAAGGATGGTGCATAAATCCTATCCTCTCTAGATCCTTACTTCCCACCACACGTTCCTAGTCTTCTGCTTTCTCTTACTCTTTGTAGGAATAACTATTTCACTGCAATTAAGATTTTCAGAAGTGTCCATTTTGCACCTTCCGAGACATATTGTGAGATATTGCCTTTGAAATGTACACACTTGCAAGGGTTGGAGTGAACTTCTGTAAAATTAATATACAAAGCCAAGTATACAAAAGTACATGCAAAGAAAAACAGATATATTTAAACAATTACTTCTTTTTAAAGCAAGGGACAGAAATTTGTAGAAATATGGGTTAAAATATGTTTTAGACAATGAGGAAAGTGTTTACAAAAATGTAAAGGAAAAGCATAAGCAAGAATACATATGTTAGGAAACAGGCCTATATGTCAATTAAAAACTTTTTTTTCTTTTGTAATGGTTTGTGAACAAAAGAGTGGAAGAATGCAGGTGGGATTTGGAGAAATGCACCGAAGTTGAAACTGACAGTTTTTCAAAAGTAAAGACTGGATTGTTATGTGGAACATGTGCCCTGGTCTCTTCTTGCACCCAAGGGCCAGTGTGCTTCAATAGAACACACTCAAAAAAAGCAGAAAGTAGAAGATGGCTCATTAGACCTTATGGCAATCCTCTTGTGTAGGAACAAAAGTGTCTATGAGAGGTGAGAGCTGAACAAACATAAATGATTATGCTGTTGCTTTCCACCAAAAGGGAAAATTGGATGAAGAGAGCAGACAGTAGTTACTGATTGAGGTCCATGGGTTCCTGGTGGGATACTCAGACATAGGAAAGCCCTCTTCAGGAATTCGGAATGAATTAATATCTGAGGAGGTTTTTGTGTACCCCATGGACAAGCCATTCATGTGTTAGGGAACGTCACACTTCAGCCCTATTCAAGTCTTCAGTGGAGAGCATGTAAAGCTCAAAGAGTCATGGGGGTAAAGGATGAAGGTTGCATCCTTACTTTGACTAGAAGTCCTGCAGATCTTCACACAAACAGTGAGGAGGTCTGCATAGTTGCTGTCAGGGCATTTATTTGAATATGCCTACAGCTTTTCCACAATTGCTGGCTCTTCCTTATCAGGACTGCTGGTCACAGAAACACTGTTAAGTACACTCACTTGAATGCACTTCTAATGCTTAGGCAGATCTTTGCACTGAACATATCAAGATCTCCAGGATTTTTGGGTTGAGTAGGGTGAAGCTGGGCTAACGTGTCCATCCCCATGACCCTTTGGACTATGCATGTCTTCAAGTTGAATTCCTGAATAGGGCTGTTCTTGAAAGGACGTTCAACTGAAAGTATTTACTGTATACTCCTGCAGGGCATTCCAAAACCTTGAAATTTCAGAAGCTCCCTTCACACCCTCGTCAAAACCCAATGATCCCCGCATAAGGATGGGTACATTGGGAGATGTTACTGATGCATGTAGTCACATGCCCCATTCAGATTTTTTTAAAAAAAAAATCCTCAAGGAGCATTCTTTGTGTGCATGAGGGTTGCCGAATACTTTTTTTGGACAGTGGTAATCAGCCAGACATAAATTAAGCGCTCAGTTTGATCTAGTTGATTCCAGGCTGGGAGAATTCTGGGAGAGAATTCTGAACACTCAAGTGATGAGTGTTCTTTTGTACCACCAATGTGAAGTCTGTTTCCAATATACCATGGAAGATTTTGCACATACAGGTGATCCTGTTAATCACAAAGACCTATCAGGCTTGACTATGTGTGTGTGTGGGGGGAGCACACCTGTTTTAAAATACAAAATAGTAGTTATCCCATACATTGTCTTAAGTACAAAATAGAATGCAGGCTTTTGTTTAAATTTGGAAGCTTTCCATATAAAAGGATTTATAGTTCAAACTGTCTGGCTCCATTTATTTCCATGCTGTGCAATTGTAGCTACAATTTGTTCTACTGGTGGACAGCCTGCTGGTTGCATTCTCCTATGCTATTTCTGTATTACTGAAATAAATTGTTCTAATAGGATTAGCTTAAAATTATAGATTTGTAACTGTAATATAGTTTGCAGTACTGCATTATGGGTTATTTTTTAACTAAAAAGCCTATATTTCAGAATGAATAGCAGCTAAGAATTATCTGTAAATAGTTCAATTCTTTTTTTAAAAAAAAAAAGATTTTGCCTATTATTTATTAAGAATTCAGGGCTGAAAACTCTGTTTTACAGTGGGAAAAAATGATGCCCTGTCCATAAGGTATCTAGGAAAGAGTCAGCATTTTACTTTTAGTAGAAATCGAACCCTTATTCACATTACTTAAGAAAATTTTTGTTCACAAAAAAGAAGTGGACTGCATGAAGCCCTCTGAGGCTGAGTTCGCCATCCCCAACCCTGCATCAGATGTCTGTTTATTTCACACATGCAACTTTACACCACTGTCTTCTAGACCCTAGCATGAACATTTTACTGTTTAACTTCTGTATTCCACTTCATATGTGTGAAGAAGTGGTCACAGAAGGTCCACGAAAGCTTATATTAAAATATAACAGCTAGCCTTTAAGGTGCCACAATGTTTTTGTCTTTTTTAAATCTTTCTTTTCTTTTTGACTGACACATTTACTCAGACTAACACAGTTACCTCTTCTAAAAGTGCAAGTATTTGTTTGACTACCTTGACTGCTGAGAGGAAACATATTTTATTGAATACTGGATTGGTCACTTGGAAATCACTTTATGAAAAATTATTTCTTTGAAATGTACATTGACCAGCTCTGAAAAGGCACCGGTAACATCATTAGCCAACATTCTGAAATTTAGATGCTAGTGACTAGAAGTATGGTATGGATTTTTTTCTAGTTCCATGCAGGTATGATGACACGTAACAAATTGATTATAATTACTAGAAACTTGATTTTAAAAAAACCTAATCACTGCTTTCTAGTTAAAATTAACAGCCATTAAGGATGAAAGTGACTTAAAAACATCTGGCTTTGTAAGTGGTTCTGGTGTATGTGCCACATGGCATATCAGTGAAAGGAGATGTTTTCTTATCCAGGACAACACTAGGAATCATTTTTATTTTGAAGACAGATGTTCATATTCTTTCCTTAACAAATTTTGTTTGGAATATGTATGTATGTACTGTGTTTCCCCAAAAATAAGACAGGGTCTTATATTAATTTTTGCTCAAAAAAAACGCATTAGGGGTTATTTTCAGGGGATGTTGTTTTTTTCTATTTTCTGTGTACAACAATCTACATTTATTCAAATCCAGTTGTGTCATCTTCTGGTTGCTGCACAATGGTGGAGGGCAGGATTTCACTCAACTAGGGCTTATTTTGGGGGGTAGGGCTTATATTACAAGCATCCTGAAAAATCATTTTGTTGTTGTTTAGTTGTTTAGTTGTGTCCAACTCTCCGTGACCCCATGGACCAGAGCATGCCAGGCCCTCCTGTCTTCCACTGCCTCCCAGAGTTTGGTCACATTCATGTTGCTAGCTTCGATGACACTGTCCAACCATCTCGTCCTCTGTTGTCCCCTTCTCCTCTTGCACTCACACTTTCCCAACATCAGGGTCTTTTCCAGGGAGTCTTCTCTTATGAGATGGCCAAAGTATTGGAGTCTCAGCTTCAGGATCTGTCCTTCCAGTGAACACTCAGTGTTGATTTTCTTCAAAATGGATAGATTTGTTCTCTTTGCAGTCCAAGGGAGTCTCAAGAGCCTCCTCCAGCACCACAAATGAAAAATCACACTAGGGCTTATTTTCAGATTAGGTCTTATTCTTGGGGAAACTGGGTATGTATGCATGTATGTATTCATTTCATTTCATTTCTATATCGCCTCATTAGTGCAATGCACTATTCTGGGCAGTGAACAACCTAAAAGCCAAACAAAGCATACAGATAGTAAATCAGACAATAAACGTAAAAAAATGGTAAGATAAACATGTCAAATTTAAAAGCAAAGTGATGCAGCACTTCACAAAAGAATGGCAGGGCAGTGGCAAAAGATAATCCTACAAGGTTGTCAACAAGTGCATATCTAAAGAGCATCATTTTCAGCAGCCTCTTAAATGTAGGCAGGGAGGGGGCCAGATGCAGCTCAACTGGGAGTTGGTTCCAAAAGATTAACGTCGCCACAAAAAGATGCAACTTCTGGTAGATGTTTCCTTGGCATCTTTGGGCATGACCACCTGAAGGAGCATTGCCTGAGTGGATCTGGAGTTGTAGGTAGATGATCATGGGAAACATGACAGGTAGCCAGTGCAGGCAAGCCAGGACTGGAGTGATATGGTCAAATTTACCCACAACCACTGGCAGCTTGGCAGAGTATTATTATTAGTGGTACAGTAACAGCAGCATCAGATATAGCAGTAATCAAGTTCATTATCCTTATCATAATCATCTTAGAACGGCAGAGCTGGAAGAGGCCCTCACTGAGTCCTGAAAATGTCATTCACTCATGTTGCTCACATGCCCCCATGCTGGGGCTAACATCTTTATTATTAATACTCTGGTTGTGTTTGTTTGGCTTTAGGTGTGAGAAAACTAAGCCTATTGATCGCTTAAATTTAAATAATTTAAATTCAATAACACAAGTTCCTCTTTATTATTCAGACCAGCTTGCAACAAATTTGTAACAAAGCTCAGGTGGCTTTTCTTTGTGCCTAGATTACATGTGAGAAATGAAGAAAAAATTGATGGTTGTCCTGTTAAATAGGGCCTATTGTATTATTGGTCTGGGCATCAGTATTGGTCAGTACTCCAAGAAGTGCCCCCAACACATTATTTTGGAAGCAGTTTTAGTTTCAAGAGGCCAGACATTTCTGCAATTCAGAGCTCAAAAGAAGCAGAGTAAAACTCTGGCATAGCTTCCAGAAATGGAAATGATCTCCTTAGTCTTTCAGAAGTGAAAAATATATGATTTCTAGGTTAATGTTCAGAAGCTAGTTATACTATCATGTATCACTGATAATAAGTTTTGATATTTCAGAGGTACTTGTAAGATGTAAATGGCATTTTGAACATTCAAAAGCACTATGTAGTAGCTAAATATGATTTTGTTTATTCTCTATTTTTGAAATCTTCAAGCCGTTCTCTTCAACCCAGAAGAGTGGTTAATAAAAGCCAACAGTAAAACACATCTGAAACAAACGTCACAGTTTACAGATTACAAAAAAACCACGCAGCAAAGCAATATGACTTATTCATTCACCTGAATAAGTGATGCTGCTCTCGTCATGATGGGGGCATAAGGATTTGCATAAGCTCTGCACCCCCTCATCCACCACTCAGGAGTTTTGTCATACTTTTGGATGCACTGTATGAAGATCCAACAGGGGCTTGTAAACCTCTTCATTAGTATCAAATCACAACAGAACAACAGTGTCTGAAAGCCACGGGCAAATAACAAGGCATTTGCCTGATGCAGAAAGGACACTGAAGTCAGGGAAGTGTCAATAGAGCCTCCCAGGGGACAGCATTCCAGATAGGAGAAGCTGACACCAGAAGGGCCACTATCCACTTTATCTCAGTAGTCAGGAGACCTTTGTTCCTATGCAATTATTAAACATTTTAAAATTACTCTCCATCCTCTCTGATATCATGACAACGTATAAATACAATGCAAGCAATAACACCTCCAAACCCTTCTCATCATAATTACTGCTGTCATTACTACCAGCAGCAGAAACACTAATACAATGGAACTATTACCGTTCCAAGGATTTTAAACTTTTGAATAGTTAACAATTCACTTTCTTCATAACAGTTTTGATAGAAGAAATACTGCTTAGAAATATTAGTACTGCAGGAGTAATACTGCGTATTTGAGTAGTAACCCAGTATTACATCATTCTGTCTGCTTATAATGGCACACACATACAGATATCATTTTGTTTTGAACAGAAATGGGGACACATTGACTGTCACAGCATTTGATGACTATATTATTTTTAGATCATAAACATAAAAAGCCAGTTTTCTTTAGTTGAGAGAGAATGTAAAATTAATACAAAATTTATACTGTGTATCAACTT
The DNA here is from genome assembly GCF_051106095.1 of Pogona vitticeps. Taxonomy (NCBI): domain Eukaryota; kingdom Metazoa; phylum Chordata; class Lepidosauria; order Squamata; family Agamidae; genus Pogona; species Pogona vitticeps. Next base: position 93,949,764 of record NC_135786.1, read on the forward strand.
TTCACAAGACCAGTTACTTTAAGTGCCAGAAAACATAGTTGTACAACAAAAAATAATAATCATCATATTCACACCTTTGCAGAGCATCATACACAATTTTACACAAAAAAAGTGCAAATCACTCAGCATGAACATATCCTGTTTTAAGAGCGCTTTATTGTATGATATATCTGTTTGATATATCTGTTATTTATCATTATCCAGTCAGTCTTTTAACAACCAATGTGCATGTTTTTCCACTGTTTTATTTCTTTCACCACACTTGAAACACAGATCTTGCATTAATATCAGGTCTGGTTTTTAATAGCCTATTAATCAAGGATTTATAATTTCTACTCTTTGTGAAGATTTATGGTACATTTAGGCAAGCAACAGAGATATTTTAAAGGTTAATCACATTCTCTACATATGCCAACCGCTCAATTTCAAAAGAACTCCTTTGCTTTCCATAAGTGATGACAAAGTTGAGTATTTGTACAGTATGTTTTATTGTTTGTTATACTTACATTGTCTTGGTCATCCTTATAGCACCACTGCAAGGCTTCTCAGTGTAAGCCACTGTAAGGTATTTTAATGTTATAAATGGGGAGCTTTGAGGTAATAGTTTGTATATGGCTACAAAGTGGGTTCACAATTGAACCCATTTCATATCTTTGGAATCTGGACTAGAAACTTCCTCACTCATCGTGCAGAACAGCCATTAAAGGTAAAGGTTCCCCTTGACAATTTTTGTCCAGTCGTGTTCGACTCTAGGGGGCGGTGCTCATCCCCGTTTCCAAGCCATAGAGCCAGCGTTTTGTCCGAAGACAATTTTCCGTGGTCACATGGCCAGTGCGACTTAGACACGGAATGCTGTTACCTTCCCACCGAGGTGGTCCCTATTTATCTACTTGCATTTGCATGCTTTCGAACCGCTAGGTTGGCGGGAGCTGGGACAAGCGACAGGAGCTCACTCCGTCGCGTGGATTCGATCTTACGACTGCTTGGTCTTCTGACCCTGCAGCACAGGCTTCTGCGGTTTAGCCCGCAGTGCCACCACGTCCCTAGCCATTACACTACACAAACTTTAAAACAGGTTTGAACAACCTCCTTGTGTTTGTGGGGCTATATTGGAACCTCTCCAACAGAGGCAGCATTTTTGCTGAGGTTTCTACTGCCACTACAGTCTCTACTAAAATTCAGTGGCAGTTGTGGCACTTTCCATGATGTAGGTGGGTGCAAGGGTGGCCACACATACCACAGAGCCCTGCAGATTGGTACAGCAGAGTGTCTTCTTACCTCCAGGATGGGAAGAGCCACTTTTAATGCTGTGTTTGGCGTGCTTCCCTCATCAGTTAGGGTAAATGGGGCAGCAGGGGGAGAAAAACAGCCAGCAGCGTGCACGCAGGCAATGGGCCAAAAATATATAGATAGATCTAGAGGTATACAGGGTGCTCAGTATGGTGTAGTGGATTGTGTAATGGACTAGGATTTAAGAGGCCTGGGTTCAGTTCCCTGGTTCTACCATAGAAACACTCTGGGGATTGGAACTGGTAAGACCATTCCATAAATACGTCACTTATCTTGAAAGCCCTATTAGCAACTATTCTATGTATAGCGAAATAAGAAGACAGATGCGTCCGTTGAAAAGAAGGAAAATTACCACCCCTCATTCCTAAATAAATGACTCCCTTCAAATCACTAATGGTAATACTGCATGACTAGGAATATACAAAGATACAGACAATCTTAACTGTCACTTCAACTAAGAAGCTACAGCTGACATCCCTGCCATGGTTTTCATATGTGGAAAGAGGATTAATAGTTGTTTAAGAATGAACATTAATTTATTTTATTCTATTTTTATTTATTTAGATTTTTACCCCGCCCATCTAGACCAAAGGTCTACTCGGGGCGGCATTAAGGAATTAAGGACCAGGATCCTAGCTGGATTTTATTCCAGAGGAAGTGATACCATATATGTTGTGATGGTGAATTGCAGCTAATTAACAGCTTCCTGTTGCTTACCTAGATGCATGCCTAGCATTTTGGGAATAAACATTAGAAGAAATGTATTCTCGAAGGCTTTCACAGCTGGGATCTGATGGTTGCGGTAGGTTTTTCAGGCTGTTTGGCCGTGTTCTGGAGGTTTTTCTTCCTAACGTTTCGCCAGTCTCTGTGGCTGGCAGCTTCAGAGGACAGGAGTTAGAACTTTGTCTGTGTTCTGGTGTAGTGTGTGGGATAGTTGAGTATTTGGAGCTGTGGGATCATCTTTTTGTCCTTTTCAGGAGATTGGGTGATTATGGTGATCAGGGTGGTTTTTTTTGTTGTTGTTGTTGTTATGGGTGTATTACATGAGTGTATATGGTTGTATTGTATACGTACACCTATAACAAAAAAACATCCTCATCAGCATATTCACCCAATCGCCTGAAAAGGACAAAAAGATGATCCTATAGCTGCAGATATTCAACTATCCCACACACTACACCAGAACACAGACAGAGTTCTAACTCCTGTCCTCTGAAGATGCCAGCCACAGAGACTGGCGAAACATTAGGGGAAAAAACCTCCAGAATATGGTCAAGCAGCCCAAAAAACCTACAACAACCATTAGAAGAAATGTTTAAGATACAGACAGACAGATGCGCACACATATCCTTGAGTTTAGTTTTAGTTGTCTTTAAGTAATATGGCCGTATCATCTCAGAAAAAAATTCTCAAAAAAAAAAAGAACCAATAAAGTGTTCTGTTATACTGAGGAAAAATGTGTGCGGGTCCCTGAAATAATGGCTAGTTATGGTAACTGTGTGTTATTCTCCTGGAAATGTGATAAATGCAAATGAGGAGCGGCGAGGCTGCAGGAATTGTTTTGCCTCTCTGACACAGCACTTGGAGAAGACAAGGTGAGGTGGGGTGAGGTGAAGGGAGGAGAAGTAGGAGCTTTCTGTTTTCTAACTCACAAGTTGTTTATTGATTACATGTCAGCTCTAGTCATTAGACATGAATCGAAATCTTGCCTTTGTGAGACAGGAAATGTATGTGATATGCATGCATGTGAGAGCAGGGGGTGCAATTCATCTCTGTTAAAATCAATGGGATTCTTACAATTTATTTTAGTGGGACGTAAATTGCACCTGGAGAGAGAGAGAGAGAGAATCAGACAGACTAGAACAGAATGTATTAAAGCCTACTTTTGAGAGCCGGGCCACAGAATCCCTACTCAGAGAGCAGGACTGCAATACAAAACTGATCCAATTTTAATTTGGGGCTGTTATTTTTGTTAAGTGTACCTTGCCCATTAGAGTGGCTCATTTACATGCATCACGTACACAGCCATACAAAGAATTCCCGTTATCCCCATTATACCGGTCCTGTAGGCTTTCTTGTTTCTCCCTCTGTCCTGCCATCCCTGGTCTGTGCAGAAAAGAGATCAGAGCCCTAATAACAGGTTTTTTGACAGTGAGCTTGCCTGCTACCTGCCCTACACTAATCCGCACTGTTCATGTTTGCTTCACGGCAACAAAGCAGACAGAAGGAAAATGCCAAGTGCCGAGTTTGAGGTACAGCCCTGCCATAGCTTGACATTTCAGCAGAATAGCAGTTTATGAGATGCATAATTTTTCATCTGGGACTCAGCTGCCATTTTCGTAGAAGCTAGGAGCTCATCGGCTGACTCAGAGCCAGTGCAAAGGTTTGCAGAGCAGAGCGGGGCCTCCATTCCTTGCATTGCTTTTTTTTTTAAGTTCTTTTTTTAAATCCTGATCTTTGAACAGTTTGCCATTAGCTTGTTTTTAATAAATGAGGGGGCTCATCATTTCTAATTCGCCCGTACTACTTGCAGTTTGTGTTTCATTTTATGGAATCTTTGCTTGGTCAAGGCATGCGCAGTGAATGAAAAGTAATCATTAGTGAGCATAGTGTTATTGGTTTGTTTATTAATAATCACTTACATTAGGAAATGTTGGGAAGTTCCACATAGAAACTTCATATTTAGGCTAACTTTGTGTCAGAGCCTCCTCCGGAACACCACATAAAAGTACCACCACACTACCTCAGCCTCCTCCCCTCCCTTTCTACAATATTCTTGCAATGTTCATTCATATTCTTATATCACCTTATTTGAGACAGAGGGCTTAGATTGAGGCTACTGCCATGCCTGAGGCGGCAAGATGCTGAATTCATGGCTGAAGCTTAATTTGTACTAGTGACATTCAGGCTTATGCTTGTAGCCAAAATGATGCATTATTTCCATGATAAGGCTACCTACCATCTCTCTGCAGATCTAATAGTTACATTTGGGATCTTCCTTCCATTGTCTTCAGTTGAACTCTTCCAAGCTTTAACTGACTAAATGAATTTGGGCTCTCCTCCTCTCCACCTGTCCCCAGTATCATTTATTGAGAGTGAATTTAAATATTCAAAATCATCTGGTTCATCCAGGGAAGAGAAATACACCGTAGGAGCTACATACTTCCAGGTTCTGTTTAATTTAGTGTTATGCTTCTTTGCAAGTCTTGATACTAGTTCGCTGTGGTACAGCATTACACAGAACAATGGCACAGTACATTGGCTTAATTAAGGAGTCCTTGCAGAGAACCAAGTTCTGAGTATGTCAAGATTTCAATTTTATGTTAAATATTTTCTAAAAGGCCAGAACCTTAAATCTCAGGGGTTGTACCAAGCAGTGAGCTGTGAATTTAACCATAGGCTAACTGCTAATGATAAGGAAAAGAGTCCAACTTGAGGCAGCTGTAATACAGTCATTGGATTAGGCTATCAATCACACCGTTCCCCAAGGAAAAGGCAAGGGAGACAAAACAGTGAAAAGGGAAATTAGGAAAGGAAGGCATGACTGGAATGAGATTCTTTGCACACACGGGGGAAAAAAATAGCTCTGAGTTGTCTTGTATCTTCCAACTATCACACAGAAATGTCCAGCGTTGCTTTCAGCAGAACAGCCCCCATGTTCTGTTCCAAGACCTTTGGAGTTTGTACAAACTGGCACTTGTGCATCACTTGCTAGGCCTCCTGCAAGACCGTCTTTAAAAGGGGGGGGGACGGGAAGGGAGCAGGAAAAATTGGAGGGGAGGAGGATTGAAAAAAATCTGCATAAGACGCCATACCCATATCAACATATATTAATTCAGCAGAGTGCATTCGATATGCTTTTTATGGGGGAAATGTATATATATCTCAGAATATTTTTTTAAGGCCCGAACCTACGTTGCAGAATTTAGAAGAATAAGAAATCAGAAGGATATCTTGATTTCAACTCAGACTGTTGTTCAGGACATGGGGATCAGATTCCTTCACTCCCCAGATAAGGAGCAAACAAAATATTGGCCAGTCCTAGCCATCCTCCATATTACATCCAAACACATGTTAACTAATGTACACATGGTGTTTTCTTTCCCCTTTTAAAAATTAAAATCTTCTTTCCAAAGGATTGGTTGATAATGGTGGAATTGTAAGGTTTTGGGAGACCCTACTACACTTGCCAGTTCTACTTTTGCCCCATGAAGAGTTTCAAGCATGTGGTTCCCTGTCATATTTTCAGAGAAAGGTGTTATGTACCATGCATTCATATCCAACTTACGATGACCTTAATTGGGTTTTCAAAGTATGTGAAATATTCGATAGTGGTTTTCCAGGTCGCCTCCCATGTTTCCATAGCCAAACGGGGACTTGAACCCAGGTCTCCTGAATCCTGGTCCACAGTTCCTCTGCAACATACCAGCACCAATGGCATACCTATCACATTTATCTGTATATTATGGTTACAGAGTATTATACATGTAGATGTCTTATTAATGGAAATTTCATACCATCTTTCTGTATAAGAAGGCACACAGCAAGAAAAACAAATGGAACAACCAAAGACCTTTAGAGCCACTTGTCTTCCTTTCCAGGGAACCCCCTTGCTCCAGAAAGCCTATCTGGGAAGTTGTGTGGCAAGCACCCTTGGAGATAAGGTGCAGGTCTTCCCAGCTAGGGTGAAGTGATGCATCTCAACTCCTTTTGTGTTCTGCCACATGAAGCACCGGCTTCACTATGCCTGGTTAAAGGACCCACCCTGCACTTCAGCTAAAGGCCCTTCTTAGAGTCAGTCTCCTGCTGGGGTTGTGGGACTGCTAATCCTACTCACCATCACTAGGGAAAAGAAACTGCATCAGAGCCCGGGCAGTCCTTGACTGCCTCTTTCTTGCACCCCAAAGTAGTGTACTGAGTCTTAGAGTAAAGAGAGAAATAAGCGTCAGTTGCTACAGCATCAAAATGAGTTTTGCAAGGATTCAAAACCACTGAGCACCCCATCTCTATGTTTGTAATAAAGCTGTGTACAGATCTATGAAGGCGTTCTCTTGGGATAATTGTCCCTAAGAACAAGATGTTTCACATGGTATTTGAAGAACATAAGAGGCTAAGAGGCAGTGGTGGGCTGAACAAGACGAGCCACAAGAAAGACAAGGCGGATAATAGGAGAAGAGCTTGTTTTGGTAAAGGAGGAGGGATGATCTTGAGACTTACTCATTGTGTTTTTGACTAATATAGAAAAACAAGTGAATTGTCTGCAGTTCCGTTGTCTTAAGAAAGCACTAAAGTGTCCTCTTTTGATTTTGCTCTGCTTTTAATCTTATAACCATGGAACACAAAGTGAGAGGAGACTAAAAGCAGTAGTTTACATTATGTAATACATCTTGCCTGCGTTTTCTTCTTTTTAGTGCTGTTTCTCCCTTTTTGATTACAAAGGTAGATGGGGAAAAGTCTGCTCCCATATATCCCTACTCTTAAAAACTCAAAACAGATTTCACTAGTTTAATCTCAGTATTAGAAAAAGGATCACAGCAGCCGCTCTAGTGTTTTGTCTATAAGCAAGTTTTTGTAAAGGCTCATGACATGCTCCCTGGGTGCTAAATATTGACAAGCATGCTCTGGCAAGCAGGATCAAGCTTGCTGAATTAACACAGCTCAAGTCTCTACACTGACACAGTAACCTGAGTCTGGAAACTATTATGCTATTCCATTTGTTTTGGCATTGTGCATGATGCTCCCCAGTTTAATTTGGAACTGTATGTTTGTACGTATCCAGTTGGCTCCGTGTGTGTGTGTGTGTGTGTGTGTGTGTGTGTGTGTGTGTGTGTGTGTGTGCATGCGTGCCATACATACACATAGAGAGAAAGAGTATTCTGTAACTTGAATAAATATATTGGACACACACACATATACAATATAAAAAAGATTGTATTTGTGTCTCTGTGTATATTTCTCTGTCACAATTCTGTGGCCTTGAGTCCTTGACATATGAAACTTGACAAACATACCAATGCAACTTGTGTGTGTGTGTGTGTGTGTGTTTAATAGATCAATCCATTTTAAGTAGTTTGCATCTGTCTTTAGCTAGCAATGCCTTCTTCAGTCACAAAGTGGAAGACTGCCCTAAGCATCATGGAGGAGACAGTGTTCAGACAAAACAGATTCATGTCTCCAGTGAATATCTACATAGGTTCACACAGTCAGAATGTATAGTAGATAAAATAATACATAGGATGTGATTGCTGCTTCCCTCTGAATGGTTCAGAGTTCTTCAAAGAATTAAGAGACAGAGGTAACATCCTGCTGACTCTTAGGGCAGAAACAGAGTGAGCAGAAAGACTGAACGAGCTCTGGTATAGAGGGAGAGAAAGGCTGGTAGGAAAGAAAACAAAACAAAAAGATGGCTTACAAGTCCAGACACACTGTTGTGTAACAACAAGGGTCCTCCCATGTCAGTCCACCTGTCCATTGAGATCATAATCTGGTACAATTTTTCACTTTTTGAAGTATGGTACTTGAATGAGGAGACTCTTATGTCTTGAGTCAATGTCTCTGGAATGGCCATCCCAAAAAAGGACCATTTGACACCTTTGTTAATATTATTTAAACATGAGGTGAAAACATGTTACATTTGCAAATATTATACACATGTTAACAATGGAAACACTATTCCTAATACGTTCATGTTTATATCAGTGCTTGTAGTTCAAAACATTTTGGCTTGTTTATTTAGATAGTTGTGTTTTTAACTGCTGTTAGCCACCCAGAGTAGTGCTTAGACACTAGATGGATGGGGTATGAATGAATTAATGACTGTTACCATTTAATTTGTTGGAGTTGTATAGATGGCTTGTAGAGTATCATGATATTTCCCTTGAAATTATGGGATGAGGTGATCTACTCCACTTGGTCAATGAGCAGATAATATGTGTTTGTGTGCTTTGATTTTTAATGTGTTTAATTTCACAATTTGCTATTTGCATGCTTTTTAATTGTACTTCCCAGTCTCAAGGTCTGAGTGGTCTCAAATAGAGTGGGCCGGGATGAGTCTAGATGCAGCATCAAGAGGTCTAGCAAAAAATCAACAAATAATCCTACTAGTGAGTCAAACCAGATGAGAAGGATCTAAAGTCAAGTCTTTTCAGTTATAACTGCAAGTAGGCAGAGAGTTCCCAAGAGCCCGTTAAATCCACAAGCAGGCTCAAGAAACAAGACTGCAGCAGACAATGGGCAAATTTTGTTTCATAAAGTTACATCAGCATAAATCAGATCTAGTGTCGTATATGTTCTATTGTGTCTGAAGACTTGAGATAAAAAGATAGAAAGTTGCACGTTCATGGCTGTAGAACATCAGTTCTTAAACACTTTTGCATCACATCCCCCTTTGGGTTTTTTAGAAATGCTCAGTCTTCATTCTACTTTCCTTTAGCATCATCCAACTCCCTTCTAATAAAAAAGTAATATGTAATTTGAAAGTAAAAATAAACATGAAAACTCAATTTAAAAAGCAATAAGTACAAATGGTTTCCCTGAGAAATTTAAAATCTAGTAACACTATCTCTCAATTTGCTTAAGCCAATAACATTTTTTTTCTTTATGAAAAGCACCGTCTCTTGCCTTCCTCTAGGAAACCTCTCCCCCACTGGGAACAGCCTCCCCCAGTTTGGGAACCAACACTATGGAGAAATAGGAATAGGCAACAGTGTCCACACTAAAAATCTCATACCCTAAATTAGACTGCTTTCTCACCATGTGGTATACAGTAGTGCCCCGCAAGACGTCGTTACTCCGTTCCATTGAAATCGCTGTCTTGTGAAAACATCATCGTGCGAAATGCGATTCCCCATTGGAATGCATTGAAATCCGTTTAATGCTTTCAAATGGGGACAAATTGTCGTTGTTTTGCGAAAATTGTCCATGGGGAAGCCATTTTGCGAAGCTCCAATCAGCTGTTAAAATTGCTGTCTTGTGAAGCATCAGTCCCAAAAACACCTGTTTTGCAAAGCGCCGATCAGCTGTTAAAATCGTCCTCTTGCGAAGAATCAGTCCTGAAAAAAATCTTGCGAAGCATGGACCAAAATATATAGCGAAAATTGCCCATAGGAAACACTGTTTTGTGAAGCGCTATAGCGGTCGCAAAAACTCATCGTCATGTGCATTCATCGTTTTGCGAGTTAATCGTCTAGCGGGGCACCACTGTAGTTGTATTTTATGTCTTACAGATTACAAATTATGGCAAGGCAACAAGGGGACCTTTTTTGGCACTTCAACATCATGTTGACTCTTCCCTAGTGAAGTGCAGTCCTTAATTCCATTTTTAAATTTGTATTTATTTATGTATTTGTTGTTAGTACGCTTTGATACCTTGTGATGAAAGCTGTTTGTTACTTGCAAAGATTGGTTGGGTCTGCTGCTGTATGTTTTCAGATCAAACAGGCACATTCTTTGTGGGTGCATAGAACAGTGTTAATTCAACTCAGTTTTGATCAGTGAACACTACTCTAAAGAAGAAATCCACTGAGCACGGTTAGGCACACTTTGGTGTGATTACCATCTTCCCTTTCATGCAGGCTGGGGGATTCGGTGTGTACAAAAAACAGAGTACCCTCTTTGCCCTCCGAGATGCCTTTGTTAGATGACAATTAACATGATCAGATGGAGCAGCATGTTGGAATTCTCTTGCATCTCTTTGTGTTGCTTCTGAATAAATCAGACACTTCTGCTAATCCTCTTTTAACTTTCATCAGTGCAAAACTCGGAATCAAAACATGACCTGCAAAACCCCAAGCCTAAAGGAGGATGTGTATTAAGCTAATTAAAGTGGTTAACAGAAAGATGGCTCTGAAACAACCTTATCCCCCCCACAAAAAAAAGTGTCTGTAATCTTTTATTAGGAAATTCCATAAGTAAAAAAAAAAGCAAGAAATCCATGTGTGGAAGTATTCCACTTCTCATGAATAAACCATAATGTTCCTTCTGACTTACTTGTAGGACAATCTCCATGAGAAATGAGAAGTAGGTAAAATCCTTTTTCCACCTTACAGTAAGGTTTCTCTGTGCATGATTTTCTATTTTTCTTCTAAGAATTATTGGCCAGAAAATGTTTCAGAATTTTTCAGATGTTTCATAGGTACCTTTTTTTCTGGAAGAGATGTCAAACTGTGCAGGACTGTTATACTTCCTGTGCCCAGTTTCATCTTTCCTGCACAGCATTCTCCTGGAAAGAGGAGTACAAACATCAAGCTGTGCAGGATTATAACTGCTGCACGTAAAGGCATCCTTCCTGTGTGGGGAAAAAGCAGGAAAAGGCTGCATGGTCGTAGAAACAATGCAAATGCAGGAACAGGTAATACCTTTAATCGACCATTGAGAATATAAAACTAGAGATGGGGATATTCATATATGAATATGAATCTCCCCGCACAGCTGGACTTAATGAGGGTATTTAGGCCACATGGTATGTTTTGTGGCTTGTTTGTGTATTTTTGAACTGTATTTTGTATGTTTTATCCATGGATATGTTTTGTGGGCTGGTCACCTGACCGTAATAAATAAATAAATTCTATTCATCCACTCATGTGATCGCTGCTGGCAGATGTGTGAGTGGATGGTCCAGCCCCAGGGGCCGTACCCTCGGTTAAGTCCAGCTGTGCAGGGGAATTCATATACGAATAGCCTCGTCTCTATATAAAACAAAAAACAAACAGCGAGCGGTGATAAATCATCTTCTCCAAGGTTGTGCATCAAGTTCTTCTAGGCAGCTCCAAAATGATATGCTGTCATTAATATCGTAAAACCACATGGCTGATGTTGAGGCCGCACCAGATTCTTAGTTGGAAATGGGTCCAGTCTGCAAAAGGCCTATGGAGGGAGAAGGGGGTGGTTTCAAGCCCCTCCTCAGCTAGCAGTTTGGAATTTATAACCTATCTCAAGGACATGTACTCTGAGCACCCCTCAGTCCCCCTTTTCACCTTTTTGAAATTCAAGCACTTTCTATCTAGGGGACGAAAGAATGGCCAGAAGCATGGTCTGCCTCTAACAGAGTTGGGATTAGGACCTTCCTGTGCAGGATTCACCAGGATGGGCACATAATTGAAGCTGCATAGAATTTGGCCGTTTTCTGCACAGTGGAATGGATGAAAAATGAAAAGGGGGGAACAAAACTAGGGTCTTGCTTTCATAGGAAGCTCGGAAGTCTCACTGGTGCAGGAGAGAAAATCTCAGCTAGAGAACCACAGCATAATGAAACTCCAAAAATTATAAAGACTTTTTAAAATACTCATCACATCTTTAATTGCTAGCCACATAGCCAGATTAATATTTATCGGCTGCACCCCACAATCTCATTGTGGACAGACCCTGAAATGTACGTGTCCCTCTCATTTCCTGTGCATCCAACACATTAATCAACCATTATGTGTTATCAAGTGTCTACCCAAAAAGGTGGGCAGGATTATGAAGGTACTGTATATATCATGAAGGGCATCTGTGCTCCCAGATCTCGTATATCATTATATTTAGTGAAATTTCTCTAGTCCTTATGCTATGGTCATCCCAAGAAAAACGTGGGTTGTGTTGTTTGATTTAGATTTTAAAACCAGTTTAGAAACCATGCTGAAATCCTACATTCATTTACTAAAGAGTAAGCCCACCAACTTTAGTATGGCCTTTGTTCAAAGTGCTATAGGATTCTCCTTTAATCATATTTCTGGGATTACGCTTGGTGTCCCAAAATATTACATCCTCTGCAGAAATCCAATGCAGTCTTGTAGCTCAAATCATTCAACACTTTCTATATCCAATTGGTTTTATGTTGTTCTCCTGTACCTCCTTTTTAAGCAATGGCATTTTTCTTTCTTTTTTTAAAGAAACCTCTGAAGATTAAAAGACAATCGAAAACCAAGTACATTTCCAAGACAAGCTTCATTGACATTCGTGAATATTATTTTTACGCAATAAAATAAAATAAGAACAATGTAGGGTTTCACTTATAAACTGTAGAATCATTAGCAAAGAAATATTTAGAAATCGCTGTAGAGCCATAATTACAAGAAAGTGTTCTTGTTACACAAGAACACTTCACATCTGTCATCCGGTGTTTCAGTGCTTGTGGTAGTTATTAGCTGAATATTCCTGTTATTACCATTCTGCAAGCAAGCACCATTCTTGAAGCTGATTGATGTTTCAGAATAAAGCATATTTATTATATGTTGCCAAGCTCCTGAGGACCAATCTTATAAACCAGAATTCCTCCACAGAAATGATGATACCTCATCTTTCTGGAACTAATCAGTGCAGAAGAAAGTTAAAAGGGTGAAAACCTGATCTCTTCCCTCCTCCCTCTCTGAACAACTTTCATTGCTTTGTATCACCACTGCTCAGCTACAAATGATGATGGTATTTTTATCTGCCAGAGGTGACATTGGTAGAAAATGTCTTTATTTGGCTGGAAGTACAGAGAGAGAAAATAGTTTGTACTCCAGTACATAAGGAGTTTTTGCTAAGTGAAGAATTGAGCTGGAAAATGAATAGATGTGAGATATATAAGGAGCATCTTCTGCCAAGTCAGATGAGTGACTTGCTGTTTACCACTATTTCTTGAAGGCCTAGCAAAAATGCCCACACATGCACACACAGCTGTTTCTTGCTGCTTGGGAATGTAGTTTTTGCATATTGTTCTTGTTTGGCTTTTGGCTGCACTTAATGTGACGCCTCAGTGTGGAACTTTCCTAGCCCTCATGTCTAGTATATTAAGAGAAAGAGAAGGAGTGTTTGGTTATTGTTGTTGGTTTTCTTCTCAGGATCTCCATAGTTTGCACATACCTGCTGAAATCCTGTTTCTTAGCCTAGAAAGTTTTATTAGGGTAGGTTTCTTGAATCAGTAGGGATTTTCTGAGTGAGCTCCTCTGTACATTCCATTGACTCAAATGGGCCTACTCTAGTTCTGACTTACTTTAGATGTATTAAGTTGCAACCAGAGCAGGCCCATTTGAATCAATGGAACATACAGAGGAGTTGACTCATCAAATCTCCACTGGTTCAGTTGGCCTACTCTAGTGTGTCATGCGATGCTTAGGAACATTATTTCAGCCAATGTCTTTATAGAAGCAAGTGACGTATCCTTCTGAAAACCAAAGCAGACACCCCTAGCAAGAACAGGGTAACTAACTTAGTGTGTTTTTTTAATTAAAAGAGAATGAATCCTTAAAAGGCCATGCAACAAAGTGGCAGCGACTACCATTTTGTGCAACTTGCATTATTGGCATGAGATTTTTATTTGCACAATTTCATTTGTTTTGTGGAAACCTTAGACTTGATCTCATTCCCTTCTCTTCAAAAGCTGACGAGAGCTCATCAAAATACCTTTCCCCATCACAGAGCAAAGGGAATCATTCTGTGCTTGGTTTAGGCGAAGCATGAATATGTTACAGCATGGCCAGAGGAGGAGTCTGTTGGCTTTGACGAGTGTCCCGGCCACTTTTAGCATATCACCTCACCAGGGATCAAGCCAGATGAATGTTCTGAAGTCCAAAAGTAGAAGTGCAAGCTGTGCATGGCGGGCAAGTGGCTCCACAAACAAGTCAACTCAAAATGATATCCACTCAAGGAATTCAGCATGTATAAGAAATGCCTCCATCCATTGTCACCCTTTATATTCAAAATGTAAAGTTCCTTTTCTATTTTAATTCCATTATATTAACCCTGAGATTTAAAAATTCAATGAATTAATTGTGGGCTAATTTCTGACCCATTACAATATATTGAGGATTGGCGCTAGGGTTAATATCATGGTTAGGGTTAGATTTAATATGTATTTCCTGAGCTGACTATGAATGCCAGCGCCCTCACTCCCAGAATGATTCCAGCCTACCTGTTGTATCTACTTCTTGGCATCAAAGTTTGTCGACAAAGACATCACAATTCTTTATGTATATACTTTCTCAATACATTGTATGGGTTAGGATGCAAAAGTACACCATAATGGAATATATTTTTTAGGATACACAGCTATGCAACTTGAAATGTAGGGACATTGTTGACTTTTCTTCCGGTGGCAATGTCTGCATTGTAAGTTGATTCTGTGTGAATTATTCAACACAATGTAGCCCAAGGGAGCCAAAATATACTATTCTGGTACACTATGAGTAACAATGTATAAATCTAAGCTATGTCTAATGCCTGAGAAGCCACTAGTAGTTCATTGTTTTCCTAACACAGGTGGGCACGAACTGTCAGTTTGGTGGTTCAGTGTGGTACATTTACTGGCCCAACAGTTATTCTGTGGTTCAACAGTCTGCCCCCTCCAGCAGGCACCCACTCAAAGGCAGCGCCCGGAGGAGGCAGGGCAGGGAAGTCGGAGTGTTGCCTGCTCGAGAGGGCAGGATGCCGAACCACGGAACACCTGTAAACAAATCACACCAAAACAGAAGTTCATGCCCATCTCTAGTTCCAAATATGTCCTGCTGCACTGAAACTAAGGGAGATATATGAAGTGTTGGTTGATATAATGGGTAGTATTCTGATTGTTGTCCAGGGAAATGTAAGTTTCCCCCTTGGCAAGGAAGCTGAACTGGTGACTTTAGTTCATCCTTTGCACTCAGCCTAACATGCTCCATAATATTGTTCTGGGGATAAAATGGGGTGAGGTTGGGCAAGACCTCTCTAGACTATCTTGACTGTCTGCAACAAATGGAAGAATTATGATGTAAAAAAAATAACAAAAACCAACCAAAACATCCATTGGATTGGATCCAGGATATGCTTTCTGTGAGCAGAAGGGGTCCATGATGGGAAGGTCCTTCTTCGTGATGTGGGAGGATCTCTTTCTTGCATACTTCAGGGTCCCCTGAAGATACATGTATAGCATTTCCAGGGGGCTGGAAACATTTGCTGCTTCCAGTCCACTTGTACACATATAAATGTTGATCCAAATGCTGTCTATGTTTGTCCTAAAGCACATCAAGTGAAGTCCAAAAAGCCATGTAAAGCCCACCTAATTTAGTGCTTGCTTCTAAACAAATACACAGCACTGTTATAATCCATTCCTCTTTTCCTCTCGCTGCTCTTTCCTCTCACAGTCTTTCTCTCTCTTCCCCCTCTCTCTGATACCATTCTACAGAGTCGAGAAGTGCACGGCAATTTTTTTTTGTATTTGTTTCTTTTTTAATTCTTTTAGAGGTGCTTCTATCGTTTTCATATTTTTGCATACTTGTCATTTTGTTTTACACAAAAGGGAAAGCCTGTTTCAGGTCATTCATTTTGTATTTCCCCATTCATCTTTTCTAAAAGCCCAAAAGCCCCGAAGAACCCTTAAAAACACAGAACACAGGAAAGAGAACAGAGACTCAATCTATTTCAAAAGCAGACACATCAAGCAACAACAGGTACAGTAAAACAAGCAGCAACAACCACTCACACAGCTAAGGTCATAAAGTACACCTTCAGACCTCCAGAAACAAACACAACCATTAAAAAAACCCACCCCTCACCAAAATATGCACCTTTCACAGAATAAATACATGGTAAATTACAAAAGAGAGAGAGAGAGAGAGAGAGAGAGAGAGAGAGAGAGAGAGAGAGAGAGAGAGATCAAAGCCCCCTCCAAACTTAAACTACTGGAACATGGGGAGATGTCTCTCCCCTGCTACCTCTTCTCTTCTTTGAAACCCTCTTTCATAAATAGGTTGGACAAATGGTATATAGCAAAAATAATCCAAAAAAAAAAAAAAAAAGGAAAGGAGAGGGGGACAAAAAGGGAAAGAAAATCCCCAAAGGAATTGGGCGCAGGTGAGGCGGAATCCAACAGGAATCCAAAGGAAACTTGCTGCCAAAGGCTTGGAAGTGGCAGCAGCAAATATAATCTAAAGAAATGTGAGAGAAATCATTTTTTTAAAAATCAAGTGGGGGGGAGGAAAGGATTAGAATAGAGGGAATGAATGAAACAAAGAAATAGCATTCTCCACTGAGTTCAAGCCAGTCCAGGCTCTTTTAAAGACTTATAATTCCTGTTCCCTCTCTCAGACATTGTGATGGAGTGCTGACAGCAGCTTTCACAACACCATTGGGTGAAAACTTCTGAGGTAATTTGACTTACAAAGGATAATAAAAGGTTAGGAAAGTGAAACAAAAAACTCTTATATACCTCTCTTTCATAAACACAAATAATTTTAGTTTAAAACCTTTCTTTCTGTTATCTACAAAAGAATATGAAATATGGAAACGAGAGTCTATTTCATATTTTTGATCTTTCTCTAAAACATAAAAGCCCATTTTTTACTGCAGAGCCATGCATTCTCTCTCATACTAGTCTCTTTGTGCCCCCAATAATACATACCCACCAGGATAGTCAAACAGGTTGGATGAAGGTTCCCT
Source organism: Pogona vitticeps (assembly GCF_051106095.1). NCBI lineage: Eukaryota > Metazoa > Chordata > Lepidosauria > Squamata > Agamidae > Pogona > Pogona vitticeps. The sequence goes on from NC_135786.1 coordinate 93,966,429, forward strand.
GGAAGGTTTGGGTCATGGTTCAACCATGATACATGCACTGCTGTAGCTGCCCCATGAAATATATTTTTCACACCCCCTTTTTTCAGTTTGAAAGAGTAAGGGTACTGTAGGACAGTAACAAGATGGGATTGAGAATTAGCAATGAAGAATACTTGCTATGCTTTATGTCCTGAACAGGGTTGTTATGAAAAGTAGAAAGTAAGGTAACTGACATTATGTTTAAATAAGCATTTCTTTTAACACTGTGTAATGTATTGATCTATTTATTTTAGCACTGTGCTGTTCAAGTGTTGAAATAAAGCCAGGTTTTTATAAAGAGATATGTCTTCTCTCTTTCATGTTTAAGTGAACATGGAAATATCTGTTTTCCTTTTATCTCCAAATGTAGCTGAAAGGAAATAACCTAATGTGTCTCATGATTATTATTGGTAATATTCTTTGTAACATCTTAATGAAGTGATAAAATTGCATTACAGTCTTTCTGGATTTTGGAAAAAGATTGATCATGTACTAGTTACTCATTTAAGGTGGTTCTGTACTACAAAATTACTTGTTCTCAACTTGATAAGGTGTTTTCACACATCAGGACACACTGTTAAGGAATCACTGACCCCTAAGATTTCTCACTTCCAGTATGGGAACAAGACAAAAAGAGCTTTCCTCATTAAGATTTCTCCAGTTTGCACAAAATGTCTCTTGTGCAAAACTAATGGTTCCCACCCCCCTTTATCTGTTTGAATCGTAGATGGTAAAGTCTGGATAGTAATATAAAATGTTAAAATGGCTGTCTAAAACCTGATTTAATATTTGCTTTCATCCTTGTAGCTTTAATCAGGAGTCTGGCATTCCCCAGACATCAAGGTTTGGTTTGGTTTCTAAAACAATTAATTGAGCGGCTGTATTTTGCTGTATTTGGCTTGTTTTATATTGAGTATGATATATGTGATAACTGACTGTTTCTGTTCATTTCATTCAACATGGTATATATTTTGCCTAGGCTTGTGGGCAGTATTTTGTATCCCATCTCTGCTTTGCACTTACATTTTCAGAATTACTGTTCTTCCAGCCTCAGAAAGTTTGTCTTCTGGGAAACACATTTCTTTAAAATGGACAAACTGACCAGAGCAGGTGTGTTGTAAATGGCCAAGCCTCTTCCCCCTAGCATTTTGTGGTCATGCCCATTTATAACATTCTGTTAAAATACCCAATGTGTACAATCCTGAAAGGGTGAGCTGGGGGCCTCTGCTTTGTTGAAATGTTAATAATTTTTTTCTTCCTCTAATATCTCTACAAGCTGGCATAAAGTCCCTGGTTATATCCATATTTTGCTCAATTTAATCAATTAGTTGGAAATGCAATCAATTAAAATCTCAGTTGGCAAACCTATATAATATACACTCCGTTCATATTACTCTCTCAATATCCCTATGAGGAACGTTAAGCAGTGAGAGATAATCAGGCATCCACAAATCAACTAGGCAACTTCTGTACTGAGAACCCTCCCCAAAAAGCAGAAAGTATCATACTAGAAACTGTTACATTGCTAGAACTTTTTTATTTCCCTAAAGAAATCTGCACTTAATTGATTTCTTTATGAAAGCATTAAAAAAAGCAGAACTAAGATCTCTTATATGCAAACCTGTCCTCTCTGAGAAGGGAGAATGCCATTCAGGTCGGGAGGTCCACAGCCCTGCTGAGATATCTGAAAGATTATGGGAAAAGAGGCATAATACAGAGAAGATCATATGACTCTGTTGTTTGTGGGGTTGCTTGTTTGTTTTTACAAGAAGTATCACCATTAAGTTCCATTTTCCATCTCTAGTTCAGAAGCCAATAAACCATCTGTAAATAGACTATGAATATTTCACCATCCATTTTCTCATCCATTTTTTTTCCAAATCAGTTGTGTGTTTTCGATAAACTTTGTCACATAACAGAGATGGTTTGTGGTTCCCACAGGGGGAGACACCTCACTCCAAAATAGTTCAAATAGGGGTGAGATATCTTCCCTCCCATTCAGACTAGGGGCCACCTATGCCTTACAGAATGTCCTGAAAGTAGAGAAACTAAGCTTCCATGGAGAAGTAGTCATTCTGTGGTAATTTTATAAATGGCAAAGAACAAATAGGATTTTTTTATTCTGGAAAAGAGATTTATCATCTGACAGAAAGGCAGTAAAGCCACAATTTTTCATTTTAAAATGTGATGTGAATAAAGGATTATTATGATTTTATTGTTCTGATAATTCTGAAATAGTAAATAAATTGCTGTTTGGTCGTTTCAGCTCCAAATTACAGATGTCACTTGGGATGGTTGACAGTCATTACATCTTTACAGGAAACGGGGAAATTATAGTTCTTTACTGGGTTGGAGGGTTACTATTGATCTTTAACCCAACAGTTTACCATTTTCAAGATCTTTGGCCATGACAGTAAACTGGTATAAAGATATGGTGATAATGCAGATTGTGTTTGTGAGGTACCCTAATTCTGAAGGAGGTTTCTTAATATACTGAAGAGTTTGAAATTTATCCACCTTTAATATTCAGTACACATGTGCTTAATTCTCTTTCCCTCCCACAGAATTAAGAAATCTGGTATATCACTACAACCCTATATTTCATTCTAAAATGTGATACTCATTGCCTCTTTCTACACTTATTTATTTTCTTCTACAAACATGTCTGTTTCTTTCTGCATATAAATGCATTCATTGGCCATTTTGAAAGATGTGCTTGCTGCACTGTTTCATTAAGCTTCTGCGTTATCGGGTAATTGTTTAAACATAAAGCCATAGCACTATCAAAAAGGAAAGGTGAACTAATGGCATTTGCAAATGTCAGGGATTATCTTAACACTTTTATTATAGTTTATAAAAAGAAGGTTCAGGGCATTCCATGGCAATTATTTCCACAAAAATTGGTTATTTAAATAAATTGCTAATTATCTGGATATGACAGTATTGAAAACCTTGCTAATGAGTTATGTGATAAGTGTAGCTTCTGAAGGCCACCTACAGGTGGGAGAGAGCAAAAGCAATATTGAAATTATTTTTCCAAATAAGGAGGTGGGTACAGATATCTTGTTTATAATATTTACATCAGTCTATTTGAGCACTTCCCAAATGTCATGTTGTCTACTGCAGCTTTATGTAAATTGTGTCTGTTAAGGAAGGTTAGACTTCTCCATTTGCTTCATTGGCTTGTTTGCCCTAATCCTTGAAATGTCTAGTTTAATTAGTATTAGTAACATGCTAGTATCATGTTTCCAACGAGTGCATAGCAAAGGTTTCTAGATTAATTCCCATTCTGCCATTGTGAGTGCTACATTTGGTTTATTTAACAAAAATCTTCTAAGCAGTTTTATTAACTTTGGTTGGAAGAAAAGAGCTCTACATTCTATGCTCAGCCTACCTAGACAAAAATGCTGGAAAAATTAAAGACGAAGGAGGGGAGGAAAGAAAATACTGTGACATTTTAAAGGCTAATAGACATAGTACGAGTTTTTGTGGATCAAGTCAATTTTAGATATAAGGAATTCAAATAATATGTCTTCTGTATTTATTCCTATGGTGGTGAGGGTCATGACCAAGTGATGATAGATCAAACAAGAATGGAATGGGACATGCAAATTGTTAATTACTTGAAGTTCCAGACTCCTGTAAATGTGACAAGTTGTATTGCTTGGTGGACTGGGCAGTCACAGAAATTCTAAGAGCTGCTTCTGGGGCAGAGGTCAGAATCTGTCAAGGGAAATAATTATTTTATACCCAAGAGATAATAGACAACTGGGTTATTAATAAACGTAGTGTGCTAAGAAGCAGTTATCTTTATTAGGCACTTAGAGATGCATTAGAACTAGTCTGTATAGTTAACTTCCACAGTATTTTTCGCGAGTCTGCCATTTGTCATGACCATGACTCTCATCACCACAGGGATATAGAATACATAGTATTTGTACACTGTGTGTCCAAAGAAGTGGATCTGATCTACAAAAGCTCACATGAAAAGATTTTTTTTTTAATTTTTAAATTGCAATAATATTTTATCTTTTCCCCTCTCCCTTCTTTTTCTTTTTCCTGTTTATTTTTTCCTTTAATTTCTATTTATACTGATACTAGGATGGCTACTTTCTTGGGAACAGATGAAAAAATGAATGTGAGCCAAACTGTATTTATTTCTTCTGTTTGCTGGTTTGTTCCTAATTGTAGGCTAATTATTTTTCTCTCATTGGTATGGAAATATGCATCGAAGTCACTGTTACTCACATTTGACAGGGTTCTTTCGAGGATCAATATTTTGGCCCCTGGATTCCTTTCAAATAAAAAAAAGTGGGTAAGACCAACGATTCTGTTTTAAGATAAGCAAGATTGGTCTTTTAAACTCATTTTATCTGTTTTAAATCTTGGGACATTTAAGTTTGCCTGTTTCTGAATTGGAGGGGGTGGGTAAAATAGTTTTACTTTTTAAAATCATAACTTGAAAACCCTTTGCCCAACCCTTCCCAAATTTTGCACAGAGGAGAAATAATGTGTCTGCTATACCTGTGGCAAATTTGGTGCTGATACAAAGTCTAGTTCCAAAGTTATAAGTTTTTATTTGCATTGCTCTATTTTTAGAATTGCTTTGTAGAACATTGATTTGCTCTACTGCACGATAACATAGCAGCACAAGAGTATAATGAGAAACTGGTGCAGATGTCACAGCACTGCAGTAATGCACACATGGCAAATCCCTCAGCACAAATGCACACACATAACTATAAACCTGCTATGCTTCTGCACACAGGAACACTGATATTACTATGGTTTTTAAAAAACATTGTAACAGTAGTGTCCAAACCTACTGTCAGTTCAATGAAATGAAATTGTATGTTTAATATTCTGTTAGTTTCTCAGTTTATTCTTAGTTCATGTTTACTATAGTGTTGGAAAGATCTTTAATTTAATTTTGCAGGGAAGATCCATGCTGTAATTACTGTAACATAAATAAATTAGAGGTAAATTTTGCTTTACTGCATGCAGTACGGCATTGAGAATTATGAACCAATTTCATTTTTATGTCAGGAAAATATCCAATAAATATCGTGAGACGGGATGCTCTACCTTCTGTGCTTGGTGGAAGAAACAAATATACTTTTACATTCCTGATAATATAGTAAATTTAGTTTGATGGGAGTAGTAGGTGGTAGTATTATTTTTTTGCAAATGCCATCAGACAGATATGTTCCAGTGAATAATAAGCCTAATTGTATTGTGTTCTGGTGCATGTCACAGCCTTTGCCTAGTAAGCCATATTGCCCTTGCTCCAGTGAACTCTGTCATCATTGAGACCTCAGGCCACTGGTCTCTCCACCAGTTCATTTATCTGTGTTCTTTGTCATCTGTGTATCAGTAGTGATGGACTTTGAATACTGCTTGCTGGTTTACTGAAAACAGATAATTGTCACTTTGAATAGCAGCATTATTTCAACATCATTATTAGCAGATATTCAGAAGCATGTGGCTAGAAAAAATTTATTGGTGGATTAATATGTCCTACCTTTCTTGCTGTTTTTTTTCTGTCAGACTTCACTGGCAAAGACTGGATAAGTGGCACTCTGGGATGTCTGTTTCCATTGTTGTTATGTTGGTGGGTTAAACAATTATTAGCAAGAACTGGATGAGAAATTTATAATTGGCTGAAAATGTTACGGGAACCAAAAAATTAACTATATAAACTATACATGATTTAGACTGCAGTGGTGCCCTGCATGATGATGATAATTCGTTCCATGAAAATCGCTGTTTAGCGAAATCATCATCATGCGAAATGCGATTCCCCACTGGAATGCATTGAAACCCGTTTAATGCGTTCCAGTGGGGAAAATACCTCGTCATCCAGCGAAGATCGCCCATAGGGAAGCCATTTTCCGAGCACCGATCAGCTGTAAAAATGGCTATCCTGTGAAGGATGGGTCCGGAAAACACAGGGCAACCATTTTGCGAAGCCGACGATCAGCTGTAGAAATTGTCATCTTGCGAATAAACGGTCCGCGAAGCACAGACCAAATCAACATCCAGCAAAAATTGCACATTGAAACCACTGTTTTGCAAATCGCTATAGCGATCACAAAACGTCATCATTATGTGGATTCGTCATTTAGCCGGGTCGTCATCTAGCGAGGTACCACTGTATATGTTTATCGTATATGCCGCCGTATTAGGCAACGGGCCGTATTAGACGACCCCCCCCCAAAATGCGGCGCCGGGAAGAGGCTTGGGGGGGCAGTGGCAGGAGGAGGAGGAGGAGGAGGAGGAAGAGGGGAAACGCGGGGGGCGGGTGGGCTGGTGAGCAAACGCGTGCCGCTTCCGTTCCTCCATCCCTTCCTCCCCGGCCAGCGCGGCCCCGCATCACTCTCGCGGCGGCAGCAGCTCCCTCCCTCCCGGCGGCAGGAGGAAGAGGAGGAGGAAGAGGGGAAACGCGGGTGGTGGGTGGGCGAGTGAACGTGCGCCGCTTCCCTTCCTCCTTCCCTTCCTCCCCGGCCAGCACCACTCTCGCGGCGGCGGCTCCCTCCTGGCACCCGGCGTACAAGACGGGCCCCCCAATTGGAGGCATGTTTTGGGGGGCCCAAAACTCGTCTTGTACGCCAGCATATACGGTATATATATAAACAGATGTAAATTATACAGTATATTGTATCTGGAGGATGAGTTAGAATATAATATGGTCTGACTGATGGTACTCAGAAGTTAGAGCACTGTCTATGAAAATGTGTTAGATGTGTTAAGTACACAAGACATGTCCTACTAGACCAGACTAGAAGTCAAGTGCTCCCTAATCTCCCCCTTTTAGATCAGGCATGGGCAACTTGAGGCCCTCCAGGGGCCCACATACAGTCTTACACACACACAAACACACAAAGCAAGGCCAAAGGTCATCTTGTGATCTCTAGCAGGGGAATTTTTTGCCATTTTTTGAGGAAACCTCACTGTCCCTGCACTCCCACATAATTTTTTTTAAATGTTGGCCACTGTAAGGTGCAAGGAGATTTTTTTTCAGGTTTAACCCCCTCATTTTTGCAAGGAAAATTTTAAGGGTATTTGTGGTCAAGGGGGGGCTCTCCAAAGTCCAGTGAGGACCAAGTGCAAACCTTGGATCTCTGGAGATTGAGCACAACCCTGCTTTAGATGCTTTGGTCTACAACTTCCATCATCTCTAACTATCAACCATGCTGTATGGGACTTCTCGGTGGAGGTGATGAATCATAAGTTGAAACATATGAAGGGGCCCTGATCTGATCTTCATCATTACCCTTTTTCAAAATTAGTCAGTAAGTACTTGAGAAAGTAACTTTTTTGGATTTCAGTTCCTGGAATTTCTCAGATAGAATTACCACTGGCCATGTTGGCCACAAATTTCCAGGAGCTGTAGTTTTGTTTGTTTGTTTGTTTTTTAAAGAATAACTACATTTCCAAGCTCTGGATCAGACTGAAGAAAGCATAAAACCCACAACTGAGGGGTGATGGCAGCATTCCCTCTATCTTATTTTTCCCCACATCTGGTATTTAGAAGAATACTGCCTTGGAGGTCTACTATGATAATATTTTTGCACCATGATTCTTACTTTTTATCTTTGTTCCTTGTCATATTAAGATTGTTGGGTTTGTTTGTTTTTTAAGGTAAAAGCAGGCTCAGCGAACAAGCAAACATAAAAGCATATTTGTTAGAGGTACCTTGTGTGTCATACTGTGATCAAATAAACGCTAGTGTCTCTTTGCAAACATTTTAAATGCATGGAAGGTGCTGTTAGGTGGTTTGGTTATTAGAAGATTTTTATATGTGCAAATTTGGTGGTACTTGGAGATTACCATTTGAAGCTTATGATACTTACGATACTTGGTTTCTTACATACACGAAACCAGAGCACATAGTGTGTTGATCTTCTAGATCATTTTTCTGGTGGAGAATCAAAGCAGTGAATTTCAGTTCAGTTAATTTGCACTGTAAAAAGCTGATCCTAAGCAGATATTGAAATAAGTTGAAGGTTCCTTTTCAGTTACTAAGCATGCTGGGACAGTTATGAGTCATTTTAAGGTATAGGAAGTCCCTCCAATGTCTTCTTACCTCATAAACTGATCAGCCACTTCCTTCCCCCAAAACCCCTCTTTTTGAGGTTACCTTTCAGGTGTTACCTATTCAGGGTATGCTGTTTGGGTTTTTTGTTTTGGTTTGGTTTTAGGGAGAATTCCTGGGTAGAATTCTTGGTTCTTCAGGTAGTGTCCTCTATAGCAATGGTCCCCAACCTTGGGCCTCCAGGTGTTCTTGGACTACAACTCCCAGTAGCCTTCAGCACCACCTCTGTTGGCCAGGTTTTCTGGGAGTTGAAGTCCAAGAACATCTGGAGGCCCAAGGTTGGGGACCACTGCTCTATAGATCATATAAAGCAGATTGTGGAAGCTTCCTCCCTTGGGGCATTGTGGCAGGAAACTTAGAAGGCTAAACCTTGTCGAGGTGACTGAAGTAAAGGTATCTGTAGGTGTGTGTTTTCAGGCTGGTACTCCCAGAATTCTGCCCAGAGAATTCTTGGAAAATTCTGGGAGTGTCGCACCAAATGAATGGCCCATCAATGTGAATACAAAGAATTGCAAGATTCCACATTCGCCCCTGCCTCCAAGGCCATTTAGAATGCTGGGAAATCATGGCCCTACATTGTGCAGGAAGCCATTTAGGTATGAGTAGTTCCCAACATCAGAAGCTATATCTAAACTGATGAGGGTCTAGGAGGAGGTCTTTGAAATCACACTTGCTCTCTCATGTGGAATACAACTGCTATATCCCTCGTATTGCCCAGATAGATCCTAGATTCATCTGTAGTTTTAACTCTTTTCTCTTAATCTGATATTAGGATTCTCACTTAGTAATTTTCCATCTCCTGGGATGGGGCCCTTTTAGAAAAACATCTTTTCAAAGATGTTTTGTAGTGTGAAAGAGCAAGGGTGAAAAAGCACCATGACTTTAGGAGGACTTTATGTGTTCCTACCTGTCTCATTAAGATTGATTTTGTTAAGCTAACTGCAAATATCAAGCCATCCATTGGTCACTGTCCTAAAGAATCCCTACATGGCACTACTTTCCACCCTGCAGTTTGGAGTTAAGCACCTAATTAAACTTCATACACCTTTTGATTTTGGCAATTATTCTGACTGACTGCCGCTCAGTCATAACATGTGCAAAGCAAATAATCACCACCTTGTTTGTCACAAGTTGTTCCTTGCAGACATGCGTCATTATGGCATACCTACTGGCCAACTAGAATATTGGTTCTGGAGCAGATGTTGGTGGGGTATAAGTTCAGTGATGAAAATGGAGAAAATGCCAGAGTAGGTGAATAATGAGATAGGATCTATGCTGAAACAGCTGAAGGTGGCATAACCCTAGAGGATAATTCATATGCTGAATCAGGAGCAGATGTCAATAGAGACAGCTTGTCTAAGTATTTAGATGCTGATTCAGGAGCGACCAGCATTGATAGGAGAGGCTTGTCAGATATCCTGTTTGTGAAGACCAGTGTTGACTGTGAAAGTGGTGGCTTGTTAGAGGGAGGTGACATTTTGCTGGAGGCAATAAGAACAGAAGAAACATCTTTCAAAAAATGACAACACAACAGTTTTTTTTCCAGGTTCTATTGAGAAACCTTACCAGCAAACAACATTTCGCTTTTTAAAAATATCCTGCGAATACTTGAGACTTCATTGTGTGATCACATTGCCTACCCAGAATGCCAAAATGGCACAGGGAGGCTTTTGTAAAACATTATGGGGTGGAGCCCAGCAGCCATCTCACTTAACCTGTTGATGGAACCTCTCCTATGGTGGCCGTAGTATGCTTTGTGGTGCAGTTTTGAATATGTATCTGACAAAGCACTGGAGAAGATGCATAAAATATAAACTAGAGACAGTGTAGAATATGTCCCTCTGCATGCATAAAATAATATACAGTATCTCGAATGATATGTCAGGCTTGCCAACTATATGCTGTCTTTACGTCCTCCCAGCATCAATAACATTTTAAGTAATGCTAATGAACTACAAATTTAACACTTAAAACAGTTTTTGAATGAGGCTGGGACCAGCATACACAAGCCTTTATATTTTACTTGTTGGATAACTGATGGAACAGTGCAGGTTCCTCTCTGCGTAACCATGCCTGTTCCCAACTTCAAGCATGTATGTGTGCATTATGGCTGGGGGGTGAGAAGAACTGCTGCCCAATATGTGAGGGTTGCAAAGTGAGGTGGGGACAAAACTAAATAAGGAAGAACCAGTGCAGGAGAAGGAGTGGAATCCACAGTTGTACTAATTTTTTACTTTTATTCTAGCCATACCAGCTGGTGCATCTTCACATGGCTTTGATTCTTGACTTTTACTAAATATACTGTATGTATCTGCCACTACAGTTAAACCAGTTTCATGGCTTTATTCTAAGAAATCCTGGTATATCCACATTTGGTGAGATGCTTAGAAGACATCAAATAATCTTGAAGGGGGAGAGACTAAAGAGTAAATCAGTTGAGTTCTGTAGTATAGACAGGTGATCAGAATACTTTGGAAATTATAATTCAAAGGAGTGAATGCAAGCTCTTTAGTACATGAGCAAATTATAAATCTGAGGAGTCCTGAGGTTGGAGCTAAGAGAGCTGAAGTTTTATGAAACGGATATAACTTTCTAAAGCAGATACATCTGATGTTCTAGTCTTTTGTAGAAGGAGAGGTAAGAGAAAATACCTGCATTCACTATTCTCAATTGTTCTGAAAGAACAGACCAGCTGTAGCCATGTTTAGCTAATGGCTAAAATTATATTAGTGGTGAACATTATATTTTTTTGCCCTGAAGAATTAAAATGTTCAGTGATGTACTAATGCCTGCACTACATTTGTACACACACAGCATGTGGTCAGATCAAATGACATTGACTAAAATCTGTTTGCAGAAGAGTATTCACACTGTGGCTTTTCCCTTCTGGCTTGCCTTCTGTTGCATGACTGATCATGTGACTGGGTGACCATGAAAGGCAGATATCAGTGAAGGTAGGCTGGCATGCATGGTACTTACACTACACAAATCCCACAAGATTCTGGCCATTACCATTTAAGGGCTAAAGTGGCAACCCTCAACAGTGAATACTAGAACAACCTAAACATATGTTCCAAGAAGGTGGCTTCTTGCATTTTTTAACTGTATTTCTCATTTTTCCTGCATTGATATAAGGGAGGAGACATTAAAATATGTATGTATGTATGTATGCATGTATGTATGCATGTATGTATGTGTGTGTGTATGTGTGTGTGTGTGTGTGTGTGAGAGAGAGAGAGATGAAGGGATAATAATCTCCTTTCAGTGTCATGTTGTCTTTGAGGCTACCTTACCTCCTGTACTTAACCACAAATAACCCCCTGTTGAACTCTGTGGCATAAGATTGCACTATTAAGGGAAGGTGAAATGAACATTGGAATGGAAAGAAGAAAGGACTGTTGGAAAGGAAAAGAGTTGAGGGGAGAAAGGGATAGGAGACATAAAAGGGTACAGCATCAGGTCAGGGATGAGGCCTATGGAATTTTTAATCAATGGGAAGAAGTAAGTAGCTGATGGGACAGCAGAAGGGAAGGACCTGTGTGAATAAATGCAGATAGGAGTGCCAAGGTTGGGATGGAGTTAATAGATTTTTAATCTGGCCCAAACTACATTTACTAAAAATCAGTAGTAGGGCCAGTACAGGTAAGAGAAAGCTCAGTGTGGCAATTACATTGGGATTTCACTCAGTAGACTTGTGCCAATCCCGAGACTCTTTTGAGAACAAGTCTAAACTATGGTTAAATGTTAAGTGCATGAACTGGCATAAGTGTCAGGCCCAAGCAATCCCTCTTTGCGTCTCTTTACAAAGAAGATTGGACATTTTCACTTACACTTTTCACAAACCAGAACATCACAGGTAATTCTTACAGAAATCCGTGGAGTTCTGTGTAGAGTATGAAAACTTATACTTTATAAAAACATCCTCAAAAGTAGTTTGATACCATTATAGTTACAGCTTTGCTCTCCTGACTCATTTAAATTGACAGAGTCTGGGGGAGGGAACACAGCTGCAGCAGAACTGCACACGTGCACATTTATCTGTTGAAACACCAGCGACAACTAGATGCACTAAACATATGTAAATGCTGCCACTCATACAGTTAAAAAATTGATATGATCTTTATGTAGAGAAAGTGTGTGTGTTTGTTTATGGGTGAAAGAGACAGACTAGGATATGAATCTGCACATCCCCTACTCATGCATTGTTCTCTCTTTGTACAGGAAATGCCATAAGACCCATAGCGCTTCGTGCTGTTTCGGCAATTGCTGGTGCCCTTCCAGGATTTCCGATTCTAGCAACAGGAGGCATTGACTCAGCTGAAAGTGGCTTGCAATTTCTTCATAGTGGTGCAGCTGTTTTACAGGTATTTATTTACCATAATACCTTTCTCCTAGTACAGAGGACCCATGGTAGCATTCGAGTAATTAAAAAAAAAGTTATGGCTAAAATCACTTTACTTTTATTGAACTTATACCCTGCCCCTCTAGACAAAGTCTACTCGGGGCGGCTTACATGAGTAATAAAATACAATTAAATGACATTCATTAAAACCTGCTAACTAATATCTATATACATTCACAAGACAGGATAGTTAAGAGACAGAAAATGAGTTAATTGACTGGAGGGAAGGCCTGCCTAAAGAGCCAGGTTATTAAATGGCTTTTAAAAATGCCCAGCGAGGGAGCCAGACAGATTTCCGTTGGGAGAGTATTACACAGTGGTCCAAATTCCAGTGAAAGGGAATGGTTTAACTCACAGTAATTAATGATCAAGAATCCATACATGGATTCTTGATCATGCACTAAGTAATTCAACTGTTGTACTGTATAATAAGGAAGTGCAATGGGAACTCATCAATTAGCAGCACCCTGCCATTGTGAGTTACGCCATTTCTCCTGTGCTGGTATAATTATGCAACAGGATTTTGGCCAGGAAGTTGTAAAATTAATGCTCAGTTAAGCATATTATTATATTATCATAGTAAGCATATTGAATAACCACATTTAATTTAAAATGGTTTAAAATCACAATATAAAAATATAAAAGTTATCCCTGCCCTTAAAAAATCTTTGCGAAGTGTATTTTACAATAAAAATAGAGTTTGCTTTCAAATGGAATGAGAGATGAGTCCAGAGTAGGTACATAGGTATCCTTTGCTCCCACCTCCATTTCTACAGGAGAACTATTCTGAAAAATAATGTGTGAATGTGGAAAGAAAAAAAAAATCAGGAACTCAATACAATCAGTTGCATCTAGAATGAGGTTCCTTATGATCATGTTAAGGCAATTAACACCGAAAATGTGGTGGAAGCGCCATACAAGTGAGCCTCAGAGAAAGCTAAGGATGATTTGAGATCAGTCAGCTGAAGGAATGAGGCTGAGAATGTTTTGAATTGCCCAAATGGACCTCGGTAGAAATTAGAGCTGTGTTGGCATCTTTTTCTTAGTGAATAGTGGGAAACAGCAGTGACTTGAAATGACTACCGATGAAAGTGCAAGAAGAAATTGAAAGACAAGTTTAACATAAAAGAAAAAATGTGACTGCAGAAGAATTACATAACTTAAATGTTGACAGGGAAGAAATCAAAATAATTGAAAATGGTTCAGTGATCAAGCCAAATGGAAACTGCAGAAGATGACTGAGACCTAGGAGCACAGCTATGAAATAACTAGAAAAGATCCTTAAATGAAAGTATGTGTCACTGGAGATCAAAACCAAGATTATCCATGGTATAAGACTCACAGTTACCATGTATCGATGTGAGAATTTGCCAGCAAAAAAAGTGTATATTCATTTCAAGTGTGATGTTGGAGGAGAGCTTTGAGGTTGCCACACACTGTCAGAAAAACAAATAAGTGGGTTCTAGATCAAAGTAAGTCTGAACTCCCTCTAGAAGCAAACATGCTAAACCAAGGCTATCAAACTTTAGATACATCGTTACAAGCCGGACTGGAAAAAATAGTAATGCTGGGAAAATCAAAGGCAGCAGGATATAGGAATATTCAATAAGAGATAGATTGACTCCATAAAAGAAGCTATAGTTTTTATTTTGGAAGATCTGAGTACGGTTATTGATAATAGGACATTTTGGAGGTCACTACTTCAAAGGGTCTCCATAAATCAGAAGCAACACAACAACAACAGCAGCAGCAGCAGCAGCAGCAGCAGCAGCAGCAGCAGCAGCAGCAGCAGCAACAACAACAACAACAACAACAACAACAACAACAACAACAAGCACCTCCTACCCCAGTTCATAGACTCGTAGAATAGTGATGTTGGAAGGGGCCTATAAGGCCATCAACTCCAACCCCCCACTCGATGCAGGAATACAAGTCAAAGGATATCTGTCAGGTGGTTGTCTAAGTTTCTCTTGAATTCAACAATTTGGACTCTGCTCTGATTTGGTCCAGCTGATTGGAAGCCAGACTCACCTGATTTAGATCCTGAATAGAAACTTGGACAACTTAGTTTAAATTTTAGAATCTGACTCCTCACATTTGCCATTGATTTCTGTTAAGAAGCAGAAAAAGCTATAGCTTTTTTTTTTAAGTTCAACATTTGGCGATATGATAGCCCCTTCATATTAGATAAAGAGGTTGAAAGACCACACCCCCTAACGTACACATTTGAAGAGTGGCCCTGATAAACTGCAACATGTCCAGATTAAGAGAATGAAAATACTAAGGGGCTACGTCTTGTGAGAAAATGGTGAAGGAAAGGGCTGTGTTTAGCCTAGAGCGGATACTCTTGAGCTACAATTCCCAGAAATTCTGGCCAACACAGCTAGTGGTGAAGGCTTTTGAGAGTTTCAGTTCAAGAACATTTGGGGACCCAAGATTGGGAACCACTATATGGAGAAAAATTTTTAAGATGCAATGTGGTACTCATCTTAAAATGCGTAAAGTAAATTTGTTTTCAGAACTTCTAGGGCTTAGGGCCTAAACTGGTAGATTCAACTCCTATTCCAAAAGGATTTTAAATAAGTTTAGCAAGAACTTCCTGACTTCACTAGCAATCGATTATGTTAGATGATGGTGAACTCTTGTTAGGATTTTTGGAGCATAGGTTGGATGGCCACCTATCAGATTGCTTTAGCAGTAGATTTCCTGCAGAGATGAAGGATTTGATTAGATGACCATTTTCTACCTTCCTTGATGCTCTGAATCTCAGATGGCTATAGAGAGTCACAATTTGGCTAAATTTGGAGCGACTTGCAGGTTACCCTAAATACTTGTGGTAAAAAAAACTGATAGCACCTACAGTACTTCTTCATTCATGCTCTATTGACAGCTTCCTTTTATGATTCCAATTGGCTTAGATCAGTAGCTCCCAGTCTTGGATAACCCAGCTGTCATTGGACTGTCACTCCCAGAAACCTCAACTACCACAGTTAATGGTGAAGGCTTCTGGGAAGTGCAGTCCAAGAAATCCTAGGTCACCCAAAGTTGGAAACCACTGTTTTAGATTGTCTATTTTTCAATGATAATACATGTTTTTGGTAAGATGAAGACATGAATATGTGGATATTATTAGGTGTCCCCATCTCCACACCAGTCATTCAGTTACTGGGTTATATTGAGAGACAGCAACTATCTATGGCTGAGAAAGGGATCTGAATTTAGGCCTTTTATCTGATATTCTGTACCACTCTGCCTCCCATACAATTGAATTTAGCAGATGTTAAGTTTATGTTACTATAATTCTATTGGTACTAGGAAATTTATATTGTGCTACAAAACCACTGAGAAATTTATATTGTACTACAAATGCACCTGTCTTAAATAAAAAATGACTCATGTTGTGTAAGACTTCAGTTCTAATCCTAGTGTCTGAAAGAAATGTTCTCTTTTTTGCCTTCCTTACTCTAAAGCAGCATTTGTTTCAGTGTAAAGGAAAAAGGGAAAAGTATGATCAACAAGGGAATGTTTCATTGATTTCATTTATGACTGCTAATTAGAAATGAACCTCAACCAAAAGAGTATATCACTCCCCACAATTTGTCACAGAGCCTCTGAAGATTTCTATTAAGATGTTGTATTAGCTGAAATATATTGCAGTGATCCTTCCAACTTGCTTAAGGACTTTGATTTGACTTCAGAGATGGATGTCTTGATTAGTTTATTAATATATTGTCAGGCACAAGGATTAGATAGGCAAATTGATTCATTGTTATGCCTCTTTTGAGAAGCTTGTCTCTGACGATAAAATGTTTAAGTCTGACAGAAAGGAACATCAAAGGAACCTAAATGATATGGAAGCACAGTGTACACAAATCTACAAATTAGTCTCTTGGGCTAAATCACTGTGTTCCTTTGTTTTTATAAGATGTGGACAGAAATGTGAGAGGGGTTCAGTCCAGCTCTGGTGAAGGCTAAATTCAATACAGTATTAGTCCAAACTAGAACAGACCTATTAAAACAAATGAGACTTGTTAGTCACCATTTTTGTAGGTACCATTGGTTTCAATGAGTTCACACTTACTGAGGATTAACATTGAATCTAGCTCAGAGAGTTGAGCAGATCACTTAGTTCTCCCACTAATACCAACAGGATATAGGTGTCTAATTTTACCTGGACTTCAGGCTCGAATGTTTATACAAAACCCTCATTTTACAACCTTCAGAAGAAGAATACAGAGCTATCAAATGTCTTTGGCATAAAAGAGGCAATGGCACATTCTTCTCTTCCACTGCCAGGCACTCAGTAACTGATAATTTTGTAGACAAGAGGTTTCTAAATTGTCCCATCAGGACAAAATTCGATGACTCGGAGCTGGATCCATCTTCTCATTTCAAAAATAAAGATGCCTACTTACACATCCAGAGTTTTAAAAGGACTCTATGGCAAACCTTTCTGCACATAGTGTTAAGAAATAATAGTTTGAGTGAAAATTGAAAATTGTACATGCTGTGTATTGGAGGCCTTCAAGAAAGTTCTCAAATGTGTTTTCCAGAACTTTCTACTGGGAGAGGTTTTCTAGGAAACTAATGGTTCTAACAGTTTCAACAGTTTCAACTTCCACCTTTAGTTTTATTTCATATACAATATTGGGGAAGAAGGTCCCTTTTATTTTTATCATTGGCTTTTGTTGGCCAGATCCATATTGCTGATTTAGATTTGCAAAAGGAAAATCATTTAAGTCTTGGCAGCAAATTGCCACCCATTCATAAGGTGCTAGTTGTGTTCCTGTGTAATGCATTTATAGGACCATAGCCAGAAGTTCTTTAATAAGTGACAATTTGCTGCCAAGACACATGATTTCATGTGCATAAATCAGCAATAGGCTTCTCACAGTTCATTCTTGCACATTTGTTGTTGTTTATTTTTGAGCCTTCTTAAGAAAATACCTAGAAAGCAGAATGTGTTTTGAATAAAATCTGTTTTTGAAGAAAATGTTAGGAATATCTAAAATTTGAAAAACTATACATAAAACCTAACCATTTCATTATGGTTTCTCTTTTGAGAAAGAGATTCACTTTGCTTAACATGGAGTTTCTTCAGAACCTGTTTTGTCCCCGATAATTTATCTATAGCTTTTTTGGGTGTGTATGTGTGTTTGTTTGTACAAAAGGAAGGAAGGAAGGAAGGAAGGAAGGAAGGAAGGAAGGAAGGAAGGAAGGAAGGAAGGAAGGAAGCTTATGTAACCAAGAAATCAACATCTGAACAAATATAAGTAGAGTTAATAGCCAATAGCCAATGTGAACATTTTAATTAAACAGGAATTTGTTAATGAGGTGAGGAATCAAAAAACCTGACTCTCTTTCTGAACATTGATAATTTTTCCTTTTTTCCTGATTAGTGTGACATGATGTGGTTTTTCTTAATGGAATGGTTATAGTTTAAAGCTTTGAAACATATTAAATACAACACTCACTTAGCTACATAAATATGAAAGAAACCAAAAGGTAGTGGTCTTGGACAGCTTTTGGTATATTTATCACTCCAGATGTGTGATATTTTGGTGATGAAAGCCAAATTAATTCTGAGATTTATTTATTTTTAAAAGTAGCATTCAGCACAGCATGTTTTTTTTCTTCTTAAATGAGATATTTTCCCTATTTCTTTGACAAATAATTTTTTCATCTCTGTTCATCATATATATGAACGTGTATCTACCTCAAAAGCCATATATATGGCTTTTGAGGTAGACACACGTGTTTTTAGAATTCATCTCACTGCAGGAAATTCGAAATGAAGACAATTATAGAAAACTCCAGTTGAAAGAGAAAATGCATTATGGAAAATGCCATAAAAGCACAAAAATATTTGAAGTAAAAATCACTTCACAGCATCCTGTATGATTCAATTGTAGATCAATAGTGTGTAGTTAATGCATTAGCAGTAGAGCATTAATTTGCAATTACCACGGGTGATCTGATCCTCTATGTGTTGTCCATTGACATAGATGACCTTTTGTTGAAAAGGATTCTGCAGTCATTATTATTTCTAGCAGCTGTAACTAAAAAGAGCAGAATGAAGGGGGGTGCTTTCAGTCCTGTAGAATATACCTATATCTCTCTCCCCTTCTCCACCCTCATGGAGAAAAAGAGAGGGGTGGGGAGAATTAGCTCATGGATACAGAAGCCAGTCCATTTCAGCATTTAGAATCTTTTGAACATTTAATTGTTTAGTTGGAAAAATGCATTTGTCCTTTTCAATTGGATATCACAAAATATAGTACAATGTGTAGCTCTGATAAGGTGCTTTATGTCTTTCCATTCCTGATGGTCACTGAGTGAAAGCTTGTTTGAAGAATTTACCATGAGTGTTGCTGCTTTTCAGCAGTCCAGATCGGTGCTGGTAATTATGATTGTGTTGGCTCTTTTAAAATGAGTTTCTTCTCATTTGGGCAAAATGGGCATCCTTAAGGCTCCAACGCAGTATTCATGCCCTTCCATTCACCCCCAAAACTATGTGGGAGGCCAAACAAAACTTCCAGGAATGCCTCTTTAAAAACTTTTCTCTTGCACTCTTTAAGGGTGTGATCAAATGGGCATTCAGCCCACTGTAAGGTCCATTGCAAGGATGAGTTGTTCAGTGCTTTTTCAGTCAATCGCACAACGTAATCACTGGAGTGAACCAAACCATCCTCAGAGTGTTCCTACCAGCATTTTTCTTGGCACCTGTTAGGGTCTACTACTTTTTTGGTGCAGGAAGGTTTGCTCCATTTTGGTTGATTTCCAGCACATTCTAATCACTGGAAATGAACCAAAGCGAGCCATACAGCTGTTGATTTGCTTGCTGTTGTTAATTTGCCATACAGTGGTGCCCTGCTTGACGACGATAATCCGTTTCAGGAAAATCGCTGTGAAGCGAAATCGTCGTCAAGTGGAAAAAAAAACCCATTGGAATGCATTGAAAACCAGTCAATGTGTTCCAATGGGGAAATACCTCATCGTCCAGTGAAGATTGCCCATAGAGAACTGCCGATCAGCTGTTTAAAATTGCTGTCTTCCAAAGCAGGGGTCCGGAAAACAGCCATTTTGCGAAGGGAGGGAAGCCATTTTATGAAGGGAAGCCATTTTGCGGAGCCAGAAAAATCATCTTTTAGCGAACAAATGGTTCGCGAAGCAGGCTCCTAATCAATGTCAAGCAAAAAAAAAAAACAAACCACCATTGGAACCATTGTTTTGTGATCGCAATAGCGATTGCAGAAAACTCATCGTATAGCGATTTTGTTGTCTAACAGGGTCGTCGTCAAGCAGGGCACCACTGTATTGTGAAGTGCCTTAAGAAGACAACCACTTCAGAATATTGGCAAATTAAACACTTTCTCTCTCCCTCCATGGAAGAGGAAGTGATTTTTTTTAAAATGACTGTAATAGGCCACTGCTGATACATTGCATCTCTAATAAAAATGTTAAAAATAGAAAACTTCCTCCTGGAAGCAGGAGGAGACAGGAGACACTTTTTTTCCTCCTTTCTCTTGTCTTAAAGGTCCGGTCAAGAATTTGCATACAGTACCTGTTTTTCTTGGGGCCTGAGTAATTTATAGAAAACCAATGAAAAAAATGTTTTAGAAACTGAGAATTTTGTAAGATCCAACAGCTTCTATTTTGTTCTTTCTGCCTGAAAGTTATTATCTGGGCAGAAAGACAAGGAAAAGAACCGTCTCTTGGATGGTGTGAAAGTGGGTTTTCTGCTTTATTCCTGTAGGATTCTAGAGGTCGGAGAACTTTTCTCCTTTCATAGATCACAAATAAGTTTCTTTCGTAGATACGAAATTGAGTTCACAAATTCTTATAGCCAAGCTGATGGAGCCCGAAGGCAATTTTAGTGAAAAGAAAATATAGCAGTATTGAAGGAAGAGGCTCAAAAGGATGAAAGGTTAATCACTCCAGGACTAAATTGAGGTCCCAAGACAGAAAAATTGTTTTGCTGGCTAGTTTTGATAGACTTGCAGCTTACAAAAATGTGGCCCTTTGGGAAAGTACCACAAGGGAACAACACACTCCTGCTTTAATGATATTGTTCATTACAGTTCTCTGTCTGCCCACAGTTCTGTCTCTATGGACCAAGGAAGGTCTGTCATGAATGAAGCCAAAAAGAGAGAAAATACTTGTATTCTGTCTCTTTTCTTTTACTCCTCCCTTGAGTTCTTGGTCTGTTTTAAGGTGGTTTTCAAATGGATGGACTTCTTGATGTTCAAGCTGTCTTGGCTTTTTGATGGCAATCAAAGGTTCTGGGCTACTTTGTACATTTGGCAAAACCAGAAAGCAAAGCTTTTCTGGATGGCACTGCAGTATTTGAAGGTATGAGGTTAATAGGAACTCAAACTCCGTAAATTCTCTTCTATTTGTTTAAAATCTATTTTTATATAAAGCAAAAAATAAAGCAGATGCTGAACACTGACATGCTGCAGTCCATATTACTGGAATGTGGATGTGTAGTTGAAAATCATCTTCATTTATGTGAATAATACATTTTTATAAATTAATATAAGACATTATATAAGAAGCAAAACCAGCTTTTTAGATTTTTACTGAACCAAAATTGTGTATTTGTATTAGAAAAAGATATGAAAATAGATGTGAAATACATTCAGTTTCTGTATTTCCAAAATTTTATCAGGGCTCAGGAAAAGAAAAATAATTTTGAAAATCTTTTTTTAAAAAAAGGAAATGCTTAACTGAATGTAATTTAATACGTTTTTGGCTCCAAAGATATGTGAATTTATTTTGTATTTCTCATAGAACATATTAAATAAGAAATTCAAATCAAAGAGGCTATGTGCGTAACTTTGTATGTACCTTCAGTATTTTGCCACTGAAGATCATTTCAAAAAAGGGGGCAAATGTCAGCCAGATTGGAAGTAGAAAGAAGCCACAAGACTACCTGTCCACTGCAGAATCTTTCAAAGTTACCAACTACAGAGTTGCACTGCTTATCCTGTTGATACGATCCAGATATTAGAAACTGTAAGGTCAAAGGCTGACTTTCTAATAGGATGGCATTTGGAGAGCTCTATTACTTAGAGAGATCTTCTGCTGTTCGGTAGTGAGGCTGAACTAAGTCTACCCCTTTTGAGGAAAAAAAGATGGCATTCTGAAAATGGTAGAATTTTATTGTTTCAACAAAGGAAAAAGAGAGACATGATAGCAGAGTGAAACATTTGTGATCTCCAAAGCGTGTGCTGCCACCGTAACAGTGGAGATGAAAGAGGCGGCTGTCTCAATTGCCTGAAAGCTGCTTTGAAACTCACTTTGATCTCCTATGATTGTCTGTTAACATTATTGCTAAATGCAGTACATAGAGATACTACTGTTTTCGTGTTACAGAGATACAGCATATAGGAGCAAATATCGTAGAAGACTCAACCTTTGCTACTGACATGTTTATGTCCTGAGGTGCACTTGCAACCGCACACTATTTATCTGTACACACTTTCAATAAGCAGTATGGCTGCTGCCAGGAGAATATGCACAGACTGACAGCATCAGCAGGGCTTTGGGCTGTTGCTTTCCATCATAGCCCATTGGGCTGAGGGGAAGACAGCATGCAGGAAAACAAATTCTCTTTTTCCATTTTAGGTTGTTCCCTATGTAGATGCAATTGCCAGGTTTCAGTGCAGGGCTGACTTACAGAGTAGGAATTAGAAACTGACGGTGAGACCTACTGTAGGTCTCAGACCTGACTGTCTCCAATTATTGAGTGCCTCACTTACTCTGCAGGGTTGTAGTGAGGATAACAGTGGAGAGGAGATCCGCATAGGATGCCTTAAATTTCATGAAGGGGAGCTGGAATGCACAAGAAGCAAAGAAAATAAGTACGGCTGTTGTCAGTTCAAGGATTAATTTGCTCCTCGGTTCCAGAGTTATGCGGAAAATACCTTAGGAGAAGAGAACAGCTAATTACTAGCTTCCAACCCTTGAAAGAACAATACAGATTTGGAGGGTAGGGAGTTGTAATCATATCAACAACTGGACTGAACCATTCATTCCTCCAAATGCCCCACTAGAGTCAGCAAAAAAAAAAAAAAGAGGTGGGAAGCAAACTGAGATCCTTCACTGCTGTGTCCCCCCCCCCCCCATAGTGCTGTCAAAGTCCAAGATCTCACAGGCAGCCTCTCACCATGGACAAGGGCACCAGGACCCAGTCCACCATGCAGGGTATAGAGTCCAAAGGCACTCACTGCGCAGCGGGCCGTGACCAAGTTGAGGTGTGAACACCAGGCTGGGAGCCAGGTTGCAGGACCAGGAACCCGGAGCCAGAACAAGGCGCCGAGATGCAGGAGACCAGCAGAAGCAAGCAGGGACCAAGGCAAGGGCAGGAACAGGTACAGGAACACTGGAGTCTAGATGCAGAGATGCAGAAGCCAAGCAGAGGCAAGAGCAGGGATCAAGGCAAGAGTAGGTGCAGGAGCAGGAGCAGGAACACTGAAACACAAGGACTCTGGAGCTCAGGCAGTAAGTAAGGCCCGCTTGGTGATATATGTATTCAAGCGGTGTTTTGTATTTTCCTTGAGTAGTTACATGAGAAATTAAATGAACACAGTGGCAAGGTTTCCATTATGGTATGCAACTGCATGGGCATGTATCCTCCACCCCCTCTGTGCAGCTTTCCTCCTCTTTTGTGCACCCACAGCGATCGTTTCCAGCCTCTTTCATCCTGTTATAGCAGAACTCCATGGGGGGGGGGGGTTTGAGACATGCACGTGGGGATGAGGCACACATGTGGGGTGGAGCTAAAAATTAGAGGAAATATTGCACACTGGATATAAATAGTAGAGTAATTTTTGGTTAACTCCCTTTAGTTAGCAGTACAAAAGCCAGCTGCAGCAAAAGAGAAATGTGAATAGCTAAAAGCCCAGTTTCCATCCAGTCCCTTTTTTTCCTCACAGCGACTTGTCCTTTGTATATAAAAGTTACTCTACAAGTAGCTTAAGTAAAATAAGAAAAAAAAATATTTAATTACAGTTGTGGAACCTCAGTTATATTCATAAGAATAAAAAAGAGTAACAAAAGAAATTGCAGTCTCAACGTTTCAGGAGATTGAAATCTACCAAGCTGGTCACAAGGACAGAAGTCATAAAGAAAGGTTTACATATCTGCTCAGGTTGAAAGTCAAAGAAAAAGAGGGAGGACGAACAGAGTATGAAAGCAAACAAACATGAAGAAGGGGTGCCTCAAGCCTTGGAAAAGGGACATTGCAGATTGGCTAGTAGCTAGGCATAGTTATGTTAGGCTGTGAAGCCCCTCTTCCCACTGAAACTCAGTGTTAGGTTGCACACACATCTCTGTTCATTTATTTGCTGTCTGTATCTTTGTTATTTTTTTTTCTGGTTTTTGTACAGTTTTATTAGTGCCCTGGTACCTTTTACATGGTTAGATGTCTATGGTTTCATCATATTAACTATCTGACTGTTTAATTTATGTGAATTGCCCAGAGTAGTACTGTAGCACTAGCGGGTGTGGTATATCAAATTGAATCAATCAATGCAACACTGTTATTTTCTCCAACAATAAATCTGCATAAATAAGATATTAGGTTTGGTATAAAATCCATTGTCATTGTACACATATTCTGGGAGACAAAGCACTGACTGTGATTTATGCCAGCCCTGTAAGGTGGTCTACTGTTATTATACACCTTTTGATGCTTCTAGTTAGAATGATAGCTGTGCAGGATAGTGCAGTGTTATTCTGGTGTAAGGACTTTTTAATAGGTAAATATATTGATGGGGCTCTTATTAAATGGAATGAAGGAAACTGAAAGTGGAAGCAGGCATGAGGGTGTTACCACAGGTGAAAATACATTCTAGTTACTAGATCTACTTACTGGAGAAGAGAGAAGTAAATCTAGTCTAGATTTCTTGAATCAGCTCCATATGTCTTTAACTTGGGCCCCAGGTAACATTGCACATCAAAAAGAGGGCCCATGGTCTCAAATAATAGAAATTATGGTTTTGTTCTCTTAAACTATAAGATTTTTGCACACAAAAATGTGTTCCAAAAGAACATTTCTACAATTCAAAATTCAAATAATGCAGTAGTTCTTTTAAAACAGCTGAAGTAAAAAGTAGTTGATAACAATGTGAAAAGTAACATAAATATTCCAGCCTTCTCTAGAGCCAACACTGATTAAGCATTGCCACTAGAGATGGGCAGAAATCAGAAAGATAGTTATTCATTTTGATTTGCGGCTCATCAAGGCTGACTAATCACAAACTAATTTTTTTTTCTGACAAATAAATGAATTGATTTGTCAATTCATTTTTTTATTTTAAACCCTATAGAATGCCCCCTCAAGCACATAGAGAGACCACAATTACTGACTGCCCTCTACAATCCCTCCAAGTTTGGTGAAGATTGTGTTTCAGACATCCAAGTAATACACCCACAAAAATGGGTCCCCTAGGAAAGTGCCCTTTAGCAGCTGGCTTGGGGAAACCCAATCTTCACCAAATCTGGAAGGATTGTAGATGATAGTCAGTAGAAGCTTCTCTATAATTTTGGTCTCTCTAGGTGCCTGGGGGGGGACTTTCCTGGGGGGCTCTTTTTGAGGGTGTACTGTATATCTCAGACATCTGAACCCCAATCTTCACCAGAGAGGAATTGTAGAGGAGTGTCAGAGGAAGCTGCCCTGCAATTTTAGTGTCTCAGCGTGCCTGGTGGACTGTTTTATAATCAAACAAATTGACAAATTAAAAATTGCTGAAAATTCATTGATTCATATTTGTTGGGACATTGATTTGTACGAATACAAATTGACAAATTAGTGATTTTTTAATGAATTTGGTGATTTGTTTTTTAATATGTGTCCATCTCTAATTGCCACTTCTCCTTACCCAGTAAAATGTTCTTAACTCCATATCATGCTCCTTGTGTTTTGCATTAATGGTATCAGATGCCATGTTCTGAAGATGGTATTCCTATAGTCTGTAGGCTTCTAAATGGAGTGACGGCTATTTGCCATTGCAGTTGATGGGGCAGAAGGGAGAACACAGGTGGATGGAGCCAGAGTAGAGAGGCAGTCAAAGGAAAACGTGGGCATTCATACCTATATAGGTAGGCAACCAAGCATAGACAAATGCACAAAGCAAGCAGGGAATAAGGTAGAAACCTTTGCTGAAAAAGCAGGCAACAGGGGACAGCCTGAGCCAGTGATGGGAGACTGTGCCATTTGCTCTACATGACTAACTGTCCTCAAATAACCAACTGCCGAAATACCATTGAAAAGGATATTCAAGGCCAAAGAGTATGTGCAGATAATGCACAAGGAAGATGCATGGCTAGGTTGAATTATGCGGACATGCTGCTGTGGGCACACATTGTGCTCACATACCACTAGGCAACTTTGCCTTGAGTGGAAAAAAAAATCTTGAAATTCTCCTTGTTTGTTGGATCAATCTCTGCTGTCCTTGACAACTGTCTCAGGTTCTCGCGGTACCCCCATGGAATGTGTGTCTTTTATGTTGCTCAGCACCATGTGTTTTCCTGCACCCTGCTGCTTGACTTTTCCTCCAGTGCAGCATCTCAAACTGACTGGCGCCACGGAGCCGTGCTTTGATGCACAGCCAGGAAATAGGCTAGCCTGCCTCCCCCCCCCCGATTCTGTAAATGCAGTGTATTCTGTATTATTTCAGTTCATTCCACTGAGATAAGGTCATAAACATTAATAGCCACATTATTTATAAGATTACAGTTGTAAGGCTTCTGTGCATCTCTCCTTCATGCGTACTGTCAAAACAATGCAAGATTTCAGTGGTGGAATCTGCTTTCTTTGAATTATATAAGCCAGCATACTTTTTAACCTATGTTTTCAATACCCCATTCCCTTTCTGAATTGCTAAGAAATGTGTTATTCCTCCTATGTTTAAAAATTAGAAGCCCTTAGTGAACAAAGAAATTTAAATAAAGCACTGGTTGGATTTTACAGTTAAATAACCTGTGGAGAAAATTATAATGATGTTCTGTATAATTGTTCTGGAGGGGGGAGAGAGAGAGAGAGAGAAGAGTGAGCAAGTGAACAGGCTTAAATCTATGGAAGGCATAACAGACCTAATTAATGCTTACACTATTTCTCCAGAGGAGGAGATTTTATGTAATGTAAATTGGCTGCATAGGAAATGTTCTTGTGCGTATTTTATATTTATTCATTGTTTCTTTCTACAGAGTTGTAGCGTACAGTATTTCAAAAGATAAAATGTACTCTATTTCTACGGAACAACAGCTTGTAATGTAGCATGTGACACCAGGAATAAAACTTTGATCATGCTATCTGGGATTTGATTAGTTGCCATCATATATATTGTATGGATTAATTTTAGATGGGCAGATGTGTCTGAGAGTGCATGTAAAGAAAATTAGAGTATTTGATCGTTTCCTGTTTTTCAATGCACCCGATACTTGTCTTGCTTAGGAAAAATAAAGTCCTTTGCTAGAAATAATAACAAAATCCTGTTCAAAGTTTGGAATGATATTTTAAAAAGCTAACACATTAGCTTTCATTTTTACTTCTGTTTTTTTAAAAAACTTTAATGTGCTAATGTTATTGATGAACTAATGTCATGTTGCACTATAAATATTAAAAGTGACAAAAATATCTCAGAATAATTCTTAGAAATGATTTGGAAGTAAACATTACATCCTCCCACGCACAGTATTATAGAAGGAACAATGTTGTGCTCTTATTACCTTTCAAAAGTGTTACAGGTAATGTCATTACTTGTAATGTGTTACTATCAGTCTCTGAACCAGATACATTATAGATCTGTGTCTTAGCTTTAAAAGCTCTGATTGCTCACTTCCCCATTTAGGCTCTAAATGAACATGTGGGAACTTATCTGGAAACAGTAAACAGTGTAAGTCTCTAATATGAGGGATCAGGCTGGATCTTCAAGTTACTTTGTTCAAGAACAGTAATAGTATGTATTCTCGGAGGCTTTCGTGGCTGGGATCTGATGGTTGTTGTGGGTTTTCCGGGTTCTTTGGCCGTGTTCTGAAGGTTGTTCTTCCTGACGTTTCGCCAGTCTCTGTGGCCGGCATCTTCAGCGGACTGGAGTAGGAACTCAGTCCATTCTCTGTTCAACTCTGAAGATGCCGGCCACAGAGACTGGTGAAACGTTAGGAAGAACAACCTTCAGAACACGGCCAAAGAACCCGAAAAACCCACAACGACCAGTAGTAGTATGGCTTGCCCTAGTCCTAAAATTATTTTGAGAGTGATGTTGTATTCATTTAACTGGAAAATTTGCTTATCTATCTATGCACTTATGTTTTTGTACAGCAACTAATAAGAACTAAAAATTCGGAACATTCAAAGAACTCTCACTAAAATGATTGATCTGGATGTATAGTTTTTTGACTGATTGCAAAAAAAAAAAAAAATTAATACAAATCTCTAAAAGAGCATAGAGTGATTCTGGAGTGTTGTTTTTGTTTTTCTGAGCCTACTCAGCAATACTGATTGATTTCTCCAGAGCCGCTACGTTGTACATTTTTTTTGGCTGCAGATAAAGACCTATTTTAATTGTTCCAGGTATTTGAGTTCTTCTTTTGTTCTTTTCAGACCTTACATAAATTACATTAAAATCCGGAACAATTAAAGCAAGGCAGAGGATTCCTCAAGGAGCCGGAAGTATAGAGCAGCTATCACCATTTAATAATCCAGTTTCTGAAAACTCTGCTTTTGATTTCAATGAGTACAAATTCCTGCAGTAACTATGTTTTATATCTATTGAAGGTGTGCAGTGCCATACAGAATCAAGACTTTACTGTGATTGAGGATTACTGCACTGGGCTGAAGGCTTTGCTGTATCTACAGAGCATAGAGGAGCTCCAAGAGTGGGATGGACAGAGTCCACCAACCATAAGGCATCAGAAAGGAAAACCTGTGCCCAGAATCAGTGAACTCTTAGGAAAGGTAATTTACCTCCATCTCTCTTTGTCAAATGCTAGCATACTCCTGGTCTGGAGTGAAATAGAAAATCATAGTTTTAGGGGTTTTAAAAGAAGAACTTGTCTAAGTTTACACTTACCTTCATAAGTAGAAATAAAGAACTTTCCTTATTTATATTGCCCTCCCAACCCCAGAATAAAATGCGAGACAGTGATACGGGTTAAATACGGGCCACACTTTATTAATATACATTCATATTCAAAATTGCCATTCAAAATTGCCATTCAGAAGGAGGGGACCTGCTGTAGTGCAGAAACAGTTAAATGACGTGAGTATCTAAATACTCCTAGATCAATGAAAGGATGAGTCCCGGGCCCCCAGGCTCCAGCAGTCTTAAGAATAGCAGGAACCTGGCCGGCCGCTAACAAACACTCCCAGACCTTGATCCCCCTTTATTCGAGGGTTGTTAGTCTGGAAGTGGCCCAGCACATCTTCCTGCCACAGGCACTGTAATCGCACGATCCGCAGTGCCAGGCGGTCGGATGTACTGTTGGGTTGCTTCAAATTACAGCGGGACACACTGTAAGTACCTGTTTTTTCCGCACTACCCGCCAGTGTGACCGAAGTTTTAATCCGCCAAATTGCCACAATCCTCTTCTAGCATGGGATAGGCAAAAAACTCCCCCATCCACAGGCCAGTCAGGATGAAGGCCAAAATTCCTATCTGGCCCCGTAACAGCGACCAGAATAAGTCACACTAGCAATAGGGAGGGCAGGTGTCTGCCCGAAAAGAAGAGGGTGTTCCAGAGAGGAAAGCCTCTTTAAATACCCTGGCTTTCCCCTCCCATCAAGTGAGACTAATCCATCTCGCGATATCCCGGGTGGAAGGCAAGGCCAGCTTTGCTGTTCAAGATTCAGGGACCCTCCAGCGGCTGGATCATTCTGTCTTTTTCCCTGGTGGAACCCAAGGCAGCTATTGACAACAAAAAGGTTCAACTAAAAATCACAATTCCATTATTAAAGCCATATAAAATAAAAAGGTCGCATTAAAACAAGTACACAATTAATGTCCATTTAAACCAGTTTAAAACATTTAAGAATAACAGCCAAACGACACCCATCATTCACAATTCCTTTATTGCAAATTCCTTTATTGTTTACAATACGTTGATACTACTTTTCCATTTAAATGCCCAAAAGATACTTTTTTTTGTCTCAGTCATCGCTGTTGTTTGTATTTCTGACCAGAAATAATTGGAAGATACCCCTTTCAAAAGCAATGTATTTGCATAGAAACATGAGAGGGCGGCTACTTCTGTGCTCACCCAGGAAGAGGGCAGGGCAAAGGTGCTCTGTCACAGAGTAGTGCAGCAATTAAGTCATTTACTGCTGGAGGTCTGCTGCTGGAAAAAAATGGGTGCTGGGAACACACAGATTGTCTCACACTTTGAAAAGCGCAACAGGAAAGGCAGGGAAGCCTGCTGGGTATACCCAAAGCCAAAGGTGACAAGAGCTGGTTTCCCCCAACCATGCCCCTCTTCTTCCACATTTTAGAAGATGTAGTTTTTGGTAGTATCTGGGGGTGGCGGGGATAGATAAAAAGATTGGCTGACATATATCTGTTTATTTCCTCTGGACTCCAGAAAGCTGAGTAGATTTAAACTTTTCTGAAGCCAAGCCAAATGTAAGAACCAGATTTTGGTTTTCTGTTAGTAAAACCAGTTAAGGAGTGGGACATTTCGGGGTGTGTGGAAAGGAGGGTGTGCTGTGTGTGTAAGGAAAGCTGCACTTTCTGAATGGGAGGGGAATAACTGGGGGCCATGAGTAAGTGATTGAGGAGGCTCTGTGAGTGTGTGAATTACAGGAAAAGAGCAGCAACATTTGAGAAAATGATGTCTAGGGAAAACTGAGGGCTTTCTGCACTCTTGCAAATAAAGTTATGGCTGTTCTGCATCCACAGTGGTGTTTAGTAGCAACACATGAATTGAAAAATGTGCATTACTGTTTTGACATGAAGCAACTTGCATTCTGTGTTGAGACATTCATTCTATTTTTTAGTTCAGTTGTAATGATCAAACAGCCGAATAAGTCTTTTTGCTGGGAGCATAGGCCTATTCTGACCAACCTCTTCAAAGAGGTTGCCCTGTTACTCTGTTTCAGAATAAAAAAGAAGTCTTGTAGCACATTAGAGACACACCTATCTCACAGAGACAGTCATGTGCATCACCTTTCTAGCACAGGGGAACTATCTGTGTTTCCTGCTAGAGGTAGGTGCTTGTGCACAACCTCTTATGGGTTTTATGTGGGAATCTCACATTCAAATAGTGTAGGGTGAAATGGTTTCAGAGTGCCATATATTCCAAGTTCAGCCCTTGATATCTGCTGTTCAGAATATCTCAGGAGTCAAGGACCAGTTGCCATTAAAAAAAAAACAGTTATTATGCTTTGCCTAGGACACTATGTACTCTGTGTTTGCCCATTTTCAAGAAACAAGTCTTCCCAGAACACATAACAAGACAATCATGATTACTTGCTGGAAAACATGGACGGCACTTATCTCCAGCTGGTAGGCTTCCCATGGTCGCCACACTGGCTTCTTTGTGAATGGAATTTTGGACTAGATAAAGCTTCTCCAAGACTGTTTGTATTATGTGCTTAGCCTGCTTCCTTTGGCCTTGGCTCTATTCTCCTGAAGGACAGGTTGCTGTCTGTGTAACAGAGCTCACCCCCTCAATAACACATTTTCCAAATGTGCAAGAAATCAGTAGGAGTAAATATGGATTATCTAGTCAAGATGGTAAAATGTCTTCAAAAGGTACTTGGAGAAAAACAGGTACAGTACAAGATTAGGTTTATTGAGAAAACATGGCAGACACACAACCCCAGAGATGGGATTAAAGAGTGATTCTCCTCATAGAAAAGAGAGGATCATATTTCACTGCTTGAGCCTCCTTTCTCTATGTATTAGACTGCAGATTCAGCCTCTAACATCTCTAATTAAAAGTATTAAAATATTTGCATTGAAAAATACCTTTAAAATCAATATATTTATTGTTTCCCTCACATCAAGATACTGGGGTGGATAACTATCATTAAGAAGGTTTCCAGTTACATTGATTAAACTCCACCTTGTTCTCTCCCGCCTATGACCGGGTTGAATAAAATAGCTTTACAGTGTTTCCAGAAATTTCTTTGGTTTCAAAGACACGTGCAGCGTCATGAGGCAAAAGCATCCTGGACTGATGAGAGTAGGCTGGGCTCTTCAAATTGCCGTCAACATTGGAATTTTTTTTTACAAAAAAAAAAAAACACCTGTTAAAAAAGAACAAAATAGCAAGGGAAAAGGTTCTTGCCCAGTCATATTGCAACTGCAGTAGCATTTTACTTGCCTGGATTTGTGGTTGTGTCATACAGTCTGAAGTGGTATACATTCTAGCCCGATTCAAGTATTCAGGCAAAACCACATGTTCAGAGCAAAGGTCCATGTAACCCTCTGTGTTCCGCCTAACATGTTTATAGCATTTCCATGATCCAACTACTCTGAGAAGCAAGGGCTGCCGATCACAGAAATACTGTTAAGTGACTTCAGGTGAATTTCCAAGCTAAACGCCTGAACCAGGCCATCTGCCCTCTCAGCATTCCACCAGCTGATTAAATTTTGCTGCTACAGACACAATGGCTGAAATCTAGCAGCATGTTGCAACTAGACTAGGCCCACTGAATCCATGGGGATTTGATGAGTCAACCTCTCGGCAGGTTCCACTTATTCAGTGGGCATGGTCTAGTAACGGCATCAGTAGAACCAGAGGTTGAGAGTTCAATTCTCCACTGTGCCTCCTTGTCAGGGGCTGGACTTAATTATCCATAGGGTCCCTTCCAGCTCTGCAGTTCTAAGGTTATTTAAGGTTATTATAATACTGCATTTCAGTCATAAATGGGTACTCTGAGACTCTTAAGTAAAGAGTTGTCCCTTGCAGCCATGAGTGGGAACACAGCATGCTAAAGAGGGCAATTTGAATCAGTCTTAAAGGTCACTGTATGATATACAAGTAAAGACAGTATCCAAGATATTGTAGAGTTAGTCCTTTTCAAGCTGCATAGTTCACCTTCAGTTGAGATGCGAATTTGACTTTGTATAAGGCAGGTCCTTATTTCTTTGCAGTTTCCCTATTAGTCAGTTTATTAATGTCTTTGAAAATGTCATACCAATTAAACAGATTTAAAGTTTGGGTGATATCCTTATGATTTAAATGTTGCATCTGACCCCAGAAAGGATCTCCACCTCCCATTCGCTCATCTGGTAGTGCTGAGAACCCAAAATCCAGTCCTCTATAGCCATGTAGGTATTCTCTCCACGTAGCTGCCATGCTTAAGCATTCCCAATTTGCAATAGGATTCCTTGGGGACCCTTGCCAGCTGGAATAAGTTACAGCAGCTCAGGGTGACTTTTGCTTTCATAGAGAGGAGAGCCATGGTTAGAACCAGCTTTTTAATTTGCTCCCCGGCGGCTTTTGCTTCCCCCACTGCTCAGACTAGATTTTCAGCAGCAAGCCCGGGCTTTTGTTTCTGGCTTGCAGAAGAGATTTGCTTTGAACAGTGCTTTCAGTTATACATCATGCCTATTGATTATCCTTTGAAAAATCTAATATAACATGGTTGAAAATGTTGTATAAAGCCAAGATTTACAAAAGAATAGGATTTGGCACA
This sequence comes from Pogona vitticeps, assembly GCF_051106095.1. Lineage (NCBI taxonomy): Eukaryota > Metazoa > Chordata > Lepidosauria > Squamata > Agamidae > Pogona > Pogona vitticeps. The sequence goes on from NC_135786.1 coordinate 93,999,591, forward strand.
TCAAGATACCTCCAGATCTTTGCTTATCATTGCTGAATACTGGAGTTCTTTTCAGTCAGAGGTTAAAGAAGGTTTCTTTGTTCTCTGTGAAGCTCTGAAAATTATAACATTACCTTTTGATTGTAAAGACAATCCTATCGCTAAGCTCTAGAGAATACAGTATTTCTGAAGGGGATTTTTTTATTATTATTATTATTTTTAAAACTAAGCTGTATTTGTTCCAGCTACTATTTCTGTGTGGCTAACCTCAGGTTCAGGAGGTTAGTACCAACTTTCTTCTCTCTCCACACTCTTTCTCCTCAGAAGTATTTTTGGAGCCAAAGGTTGGGAGTTCAATTCCCCACTGTGCCTTCTAGGGGAACAGCTAGCCTGTGCAGCCTTGGGCAAGCTGCGCAGTCCCAGGGCATCCCCAGAAGAAGGAAATGGTAAACACTTCTGTGTATTCTTTACATAGAAAATCCTGGAAAGTCAAAATTGACTTGATGGCGCTCGACTATTATTATTATTATTATTATATACTTCATTGACATTCCATTAATACAGTGCACTAAAGACTTCCAGATTTTCAGCTTTTGTATTATGCTAAATACGCATTGTGTGAGGCTATTTCACTAGGTTTCTGAATACAAAGACAAATTCCAATTTTTTAATTTTCCCATCTTGTCACTATACTGATAATTAGCTCTTTATATTACGTGACATCTGGTTTTTTTTAAAAAAAATACAACAATAACATTTATAATCCACAGGAATCATAATTTGAAACTGATCTCATAAAAGAATGTCATGGGGTGGGGGTGGGGGTAAGAATCCCACAATTCAAAGACAGATGGTTATATCAGAAGTTAAGAAAAAGTGGAAGAGCAAAAGATCTTGAACAATAGTTCAGTACTCTGACTTTGTTTTGAAGACAATCAGTTGCAAACACTAAAATGTTTAATGGATGGGAATGGAAGAAACGTGAACTGGTATCCCTTCCTGCCACCCTATACCCAACACCAATTGATGCAGGGGTGACAACACTGTTGGCCCATTTTGACTCTTTCCCCTGCTCTCTCCCATACTGGTTCCTTGCAGCCACTGAGCACAAGGTCAAAAGGTATCATGAGCATGGTCACCTGAATCAAAGAACTCTTGCACAGCCTTGGTTTCTAAATCACCAACTTCAGTTCCAAGATCGCATAAGCCAAAGCAGTCCTGTTGTGATAATCACTCCTGCTCAATTTCAAAACCGTCACACTGAAAGAGACATCATGCCAATTGCTCATGCCTGGCTTCAAAATTGCCTCTATGGCATTAGCATTGGCCTCTCCATGTTGGCTGCTCCGGCTCAGTCTCCACTGTGGGATCGCCGAAATTATAGGGATATCTGCAGACATCTCATCACACTGAGTATTCTCCATCTCAGTCCATTTCCAAAACCCCACTACAGGTATCTATAACCAAGCACCATTGCAGGTCTCACCAGGCCAAATCAGCAGCAACAAAGACTAAACATGAAGCCTCCTTGATATCAAAGTCATCAGTTTTGATGGATCACAGGCATGCTTTGCCTCAGCTTCTTCCTTGGCATTGAGGTTCCCAATGCCACAACCAATCTCAGGCAGAGCAGAGGGAGAGCTTCAGTCTTCTCAGTTGGCCAAGCATACTTGAGCTAAGGATCTCGGCACCAGTCATCTGTTCCAAACAAGGATTTTTCTATTCTAACTGAACTGAATAAAGCAGCAAACACTAAACACCAGCATTGCACTCTTGGTTCTGATGGAGCATGACTTCAAGAATCCTCCATAAAGAAACACAAAACTACAGTACTTAGGTACTTACCATATCAGCCTTTTGATCCTTGCAAAAGGTGATAAAGACATTATTATTAACAGTTTCCACTCTGACGATTCTGTTTCTGACAAGGACTTCTCTGATGACTCATCATCCATGCTGGTGACAACTCCAGAGTCAGGTGTGGGGAATAACTATCCCCTCCCCCTCTGAAGACTTCCCTTCCTACTCAGATCTAGTTCTTTGTATGGAAATCCAGCAGCCACATCCACCGAGATCAGGTCAAATCAACAAAAGCTCTTCTCCTGTGTTCACATTCGTCTGCTTTCTTCCCTCCTGGAGCTGGTTAAAGAATTGTAGCAGAAGCCATCTGCTTTGCCCCCAACACTGAGGCAAGTAGAAAATCTCTGCAAAATATGTAACAAGGAAGCAACCTTCCTTCTCAAAAATCCTTAGCCTAAATTGTTGAGACATCACAGACCAGAGTCAAGGGTCACCACAAGACAGCCCCAAATAACAGAGAGGGATGGGAAACGGGCATGATCAAGAGAAAGAATCAGGAAGGAATCAGGGTCATGATCTACCAAGCATCTCATCCTTGATAAATTCCAGCCTCTCCTAAACAATCTGGCTGAGGACAATGGGGTATTGGCTCTCAATTTCCAACAAGACCCCATGGCCCTTGCAACTGAGGGCACACAGCCCATCATGTCATAGACTGTGCAGCAGTAGAACTTGGATATTATCCGTGGTTGAGATCGGTAGGTTTCTTCACAATCATGCATAGAATGATTGCATAGAATTACCTTTTCATGGTGACAGGCTCTTTAATGAGAGAACAGATGATATAATGGACAATTTCTACAAGAAAAGGAATACAGCAAAATCCATGGTTTTTTCATCACAATCCCATCAGAAATCTTACTCACCCCACTGGAGAGGCACTTAGCTTTCATATTCCACCAGATACTCTTCTGACAGACAAAAGCATTCAGCTGCAACCTCTTTTCAATACTTCAGGCAGCCTGTGCAGAAATCCAATACAGGTCCACCAATATCTCAAAACATTCTGATAAAAAATCCAACCAGCAGCTTTGACTTTGCACATGCCAAGATCCACAGCCTTCCATCTTTCCATCAAAACAACATTACTGTCCTAGTACCATATATCAACACCTGGCACACTGTCACCAAGAACGACTGAATCTTGGCCATAGTCTAGCAGGTCTATATCTTAGAGTTTACATCCCTCCCTACAATAGGCCACTTCAGAGCTACAGCACCATCTCAAGTTCTGCATGAGGAGATAGCCACACTTCCCCAGAAAGATGCTATGTAGAGGATCCCCCTCAAGTCCCAGGATGATGGTTTCTATTCTTGTTACTTTACTGTCTCAAAAAAGGACAGTGTAAACTCATACATAAAGATGAAGAGATTAAGGATGGTGATGCTAGAGACAACTTTGCCATTTCTCAAAAAAGGAGACTGGTTTGCTTTGATAGATCTAAAGGACATTTACTTCCATATTACTATTTGTTTGGACCATTCACATTTCCTGTGCTTCGCCATGGATGACAAGATGTACAAATCCAAGTGTTCCATTTTGGTCAATCAACAGCACCCAGAGTATTTATGAAGTGTATGGCATCAGTCAATGCATTTCTCAGAATACATGGCATAATCATATTTCCATATACAGGTGATTGGTTAATTGTTGAAGACTCAGTGAGCTAGGTGAAGAAAGAGATAGCTTTCAGCCTATGTCTCTTATCAGATGTTGGCCTCGTTGTCAACTTAGAAAAGTCATATTTGAGACCAGATCAAAAATATAATATATAAGAGTCATACAGAATTCCATATGTCAAAGCATTCTCTATCTAGCTTATCTATCTCAGGACAGGATAGGCAAGCTTCTGGAGTTGACAAACAAATCCAAACTGAATGCATTAGTCATAGCACATGTGACCCGAAAGTTTCATAAGGACAAAGTGTCACTGTTCTCCAATTTTTCTTTCATACCCAAAGCGGTCTTTGATTTTCACCTAAATCAGCCTTTGGTGCTTCCTAGGGTGTTTTTTTTTTTCCAGTCAATTCCCAGTGTGGTGTAGTCGACAGAGTGATGGACTAGAAATCCAGAGAACAGGGTTCAAATCCTCACTTGGCCATGGAAACTCACTGTGGGAGTGAAACAGACAAAATCACTCCTTAAATCCCTCACTTAGTTTGAAAACTCTTTTTGGGTCACAATAAGTTGATTTTGACTAGACAGCACGGAACACACACACACACACACACACACACACACACACACACACACACACACACACACACACACACACACACACACACACACACACACACACACACACACACACACACACACACACACTTTTTTCCATCACCTGCTTTGTAGCTGGAAAAGTCACTTCACACTCTGGATGTCTGCAGGGCATTAGCCTTTTACATCTCCAAAATGAGAGACTTCTGAAAATCTACCAAACTCTTTGTTACTTACCAAGGATCAAAGAAGGGTGAACATATTGCATCTCAGAGATTGTCTAAATGGATAGTTGGCAGGCTCACATTATATTATCACCTAGCAAAAAAGCTATTACCCAGTTCTTTAAAGGTGCACTCTCTCAGAGAAGTTGCTGTGTCAATGGCACTTCTTTAAGGAGTACAACTCCAGCTCGGTCACAGCCTTCAATGATCATCAAACATTATAGGCGAGATGTCAGGGCTAGCTGGATCTGCATCCTCTGTTGGTGTGACATCCCACCAGCTGGTAAGCGAGCTTGCCAGTCACCTATATGTGTGGTTCACAGAGACCATGAAGGAGAAAGACTGGTTGTTTCTCTGTTACTGTAGTTCTTTGAATGGTCATCTGTGAATTCACGTAACCCATCCATCCTCCCCTCAATCTGCCACGCAGCTCCTGTTTCTATATCAGTAGTGGACTAGGGGATGGAAGACTAAATACAAGGTGGGGAATATGCGTGGTGGGGAGGGTGTGTCTTAACACTTTCCTTCAGCTCTAAAAGGTTCCAGGGACATTTGCACAGGTGCAAAAAGAAACATATGTGTGAATTCAGATGGCCACTCAAAAAACTTGAGTTACAGGTAAGCAACCTGTTCATTTCATCTGCCATGTGAGCTTATATTCAAAATAATTGAAGCTCCAGCATTAATAGGTACAGTACTTGTAGTATAAAAATATTAGTAGAGATAGTATAAAATATAATGGTTTACTGGCTAGTTTACCACATACCAGTGTTCTTAATCCAAGCAGGTGGATTATTGTTGTTGTTATTAATGGCCAACCTTATTTGCATGATATTTAAATTTTCATATACTCCAAATAGTATGGATTTTCCACATTATGTAGATATAGCATTATGTTTTATAAATTGTGAAAAAAGTAAAAAAATATAAAGGAGGGCTTCTCTACTATCACAACCTACGTTTGTCACCAGTGAGAAGGCTGGGAAAATTAGGAGCAATCCCAATCACACAAAATAAATTGCAGCCATATTGCTGTGCCAGAAAGGAGCAGAACAGCTCACAAAAGGAGTGGGATGGATCACTCTTACTTAACATACATGGGCCCCCTGGAAAATAGAGCAAACCAAATCACACCAAAAGAAAACCAAACACTGAGCTATATGCTCATCTGAGAGCCCTTTCTGTAAAGACCAAATGGTGCCACAAGTATAGCAATCCTATATCTTTGATTTACATAGCTCAGAAATCCTGTTAAATTGAGGAGGGGTTTAGTCATTCACTACTGAGATGTCAAGGCCAAAGCAAAGCTCTCTGAATAGTTTACAACTTAAATATGCAGGCTACACATTCCACACACACCCAAGAGCTGGGTACTCAATTTACCAACCTTTGAAGGATGGAAGACTGAATGAACCTTGAGCCAGCTACCTGGAACTGAACCTCAGGTTGTGAGCAGAGTTTTGGCTGCAGTACATTAGTTTTAACAACTGTGCCATGGAAAACAATTAGCCTGAACAGTGACTGCACATTTTATCTTATCTCTCCAATTCTAGAAGGGCTAGAGAATTATTTAGGAAGGAAGGAAGGAAGGAAGGAAGGAAGGAAGGAAGGAAGGAAGGAAGGAAGGAAGGAAGGAAGGAAGGAAGGAAGGAAGGAAGGGAGGAAGGGAGGGAGGGAGGGAGGGAGGTAACTTAAAGTTTGACCCCGGTGATGGGCTAGTAAGACCCCAGATGTCATGTCCAAAGTCTTAGCAAAAACTGGCCAACTTTATTTATTTATTTATTTATTTATTTATTTATTTATTTATTTATTTATACATACATACATACATACATACATACATACATACATACATACATACATACATACATACATACATACATACATACATACATACATACATACATACATACATACATACATACCCCGCCCATCTAGGCACAAGTCTACTCTGGGTGGCTAACAATAAAAATGAAATAAAAACAGTATAATAAAATGAAAAGCAACAATAGTAATATGGTTCAAGATGGGGAAAAATAAAAATACAGTGGTGCCTCGCATAACGATGTTAATTGGTTCCATTAAAAACATTGTTATGTGAAAACATCGTTAAGCGAAACACCATTTCCCATAGGAATGCATTGAAAACCGGTTAATCCATTCCAAAAGGAGCCTATTCAATACATTTCAATGGTGAAAAAAAATCACCAAAAATTCAAAAAGACTCAGAACGAAGCCAAATTACTTTAACGAAGGTTTTATTAGGTGCACTAACAATTCCAAGCATTTTAAACATTTTTTAAACATTTTATAATATTTTTAAAATAGCAAAAACAGGGCTGTCAAAAAAAAAACGTTAAGCGAAACAGGGGACCTAAAACTGTCATTGTTAAGTGAAGCAAGGTCCCAAACATCGTTATGCGAAAATCCCCCATAGGAAACATCGTTAGGTGAGGTGGCAAAATTTCCAGCAAAGGCCATCGTTATGTGAATTCATCGTTGAGCGAGGCACTCGTTAAGCGAGGCACCACTGTAATCAAGTGATGACAGGAGGGAAAGCCTGCCTAAAGAGCCAGGTCTTAAGTTGCCTCTTAAAAACACCCAGCGAGGGAGCCAGACAGATCTCTGAGGGCAGACTGTTCAGATGGACCCCAAGCTGCAAACCTCACTCTTCACAGTGAGAGTCACTCCTCCAAAGGAGAGGGAGTTTCCCAAACCACCAAGGGAGGGGCCACCCACCCTCAGGACCTCTGTCTTATCCGGGTTCAGCCTCAGTCCATTTTCCTGCATCCATTGCAGTACAGCCTCCAGGTAGCGCTGAAGGGATGGAACAGCATCCACTGTGGTTGGAGAAAAGCTGATGTAGAGCTGAGTGTCATCAGCATACTGATGGCATGAAGCCCCACACTCCCTGATGACCCCACGCAGTGGCCTCATGTAGATATTAAACAGTATTCGGGAGGTAATCAAGCCCTGCAGAACCCCACAATTGAGGCTCCACGGGGCCAAAACACTCTCCCCAAGCTGTACTCTCTGAGGACAGTCCTCCAAGAAGGAACAGAGTCAGGCAAGTGCCAGACCACCAATTCCCAGCTCGGAGAGCCTCCCCAGGAGGATACCGTGGTTGACGGTATCGAAGGTGGCTAAGATATCAAGGAGGACCAACAAAGACATTTTGCCCCTGTCAGCCTCCCTCAGCAGGTCATCAAACAGGGCAACCAGTGCCGTTTCCATACCATGGCACAGCCTGAAGCCCAACTCGAATGGATCCAGGGCATTGGTTTCATCCAAAAGAGCCTGGAGCTGGTCAGCCACCACCCTCTCTACCAGTTTGCTAAGGAAAGAAACACTGACGATGGGCCTATAATTGCTGATGTTGTCCGCCGCCAAAACCCATTAATTATTGCTGTGGCCCATTCAGTTGGTGTAGGCCTGGCTGCTTTGATTAGCCAGGCCAGGCAAGGGTCAAGGGAGGAGGTGGTGGCACGACAGCGGTCAAGCTCTTTGTCCACCATATCTGGCATCACAGGCTGAAAGAGATCAAGTCTCACCTGGCAAGGCAAAGCGCTGGACATCTCTGCTCACTCTACTGTATTTAAAAAAGGAGAGAGCTCCTGGCGTATGGCCTCCATTTTAGATTTTAAAAATGCTGCAAATTGGTCAGGTGAAATACTAGTAGGATGCCCATCACTTAGACCAATTCCGGATAGATCGGGAACTATATGGATAAGTTCCGCTTTCTGATTTGAAACTTTGCTTATCTGGACAGCGAAGTGAGCTCGACTAGCAACCCTCACCTTAGTAAGGTAATGGTTAGTCGCGATCCTGACAGCTTTTCTGATTATAATCTGTTGAGTTCTGTGTCCAATAGCACTCTAGCCTTCTCCTGTTTTGCTTCATAGCTCGCAGCTCCTGGTTAAACCAGGGCGCTGGCCGAACTTTGCAATGGAGAGGACATTTAGGAGCGATCGTGTCAACAGCCAGCAAGCCAGCCATCAACCAGATCCTCGACAGGAGTGCCAGTCAGATCAGCCGGAATCCCTCTCATGGGATCCTGGAATCTTATAGGATCCAGTAGCCTTCGAGGGCGGAACACTAAAATAGGTCTTTGCTCCCTGCAGGGAGGGAGAGCCACTGAGATGTTACATTTCATTAGGTGGTGAGCTGACTATGGCAAGGGAACTGACACAAGGTCAGTTACGATCAGACAACACTCAATCTGCCCAGTGGAGAACACCAGGTCTAGCATGTGACCACCCACGTGGGTGGGGCCATTAACATGTTGGGACGTGTCCAAGGAAGCCATGGTTTCCAAAAACTCAAGAGCCGGACCAGAAACCTCCACCTCCGCATGGATGTTGAAATCCCCCAAGATCAGAGGCCTCGGGATTCCAACAGTGGTGTGGAGACAAAGTCCGCCAGCTCCGGTAAGGAAATGGCTGGGTCACAGAGAGCATGGTAACCCAGCAAGACCCCAATACAATCCCTGGCCCCAATATGGCATCAGCAATCAGAGCAATGATTTTTAATGTGGTAGAAACAGATTTAATACCATGCTCATCTTATGGGAGTAAGGGTACTACACCCACATGTTGTTCATCACCTACTGCTGTCAGAATCCTGTGTGGAAAAGCAGGTGTATCTTGGCATGTTAATCTCCGATTTAAAATTCTCACATATGTACATGATTTTTCTAATCTAGTGTTAACAACATTTACTCAAAAGTGTGTCCTAACTATTTCAGAAGTTATAAATTGGGCTGAATGGAATCCTTGTAATCTAGAAAGACCTCAGTGTTGGGGAACACAAGTGGTGTGTGTGTGTGTGATGTTGCATTCATGTCAGATGGCCTTCCCCCAGGTATCTGGGTCTGGAGTGAATTTGTTATGTACATATGCCACTGCAACAGTGGAATGTACCAGTGATTTGCTTCACGTTCTCTATGAATTTGGAATGTTTTGCCAGCGCCCAGTCACAGGAAACATTTAACAGATGTCACTCAAATTTCTGTTCTTTGTTAATGTGACCCAGCAACATTGGTCATTTGCTAGGAAAGGCTGAACAAAAACTTTGACTAAATTTTCAAACCCACAGCTGTGTACCCTGAGGTTTCGAGACTTGACAGATTAGTTACACCTAACCATAAAATAATGATTTCTGTCTGTTTAATCTTCTATAAAGTTCTTGACTGTTTCCAGTCAAAGGTTCTGATTACACATGCATGAACTGATTGATCTGAAAAACTTCTTAGAACACTGGCCTTTAAAAGAAAAGGGTGTATCAGAGTTAAATTAAAAACTGGGATTGAATTTTATTTTTATTTATATTTCATTATTTTTGATGCTTTGTGGCTCCTGGAAAATCTGATAGAGATTTTTTTTTTAATTTCCTCTTTGTAGACAACTGCTCTGTTGTACATCTAGCTAATTTAGATGTTTCAGTTACGGATAAGATTAAGATAGGACTTTGCTGGTGTCCAGAAGTACTTTGTGATAACTGTTATAAGGTGCTGACAGTCTAGTAGAAAGAGATGGTAAGGAGGGTTTTAGAAACTCTGCAGAATAGCCTACAGGTTTGCTATCAAAATATGGCTTGATGAAATATATGTTATCTTGTGTCCCTCCTCGATCTTCCCCATAAACCTTGTTAACTGGCTGGCTGGCTTAGTGAGCTGGAAGGGGTCAGGAGGTTGATTCCTCGCTGTACCACCCTGCAACAGAAGCCTGTATGGGGCCACAGGTAGGCTTTTTTCTTTTAGACTCCTAGAATTCTCTAAGGATGCCCCTCTCACCTGGAACAGGGACTACCTCCAAGGCTGCATTACCTTCTTTGCTCTTGGATCCCTGTTGTTATTGGGGGGGGGGTTGCTATGAAGATTCCTAGAAGTCTATTCTTGCTGCCTATTAGACTCTATAGAGGGCATCTCCCAAATAACTACAATTCCCAGCAAGCAGCATTGTGACTTTCTTTTCTCAGAATTAAGAGGAAGTCAAATCCAGAGAAAGCTATGCAGTTTCAGAGATAGGCTGTGCTTCAGGTGAGTGGAATTTCTTTCTTTCTTTCTTTCTTTCTTTCTTTCTTTCTTTCTTTCTTTCTTTCTTTCTTTCTTTCTTTCTTTCTTTCTTTCTTTCTTTCTTTCTTTCTTTCTTTCTTTCTTTAACTTGCATACCACTCCCCACTAGTGCCAAAGCAATAATCTGGGTGGTTTACAATAAGAAACAAACCAAAACAAATTGAAATGAAAACTATTTAACCAAAAAAACACTAGATGACACAAACTATAGAACAACAAAATTGTGGACAGCTAGAGTCAATGTGAAAAGCCACCCTGAAAAGCCATGTTTTTAGTTGCCTCCTGAATATCCATAGGCAAAGCTCCCCCAGAAAATGGTTTCACGAAGTTGGGGCAACTGCGAAGAAAGCCCTATTTGTAGTAGATGACTCGCAGACAAGGGATAATAAGATAGTTGTTGGAATTCCTGTCCTCTGAAGATGCCGGCCTCAGAGACTGGTGAAACATTAGGAAGAAAAACCTCCAGAAGATGGCCAAACAGCCCTAAAAACCTACAACGACCATCAGATCCCAGCCGTGAAAGCCTTCAATAATAAGATCTCTTATAGGACATAGGATGAATAAGAGTTCATAAAAGAGGCCAGATACGAATAGGGAGAATACAAGTTGGTCTGGCTAGTGGCCAAGAAAACAGACTCTGCTCTACCCCAGAGACATGAGTAAACTGTTGAGCTGCCCTATTTTCAAGATAATTGCCCTATTCTGAATTGCCTCTGAGCTCAGACGTTACCACATTTCCTTAGCTCTGTCACAATCCCTTCTTACTAATCTTTCTCTGTCTATCTCCCCATTTGACTGTGTGCATGAAAAGCATCATAAGACAGAAGTCCTTGACCGGTTGGTAGGCCATGACAACTAGAGAGTAGAGCAAGCCCTAGATCATATGCTTAACTCACACACTGTGGAGCTGCCCGTCAAAGAATCAGGTAGCTATAAGAAACAGAGCAATTTTTGTAGTTGTCCCCACCCTCTCTTGAAGACTGTCTTGAAATTGCAGGAAGGAACCCAATTTCTTTTGAAAAACAAAATCCTAACAGAAGAAAACAGCATGAAAAAAAGCATGGGTGGATATGTAGTTTCACAGTTTGTATAGAAAAAAATATTTTTCCTACATTTGATTATGTGTAGTTGTTATCTGATGCTGTCAATAGCCATATTCAGGCATTACCCACCCTGGAACAATGACATGGTTGGAAGGGAGGACCAACCCCTAACCCCTCTATCACTACATTCTTCAAAGTTATAATGCTGGGTCTGAAAAAGAGAGATTCCTGCTTGTGTTTAGATTCTGGTAGCACTGGACATTCTTGGTCATCTGCAGAATCTACACACTCTTCTCCTTTTCAGACCCAGTACTGTAACCTCCTTTTCAGACGCAGTACTGTAACCATGAAGAATATGATGCTGGAGTGGCAGGGGTAAGCACTCCCCACTTAAGTGTGTTCACAGGACTGAGATGAGTAACACCTGAATAGGGCTTGTTTCCTGCAGGGATCTTTCACTGTTTGATCTTTCTCTGAGCTTCTGAAATTATATCCAAACAATGGACTTTTGTCAGTTGTTGGTAACCAAAATGGCCATGTGAACAAGCTTTTTAAGTAATCTCATCTGACACAGAGCATGAATATCAGGTAGACTGTGATTATCTTTTTGACCTCCCACCCCATCCCACTGGCAGGTATTAATTATAAAACAGTCAGAAATGAATATAGGCATGGTATTAGTTTAGGCTTACAGTATGAATGTTTTCAATTAATTGCATAGTGCTTCAAACTGATCTAAGTGTTGCAAATATTAATCAAGATACAGAAGTCAAAGCTTTTTTTAAAATGATGTGGGATATATTAATTTCTATACTAGACTTTTTACTGTATTTTTGTCAATTAATGATGGGGAGAATACCTTGGGTCGTCAAATCAAATGTACAATGATGCCTCGCTTTACGAGTGCTCCATTTGACAACGAAATCGCATTACGTTGAAGATTTTGCGATTGCAAAAGCGATCGCAAAACGATGTTCCCTATGGGGGAATTTCGCTTTGCGATGATCGGTTCCCTGTTTCAGTAACCGATCAACGCAAAGCGACGATTTTCGGCCAGCTGATCGGCGGTTTCAAAATGGCCGCCATGTGAAAAACATGGCCACCCACTGTTTTCTGGCATGGATTCCTCGCTGCACGGGCAGTGAAAATGGGCGCGTTATGGAGAATCTTCACTGGACGGTGAGTTTTAAGCCCATAGGAACGCATTAATTGGGTTTTAATGCGTTTCTGTGGGCTTTTTAAAATTGCATGACGACGTTTTCGTTCGACAGCGATTTTTGCGGAACGAATTAACGTCGTCATGTGAGGCACCACTGTATAGTGTAAACTTTCGAAGAGTTTATCATTTTTGAGAGAACTGAAAAATCCAGCTCTGCATGCCAGAGATGTTCTTACCACCTATCACTTTGTGCCAGAGGGCTGGTTTGGTTCTATTATTGTTCTTTTGCCTTTAAAATTGAAGTAAGCATCCTTGCTGCTTTATTGATTTTGAGCAGTGCAGCTTGAGCTAAATAAATAAATAAATAAATAGAATGTTGAAGGGCAAGCCACACATTATGTGCAATGACACTTGGAAGGAAGGAAGGAAGGAAGGAAGGAAGGAAGGAAGGAAGGAAGGAAGGAAGGAAGGAAGGAAGGACAACTGTATCTCTCAGTGAAAAAATTGTGGGGAGCACCTTACCCTTTACTTGCCAGTTGTTCCTCCTGAAAGTATGTCCCCTAGTTGCTTAGAGGCGGAGCTGAGAGAGATGCTATAAGAGGTGGAGCCTGAGTCAGTCAGGGAGTTAGTGAGAGAAATGTAAGAGTCAGGCAGGAGAGAAAAGACAGACAGAGTAATAGAGTGTGTAGTTTGGGAAATTTAGATGTGATTAGCTACTGAAGATATTTATGAATCTCTTTAATCAATAAACCAAAGTTTTATTTAAAAGAACTTGAAGTGTGGACCTGAATCTTTCTAAAGTAATGGTGATTTAGAGATCACCTGGTGGCAGCAAGTGTAAAAGAAGAGAGTGTTTGCCTTTGTGTTCTCTGAGGCTTGAAGGTCAAGCAAAGGGGCACGAGGGTGGACGCCACACTTCCCAACTTCAGATTTTCAAGTGTGTGTTTTGGCCAGAGCATGGAAATGCTACATTCCCTGCTAACTAAGAGATTCTGGGAAGAGCATTCAAAAAATGTAACTATCCCAAGTTCTAGTAAGTGTGCAACGAGAAGCAGCCGTGTGAGAGGGTGAGTGGAAAGCAGGAAGGTTGCACTACTCATACCCTGCCCATCTCTGTTCGTAAATAGTGGGGCCACCCAACATTTCAGTTAAGTTTTTAGAAGAGCAATGGCTTCATTACACATGTGTTATTCATAAGTATTCATTACTTATTGTGTGTGAGAGAGAGACAGTAAGAGTGAGTTAGTGACTGAGTGAGAGAGATTCAGAGCAAATCACAGATATATATATATTTATTATAAATATATTGCAAATGTTTACGAAATAATTAATTATAAGCAGATAGCAAAATGGTAAGATGCTTGTATTCAGTTTTTGTCCCCACTTTGTCTCTTTGACAGGGGCTGGACTCAAATGATCCACAGAGTACCCTTTCAGGAACAAACTTAAAACCTGGCTATTTGGGCAGGCTTTCCCTCCTGCCATATCTTAATTTCTTATACTTTTACCACCTTGGATCTGTAATATATGTTTTTGGTTTTATTGTTTTTAAAATTTGTAAACCGCCCAGAGTAGACCTTTGATCTAGATGGGTGGGATAGAAATCAGATAAATAAATAAATACCTTCCAGCTCTGGAATTCTGTGATGATGATGATGCAACTGTAGTGATAAGTTGATTGGGTGGGATATTGCTCAATTTAAGCAAAGAAGAAAATGAAATTCAGGCAACTTCCATGACATTTGAGCAATAATACAGCCATTTTGAACCAGACCACTTGGTAAAATGGTTGATGGTATTCAGGCTCCATGTGATGCAGAGTCCCTGAGTCTCAAAACACATTTTCCACTTACTATAACATCATGCTTGAGTACATCCATTTCAGAAATATCTGAAACATCAATCTCTTTGCTGGGGCAGATCAAATACTTAATCATAGGGATGTTTGATCCATATGAAAATATTCTCATTGGATGTCCTTTCTACCTGTTCTACATATGGCAGGGATAAGCATATCTAAGAGGTGGGGACCCTTTGGTCTCCAGGTGTTTTGGACTTTAGTTCCCAGCATAGCCATAGTCAAAAACATCTGGAGGGCCAGAAATTCTCCCTCCCTAGTCCTAACCCATGTAACTGGGCTACCTGGAACCTGTATATCTAGGCTATTGTGAACTTTCCCTAACTAGGATCTTTACAGAGGCTGTGGATTGTTGTAAACTCTTATTTTGGTGACAGCTAAGCAATTTGGAATGGAAACTCCTTCAGCTAGGTATTCTAAGGTGATTGTGGGATAAGTATAAATGATTTAATCTCTGTGTCTCTTTGTAATATGCTGCATGTTACATTTCTTGTTTGCACAAGTTTAAGGCCTTGTGTTGTTCTTTTCTAGCTAACAAACAGAGCCCTGAAATATTTATCAGAAATATATTCCGGTTAACTCTTTAGCTCTGAAAGTCTGAGTGCATTTGCTGCCGGCATTGGACACTGTGCCAGAAAAATCCAGCTCCTGATGCAAAAGGATTTAAAAATAAGTCAAGCGCTGCCAAAAATACATATTTCTTTTTTGTACTCTCCAGTTTGTTTTACTTACAACAACGGCCTGGTCATACCCTGCAGCATGCATTCATTACAGTGATCTTTGAGTGGCAGATGCAAAGTAATAGGATGCATATTTTAGTGCTTATTATAATATCCTGTCCAAAAACAACTTGACAAATCTGTGATTTCGACAGTGTCTCATTTTGCTGGCTGCAGTGCTCTGTGATTGCCTGGTCCACGTGGCTTCCAGATTATGCATACCACCAATACTTCTCATTAAAATGGCCACAGTTCACCAGTTTCGGTAGCTGGGAACAAACTTGGAATGAATTATTATACAACAAAGAGGCTGCTGTCATGCAGAACAAAAGACAAGCAAAAGAGAGCTTTGGCTTAATGAGGCTAAGTGAGTGGCTTCCCTGCATCACCAGCTACTTGACGGCCTTTGAGCATGGATTTCGTCCCCTCCACATGCCAAAACCTTTGGCCTATTATTTTGTGTTTATGCACCTTGAGGCTAATATACATTTTAATATGCTGCACATGGGGGTGGGGGTGGGGATGGAATGAGCCATTAGATTACAACATGTGCATTCCCTGTTAAATTAATGACAGCCGAACACAGAGATAAATTTAGGTTTTCATATTTAATTATAGCGCACTGCAGTACGTTTAGCAAGGATAAATTGCACTATTATTATGTTTCAATTTTTTTGACATCTTTTCCTATTAACCACCAGCCCTTACCCCACAACCGCTTGCCATACATAACATCTCTGTATGTTCCATCATTCCCGTCACACTTTTGTAGCTTCATTCAATACGTTTTCCTCTGCCTTGTTGGATACTCTGTGTTGTTTTGTTGTTTTGTACCCGACTTAAGGTGAGATGAATAGGTGGAAGAACTTTTACCTCATGCTGTCAGGAGGACTAGCATGATACAAATGGCACGGGGGGGGGATGACTTAGGTAGCTAAGCTTTGTGATGTTGATTTTCATGTTTATATTTATTGTACCCTTTCACTACAGAAACACAATATGGTTTATTTTGCTGGGGTGGTTAAAGAGTTGTTTTGAACTAATGTTATGCGTGTCTAGTGCTGTATCTCCAGGCACTGTGTCTGAGGGTTCCACAGATCCATGTTGCTTGCTTGAAAGGCAGAACATAGCTGAGATGGCCATCTTGTATGTACAAACACACCCTCCAAGAAAAACACACAGAGAGATTGAGAGAGAGAGAAAATATTTTCTTATAATTGCAAGGTTTGCTCAAAATTGGTGAGCCAGTTACAACACAAATAACAGGAGGATCACCCATCTGCTTCATTTGGAGTTTGCTTTCATGACCCAGTATACACTTAAAAAAATAAAATGAGGACAAGGAACCATATTCCTTCAGATGTTGAAGCACTATTACTCTCATCGCTGAGCAGTAGATGTGATGTTGGGAATTGAAATGCAGCAAAAAAAATTAATTGCACATAGGATGAAAGTTCTTTAGATTGACATTAGATCTGACTACATAGGAATTTCATTCAGATAACTAAGCTTTGGATCATAGCACTTTAATAGAAATCAAACATATGAGAGAATGGTCCAACTGAATAGCAATATGGTTTGCTATTGTGTATTCGGATGTCTGCTATTGTAGTCTACAGTCAGTATCCTTTTGCTAGTCTCAGTCAAGAGTACAGTACACCCAATAGCTGAAATCCTGTTGCTTAGCATAGTAAGTCACACTAGAGCAGAATTATTGAATCTGTGGATTTGATGAGTCTACTCCTCTGTAAGTTCCATTAATTAAAATGGGTGCAGTATAGCTGCAACTTACAACTAGAGTAGGCTTGTTTGAATTGATGGAATTTACAGATGACTTGCTTCATCCAATTCCTACTGATTCAATGGGCCTATTCTAGTGTAACCTGCTACACTAAACAGCAAGATTTCAACCACTGAATCAACTGGTGAATGGCAAGTGAGCACTCATGTAAAATCCCATTGAGTCTGTGAGTCTACTGTAGTTCCAACTAGCAATAGGAGGGGATAATGGGATAAAATCTCTCAAGATACACACTGAAAGTGCACATGTTGGCATTAAGTATTTACCAGTAAATAATAAGAATATTATTGTGCACCTTTGATGTTGTGAGTTGCAGTATTTGTGTGACTGCAATAACAGGCTTTGTTTTCAACTGAGGTTGGTTCTAAGTGAACAGAAACGCTCAATGAACTCAGAAACAGTATGCCACTTTTATATTAGTCATGTAATAAATTAAAGTAGAATAATTTTAACATGATTAATGGAGATAGGAAAGAGTGTTTCAAATTATTCAGCTAATGAAGTATTTAGCATTCTTCCTGGGATGGTAGTCTCAGAAAAGTGCCACAAATGAACCTGTGTTTGAAATTACATTGCTACAGCAGCAGCTGTGTGGTTAACATTTAAGTCTAGAATCTTCCCTCCATCTGATCAAAATGGTGCAAAATTCAAATAGAGCTGAATATTGCCACCTACCCTGCTGGGATGAGTCCTTGTCATGTTGATTTGAGAAATATTCAGGGCTACTAGTAGGTCTGTAATTTGTCACCTTATTGATCCCTGCAAGTAGTTCCCAGTGTTTTTGAGATATATGTTGTTCTTTTCCACCTGCTCCAGAACTTGAAAAGTCCAGTTCCATATGTCACATAATTAGAGATAATTTTGTCTCCAAAAAGGTAAGCATGCAATGATTTAAAGGAGCTGATTTCCTAACTCCTATTATGACCAGGAAAAGGAAGACGATATTACGCTGTAAGCTTTCCTTTAAATTATTCCTTATTGGGCAGTTGATTTTTTGACAGAAGACTCTCTGATTTGATGGCCAGAAGGGTGAAAACAAAAATATTCATCACTGTTTAAAAAGTAGCCTGGATCTTGGTGAAAAAGCATTTATCACAACAGACAGCCAGAATTTGTTTGTAGAAGAATTTTCATCAATGTCAAAGAAAGATAGTTCTTAAATTCAGAGTAAATCTCCCACTACCAGACATACATAAGCACACTACTTCTGTTATTTCTAAATAATGAAATGTTTTTTATGCTACCAATGAAACACATGTTGATAATTGTTATTTGCATAAATAGCTAGCAGTGTCTTATTATAGAAGTATCCTATGGATGTTTTGGTGTCATCTTAAAACTGAATAGGTGAATTTGAAAATTGTGCCCCTAAACACCCACTGGGATTTTTTAAAACTTTTGAAACCATTACCCGTGTTTCTGAGAACAGTTACCCCTAAACAATATGCTTTACAGAATGATCACTCCTGTTTTGGTGACCCTTATTACTTTATTGATAGGTTAAGTTTTGATACAGGCCTTATATAGATAAGTCATGAAAGCTGAGGGACAGGAGGGGACATCGGAATTTATTTAATAGCATTTTTTATCCCACCCAACAAGTGGCAGAGCCACTACTCTGGGTGGCTAACAAAATGAAATGAAATAATATAATAATAAAAGCACCAATGGAAATACAAATAAGGCTTCATAAACAATACAAAAGACAATAAAATTTCAAGAATAATAGGTGGCTGGCAGAGAGGAGAGCGGAGCCATACAGTAAACCACAGGTATAGAGAAAGATAGAGTCTTCATTTTTTATGCCAACACATTTTCATCCAAATTAAATTAATGCAGGTTTTACTGGTGTTGAAGGCACAGGGGTATGCCTGACACTAAGCTGCACTGGGACCCCCTCACAATAAGATATATTTATCCTTGATAACTAAATAAATATATTCCTAATAAATGAAGACTGTTAGCTCAGTGCATCCTATGTTGCTTTTCTTACTCAAGGGAAATGAAGCAAGATACTTCTGCTTCACATGGGTGAAACATCTAATGTAGACACTATTTAATACAGTTTTAAATGTATTTAGATTACATAACTGTGGTTGGCTTATCATAGAGATGAACACTATATCCTCCCAAATACTCTGCACATATGTATGGGTGAAATTTCCAGTTGGTTTAGGTTGCCAAAAGATGCCAGTTTCTTGATATTCATGATGAAAATAAATAGGGATAGAAATTTCCAGAGAATTTGCCATGGTGGTCTCACCATGTTGGCAAAAGGTAAGGAGGGGAAAGTAGGGGAGAAAAAGACAAAATGTTGCAGCAGTGTGAGCTTTTATGGATCAATTTTTTTCTATTTTTCTCAGTGCTGCTTTGCCAGTATGAGGGGATAGAAATAGTTGCATATTTCATTCCTGCAGACAAGAATGAAAAATGTTGGAAGTTTTCTCCCCACTGAACATTGCAATGAGAGTATGCTTTTAAAAAAAAACATTTTTGAACTTATTGAAAAATCTGCACAATTTTTGCACCCCTTTATGTATGTGGTATTTTGTTTTGTTTGCACAAAGCACATAATGTGTTTTTGTGCAAAGACATGTTCCTTATATTAAAGAGCCTTGTGTTTTGCACAAATTTGAAATTGAAAGGGGCTTGTACAAAATACACTTGAAAACAATCTCATTCAATGCATGTGTGCAGGTGAGGGAGAGTGTGTGCATACATGTGCGTTCCTTCGGCCCTAGAAAATATTGAAAATATATTATGTGGCCCTCCATGGGAAAAGTTTGGAGACCCCTGATCTAGGGCTTCAATTTTTTGTGCTTTCCTTTTTCTTACAGAAGAAACAACCTTCTTGATAGGCTTGTCTATTATGTTAATAGTGGGCCACTACAAGATGCTCTTCTCCATGCTATAAATTTCACTGGTGCAAATAGTGAAGAAAAAATAATATCATTTCATATGATTTAGCAGACTTCGTTAAAATTTACAAATTTCCTCACAGTCAGGACAGAAATGACATGATCCTATAGTGCAGTCTTCCTGCTGCATCCATCACAATCATCAATCCCAGAATCCTCTTGTGCTTTCTAAGAGTCTACTACAGTGGACCCTTGACTTACAGACGGCTTGACTTACAGACTTTTTGAGTTACAGACTTCTCTGGCCGCAAAATTTAGGTTTAACTTGCAGCCTGAGAATTGACTTACAGACCAGAAAAACACCAAAATGGAACAAAAACGGCCTGTTACGGGATTAATCGGTTTTCAATGCACTGTAGGTCATTGGACACTTGACTTACAGACTTTTTGACTTGAGAACCGCCTTCCAATACGGATTAAGTTCTCAAGTCAAGACCCCACTGTATGGTAGACTATAAAACACTTTTCAGCAGGATTTTTGGTTCGCAGTGGCAAACAGGAAAGAAAGTCCTGATTCAAATGACATTAGACATGGGAGTAAACTATTGGATCTTAGCTTCCCTCAAAAATGTGCATAAAATTGCAACTTTGTTCTAATATACTTACATCAGAGCACTACTTGAGAAATTCTTACAGATCACTTATTGATTTAGTCACATCTTATTTACACTCATTGAACTTGTATGTTTTGTAAATTAAAGCTTTAAATTGTTTTGACCAGGAATTACTCTGTGGTAATAGATAAGGGTTTTATTTGCTGTTTATTTAGCCCAGCCGTGAATGATTTTTAATGATGCTTGCTCCATATTGTGCTGTATTTTGCCTATTAGATGTTAGTTGTCATGTTTAGTAGAGGTTGTCATGTAATTTGTTGTGCAACTAGATCAATACATGCATTATCTCATGTCTTCATTCTTACTACAGCAATACCATTTCCCACAACTTATCCTTTTAACTTTTGAAAATAGTTGATGGATACCACACAACTTTTGCAATTAAAAAACCCCAGGATTGACTTTAGTATCCAAAGTCAATTTTAAAGTTACCATAGATATCCGATAATTATTGTAAATATGGCACTATATTAATATCTAGTCATTTATATATTTAGATTTAGAGGATTTGTTCCCTAAGGAGGTCTGCCTAGCACTGCTATTATATTTTCAATGCATCCAGGAATTTGAACTGTTGTTTTTGATATTTTGTCTGCTGACTTGTGATTTGCTTTACTCTGTGGTTGTTTTGTATTGTTCCTATTACAAATCATCACTGAATCAATTCTGATGAAAAGTGGTATAAAAATATCTCAGGAAGATAGGAGTATTTATTTGTTAAATGGGTTAATTCTCTGCTATTCATTCATTCATTCAACCACTGATGAATAGTCCAAAGAAATGCCATACTGTTGCTGAATTTGGATAAAAGATCCCCATATTCTTTCTGCATGTCATAAAACTGACTGATTTCAAAGGCAGCAAAAAAAAATCACTAACTTCTTTGATAGACCTGCTGTTAAATTGCATAAAAATATTGTTTTACAATGCTCTGTAAATACATGGATTTTTCAGATTTCTCAGATTCAGTGCAATACCTTTTTAAAAGAAAATAAAGATTTTTTTTTCAGATTTAAGACAGTCTTAGGAAGATTTTTCTGTGAAGAACACTTATGGGCTCATACAATAATGTCACAACTCCCCCTACAACCCAACTGAGGCTATGAAGCAGTTTTGCAAATCTTTTGAAAATATTTGTGGAATTTAAATAAAGAAATAAAATAAAAGATAAATGAACACTTTTCAACTTTAAAAAATTAGTTTACAAGAAAGATAACCAAATGGATTCTGGATCAAATCAAGCTTGAATTGATTTGACTAACAGAACTTCAACCTTGTCATGAGAAGACAAGACTCCCTGGAAAAGACAATAATACTAGTAGAAGAGGAAACAGGAGGAGAAGAGGAATACATGGGATGAATTGACTCAAACCACAGCCTTTGGTTTGATAGGTCAACTGAAACTGGGAAGAAGTCTTGCACTAGTAATGGAGGACCCATGATTAGTTCTTTTTTTCCCTTTAGGCATCTTCTCCACTCTTACAAAAAAGATGATCATGTATCATATTACTACCAATCAGTTAAGGTTTTTTTTACACAGATTCCTACACTTTTTAATTCATTCTTGTTCCATTCTATATACAAAATAACTTCACCTTGGGTGCTATACCTCTTGACTTGGGGGGTAGGTCCATATGTCTGGCCTCCTCTATATGTAATTTCATATTTCATCTAGTAACAGCACCCAAACTAGTAAACTAAGCCAGAAACTGCATCACCCCAAAGTACTTTGCTCGGACAAGGATAGAAGCTCAATGGAGGTGTTGCCTGAGCTGTCTCTCCCCAGCTGCATTCCACAATGGAAAAACTTGAATGAATAGGCCTTTGCTTGAAGCTTGTATTTCATCTCCAAGGTTTCTTGCCAGATACACTGTAGGTAGGGGCACACCAACTCCAGAAATTGTGGGCTCCTTGACAGAGGCTGTGCCTTCACCAAATTAGAGCTAAACTAAGAAACTAGTCACAGGGAGCTTCAGGCTCAGGTATGTTTACTGTCATCAGTGAGGAGATCTCCAGCTGTTCAGTGGTTCTTAGGGAGGGGTGGGATAGTGCCCGTGGGAATAAATTCGCAATTGGCATAGTGACGCTGCCATCAGACACGCATCCTGCATGGAACTTGCTGAGTGGAACGGGCTAGTTCTGGGGGGGAAGAATGGACCACCATGGCACCTGTGGTACCCCCCAGGACACAACTACAAAGCTCCCATGTCTAGTCCCCACCAAACATACCTGTGAAAATAGAAGACGTCAACATCTGAGCAGGCTCATAAAGGGAAACGCTATCCTTGAGATAGCATGGACCCAAGCCGTTTAGGGCTTTATAGGTCAAAATCCAGCACTTTGAATTGTGCCTACAAACAGATTGACAGCCAGTAGAGCTGTTGTAACAGAGGGGTTATGTGATCACTGTAACTAGCCACAGTCAACAATCTGGCTGCAGTGTTTTGGACCCGCTGACATTTCCAAACACTTTCCAGAGGCAGCCCCACATGGAGCATGTTTCAGTAATCCAGCTGAGATGTAACTAAGGCATGTGTCACTAGTATGTACACTAAAACGTAAGTAATGGTCCTCTGAAACTTTATATGGATATGTCTGTGTGGGACGATAACTTTGCAATCTATTTGGTAAATGTGTCAACTGTACCTGCTCCTCCTCTTGACAGATTCATCACAGCCCTTGAAGGTAGCCCAGTGGACTTCCAAAAACATGGTTTGCAAAATCGGCAGCTTGTAGTACTGGGCCATTTGTCACAGGTTTTGGACTAGTAATATGTAAGCAATGTTTCAGAGGATAATATTTAAATTAGCTTAGTAGCCCTTTGTCAAAGACAATGCATTTTAAAGTAGGGTTGGCTGTGCAGCTGTGTTTGCATTTGCGTTTGTGTTGGTTCGTCTATACTCAAGCCAAAAAGGCTTTTATGGAGGCAATAAAACTTCAGCTGTGATGTTCTGCATTTGATGAACTCTATTTAAATAATATTCTTCTTACTACAACGCCCATAGAATTGATAACACAGAGATAAAACTAGTTACAGTATGTTTACTTGCTTCAAGATTGTTTCTTTGACAAAGTCAGGAAGAATCAGGGCTCTTTATACTGGTGCAGAAAGAAACACAATTCAAAATAGAACTTCTCTGTGAAATGTTTTGCAGGAACTGGTTACAGTGGAACCTCGACGTATTGGAATGGTGTTCATACGTTGAAACGTTCATAAGTCGAAGCAAAATTCATTGAAAACCATTCAATCCGTGCTGGCTGTTTTTCGTTCTTATCTAGAGGTGCTGTTCGCAAGTAGAGGCATTAGTTCCCATAGGAAATAATGCAAAGAGAGTTAATACGTACTCTACCACTAGGGGGAGAACATTTTTTTCTTTTTTCTTCTTTTGACCTAAGATGAACTTAGGTCAAAAAAAAGGGCAGGAAAGGAGGGAGGGAGGAGGGAACTCCTTCTAAACAGAACACCTTTTAACCCAAGCATCTTTTAAACCAAGCACCTTTTAGCTTAAAAAAGGCAGGAGAACACATTTTAAACAGAACACATTTTTTCCTTTTGTAAGTTGAATCTCTGTTCACAAGTCGAAGCAAAATTGTGAAAATAGAGTGGTTCATAAGTCAAAATATTTGTAGGTAGGGATGTTCGTAAGTCGAGGTTTCACTGTATTTATGGCCGAGAAAACTTTACTGCATGATGCTTGCATAAAAATTTGCACAATAAAGAACTAGATTAAAATTTCAACATTGATATGCCTTTAATATTTGTATTATTTAACACCTTCTCCTTGGAAGGCAGTGCAAGGTTTGGCCAAATGTTGGCCAATTAGAATATGAGGGTCCGACACAACTTAGCAGTTCTGATATATATCCCGTTAAAGATCCTAAGTTTATCAGGGCATGGCAAATTTGTCTGTACAATTTCTTTTCTCCTCTAGAGTTGTGAATGCTTACTCTTAGATGGGAACTGATCATGTGAAAAGGTCAGCATGTTACGTCATTAACTGATGGATGGCTTAGCAGTTTAAGTATCTAGCTATGGAACCAGAGGTTGGGAGTTCAATTCTGGGTCCCTTCCAGCTCTACAATTCTAAGATGATGATGATGGCCTAGACTAGTGTCTAGAAAATAAAGGTGCTTCTGAAAAGTTGGCCATCCATAGTAAAACCACTTCTTACTGTCTAGATATGTATTTATCATTTACATTATTGCTGCACAAAATTGCAGTAATAGATATTGTGGAACACAGCAAATCAGCATTCTGTAAGGCAATTCTTTTTTTAAAAAAATTGTAATATTTTATTGACACAAAAAATACAAAACTAACAAATAAAAAATTTAATACACATACACAAAGTGCCCCCTTCCATTGGGACCTTTTGAAGACATGCTGTATTTGTTTCATTTATGATGCCCCATTCTCCTTCCAAAATTGCACTGATTCATTTGATGGTACATGACCCTTTCCTTGTAGTGACTATATGAGTTTCTGACTTCCAAAATGTCCTGTCATTAACAGCTCTGCTGAGACTTGCAAACTAGCAGCATCTCATGTTAGGTTGTCTACTCTTCCTACTGTCCTTCTTTCCTAGTAATATTGTATTTTCCAATAAGTTCTGCTCAGATCTTGCAAACTAACAGCTGTGGCTTCCTCTCTTGAGTCAACCCATCTCATGTTAGGTTTTCTTTTCTTCTTATTTCACCCAACTTTCCCCAGTAATATAGTCTGGTCACATCAGTATTTCCATTATATGTGCATGGGAGAATAGGCTCAGGTTACTCACTTTTGTTCTAGTTATAGCTCAGGCTTCATTTGATTGAGCACCCATTTTTCTGCTTTTCTGGCTGTCTTTCATATATGTACGGCTTTCCTCCAACACCACTTTTCAAATGAGTTGATTTTTGCCCCTGTCTTTTTTCATTGTCTTCCACATAGTATGGATGATGTTGATCTTGGTTTCCAGTGACACTCTTTGCTAACCCCAAATTCTTCCTTTTTCCCCCCAAAAGGCAAAGGGACATCTTTTGGGAAACATACAACATGCCTGTGGAATTCTTTGGTCCAATATAGCTTTTGTTCCTCAACTTGCTAAACTCAAGGAAGAGGTTTGGAAATTGGAACATAGCTTTCTAGTCTGTATTGTGTGGAGCGGACATAGCAACATTACTTTACCCGAGAGGTTAAAGGCTTGTATGTTTCTCCATTGTATGTTTTGTACCAACTCGCACATGTGCTTCACCATTTATTTCATTAAATCCAAAATAACACTTCAAAATATTTTGGCATGGAGGGACTACAGTCACATCCAAGCTGTTCTTGCTTCTATCTTCTACCAGTAACCATAGTACAAATAATGAGTTCATCTTCTGGGGATCCTCTAGCACTGACTGGGTAATTCTATCTGAGGCAATTTTCTGTTGGAATTTGTGTGTAATGTATATGTATTTAAACTAATATTTTAAAAAGCCAGGAAATCCAAATTCCGGTTGGCCAGGACAAAGAATCAACCTAGGACTATTTGCTGGAGTTTAACAGTTAATTATGTGCTTTTAAAATTTGTATAATTTTTACTAGGTTTAAAATCTACAGAAACATATCCACAGTCAAATCAAAACCATTAGAAGGGTTACAAATAATCAAGATGTCAGAAATTGTTATACAGATAATATAAATCCGTGTCATTATTACTGTAATAGTGGTCCTGGATCCTAAATAATTTCCAATACTGAAATATTAAAGCTGAGCCTTCAACATGATTAAATGATATTGTTTCATACACGAGGCAGATAAACAAGGACAAATTTTAGTACTGCTTCTTTATTTCCTCAAATAACAAAAAGCCTGCCTTATCCACCAGTCACAAACAGTAACTATCTTAGTTTCCCACAGGATGTTTTTCTCTAGAAATGAATGTAACACTATTCCTCTACTTCCAGAGTTTCAATGAAATGAAGGATTAAATTCTTTGTTCATTCAGAGGATGGCTACATGGTGGTATCTGCTCCACTTATAAAATGGGTGAATTTGAAGTATGCTTTACAGTCTGCATACCATTCATAAACTGACACCATGCAAGGGAAAATCCCAGAAGCTGACTTTTTCATTAGGAAACCACTTCTCACCCCCAAACAAAGCAATTGTCAGGGCTGTTCAACAAGTGTGAATGGTAGTGAGCAAAAGAGTGTAGACCACCTTGACCGCTGCCCCTTCTACTGTCAATTCGGGGGAGGGCTTTGCTATGTAAAGCTCCTCATCCTTTTTCCTGCTTGCAACATTGGCATAATAATGTGCAGCAACATTGGACTATTTCTTGGCTTTTTCAATTTTGGGTACAGAAGCATAATACCCCACATTCATAAACTGGAGGGTTTTGAAGAATTATAAAACAAGGATGTTAACTTGGAATTTTGAAGATTCTCCCCATTACTCTTTCTCAGGATGTTTTCCATATATAATAATGTTACACCCCTTTAGGGTGTGGATTAGTTTAGAAATAAAATAAGAATAGTAAATATATATATATATTTTAATTGGCCAAAGAACAAATTCATGATCCTTTGCAGGCAACAGTGAATGACCTCGGATCCCTGCTCAACCATTACACTATCCATTTGCTCTTTGAACACAGAGCTGTTCTTCTCTTCTCCCTTGTAAATTGCTACATGGGGATATATTTTTCTGAATTGCAATTAGCTCTTCAGTATTCTCATAGAAATGGAATAATTTATGTGACCTACTCTTACAAATCAGTGGTGCAAACAATTTTAAAATGCAGTATTTTCCAGAATGCTGTGAGGACCGGGGAGGACAGATTAAAATTTAGTTTCCAATGGAGTAGTTGTGTTCATCCGTTGTTGCAAGAACAGCAAAGAGTCCTGTAGAACTTTATAAAGAATAGGAAATTCATTATTTTATGAGCTTTTGTGGACTATAGTCCAAAGTTCATACTGTAATAAAGCCCTCCTTGATGGGACCTCAGGTCCATTTAATCCAGAGATAGCCAAACTGTGGCTTTCTTAATCAGGGATATGCAGGACCAAAAAATCATATTACTTTTGTTTTGGGTTCTTTCAGGGATTCCTCTTTTCTCCCCCATATGTTTTCATGCATCAGCCCTTTTATTCTATACAAAAGGAGAAAGTGTTTTTAAGTTTCTCATTTATATTTCCCCACTTGCATTTTCTAGCACCTCAAAAGCCCAAAATAATCCTTTAAAACTAATCCAAAAAAAGCAGAAGCTAGGCAACAGGGAATCAATCTACTCTAAAAGTAGGTAACAATACATACAGTAAGAAAGAAAAATTATTGGACCTATGTAGGCACTGCCACCTACACAGCATAATAGACCTTCTAGGCCTCCCAGTACAATAGGGGGGGAAAAGGAAGCAGTCCGCCAGACAGGCACTTGATCCTTGGAACACAGATAAACCCAATCACTAAAGCAACCAACAGCAGCACAACACCAAGAACAACAAGAGCAAAATGCCTGAAGCTTTGCCCCAACTGCAACAACCCATATAGCCCACTGGCACAGTCATATCACAAAGTTCACCTCTGGCCTACACACACCACACAGAAGCAAACAAAACAGCCCCCCCCAACTCCCCACTAAACACTATTAACAGAACTAAGTATATACATAGTAAATTAACCAAATACAGTCATGCCCCGCTGGACAATTACCCCACTCTACGACGAATCCGCATTACGTTGACGTTTTTGCGATTGCAAAATGATGATTTAAATGGGGGAATTTCGCTTAGCGATGATTGGTTCCCTGCTTCGGGAACCGATTTTCGCTTTACGATGATCAGCAGACAGCTGATCGTCAGGTTTCAAAATGGCTGCCGGCTGAAGAAAATCCCCCCCCCCGCTGTTTTCTAGGATGGATTCCTCGCTTTACAGGCACCGAAAATGGCCGCCATATGGAGGATCTTCGCTGGACAAGCAGGTATTCAGCCCATTAGAACGCATTGAATGGTTTTCAATGCGTTTCAATGGGGTTTTTTATTTCTTTTGATGCTTTCGTTCTACAGCGATTTCACTGGAACAAATTAACATTGTCAAACAAGGCACCACTGTAACCATTTCTAAAATGAAATCCAACAAGGAAAGCTCTCTCTCTCACTCACTCACTCTCTCTCTCTCTCTCTCTCTCACACACACACACACACACACACACACACACACACACACACACAAAGGGGCAGGGGAAAGTAAATTAAAATGTACAAAACACAAAGAGAGAAAGAGAGAGAACTCCTAAAAAAATTAGAAAAGCAAACAACGGCAAAAAATACAATAAAAACCCCTCTCCTGGAAACTAAAACTACTGGAATATGGGGAGATTGCTCTCCTCCCACTACTTGATGCCTCCTGTTCTCTTCTGTGAGTCCAAGAATCAGTCCAAGCAACATCAAAAATAATTCAAGAAAGGAAAGCCCCCTTCCCCCCAAAAAAAAACTTGGGAAAAAACCCCAAAGAAATGAGGGGTGGTTTAAAAATAGTATGAAAGAGGCATGCTGGCACAAGCAGATTACCTGGCAGCAGCAAAAATAATCCAAAGAAATTTGGATTATCAAGAAAAAGGGAAAGGATTCAGTATGATGCCAACAATCAGGAAGGAAGGGAGCAATCAAGATGGTGCCAGGAGCTCAGCACACAGTAATCACTAGGTTCCAGAACAAAATAAAGGTTCAGAATTCCCACTCATTCCCCCATACATTTTGATTGGTTGCTAACCTCGTTAGCAATGCTATTGGATGAAAAAGTTCTTAGGTGATTTGACAGATAAATTGTGAAAGAAAGGGCACTGGAAGGTGACATGAAAGAGGGACTACAAAAGAAACACGAAACTTGTTTAATTCTCCTTCAGTGCCATCTAAGTCCATAGTATCAACTGACTTTTATATAATGTTAGAAAAGCTTTGATTTCCATATATTAATAACATAAAGTAAAATTTTATTGGGAAGGAAGCATTTAAGCCTGCATATGGCCTTGCAAAATAAAACAACAAATGTAAAGATTTATTTTCAGCAAATCCAGGAAGAATTGTTCTAATGTCATAATAGCTTCATGCTTTATCTTACTATGTTCTCACACAAATGCACAAATACAGATAATCATTGTGATGACTAAGATCACTATGTAGCCTGTGGGATTTATTTATTTTATTTTATTACAAAGATTAGGTAAAGACACTTGCAGAACCCTTGTATTAGGTATAAAAGCTGTTGTTTAGACTAGGGCTCCTTTGTCTGCCATGAATATTTTACATTTAAATTAGAAATCTGTAAAGTTGAGGTGGAAGGATTACTGTGTATTTGAGATGAATAGGGAGAAGCATTATAGCCTTTGCAGTAAGAAGGATAAGTACGACAGTTCGTCTGACATAAGAGATGGATTACAGTGAATCTGAAGTGGAAGAAGGTTTATTTAGGAATTATTAGCGATGGTTTGCATTTATGTAATCTATTAGTATAACACAGACAGAGTTATGTGAGCCAAGAGAAGGAGGAGTTTGCTTCCAGATTTATCAAAGAGATTTGCTATTTACAATACAGCTCAGAACCTAATGCATGCTGAACAGATACATTTCTTTAAAAGCAAACAAAAGAGTCTAGTAGGGAGAGGACAAAAAAAAGTGCAACAAGTCTTTACTCAGCCTTTTCCTACATGTAAATAATCTTGGTTCATTCTCAATCTGTGTGCCTACCTGTGGTAAATCACTAGTGCCTGTTAGGATTTGGTATTTTCCCCCCAGGGACATATTTCTTACTGGCAGCTCATGACAGCGTTGAAGGTACAGTGGTGCCTCACTTAGCGATGTTAATCGGTGCAGCAAAAATCGCCGCTAACCGAAAACATCGCTAAGCGATTTTTAAAAGCCCATAGGAATGCACTGAAACCCCTTCAATGTGTTCCTATGGGCAAAAAACTTACCTTTAAGCGAAAATCCTCCATATGGCGGTCATTTTCGCTGCCCGGTATGTGAGGAATCCGTCCCAAAACACAGCGGGCGGCCATGTTTTTTACCCGGTGGCCATTTTGAAACCGCCGATCAGCTGTTGGGAAAACATTGCTATGCAAAAATCAGTAAGCGAAACAGCTTACCGATCATCGCAAAGCAATATTTTCCCATCTAAATCATCGCAATGTGATCGCTTTTTGCGATCGCGAAAACCAAATCACTATGCGATTTCGTCATTAACCGGGGCGCTCGTTAAGCGAGGCACCACTGTATAAACATGAGACCCTCCCTGTTAAAAACATCTGCCCCATCCATTGACCATATTTGTGGGCAAACTATGTGTCGGCTGTATTCTCCCTTCTAAAGACAAACTGGCTGAAATCCAGTTGCTGCCTTTTTATATTTTTAGGTTTCATTAAAGTGCTGGGACATTTTAGCAAGAAATAGGAAATACTTTGATGAAAAGCAAGAAACCTCAGCCACTTCCCTTTCCACTTTGACCACATCCTCTTAGGGGTGTAGCCCCCTTGGAGCCCACCAATAGGAAAAATAGCCCTTAGCCCAACTGAAGTTGGCCAGTCCATGTATAGGACTAGAATCTTAGAAATCATTTTCTCAACATAGGGTGAATTTTGATAATTGATAAGCGAATGGCTGAAATCCTGTTACTTAGCATAATATGTTGCAAGTAGAGTAGGCATATTGAATCAGTGGAGATTGGTGAATCACCTCCTCCACAAATCCCATGGATTCAGTGGGCCTACTCGTGTTGCAACATACTAGGCTAAGCAACATTCAATATGTAAAATAAGATGATATGCGGAAATACATGTGTAATATATGTAATTAATATACATAGTATCCCTGGAACTCATAAATGAAACATTTCATCATATGTAATTATTATTCTGTACACAGAATTAATTTTGCAACACATATCAATTCCCAACCCAAAACATGGGAAACATACATAATTAATCAATGATAAATAAAAGATTTATTTTTAATCTATGAAGCTCTGTGTTTATTTTATAAAATAGTATTCATTCTGTGAAAATCAAATTTATTCCTTCATTATATAATAGTTTATGAAAAATTAATTCACAGAGCTATAGCAGTAGCATTAAAGAATTGCACCTCTGTGGTTTTCTGATGGTTAATAGTCCCCCAGAGGTAAGCCTCTTAAATAACAATTGACACTTAAGCTCTTAAATGACAAAAGGCTTAATCCTATACAATAGACAATCAAGTTTTAAGGAAAAGAAATCATGGGGAAACACCAGGGAAGAGCACAGTAATGGAAAAGTTCCTGCTTAACACAGGTTGGTGGTGGTGGTGGGGAGCTTCTGTATTTCTGTAATGAAGTTGCACTTCAGATATAGCAGTTTGACACCAAAATATATTAGCAAACTGTGATGACAGTTTTAAAAATATTTTTCTGGGGAGCATGAGGAAGTAATAGAGGCCACAAAAATGATCTGGGGCCACACTTTATCCACCCTTGCTGTGTATATACTTAACTGAGAGTAATTGTCATTGAACATAGCAGATCTCCACAGGATTGTGCTACACATGTCTTTTCTGTCTTCTGACTGAGCCTAAACCTCTTAACTTGCATTCAGTCCATCACAAGTAAATATTCAAACATTAACAGCCGTTAAGATCTTGACATCAGTTGAAAAATAGATACCCAAGTACAATGTTTCCTTTAAGGTGCACAGGTTGGCATTGGGCGCATGCGTGCAGCCCAACCAGTGTTTTCACCCATTTGCTTTTGGTCTGAGCCAGGATCCTGCCCACAGGATGAGGAACCTCTGCTCAGCACTCTGGAAAATTGAAGGGAACGGGTATCATTATTGCTGCACGAGTGCTTTTATGTTATTGTGCAGCAGAGCAAATCAGCACTCTATGAGGCAATCCTAAAAATGGGGCTACCCAAACAAAATTTATAACTTTGAAAATGGACTTCAGATCAGCACCAAATATGGCACATATATAGCAGACAGTCTGCTCTTGCTCTGTGCCATATTTGAGGAAGTTTCATCAAAGGGCATTAGAGTTATGATTTTTTTAAAAAAAAAACTGTATTCCCCTGTGCAGAAACCTTAAATGTCACCAGATATAAAATGGAACAAATGAATTGAAAATACCAGTGCTGCTTATCTTGAAAGAGAATGGTTGGCCACACCTGCTTTTTATTAAGGGATCCAGGTTGCAGTGGCTGAAATATTGATCCTCAAAAATACTTTTCAAAAGGGTGAAGCAGTGACTTCGTTATAAACTGAGCATGCATGGAACATGCTTATCAACAAGAGCATTCCAAAGTATATACATTGTTGCAGTTTCATGGCCCATTCACAAAGTGACACCAAGTAAAGAAAAATCCCACAAGCTGCCTCCTTTTTTTCTTCAGTTCACCACTTCTCACCCAAACACAAAGCAATTGTCAGGGCTGTTTTTTGACAAGTGTGAACAGTAGTTAGCACAAGAGAGTATCCTGTACACTATCTTGACTGCTGGCATTGATGTTGTCGACATTCAGACTGCCCTTTGCTATGGTAGTTTCCATAATTACCAAAATCCCAAAATGATTTATTTATAACATTGAGAGCTACAGCAAAGCTAAACAATTTATTTTACACACTCCCCCTCTTGAATTAATAGCATAGGTCACCCACCAAGGTGACCAGGATTGTTTCTGTCACTAAAGTAGACCTAAGCCTACACTGGAAAGGAGCTATGTAATTAAGTTCATCCCAGGGTGTTTTTTTAAAAAAATGTCACCACCCATTCCGTGCCTTATTCAGAAGAGGAACTGTACAACAGAAATGAGTTCTAATTCATTGAGAGAAGGTGAATCCTCGCAAAACAAAAGTAGAGCATGTCGTTGGATGTGCTGTGTTTCTGCAAATGTGTTTTTGTAGTTGAATTTTGGAACGGCTGGAACTGAATATTGCTGGATAAAGTTAATTGTTTTCACGATCCTTTAAGTTGGCCAGCCTGGCTGTTTTGGCTTTTCCTTTAAATTTAAATCATTGCTACAATATAAAGGATTTTAGTGAGCACTAAGCATGAAGGACACTTTACAAAACTAAATCACTTTCTTTATAACTTGGGATCAGAACCAAAGAGAATAGTAAACCCTTCAATAAATTAAGTTGCACTGTATTTGCAACAGGCTTTTCCCTGCCAAAGAAATCAGGCGGCGGCTGCTAGAAGCTGGAGCTTTGAATGGCTTGTGTAGGTTTTAGGAAGCAGACCTAGAATGGGAAAAGTGACATTCTTGATTTATCCATTTACATTAGCTAGAAATAGAGTAACTGCAATTCTTGCTACTTTGAAGAATTTCGTGAGTTCCTTGGCCTGGTAGCTATACAAGACTATTCACAAAGTCTTTATCATGAGGAAGTCCCCCTCTCTCTCCCTCTTTCTGCAGACACTTAGACCTTTGCACAAAAGGGAATCCTGGCCCATTAAAGGTCCTTCTTCACAGAGTTCTATGGATGTTTAATACTATTTGCACAGCTCCCCTTCCCATGTACAGTAGAGTCTCCACTTATGTGTGGCTTCACTTACGAACTTTTCGACCTACGGACTTCTCCGGTCGCAAAGTTTCACTTCGACTTGCAGCCGGAGAATCGACCTACGGACCAGAAGGGGGAGGCGGGGAAAGCACCAAATTCAAATTTGGCGCTTTCCCTGCCTCCCCCTTCCAGTCCGTGGCTGCAGGTCTAAGCCCCGAAAGCCCAAAGCTTACAGCGGGCACAGGGCGGCTTTTGGCTTTCCCTGCCTCCCCCCGCTCGCAGCTTTGGAAGCCGGGAAGCCGAAAGCTGCCCTGCGCCCACTGTCAGGTTTTGAGACTTAGAAAGCTGGACCCACTGGACTCTTGTCTCCTGTCCCCAGTGCCCAGGGGACAGGCTTTTCCCGCCTCCCCCTGCTCACAACTTTGGAAGCCGGAAAGCCAAAAGCTGCTCCATGCCCGTTGCCGGCTTTCGGTGCTTAGAAAGGTGCACCCACTGATCTCTTGTCTCCTGTCCCAGTGCCCTCTGCCTCCTGTCCCCGCGGAGATGGGAGGCAGAGGACAGTGGGGACAGAAGGCAGAGGGCAGTGGGTGCAGCTTTGGAAGCCCCAGATTTTTTTCTCTGGCTGGAACGAATTAAATGGTTTTCAATGCATTCCTATGGGAAATGGACCCTCGACCTACGGAATTTTTGACCTGTGGCCACAGGATTAATTCCGTAAGTCGAGGGTCCATTGTATACTAGACAGTGTGGCTGTGATTACCAGGCTCAACAGGAAGTGAAGGTCTCAATGTGAATTGTTCTGTTTCCAGACAAAGGGGTGAATGACCAATCGTTCCCAAAGTAATTTTCTTTAATTTGCAAACTTCTGTACTCTTTTATATCTAGACAGGCATCCCCTTCACCACAAAATAGGAAGAAACCTCTTTCTTCTTTTTTCAGTAGCTTCTTTTTTTTTCCACGCAGATTGATAATCAGCTACCAAGGCATTCTTTTGGAAGGAATGATATAAAACAAAATATTGGTGCCCATTAGATTCCATAGGTGGGTAGAATGGTCAGAATGGGTTGATCACACAATGAATTGTTATTGATTGGCCAATATCCTGTTGCATAGCTCTACCAGTACCATAGCAGTGACATCACCACCCATGACAGATTGATACTAAAAGGTTCCTTTTCCAATTTTGGGTTATACAAAGTCCCACATCATCCAAAATGGAAGCTGGAACTTAGTACTTGGTGACTATCTGCCACTGCTAGTGACAGCAGTCCTACACCGCCAGCAGAGCTATGCAACAGGATTTTGGCCGTTGAGTCACTTGAATATATCCCTGCTAACAGCTGCAGCCAGAGGATACATTTTTCATAAGAGATTTATGACAAACCAGGATTTCTCACCACAGTGTAAAGGAACCACAACGCCCCAACCTGTCGCGATAAATACAGCATTAGCTACTTTAGCATGAACTAAGTTATAAAGATTTTTTTAAACTAAATAAACACACAAATGGTTTAGAATGGAATACATCACTTTGGAAACAGTGTCAACTGAGAAAGAAAATAGAAGGCAGCCATTTTTGCAATCAAACATTTTATATTACACAAGGGGTTCCCCCCCATTGGTTTGCAGATGTGAAAAAC
Source organism: Pogona vitticeps (assembly GCF_051106095.1). Lineage (NCBI taxonomy): Eukaryota > Metazoa > Chordata > Lepidosauria > Squamata > Agamidae > Pogona > Pogona vitticeps. The sequence goes on from NC_135786.1 coordinate 94,035,184, forward strand.
TTTCCCTCTTGTGGAAACAACCCAAGAATCCACACTGCTATTTACACAAAATTTGCCAGCTTAGAAGCACAGTTGTTCTGTGTTTATTGAGGGAGAGGAAAGCAGTAGTGTTTGTTAGCATGTAAGGTATTTATTTATAGACAGGCTGCTGTCATTTTTGTTATGGCGTAGTCTGCTAAGCTGTCAGGATGTCATTTACATCAATGGGTGGGGAGACCTTTCTCTTATATGCCCAACAAACTGAAGACAAAGTGCTTGCCAATGTTTTAATTTCTTTTTCATGTTTCGCTCAGAGAGTAAGTAGAAAGCCTTTCATTTCACCATGTCATGAATATGATAATCTGTTGCATTCATTGAAAGCAGGTACTTTGCAGTGCAGTTCTAGCCATTTCTACTCAGAAGTAAGGCCTATAAATTCAGTGGCACTTATTTTCCAGGTAAGTGTGCATAATTGCCTCTTGAGTAAGCAGACACTCTACCAAAGGCATCCTGGATGAATTCAAGTCTCTTCTGTTTATGGAAGATGTTATTATCTGTTAAGTGACAGGCTGCCAGATGTTCATGAAGGAGCCCACTAATGTGTTGAAATCTTTATCAGTTTTTCTCCATTCCCAGCACTTCCCTGCTTCCTTACCAAAGAGGTATGATTCACTTTGGCATTCTGTTAATTGAGCAGAACTGTACTCGCGTCCATTTTTTTATGTTGAATATTTCATAATAAGAAGATCATACCAGTCAGTCATGGGAAGACAAAATGTTGTTGTACTGCAGAAGAGAATAATCCCTCAAATCTTTTTCAAGTTGAAAACATGATCTAGAAACCAGAACAAGAGCACAGTGTGAGTCCTAAACAAGAGAGGCGTGTTAATAGATGAGCAAAGGAAGAGGGGCAGATGTTGTTGATGGAGTTACTGCTGCTTCTCAACCATGCTACCATTTCAAGGCAAATTGGGAGGTTCCTGTTGAGGCAAAATGTCTGTGGAATGTTGAGCTCACCAAAAATAATTTCAATAATACTAGCATTTTTTTTGTCAAGAGAGAAAAGACCATATTCTTGCCTTGTTCAGATAAAAAGTGCTGTATATGCAAAACAGACACTTGCATCACTTGCGGATTTTCATTAATCATAGCAAAATTCTTTTTATTTTGCTTGGAATTCCTGCAGATGTTCTGCACACAAAACAAAACGCATGAACACCCCCTAGGGGAATTTCGATGATTCAACCCAAATGTCTGCAATGTTAAACTAGAATAAATCTGTCCAGCCTTGTTTTTAATTTCTCTTTGTGCAAAATGCTGTAGCAAGTCTATCAGCAATCCAATGTTTGAATGGTTTAGGGGATGGCAAATTCTTCCATGGTATTGTGGCCAGCTCTCCCCAGTCGTAGTGAGAATTTCTGTTTATGATAACTTGGTTTAAAGAACAACAATGAAATGGGATGCACAGGAGGGCAAATTTACGTAGAAGTTAGAGGTCAAAAGGTCCACATACAAGGGGAATATTTGTAGGGTACAGTGGTGCCTAAACTTACAAATGTCCCGACTTATGACCATTTCGAGTTATGATCAAAAAGGCAGGGGGGAAAGGTGGGAAATTCAAATTGCTAACTGTTGGTAGGCAAAGAGGCTGCTTCTTTGTAGCTCTTTCGCCTGAACAGTTAGAGTGAGTGCGATCGGAGGAGGCTTCAGACTGCCTGGTAAGGTAAGGTGCTGCTTTCTGCTTTTTAAAAACTGTTCTGGGTGGGTTTTGCAGCGTGGTTTTGGACTATGTTTCTGTGCTGTGATGGGTCTTAGGGGGTTTGTTTGTTGGTATTTTTCCCCATTTCCAATGGGTCTCAGGGGGGTTGTTTTTCCGATGGGTCTTGCATGCTTCACTTGCTTTCTGCTTTGCTTTTTCCCCATTTCCGATGGGTCTTGCATGCTTCACTTGCTTTCTGCTTTGTTTTTTCCCCATTTCCGATGGGTCTTGCATGCTTCGCTCGTTTTCTGCGTTGCTTTTTCCCTGTTTCTGATGTGTTTTGCATGCTTCACTTGCTTTCTGTTTTTCTTTTCCCCATTTCCAGTGTCTCTTGCATGCTTGGCTTTCTTTTCTTTTGTTTCCCCCTTCAGCCAGAACGGATTAATTGCGTTTCCAATCCGTCTTGATTTTTTTCCTTCGGCCGGAATGGATTAACTGCATTTCAGTGGGAAATGGTACTTTGACCTAGGACCATTTCAACTTATGCCCATCTTCCAGAATGGATTAAGTTTGTAAGTCGAGGCACCACTCTATCAGGAAAGATTGATGAAGAAGGAGGCAGCTTGAGATGCAGAGAGAGAGAGAGAGAGAGAGAGAGAGATGTTCAATAAAAGATTAAATGATGAATAAAGTAAACTTGATTGATAGTATGTTGTTGGGAAAATCCCTACATTCATCTTCAGTATGTGAACTGCAGCCACACAACAAAATACTTATTGTTTCAGAACAGTGTGCTGTTTGGTACCTACTCCCTAATCTTCCTGTGGTGTGTCTAATGCGTCATCTCAAAGTGAACTCAGATGCTTTGTTTCCCCCAAAGTTTGGAAATAACTAGTCAAAAGTAATCTAATTAGCTGCAATTAGTTACAGTTTTTATAATGTGAATATAACTAAGCTATATTTCAGAAGTACATATTAAGTAATCTGATTATTTTTCTAGAGTAATGAGTATCATTTTGTAATTAACTTTTCCAGGGTATTTGGAGACATTTTAGAGGCAAGAAGTTTTTAAATGTTATGAAATTTGTTTGTCAGTCGTAAGTGTCAAGAGGAAAATTTATATTATTTCAGCGCACTCTCACTCTCTTTTATTTTTTCGTGGTGGAATACAAGAATTGGCCACTAGAGGGAACCAGAGAGTATTTCCATGTATGGCAAAGCCAACCCAATGTATTCGCGAAGGCTTTCATGACCAGGATCTAACAGTTGTTGTGGGTTTTTTGGGCTCTTTGGCCATGTTCTTCCTAACGTTTCACCAGTCTCTGTGGCCAGCATCTTCAGAGGACTGGAGTAGCACTGGTGCAGTTTCTTTGGCAGTTGAGTATTTATAGCTGTGGGATCAGCTTTTGTCCGTTTCAGGAGATGGGTGATTATGGTGATCAGTGTGCTTTTGTTGTGTGTGTATTGTTGTGATAAGGAGGAGAGATTATCTGTCACTGTGATTGATGGGTGTCGTTAACTGGTCTTTTGTGTGTAGTGATCACCAGTCCTTGTGGCTGGGTAGAGTTCGTTGACCTTTTGCACGCTCTATTTTTCAGTGCCGGGAGGCAAGCTTTGTTGAGTTTTAAACCCAATGTGTTAGATGCATATCTTAGCGAATTACTTTTGCGAATGGAGCCACAATAATGATAATCTGGCTGCCTCAGTATAATGAATTATTCAGTAAATGCCCTTTTATTTTCTTTCTTTTCTTTTTTGTTGTTGTTGTTGTTTTTAAGTGTTTCAAGCTCTCAGTCTTCCTAACAAGCTAGAAAAAGTAGCCTGAAATTAACCTTGGATTCTTTCTCTGGCTTGCTGGAAAGGGAAACGAATCACAAGTGTCGGTTGCACCTGCATTTGAATGTTGTTTCTTACATTTTAAAAAATCAGCACAAGACAAACCTCCCTGGTTTGCTTAGTGCCTCCCACTGGAAGCATGGATGCTGCTGCAGGAGGCTCCAGCATTGTCAGATGTCGTAAGAACCTACCCACTGACTCAGTGAGGGAGAGAGGGAGATTTATGAACCCCAGTAGAACAGTACAAAAGAGTAAATTTACTAGTATTATCTTGCTTGGAGGATTCATCTTGTACTTTGGGCCTCCTCTCTCACTCTTTTTAAGGCTAACGGAGCTAAACGGTGTGCTTTCCAGTTCAAGGGGAAAGCCTACAAGGAACATTGTATCTGCATGTACACAATGTGTCATTTTCAAATTAGCAGTACTGCTCACTGGAGCAGGCAAGAGGGTTTCTTCTCAAGAAATAATGGACTGTTAAAATGTGGAATGGCCACTCTCCATGGACACAACAATTTGACCTTTAATGCCTTCCCAGAGAGTTTCTAGAGACTGCTTGGTCTCTCCTCAAGGAAAACGGTTTCCAGTAAAGCATTCTCTCCCTCCTTCCCTCCTTCCCTCCATTTTCTTTCTTTCTTTTCTCCATTAAACCTCACGAACCCACTGTGGCTCATTTGTTTCCCCAAGGTGTAGGTATCTGAGGAGATCAAAAAACAAAACATCTCCCCTCTTTTCATGTACCCTTTTGTGTTAAGAATATAGTTTCTACGTGTGTGTGTGTGTGTGTGTGTGTGTGTGTGTGTGTGTGTGTGTGTTTGTGTGTACAAGTCAATTCCAAGTTATGTTGACCTTTTTGAGAGTTTTCTAGGTACACCATTGGCTTACCATTCCCTTCTTCTGGAGACATCCTGGGACTGTGCAGCTTGCCCAAGGCTACACAGGCCTACCGTACTCCCAGGAGGCCCAAGTGGGGAATTGAACTCCCCGTCTCTGGCTCCACAGGCAGATATCTAAACCACTCACCTATCCGGCCAGCTATTTTTACATACTGAACGGCTATTGTTTTAAATAGTGAAATGGGCCTGTTTTCTAAGTAATCACACCCATTAAAAATAAAAATAAAATTAAGTCAACTGGCTTGTGTTTAAAACAAGGAGATAGTAGTCATGGATTGAACAAAAATAATATCAGTTCGTGCTGCTTTGTGGGGGAAGGGAGAATGTGCCAAGTCAGGGAGCCTATTCAAAGGCCTTTATTTTGTAATCGCCTTTTATGAGATAGGTTTCTCTATTTCGTCATATTTACTTTGTGTTGTCACCATTGCTGAATTTGTTTTTTTGTGGTTAGCCCTAGTCTTTGTTGTGTTATTTATTCCTTTCTCTAATTTGAATGGTGTGTATTGCATTTAGAAAAATTACAGTAATTTGACAATGAAGCTGTAAGGCGGGTGTTTGTATTAGGAAGCTGGACTCTTTTCTACTCCATCATATGCTCAATTGGCTTTAGATTGATCTGTGAATAAATTATAATCAAAACAGGCTTATTCACCTTAAAGCTTTGCTGGCTTAAGGTTTTATTGTTGATTCATTATGTTGTCAGTTCACTATTGGCAGTCTAATGCTTTTTATGTCTAGATAGAAACAGTTCTACTGGTAGATACTGCTTCCTTTAAATGAGTAGGATTTAGCTTATCCAGCGAGAACAAATTCATCAATGATGACTCCCCCTGAGAAAGCAAAAATCACATGGCTGCTGGAGATTTGTACAGCCTGCCAGTTACAAAGGTGCTTTTGGAAACCTAGTGTGGAAGACTTTGCCTATGCTAAAAAAAAAAGGTAAAAAACCACAAAAAACACTTTATGACATTCAAAACCAAAGAATTTGGTCAAATCTCTGGTATAGTTTCACATGTTGGAAAAGCTTTTGGTCAGTAGTGTAAATGCAGCACATCTCTTTGAGGGCCAACATTCGGACCTTCTTAACAAAATAGTTTTATGTGTTTCATGTGGGCACTTAAATGGTACTGTTGATGAAGCTACATATTTTAGAGCGTAGCAGAAAGCTTTCCTTCAAAGCTGTTATCAAAGGAAAGATTTAAAAACAAACAAACCTTGATGTGGTATAGCAGCTAAGAGCCTCAGCTTTTGAATCCGCAGGTCCATGAATTTTCTTTCTCCTATGAATGAATGCACTGGGTCACCTTTGACAAGCTACCTTCACCCAGTATCATTCTTCCATCTGTCATTTGAGGATAATAATAACATATGCATGTGTTTTGCAGAAATTTGCATGGTTTGCCTAGGAGGGAGCTTATTCAAAGGACTGGACATTAAAAAATTTGTTATAGAAATACTACATGCAGTACAGACTACTACTGCATAAGCAGTATCAGTTTACCCAAATCACCTTTCTTATTCTATTTGCTTGCCTTCACAATCAGCAACATTAAATTGTTAGGCTGCAAGTCTGTGCAGTGAGAAACTATGATGGGTACCATTCTGCCTGGTCAACTGCTCTTAGTGGGTCTCTGAGCAGGCTTGTCCCTGCTTTTAATTCCATCTGTCAACCTGAATGTACACGCTTAATTATTCCACTCAAAAAGTAGACTGAAGTTAATTATTTTTTAATAAGCGGCATCACTTTACTTGATCTTGGATGTCTCTTCTGCTCCAGCTGACTCAGGCTACAGCTGATGATGGAGCCTCATGGTGCAGTGGTTGAACTGAAGTACCGCAGCCAAAACTGTGCTCACAACCTGGGTTTCATCCCAGGTAGCCGGCTCAAGGTTCACTCAGCTTCCATCTTTCCAAGATTGGTAAATTAAGTACCCAGCTTGCTGGCAGGAGGGGGGCACCGTGTAGCCTACATAATTAAATTGTAAGTCACCCAGAGAGTGCTTCAAGTGCTACGGGGTGGTATATAAGCAGCACACTTTGTGCTCTGTAGAGATTTACAAGGCTGATTTTATGAATTATGCTATCCATAATTGGAAGGATGGCAATGAGGACATGAACCTTTAAACAGGATATGTATGAAATGTTAGCAAGTTCTGTTCTCAAGGCTATTTCCTATTTTGCTTTGGAAAGAATTCAACGTTGGTTACTTTTTTTGATTCAAAGTTGGTATTGAGTGTATTTGCAGGGTCCTTCATCCTTTAGGAATTTTCCATTTAAATATTTTGTTTTTTTCAAGACAGATGGTTTTTGATATGTCAGGGATTTTAGTCCGGAGCAGGCAATTTGTTTTGGAGTGCCTAATTCAAGCTCCATGTATTTGTTCCATGCCTGTGGACCTTTGGCATTGACTGGTTTCTAATTGAATCCACAATGAAATAACCACCACCACCACCTATCCTTTGTTGATAGCATTCATTTGGCTGGACTGTTACAAAACTAGTGCTAACAAGTAATACAAATACATTTCAGACAACAAAGATAAGGAGGAAAAGAGAGCTGAGAATATAAGTTTGCTCAATGCTGGGAAGCTGTATCCTATAAGTGAAAGAAGGATGCTGTTTCTCTGATTTAGCTTAGCTGGCCCTCTTTGATTCAGCTTTTTAAGGACTATGAAAAGGGGGAGCCAGTTGTCTTGGGGGCATCTTCTGTTTTCCAGAAAGAGGCCAACACTATCAATCGCATTTGATTCATGGCACTACTTGCCAGGTCAGAGATCATGATGACCTTCCTGAGTTGCAGTTGGCTTTATCGGATTGACATACAGCCATTATCTATGGGTCCTGGCACGTTTAGAAATTGGAACCAGTATTCCTAGGTTTTTAGCTGACAGCATCTGAAGCAGAGTATTCTTCCTCAGCTACGGTATTATGTGAAAGTGAGCCCAGAGGCTGTAGATTAAGAAAGCCAGTGAGGTCAAACAGTGAAATGAACAAAATGAGCATTTTCTAGAATTGGCTTCGAACTTGCTACCTTTTTGAAAAACAGAGCCAATATCCTTTTAGGTGCCATGTCAGAATAATCTCACGGCATGTTTTACAAAGTTGTGTGACCAGTGCATTAATTGTTAAGGGGAAACAGATGTAAAATATTAAGTAAACTGATTTCTTCTCCAATTAGAATTAGAACTATACAATCACAGGTTTTCCCAGCCTGATGTATTGGTCTCTAATGCCAGTAACTGCTGATCAAGCAAGGTAGGTTGGCCAAGGTGGCTGAAGATGCTTGACGTTGTAGTCCAAAATATAGTCCAAAACACGCGGAAAGTGCTAGGTTGGAGAAAGCTGGTTTAGTATGGGTCATGTCTTGTAATGGAACATTTAATTAGCTTCTTATTTTGAACTGGTGACACAGATGCATCCACTGGGATAAGCAATTCAATTCTTTAAGAAAAACCCAACCCTCTGGTTTATGAATCTGCGATATTGTGCTTCTATATCCACAATTCAAAACACCAGGACATAGTTTAATATTGCTGCACAATACTATGCCTGCACTGTCAACAGGAAAAAGGATGCCAAACTTTACATAGCAAAGGGCAGTCTGAATGCTGACAACACCAATGGCAGGAGTCAAGATGGTCTGCAGGATATCCTCTTGTGCTCACTACCATTCACACTTGTTGGAAAAATAGCCCTGACAACTGCTTTGTGTTGGATTGAAAAGCAGTTAATAGATGAAAAAAGGAATTGTCTTCTATGATATTCCTTTGCTTGGTCTCACTGTAAATGTCACTGATTTGTTTTCTGTTCTTTAAAAAAAAAATTAAATATTTTTACAACCAGACACAGAATCTCTGCCAGCACAAATGACTGTTTGGTCAGGAAGGAATTAAAAAGTTCTCCTTCTGAGAGTCAGCTAATGCCTTAAAAAGTTGTGTGCTAACTCCCTGGAAACACATATTTGAGGATCAATATTTCAGCTCCTGCAGCCTGGATTCTTTCTGAATAAAAAAAAAAAGAGATTGGGCCAACCATTCTCTTTCAAGATAAGCAAGATTTGTCTTTTCAGTTTGTATGAACTATTTTAAATCTAGGGACATTGAGTGTCACTTGTTTTGCATGGGGAGGGGGGATTACTTTATAAAAATCATATCTTAAAAATTCTTTGCTGAAATATGGCACAGAGCAAGAGCAGTTTATCTGCTACACTATGCCAAATTTTGTGCTGATCCAAAGTCTATTTGGAAAGTTATAGGTTTTTGTTTGGGCTGCCCCCATTTTTATAATTGCATTGTAGAATGTTGATTTAATCTGCTGCACAGTAACATAGCTGTACATTATCAAAAATTATGATCCCTCCCAGTTGGGAGTGCAGTTCTGGCAAACTCCGACTGCATTTCAGCATTCCATCCTGTACTGTCACCCTCTACTGCAGTGTCAGGCTCAACAATGTCCTGATCCCCTATAATTAAAAAAAACCTGAATGTAATTTAAAAGTGTCCAGGAGGTAGTCATATCAGTCTGTCATCTGCTGTAGTGAAAACTCTAGAGTTTTATGGTACCTGTAACACAATGGCCAGAATCCTGCTGGGAGGAAACACATAAACAGTAATCATACAAGTGGTTTGCTTATCATGCAGCTGTTCATCAACTGATGGCAAAATCAGAGGGGTTGTGTGGTTGCTGTTCCCTATACAGTCTTTCTGAACAAGATTCCGGCCTCACAAGTTTTCTTTAGAATAAGCTTTTGTGCATTGGTAGTCTTCTTCTTTGGATGTCATTGAAGAAGCAGACTACATCCAAAAAAGATTACACCAGATAAAACATTTCAGTCTTTAAGGTGCCAGAAGACTGTTCTTTTTGAATGAATATTTACTTATTTCTAAATATAAAGATATCATTAAGTATACCGGACGAATGTACATGATGTGGCATTTCAGAAATAAAAAAAGAAGGTGGGCAGAATACCTGATGCACATAAGGGCAAAGAAGGGCTGACTCAACATTCATACCACTGATACTAGGTGAATGTCATTCGAATTGCAACCATGGGAAGGAAGCCATAAATCCCAGAGGGGGAAACAGTGCCAGGACTGCTACGGTTTAGTTGTGTATAAAAATGTCAGACTTCCTGTTTGTTTGTTTGTTTTAGAAGCTTCCCAGTTTTGGACCCTACCTTGAACAACGGAAGAAAATAATAGCTGAGAATAAACTGAAACTGAAAGGACCGATCAGCTTGTTGACGGAGCTCGAGAGAAAACATTTTGTTCCAAAGAAGCCCATCCCAGCAGTGAAGGTAATGAAAAGAGACACTTGCCTAAAAGCTTCATCTGAGGAGCACTTCTGCGCCAATTGTTGTGGTTCATGGGTGTGGGTTTATGTTTGTCTGCAAGCCTTGAACGAATGCGCTACAAGCCTTAAGCAAATGTCTGCCACATGGAACCGTGTGTGGCATTTTGCCCAGTCAATGCTTCCCAAGCCTGAAGATCAGTCTCATGTGAGTAGGAAACTCGTGTGGGAAGAAGGACATTTCCCAGAGTATCAAAATATTTTGTGACTTCATTATAAGGAAGTTCTGTTTCACATAGAAATATGGCTACAGATCATTGTTTTACCACACATCTATCTCTGATCTGTAATAAAATTCTCCTTAAGATTTGTCATGATAATACAAAATTATCCAGGGATGACTGGGGTATTTTTGGTCATGTATATGAAATCTCATCGTAGCTTAGAGAAGCATAACAATTTGAATCCACCAGGTGATATGGCCAGTGGCTGTGTTGGATGGGAAATCTGGGGGATTATATTTTTAAAAACAACAACGTAGCCAAGCCCTGAATCTAGATTATATATTTAAAAAGTACGAGCCACCTGGATCACCAAGTGGTTTAGGTAGACGGCTATGGAGCCAGAGGTTGGGAGTTCAATTACCCACTGGGCCTCCTTCACAGAGGCTGGACTAGAATGATGATCCATAAGGTCCCTTCCACCTCTGCAGTTCTAATATTGTTATTTATTAATGTCACCTGTAAACTGAGAGCTCGCTTCTTAGGTTTTGAATGTAAGAGAGGACTTGTGAACACCACTGAGAATCACAGGTCTAATTTGGCATGCAGTTGCTTTACAGCAGGGGTCCCCAACCCCTGGTCTGCAGCCCGGTGTCGGTCCGTGGCCTGGGCTGGACCGGGCCATAGAGACAGATCTCCCAAGCCCCTGCACATGCACTCCCCCCGCACAGCCCCTTCGCTCATGCACATACATGAGAGAGAGAACACCCCCACACCCCTTCACGCATGCATGCGAGTGCCTCCCGAGCAGCCCCTGCCCTTTGTGCATATGCGCAAGTGTGTGTGCACCTGCACAAGTGCCCCCCGCTCCTTTACACATGCGCACGAGTGCCCCCGAATGCCCCTGCCCTTCATGCATGCACGCGAGTACACGCATGTGAGTGCATGTGCACCCACTTGAGCACCCCCTGCTCCTTCACGCATGCACACAAGTACAGGGGGTGCCCCACCTAGCCCAGCCAGTCCACGGTGTTAAAAAGGTTGGGGACCACTGCTTTACAGGGACTTAACAAGCCCTTGTGACCTTCCTTTCCCTCCCCCAGCCCCAGAGAAGGAGAAGAGTGAAGTGCAGACAAGGTTCCAGATCAGAAGGATTACACTTCACACAATCAGCAGGTTTAGGATGGGCCACTGAAAATGCATCAGTGAAGCCTGAGGGAGTCCCCTTTTCTCACTTTCATGTGGTTACTATTTATATTAAGCATTAATGTAACCTTTTTTTAAATAGAGGTGGGATGTACAACATGGTTTCTGAAGATACCCACCGCAGACATGTGGTTTCAAATGTTGAGATCTGTTCTCGGGGATAGAGAATCCTAAAGCTATTTTGATTATTTCAAACAATACATTGAATTTGACCTGACTGCAAACAGGGAGAGCTGCTTCGGGCATATCCAGCTGTTTGGGCATGCCCAATGGAAATATGCCCCCTCACCTATTCCAAATAGCTGGCCTCTCTCCTATAAATTAAGCTGCTTGTCAAAGGCCCCAGAATTACAAACAGATTTGATGTTTACAACTTGAATTCAGAAAACACTAGTTCAAACTCTCCATGTCTTCACACACCTACTCTCTGACACAAAAATTTCAAACGTATGAGCCCATAAATATGTCTGAGGGGGGGCATGGGAGTGGCTTTCTGTGCTGGGATGTTCTTCGTCACCCAGTTTTATATGATTACTTGAATATCTTATTTTCTCATGCTATCTGGTGCGTAGCTGTGGTGTTCTCTTTTCTTAAATTCCTTTTAATTCATAAATGTCCACTAAATACTTTGCCCCCACCTTCCTATATAACTTTTGTTTGTTTCTCACAGTGTTTCTGAGATTTATCTCATAAATTAATCCTATTTGAGTATCATTGGTGTCTGTTTTCCCTCTCTAATCCTGCTTTCATTCCATCTCCCAGTGTTTTACCTTGTAGCTTCTTTCCTCTGTTGGCTTCTGTGTAAAGATTTCCTGTTTAATAGTTAAACTCTTTGACCCATTGCTTTGTGAGCACGGTATGCTGTGCCTTTTAGAAGCCTAGATCCTTCTTTTTCCCTTTTGCTTTCTTCAGTTGAAACTTTTTTTATTCCTACTTTCAATTCCTTCTCTTCATCTAGTTGTAGCTCACCTGAAGAATATCAAAGGGTAAAGTCACTAAAAATGCTCATAGGTGGAAGTCTAAAGCAATATTTCATTTTATTTGAAGGAGCTGTAATATTGCATTATTTTTAAAGGATACATTTTTTGACATGCATGATTTTGGAGAAACATTCAAGGACTTTTGAAGGAGAAACGGAGCCATAACTAGCAATTTTGGAAGCCAAGAAAGGTGCACCGCCAAATTAATTTTTGTAATTCATGATGTGAACTAATACAAGCAATAGTTACAGCACTGAGCACCTAGCCAGCATCTTCTTTCCTCCACAAGGGACCAAGGGAGTGCTGTCAGAGATTCAAAAACAAATCAAAAGCGAGCAAGAGAGAGAATGTTTAGTATATCATCTATATTAATAAGCTGGCTTTTTATATCCAGCCCAGAGGATTGGTCTACCAAGACCTAAATAGACCTTCCTTCCACAAAAATGGTGAATAAATACATATAGAAGAAAGAGCAGTCATTCTCAAATGAAAATTTCAAAAGTTCCCCTTACATCACACAGGTCAAGATCCAAATTAGAGGTAGATATATTTGTGTTTTTGTACCGCAGCTTTTAGAGTTCCCCACATATCACAGACACTTTTTTTTCTTTTAAAAAACACACCCTGATTTTTGGAGTTCAAAATGGTTTACAGTCAAACCACAAAAGCATAGCAAAAAAAAACCCATACATATATCAAATCCATGCGGAGTCAAAATCAGCAGTTCCAGACCACCCAAATTCTTTCATCTCCACAACGCCTGGCACTTAAAATTGTTTTCCTGAGTTTTGTGATGATTTAATTGTTTTGATTATTGTGATTTTAATGACTTTCCCATTCAGTCTGTTTTTCATCCATTTTTAATTTGCTTTTCATTTGTTTTTAGTTATGCTTGCTAACTTCTGTAACATTGAGGGAATTCAGACAGGGTGGGTTGCACAGTTCTAGCTTCTGGATGAGTGCCAATCTTTGCAGTTAGGTTCAGCGTGTCTTCATGCACACACTTAACAATCAAAAGCAATTGTAAGCTTCTGTTGGGGAACTGGAGTTTTTACATGCCACAACAAAAGCAGCAAGACCCATCATACCACTGTTTTGTGGATTGTTCTGTTCTTCTTTTCCCCAGTGTGGTCACTGACTTCACCTTCTTTAGTTAAATGATAGGCATCGATGTGGGCATTCCCTCCCTCTGTCACCATCTGCTCTAGTGTGACTTACCATGCTTAGCAATGGGTTTTTAGTATCTTCATATGCATTATTTTTCTTTGTCAGAATAGATTTGATATTTTGAAATGTATTCGCCAGAGCTTTAGCTAGCAAGCCTGTTGGGTTAAGCATCCATCAACAAGTGGGTTCCCATTGTGTCAAATTCCCACAACACTATGTTCCAAATAGCCATTCATCACAGGATTCAAAGTGGCCTGTGATGTTTCAGTCCCCTCCCTTCCTCCTAATAAAAGATTAAAGAGCATTGTTTTATTCATACAATTTTTGTGTAAATGTCTGGAATAACTAAGAAAAATGGAAAGGATCATGCCAGAAGATGCTAAGTGACCCCATGAAATGCTGTTTTAAGTTCTTTACCTAGTCATAAGCCATCTTTCTTTTCCTGCCAAGGTGAGCTACGCTTCATAACAAATAAATTACTTTGTTTAACACTAATGCTGATGGGTGTTAGAGGTCCCAATGTGGTGTAGTGGATAGAGTGACAGACTAGGACTGAGGAGGCCTGGGTTCAAATCCCTGCTCAGCTCTGGAAACTCACTAGGGGTGTGAAACTGGTAAAACCATTCCTTAAATATTCCTTTTGCCTTTCAAGCCCTTTTGGAGTTGTTTTAAGTTGGTTCCAACATGACAGTACATAACGACAGGAAGAAGTAACCAGGGTTTGCAAAATCTGTTTACAGATCTGGTATTTAAAAAAAACAAAACATTTTTACCTTTAGAAACCCGAATTTTCAGAACATCTTCTCTACCTACCAATTCCTTTGGGATACATAGAGTTCCTTAGACTGTATATATAAAGTCATAGATATTGTTTGGTGCAACACATACTATTTTAGATTTTGGGATTGTTACAAACTTGGCTTTGTTTTCAAAAGTTTGCCAGCAAGCCACTCCAATCTCCACATGCATTATTTTTCTTTGTCAAAATAATTTTGAGCAATTCAGCAGTAGCTCTCAGTGGTCCTTACCTGCTGTCCTTTTTGAACTTAGAATACTTGGGCCCTCTCCTGCAGATACATGGCACGAATAATGGGCAGGAGCCAGCGGCCATTCAGAGGTGCTTGTCCTCCGTTACTGGTGTTCTCTTTAAGGACAGCCTTATCTGCTGCTGCAAAATCACTGTTTGAAAACTGTCAGGGTAGCTTATTAAATCCCTTCTGGTACTTTTTTCCAAGATACCAATATTTCACTGGCTGTAAACCAGTGCTAAGAACATGACCACCATTCCCTATGAATCATTTGAGCAATACAATACAATAACTGCAGCCTCAAGTCTATCATCCAATTATGCAGTCATTTTTAATGGTCATTATCCCACAGCTTTATCACCAAAGGTTTCCTGTGTCTGCATCTTCTCACAAATGCCTGGACCTATTTGCTATTTCCACATGATACATTTTTAATCCTTAGAAGAAATATACCTGTGGCCTCCCCACCCCACCCCCAGTGACTTGCTTCCCATCCATCAATCTCATATACCCTGCCCTGTTTTCCCCCCCCTAATTTGCTTTCCCCCATTTCTCTGTTGCTGTTGATTAATAACTGCTTGACACATCTAATCTGCAAATCTTTCATTTTCCCAGATATTGTGCTATACACCAAAATAGCTCTTTTCATTTTAAAATGAACAATACAACTTTTCAGGCACATGTGTGCTCCCTTTGAGTATGTCTTGTGGGAGACATAATACAAGTATTGTGCTGTAGCCTCGTATAAAAAGATTCCTCTTAATTTATGCCCTGGTCTCTTGGGTTCACTGTATTTTACAGTATCACAAAAGAAGACAATAACCTTGCTAGTAAACCACATTGGACTGCTTTGGAGTTGTGAGGGTTCTTGCCGGATAAATTGAATTTGAGGGGGGGGGGAATTAAAAGTTAATGTTGCAAAATTACTTTACACATTGTTTTTAATATTGTTCAGGTGTATAATACTTTTAATTTGCAAATATTTGTATGGTCTTCTGTGTGTTAGTCCTCCTATCGTTCCTCTGAGGTTGTTGGCAAACTTTCATCTTTGCCACACAATGGGTTTACAGTGTTTTCTCTGGGCAGTCTTGATTATATCACATTTAATGTTAAGTTGAAAGTGCACCATTGCCCCCCTTTTGTAGCCCCATTCACAGACTGCAAAAAGGGAATTATTTGGGCAATTGCAAGCAGGAAGAAAATGAGGCATTTTCAAGATAATTTCAGGATAGATGTTTACTGAGAGAGGAGTGTTGGCAGCTAGTGGGTTTTTCTTTCACTTTCTTTGTTTCTCTAACTGCCATTCAATGCCTACAAAAGCAAAGTCCCTTGGCCACCATCTTCCAATACACCGTCTCCGTTGTACTGATTCAGTCTCATGAGTATGAATACAGCTATACCACATGTTTATAGATGTATTCCACTGTAGCTGCTATGGCTTCCTTTCAATGGAATTGTAGAATAACAAGGTCCTTAGAATTCTCTGGTGTAGATCAGGAGGGTGTCCTAGAACGCTCCAGCAAAGGGCTCTATAGGCTTCGCCAAAATGCAGACTCCAGGATTTAACAGGGGATTCAAACTGTTGCAGCTGTTTAGTGTTAGATATACTCCACAGTTCATTCCAGAGACACTGCTGAGAGAAAGAACTGTCATCTTATACTCTGTGCTTGCCCCTGGAACGACACTGAAATATTATATGGTTTCTGTGGCCAAGCAGGGACTTGAACCCAGGTTTCCTAAGTCCTAGTTGAACACACTGTAAAATACACTGCACTGCTTCTCCACATAATATCTAGTAAAATTCAGTTGAGTTGCCATGATACAATGTATTTACTCACCAGATAAACAGACAAACATTTACTTATACAGGTGTGATTGGGTTTGTCATATATCTGGAGTAGTTCCTCTCTTTTGGCAGGAAATAACGGTTCTGATAAACTAATGTCTGGCAACTGTCCGTGATGAGGAGTCAATAAATTTGTCCTTGAATCAATACAATTTACAAAGGGGCTGATCCAAACTGTTCTCGATCGTTCAGCTTCCTCAGGGGTGTACTCCTCACCACTACTGGCCATTCTAGAGAGTCTATATGTGTCTCATTTCCTTTGAAGGTGTCCGGATCTGGCAACAATTCTCCGGTCTAAATTGGAAAAATCCTCCAACAATCCTTTCATTCGACTATATTCAACATCCTTCTCTCTCTCTTTCCTTTTTCATCTCTCCCCTTTGCTGTTCCCTGTATTCTAAATTGTCTCCTCCCATTCTGATCTTTTATATCTTCCTCCCACACGGACAAAATCAACTCTTCCTCCTTCTGTCTCTCTTTCTGCTCCACCCAACAAATCTCAATCTTTTCCTCTCTTTCCTTTTTCTCTCTTTTTGTATCTTCCTCTTCCTTCAGCCCTTTGTTTTCTAATAACCTTTCCACTCTCACAACTTCATCACGCACAGGTATCTTTTGTTGAGGGGACAGCTCACTCTCCACTTTATCACTTTTATGTATCTCTCTTTCACAACAGGTAAGTTTTTCTACACACTACCAAAGGGAATGGTGCTATTTTTGGTGGCCCCATGTTTGTCTTAATGCAGCATTCCACCTACGGCAGGAGAGGTAGATATTGCCCAGAATAACATAATGACTGTTTGGCTGAAATGAGACTTCAGTCTGAGTTTCTCTAATTTGGATCTCATTCTCACCCACCAAACCCATGGAGCACTGACAAATTAAAAATTCATTTGAATTCTTTCCCCTCTATGCTTACATTTTCCCAACAGCTAATTGTTTTGACTATGGAGTTAGATCATTAGCAACAGAATCATCAACTGGCTGCAGTTCTGTTCACACACCTGGTAGCTCCAGTGACAAGGATGAGCAGCCCAGGTGTCACCAAGGGCAGAATTGGGAAGCAACAGGATAGCAGAGGTCTAATTAAGGGCAGGGATTGGCCAATGGGATCCTCATTACTGAAGATAATGCACTGGTGAGAAAGAACACAGCTTGACTATCAGAAGAACTGGCTTGCCCTCATATGGCACTGGCTGTTAGGAAAAACATCATTACGCCTGTAAATGGAACAAATGTAATCAGGAAGAAACCAAGATTAAGCCAGTATGAAATTCCTCAAGGCCATTTTGCAGCTGTCTCTTTGGGAGAAAACCTGTAACACATCTTGTTGGGGAAGAAGATGGGGGGCATAAAATACCCACCAAGTTAATGCTGCTGTGCAGTCTAATTTATTCCAAGAACTTCTGTCGTAATCCAAGGGGAAAGCCATAAAACGGATTCAAAAGCCATATAATATTGCACTTGTGAAATGTCTTCTGCATCACTTCTTCTGAAGCTACATAACCTGTTTATCTCTTTGCTTTCATACACATATAGTCTCTATTCTAAATTTCATAAAACAATATTAGCACAAACTGCCTGGAATGAAATGAAGTACAGTATTATAGGACTCAGATTTTCATTACAGCATCCTAGTTTAAGGAATAAATAGCATAACAACCAGCACCACTTTTGAACTGCAGAGCTGGAAGGCACCCTGTGGATCATCAAGTCCAGCCCCTCTCAAAGAGGCCCAGTGGGGAATTGAACTCCCAACCTCTGCCTCCACAGCTAGAGACCTAAGTCACTGAGCATATGCATAAACTCCCCTCTTATGCAAAGCTAAGTGCAGGGAGGTGGTGCAATTGACAAGTTTTGTCAGTGTTGTTTGTTCCTGCATTTGGCGTATTTGTTTATTTTTAACATCAAGGCCTTTCTAATCAATATATGAAGAAATCTGAGAATTTTGTTAAGTTGTTCTCAAAACAAAACAAAAAAACAGAGTTGTTCACCATCTGCTCTGGCTAATTTATGTTGGCACAGCAATTGCCAGCACGGAGAGGAGCATACAGTGTCCTGCCTGCTATGAAGCTATTAAAGATGAGGAGCTTCTCCTCTTAGTGCGACGCCATAAACATGATCGAACCAACAGAGATTCAGAAATCATAATTTCCCAAGCTAAACACTCAGAGCCCTCTGCCTAGATGTCCAAATCTTCAGTTTCACTTCTTGTCACCTTAAAAAAAACCCACCTAATTCTGAATTATTTATTTCAGCTTGAAAACTTTGTTAGTCTTGTGTCCGACAAATAAACCACCTGACCTATCCCTGTGAAGATGGATCAAAGTTGATACACCAGTCTCTCTCTTGAAGCTGACTTGAGCAGTTACTACACAGTGACTGTGTAGTAGAAGGATGACTAAAGCAGGGGGGGGAGATATCTCTGGACCAAGTCCTCTTTCAAGATCTTCACCCAGCTATGCTTTTATGATTACTGAATGATCAACATATATCTCCTGTATGTCTAAAAATCAGAATTAAAGAATATAAAGAATAACAAATAACATAACAAAGTTAATAGTGAGCATCCATTACAATGAACAGTAAAATCAGAACAGCTTACATATCTCCTCCAACTTCATTGTTCACCAAAATTTAAATTTTTCAGCATAATCTAATTACATTTGTAAGCCATTTCCAACATCCAGAAAAGACATTACATGTACCTTTGTGGTGGCTGTTGTGTGCTATCAAGAACTGACTTACAGCAACCCTAACAGGCTTTCAACATGAGCTATTTATTGTATTGTATTTTATACTGCCCATCTGGCTACCAAGGCCACTATCAGTCCCCTCCCCCAGTGAGTTTCCATGGCTGAGCAAGGGGTTGAAACACTGGTCTCCAGAATTTTAATCTGTCTCATCCACTACATCATACTGGGTTTTCTAAACCCCTAATAAAAGCTTCAAAACATGTTAGTGCCTCTTCCTATGAGATTTCAGCATGCCTAAACTTTTCCTTTTTTGCTCCCTGAGGCCTTAAGACAGACTAGAAAACACATAACAATAAAATGTGAGATCTATCCATCTTCCAAAGTGTATTTGTTGATCTTTGCATGGTTTTGTGCATGAAATAAATAGGGGGAGTTTGATTCTCTTCACATTCCTGCTCAGGTGATATTGGAGTGTTCTGTTTTATGTTATTCTTCAGGTAAACCATCTGACAGAGAAGTGTGACAAAGAGATAGGGTGATGCAAGGAGGAAACAGGAAACAGAGATGATTTATGTTTCCTGTTCACTGCATTTTCCTGACCAAGTTTCTAAAATAGTTGAAGATACAGTATGTGAGGTTGCTGTTTAAAGGAGGAAAATGTGAATTCCACTGGAAGCCTTCAAAGCCTTTATTCTATGTTAAAGCTATTCCCTTGATTTATAGCCATTTTAAGTTACTATTAGCATTGGTAACCTTGCAAATATCTTCTGCTCCTCCTTTAGCAGATCTAGCTAGTATTTCAAGATGTCTGTGATTTTCGAAACCTAGGTAAAATGTAACAAGAGTCTTTCTTCCAAGCTTCATTTCTTGCCAACTTTAATTTTCAACTCAGTACAACCTTATCTTTCCTGTACGGCATTCACTGGAATTCTCAACCTTTGGTCTTTTGTGAAATGTCAGTTTCAATAACTTCATTTAGAGTTCTTACATAGTAATGCAAAGGTGGTAGTGTTTTAAAAATGTCCTGGTGGGCAAGCTCTGATCTTCCACCAGCCTGTAATTTTGCAATGTATACAATATTAGTGGACCTCTGTTCAAAATATTACAAATGCAGCTGTTCTTGTTACGTTTCTTGGTGGTTTGGGGTTTTTTCCCCATATAAGATTAACAGAAGCAGAAGACATCAAGAAGAGGTGGCAAGAATACACAGAGGAATTATATCAGAAACAACCCAGACAATGTAGTTGCTGACCTTGAGCCAGACATCCTGGAGAGTGAAGTCAAGTGGGCCTTAGAAAGCCTGGCTAACAACAAGGCCAGTGGAGGTGATGGCATTCCAGTTGAACTATTTAAAATCTTGAAAGATGATGCTGTTAAGGTGCTACATTCAATATGCCAGCAAGTTTGGAAAACCCAACAGTGGCCAGAGGATTGGAAAAGATCAGTCTATATCCCAATCCCAAAGAAAGGCAGTGCCAAAGAATGCTCCAACTACCGTACAATTGCACTCATTTCACACGCTAGCAAGGTTATGCTCAAAATCCTCCAAGGTAGGCTTCAGCAGTATGTGGACTGAGAACTCCCAGAAGTACAAGCTGGATTCCGAAGAGGCAGAGGCACTCGAGACCAAATTGCTAACTTGCGCTGGATTATGGAGAAAGCCAGAGAGTTCCAGAAAAAACATCTACTTCTGCTTCATTGACTATGCAAAAGCCTTTGACTCTGTGAACCACAACAAACTATGGTAAGTTCTTCAAGAAATGGGGGTGCCTGACCACCTTGTCTATCTCCTGAGAAATCTATATGTGGGACAGGAAGCAACAGTTAGAACTGGATATGGAACAACTGATTGGTTCAAAATTGGGAAAGAAATACGACAAGGCTGTATATTGTCCCCCAGCTTATTCAACTTATACGCAGAATACATCATGCGGAAGGCTGGACTGGAGGAATCCCAAGCCGGAATTAAGATTGCCGGAAGAAATATCAACAACCTCCGATATGCAGATGACACCACTCTGATGGCAGAAAGTGAGGAGGAATTAAAGAACCTTGTAATGAGGGTGAAAGAGGAGAGTGCAAAAAACGGTCTGAAACTCAACATCAAAAAAACTAAGATCATGGCCACTGGTCCCATCACCTCCTGGGAAATAGAAGGGGAAGATATGGAGGCAGTGACAGATTTTATTTTCCTGGGCTTCATGATCACTGCAGATGGAGACAGCAGCCACGAAATTAAAAGACGCCTGCTTCTTGGGAGGAAAGCAATGACAAATCTTGACAGCATCTTAAAAAGGAGAGACATCACCTTGCCAACAAAAGTCCGAATAGTCAAAGCTATGGTTTTTCCTGTCGTGATGTATGGAAGTGAGAGCTGGACCATAAAGAAAGCAGACCACCGAAGAATTGATGCCTTTGAATTGTGGTGCTGGAGGAGACTCTTGAGAATCCCCTGTACTGCAAGGAGAACAAACCTATCAATTCTAAAGGAAATCAACCCTGAGTGCTCACTGGAAGGACAGATCCTGAAGCTGAGGCTCCAGTACTTTGGCCATCTAATGAGAAGAAAAGACTCCCTGGAAAAGACCCTGATGTTGGGAAAGTGTGACAGCAAGAGGAGAAGGGGACGACCGAGGATGAGATGGCTGGACAGTGTCTGCGAAGCAACCAACATGAATTTGACCCAACTCCGGGAGGCAGTAGAAGATAGGAGGGCCTGGCGTGCTCTGGTCCATGGGGTCACGAAGAGTCGGACATGACTAAACGACTAAACGAATAAATTATTTGAGGCAGGGACTTTTGTTTTTTCATCCTTCGGGATTAGGAAGTCTGCAGAGCACCGTATGTAGAGATGGTACACATGGCAATGGCACGTGTATTGTTAAGTGCTATATCTTAACCTAGTCATGCTTAGAGTATAGCTCTGTCAAAATCAGTTGCGTAAGTTACTCGTGACTAATGTAAATCCCATTGGTTTCAATGTGTTAAGTATGACCTGTGGATCCAGGTCAGTTACCACACCTAAAATGAGGTGGTTAAGGTGTGGCAGATTCCCCTGCCTCATTCCCTGATATTGGCATCATTAGTATCTTGGCTCACTCAGTTCCCTCACATAGCTATCATTATTATCTCCTGCAAGAGAGAAAGAGATTCAGGTTAAGAATGAGCAAAAACAAAAAAACAGGAAGTTACCATGGCAAAAAGGAAACTTAGTCAGAAGGCTAGTCCAGAGTTCTGCACTGCGTATACTGATCAAAGGCAGCTCCTGTGAGACCTTAGACTGGATCATCTCCCAGGCCACCCACTCTGGAGTTGCCATGCTCTGCTGCTAAATTGTGTCCCCTCCCTTAAGGAGTCTCATCCT
The DNA here is from genome assembly GCF_051106095.1 of Pogona vitticeps. Classification (NCBI taxonomy): domain Eukaryota; kingdom Metazoa; phylum Chordata; class Lepidosauria; order Squamata; family Agamidae; genus Pogona; species Pogona vitticeps. Next base: position 94,057,384 of record NC_135786.1, read on the forward strand.
CTTTAATTACTTGTGAAGACAAACTGATTTTTACTTGCCATTCCATTTGGGTATCTTTGGAACTAGCTAATTGCACTGCGGTTGTAAAGATGTCCTGATGTTGAGGACTAGCAGGTTGTTGTTTTAAATCACTTCAGATAATTTTTTTTCTGAGCAAGAGTTAGGGTAACAAGACTCCAGCATCTTTGGGGGGGTGAGGCTTCTCTTAGAAACAAGAATCGAGGAATTGGGCCAATTGATTTCAAAACTAACAACGATGGCAATAATAGGTACTTAGGCTGCCTGGCCATTTGTGTGTCCTTTCCGATTGCACTGTTCTTTGTTCCCTGATGTTTAATAGGCCCTTTCCTTTCTCTCATAATGAGTTCTCGGAGGTGTGCTAATGAACAGTAGCCATGGCTAGGCAGGCTGTGTGTCTGTGTGTGTCATGTCACTTCTCGTTTGTGTCCCCATTGTGCTTCCTGTTGCGCTAAACAATGGTCACTGCGGATAATTTAATTAAATGATGCACATAGATCTAAAATGCGGAGTCCTCGTGTGTGGACTGGGATATTTTTAGCTGTGCTGAAGTTTGAATTGCGTATGCATCAATACCTGTTATCCGCATTTTGCAGTGTAGCCGGTCTGAAAGTGCTTTTGATTCATCCCTTGATTCCTGGCATCATCATGCTGCCTACAAAACAACATTCCCCAGAAACATGCTGTCAGGTGCTCCTCTTTTGCCATAAAACAACCTTGGGTATCCCCCCGAACCTTTCACTAATGCTCCCCCCCACCTCTCTTTTCCCCCTAGGATATAATTGGAAAAGCACTGCGGTATATTGGAACATATGGAGAGCTCAGTAATACTGAACAAGTTGTGGCTCTGATTGATGAGGAAATGTGTATCAACTGTGGCAAATGCTACATGACCTGTAATGATGCTGGCTACCAGGTAAGGGCACCATTGTAATTAGCAAAGAGGCACTGTGAGTTATCTTTTCGCTGCTGAGGCAGAAGGAAGCCACTGTCTCTTGATGTGTGTGTGGGGGGGGGAAGGAGATTTGCAAGATACTGGAAATTAACACTGGCACACTCCCAGGTAGAGACTGCATGAACTGTGTCTGATCCATTCGCTCAGGTTGTCAATAAGATAGGCTTCTTGGAGACCGGGGATGCGCAGAGCAGCACACGGAGCACTTCCCCACTGCCTAGTTCTTCCTACTGCGTACAGCTATGATTGAGCTGCTATGTTTCTATCAACAGTACATGGTAAAAATGAAATCTTGCTAATGGCACAGCTCACAATGCCATGATGATTCCCTGTGAATAAACATCCATTACGAAAACTCTGGTAGATTTAAGGGATGCAGTGACAGCTTCAAGGAACTCTCAGCCCTCACAATAAACCTTTGTTTATCAGTCCTGCTGTTCAGTACTAGAGGACCCTTTCAAGTCCTAACTGGAAAGTAAGTTAATGAGATAAATACAGTGTTTATTCTCAAGTAGAGTACAGCCATGGTGTCAGTGGGAGTTTGAGAGTCAGTGTTATCAGTTACTGTTTCAAAGCCCACCCAAAAGAAGTTGATTACCCTTACAGTTCCATTTTTTTTAAAAAAAGTAACTTGCTACCTGGTTTTTCAAATATATTATATTTATATTTGCCGGGTAGGTGGGGGGGCTCGTCAGCCATGGAAGGCAGCTCATCTAGGAGAAGGAAAACTCTGATTTCAAACCTCCACTGCCTTGTGGCTATATCCACTCATGGAAAAGGCTTCAGGAGTTAACCTAGAGGCAAAATCCGGAGCTGGAGTCCTGAAGGCAGCTCGTGTCATTCTGCCAACTCCTGCGACGTTGCTGGAACCAGCTGTATTGGCTCTTGCCTTTCCATTGGACCATTTCAGCAATGTGGAGAGGGGGGATCTGCTGCTTGGGTAACAGCTTATCCTCCATATTACTTTACCCGGGCTTCATGCTCTGGAGAGGACACTCCTTGATTCAGAGCATGTTACCATAGTCTCTCCAGACTGAAGGATGCCTATGCCTATATTTACATTGACTAGAATACTATTAGTCTTCACATAAGGTTTGTATAACTTAACATAGCTAACTGCAGCTAAGTAGTGAGGTGCTAGAACACATTTCAGCTGCACAATCAAGTGTATGACCAGGCACACAAAGAAGATGCCCCCTTAGCCCCTCCTCAATTAGCTACAGTTAGCCACTTACATTAACAGTGATAGGATTCCGGTCTTGAACTACTTTTTAAAACATCTGAATGGTGGAGACCACTAGTCTGTCATAGAAAAACACTCTCTATCCTTCCAGCTTGTCATAACCTCAACAGCCGCAACAGAGCACAAACTAGCCATAGCAGCATCCATCAACTTCTCAGCTATGCGCTATTTCTCTTCTACTCTTCATTTGATGAGGCCATACTCCCATAACTACCAAACTGTCTTTAACTGTTTCAGTTCCACCAGAAAAGGAGTGAAATTATCCCTCATTAAGACCCTGATTATTGACAAGGGAATGAATTTGAAATGACTGAACTCTGATCCATCGCTAAAGCTAACATACATCACTATTATAGGTTGGAGCCCACTGTGTTAAATGAAGTTCTTCATTGGACTATCATGAAAGGAACAAAGATGATTTTGTAAATCATTGCATTCATAGTAAATAGTGGGAAAAGATTGACTGTAAATAAGAAATCAGTGTTACAGATTTGGATTATGAGAATGCTAACTTCTGTTTCAAAGTCATTCTAGAGCAAAAGTAACATTCCATTATAAAATTTACTGACAGGATCCATCACCATGCAGCATTGCTCTGCTGAATTGTGAGGTCAGGATTCACAGCAAAATATACAGATTTTTTTAAATGCAGAAACAGACAATAGTTTGCTTCAGTGATTTTCTTCCTTCTTAAGAGATTAGCTTTAAATTGAATTTGGGAGGAAGCTTTCTATGTCTTGCAGTAGTTAACCTTCTGAAGTTGGGGGGGGGTGTCAAACCCAACAGCTGCCTAGAATATTTCTGCTTTTTTCTGTAAAGAAATACAAAGTATTTCATATACCATGTATTCTTCAACCATGATGCAGTCAGTTGCCCTGTAGTGCTTCACCTGCCTCTTTCTACAGCTTCCATATTTCACTTAAAGAGGTTACAATTAACATACGCAACTATCAAAATGAATGGCAAGATGAAACTAGCCAATGTCTGTACTAACTGGGACCCTGTCTAACCCCAGTAACTTCTCTAAAAGAGTAGGAAAAATAAGATCAGATTAAAGCTGTTAATTTGCATCTTGGGAAGAGGAGGGAGATCTGTCAAAGCAAAGTGTACTGCTTATATACCACGCCCATATTGCTTAAGGCACTCTCTAGATGGTTTATATTTTAATTATGCAAACTACACATTGTTCCCCCACCCTCAGTAGGCTGAGTACTCAATTTACCAACCTCCAAAGGATGGAATTCTGAGTCAGCCTCAGCCTCGAATCCGTCAAGATTCGAACTCAGGTTGCGAGCAGAGTCACTGCACCACGAAGCTCATACATCTTGCACATGCTCATGTCAATGCTCATCCCAGCCCAGCCCTGTTTGTCAATAAATATTTTTTAAAGGCAAGGCCCTCTCCTTTCTGGGTTTGTCAATTGCGACCACCATGTGGATGTTCAAATAGTGTACTTTTGGACTGCAGCCCCCACGAATCCAACCAACATAAGCATGCTGTCTCTGGGATTCTGGGAGCGATAGTCCAAAAAAGTAACTGCTATAAACCCTGGCAGCATAAATGGCTAGAGACAGTCTGGAGAACAGGCCCCTTGTTCCTTGTATGGTGTTGCTGGCTTCCATTTATTTCTTGGCTCTCAAGAAGCTAAGGTGGGTTCTTATACCTTACTTTTATTCATTTACTTAGTTTCTTAATAATAATGTGTGCCCTAAATTCAGACTTACGGTGACCTTTTTTAAAACAGTTTTCGAAGTGGAGAGCACTCCAATATGGTTCAGATTGCCATTCTCTTCTTCTGCAGGGGGGGAGGCATCCTGGGACTGTGCAGCTTGCCCAAGGCCACACAGGCTGGTTCTTCTAGGATGCAGAGTGGGGGACTGAACTCCCAACCTCTGGCTCCACAGCCGGATACCCAACTCATGGAGCTATCCAGCTAGCACTTAGCTGCTTACATATGTAGTTAATGCCCCACCTTTTCCCCAGAAAGGGGGCACAAGGTGGCTAACAAGATTAAATGGCTGATTAAAATCAAAAGCTGGATCAAAACATTTACATAAGAGCAAGTTTCTCAAAACACAATTGAAAAGGCAAGAATGAAAGACATTACCAGCAGCTTAACCCTGATTCAACTACATATGAGTTAGGCTTGCCTGAAAGAAAAGTCTTTTGTTGCCCGCTCGTGAAACTACCATGGAAGAGGAGCAAACTTGGCCTCCCGTTTTAAAGCTTAAAATGTCTAGTTTAAAGTAATAATATTAACGAAACGATGGCTTCTAGGGCAGTTTCTCCCCAACCCATTGTTGTGTTCCTGTGGTCAGTGCTGCATCCAGAGAGTAACGAGCTTTATTCAGGCATTCAGAAAATAATTAATTTGAAAGTTCAAGCAGGCTGTTTCTCCCCTCCCCCCCGCTGCCCCCCCCTCGGCCTGGCCCTGTGCAAAGAAGGACAATCTGCAGATGAGGCAGTCTGTGACCCATGGACACTCTCCCCAGCATCAGGAACCTTTATTATTTTGGGTCCTCAGTCACATCGATAGATTCCATACCTAATAAAAGCTTCCCTCTACAGACAGCACATCTTCTTGTTACAGGGGAGGGGGCGCAGAGCTGGAATCATTGCCCACAGTTTGGGAGTTTGATTCCCGGCTGTGCCTCCTTGACAAGGGTGACCATAGGGTTCCTTCTAGCTCTGCAGTTTCTAAAATTCCATCAGCAGAAATGTTCTCATTGCAATGCTCCTGTTCCATCCACTTCTTCACTTTCCAAAGCAACAAAGGTTCTCTTTCCAGGAAACAAAATAGTCTCTGGGAAAGCAATTAAGGCCACAATCCTATTCATACTCATCTTGGAGAAAGTCCAGTTGAGTACATGTGTGTAGGATTGCAGCATAAGAAAGCAGTAATGGAAAATAGTATTTCTGCCAGTTAAAGTGCTGAGTGGCAGGTTGAGATAAATTGTCAGCCCCCACAGCCCCAAGAAGCTTTAACCCATATCTCCTTCAGAAAACAAAATTGTTTTTTTCCCCTTTTCCGTGGTGAATCTTCTTTTCCATTGTTTACCTCCTTCAATCTGTATCACCTCAGCTGCCAACCTGCGGTCTTGCTGGTACATCACTTTCCCCTTAGCTCTACTGGTCAGATCCAATTTGTATGTCTGCTTGAGGTGAGCTGGCAAAACCCATGATCTGCCCAGTGCCTCCAAGCAGCAACCAAACTGTGTGTAAATTCATTGTTGTTGTTGTTTTTAAAGATATTGGAGGCTACTGCAAAATTATGGCCTGGAGCAGAATAGCCTGTCTGAATCCACGGAGATATTTCCCCAATAAAAGGGTTAACGCATGTAAACATAAAGTTACAAAAACCGAGCATCACATAGCATAAAACTATGGAAACAAAAGATAAGAGCCACCAGCACCGAGCTTGTCTTACAGAGCGCGGTTATCAAATACCATTTATAGTCTAATAAAAATGTACTACAATACGTTATAGTGACAGTGCAAAATAATTTTGTTTGCTTGCAATGGTAATCATACTCAGGTGGCATTTTATTTTTAACAGAATAGTTTCTTTATTCATATTAAACATAGTAACTCTGAAATTGAATAAAACAAACAAATGTAACATGATTAAAACTGCTACCAAACATTTACCATATTTTTCCATATATAAGATGTCCCTATGTATAAGACACCCCCCACTTTTCTAACCCAAAATTTATTTCTTTACAAGAAAGTGGAGGGGGAAAGCAGGAATCGCTTTCCCCCTCTATTTTCTTTGCAAAACATGGAGGGGGGAGAAGCAGGGATCAAAGTGCTTTGATCCCTCCCTCCTCCTTACTTCCGTGTATAAAAGAACCCTCAATTTTTCCTTTAATTATTTTAGGAAAATGTGTCATTTTATACACAGAAAAATATGGTATTTTAAGGACCCTCAAAAGTGCAAGAGGTTAAAAGTAAGACATATTTGCATACATACCAAATAGCATCGAGTGGTGTCTAGTCAGTGGTTAATTACTAAGCACAGTCATTTTGTTTTACTTGTTGCCATAGAATTTATGGCTGTAATCCTGTTGGGTGAATTCTATCTGCATAATGACAGTGACATTATCATCAGTGACAGAATTCCACAGATTGAAGCTCCCATTTTTCATTTTAGGATGCACATAATTTCATCTCACTGCATGGGAGCTGTGTGCACCTTGAAATAAAAAGAACTCTTTAGGTGATCTCATTCCTGTTGCGCAAGTGGAGCTGCTCAATAGGATTTTGTCCTGTGAATTATATAAGGACTCTCTAGTTAATTGTCTTAGATGGCTTTGTGTATGATTTAGATCATGATGATGGCACTATTTTTGGAAATCATTCTGTGGTTTTTCCAGAATAAATACCAATCCTTCAAATGAGTATTCAATAATACAAACAAAATTATATTATATAGGTTAAGTAGCATGTACCTCACTTGTCCTGTAGCTTGACTCTGTTATTAACTACTCTCTGTTTGTGCATTTGTGTGTGTGTGTGTTTTCTACCATGGTATGGTTTGTTTCAGCATTTCTAGTTTTACAAAATGCATTTTCTTAACCATTGACATGGTTACTATAGCTGCAATGCAGTACCAAACAAAGATGTCTCCAAGCACCTCAACTACAGGAAAATGCAGATGCTAAAAATGGGCTTGTTTTTTGACCTTTTCTGTGAGTGACATTAGTGCTGTTTATTTCTGCTTGCAGGCTATACAATTTGATCCAGAAATCCACCTGCCCACTGTTACCGACAGTTGTACAGGCTGCACTCTGTGTCTCAGTGTCTGCCCTATTATTGACTGCATCCGAATGGTTTCCAGGACAACACCTTATGAGCCAAAGAGAGGCCTGCCCTTAGCTGTGAACCCAGTGTGCTGAGGTGATCAGACCAGCAGTTAAAGTGAACCTTACATTTGCTTGATTCTATTGATTTGCTTTCTAATTAGTACCAGCAACTCCAATGGTGTTTTGAAAAGAAAAGAAAAATCATCTAATGATGATGGTAGCCATCCTAAAGTTGGCTCTATCTTCCAATCTATTTTTTTAAAGTCTTCATACAAGCAGTGGTTAGTTTGTCGTGTGTTATCTGCCCTCCTAAAAAATGTAACTTTTTTTTCTTTCGCAAATTTTCAATACTTCCTGATGATTTTGGTGATTTCTATTCCTACTCCCTCGAAACAATCTATAAAATTAGGGGAGCTTTTCCTAACTAACTAAACCTCAACATGCACACAAACTTTGTTACCAGGGAAACATTTAGTAATTACACATTTCATCTCCTTTTAAAACTGTTTTTAGAAGATGTAATTAACTACACAGACACACAAACAAAGCAACATGGCTTGTTTGTGTGTGTGTGTGTGTGTGTGTGTGTATGTTTGCATAAAGATATAAAAAGAGACTTAAATGGGTATCTCTGAACTATTAATCAGTTTCAACAGCTGCAGCATATGGCAGTCTATTACCTTAATTCTCCTTAAATTCTACCTCTGACTAGGCATTAAATACTAAAGTTGCAAATGCACTGCATTCTTTGCCATTTAATGTTTTTCAGTTGGTTACTTGATCTCTTTGTTTCTGTTAACGAATCTTCAGAGTGTGCCTTTTAATTGTATTATTTCAAATGTAAACCTTAGCTCAAGAATCTGATTTATTGTAAGTTGCTCTTGCATTCGTTTACTGTTGGGGATATGAAGTTACAGTTCTGTTGCATAAGTTGCCTTCCCCACCCCCACCCCCTTGCCTATTTAGTCTGGGTTATCTCCAGAGTAGGCTCACAGTACTGACTAGCACCAGTGATGGGGCACGGAAACATCAGCATCTCTTATTTCCACGGGTCTATGACTATATGCAGATTTTTTTTCCAGCCACACAGATGTTCTGTATATATCTGATATACTGTGCACACTTGGAATGTGTGCATAAAAATGCAGACATTTGAAATGCACAGTAAAACATGGCACAAGCATGGCTTTTTTGTCCAAGGTTAGAAATCCACATAAATCATGCATAAGAGTTGAAAAATGAACACGAAAATGCCCATTTCCCAAAATTATGTCAAGAACAGAAACAGATTTTGGCTGTTTAAAAAAAGAAAAAAATGGAAGCAGGCATAGACATGGGTGTGGAGAAACAAGTTCAGGGATGTGGATGTAACAGACGTGTACACTCGAGATGGAGGCAAATAACCCCAGAAGCTTCTAGTGGTCCATCCTCTTTCCAACACTGCTAAGTATGCAGACTCTGTGCTGGGTGTATGGATTAGCTCCTTCTCATGCTTCACTTACTGGGAGCCTCACTGTCTTCAGACTGTTGCTCTTGCCTGATGAAAGCAACTAGGGAGAAGGTGGGGCTGGCATGCTCATCTCATCACATGTGGAGTAGACACACTTATGGAACACCGGGGTAGGGCTTCTGTCTAAATGTTATGCATAGGCTGCGCACTGAAGGCTTGGAGAGGAGCTGACCATTGTGGAAAATTAAATGGGAGGCAAGAGTCCTTCAGAGGCAGCTAATTGACCAGGACAAGAAGTGTGCCTTAACCCCCCTGACTGGTCACTGCTTTACATTATTACAGGTGATGAAGCATGTTATTTACCTTTAGGAGTAGCACACCCAGACAGAAGCTACCAACAGGAGGATAAGCCTCACTAAAAAGCTTTTGGAGATTCTTACTATACACATTTAGAGTGGCGAGCCCTACCTGCAGCCAGCAAAAGAAATAATTGTGAATTGTATTTGATATTAATAATCTGCCAGTGGAATGGAAAACACTGGAAGAATTGATTCCCACTTCATGTCCCAAGGCTGCTCTGGAGGATTGGGGGACCCTCTGGAAACAGTCTGGTGGTCATTCAGGGACATGCAAGGCAAGGGGAAGTCCACTGGCACACGGAAGAATCCAGTTGTGTGGGAGACATTTTAATATAGTACATGGAAAATATTTATTAACTATATGTTTTACTGTAAACAAATACACAACGAATTCTGATTTTAAAGTTTGAGGCAAGGAGTTGTCACCATGTAATTGCCATCTGTTAGATAGGGATATGTTTTATTTCTGAATTTTTATCCCACAGAAATAGAACACATTCCTTTAAAACATATGGCAGTAATATGCCGACAACTATTTGCCTCAGATTTTTAAATCTAAATCAGCCCTGTGTTTGTTTATAGTAAAACTCTAATAAAAGAAAGTTATGGATTTCCCACTATTCTGGAACAGCATGTTAGCATCAACTTATTTCTCATTCTCAGTTGGGAGTTTTCATATGCCAGTATTTTGTTAGCCGCTTTATGCTAGAGAAACCACAAGCAAGCCTTATGTTGCTCAATATTTAGAACAGCAAATAACATATCTATTCATTTCTTTATACTCTCTGTCATCAGCTGAAAATGCAGTATTGTGATTGTGCATATTAAATAATCTTTGCATTCAAATTTCTGTACATTTACATAGCCATAAATAAAGAGCAATTAAGGAGCATTACGCAACCTGGTTTTATATGTGTTCCTCAAAATTACTTTTTTTTTAGCATGGCAATTTTCATTTGCTATTTAATAGTCTTCTACAGTCTCCAGAATATAACTACTGGTTTATGACAACATATTCTCAAAATACTCCAACTGGTAAATTTGGATTTGTGGCATAAGCTGCTGGCAAATGAGATAAAACAAAGGTGTGACATGCTCATTTTTCTAGCCATCTAACAGGTTTTGTGGACTTTGTAAAAATGGGCAAAACCTAGTCATTTAAAATACACAGTCAGATGTTTATGCATTGGCAACCATTGTCCTATCATTACATTTTCCGTGATCCAAAACACGTGTGCCTATAGCCAAATCCAGATCTTATTTACGTATGCAAAAACAATCGACAACAGTTCTCTTTCATCCTTCTGAGGAACTCTTAGTCTACCAAAAAGCAAGATTTTTAAAAGTGGGGGGGGGGAATAGAATAGTATCTGTGGATTGTTTAGATTCTAAGACCACTGACCATAGTTAGTTGGAACATCTTTCATATTTTTGGTGCCATGAGTTGTTTTCCACAAGAAATCAAATCCCAACATATAGCAACAAATGTCACAGAAATAACATATGAAAGATGATGTCTTCACCTTTTTGATAGAAGGCATATTGATTACTTCACTCTGCCAGGCAACAGAGATATGGTGCAATCTGCATCATCATCAGCTGCATGTCACTTGGCAGTAATATTACTTAAGAGAGGTTTCCTCCCATACTTAATGATTAAGTCAATATCACTAGAGCTTCACATGATTTTATTGTGGTTGTAAGCAGCCACTTAGGTGGCTTCCTCTTTTTGCTTTGTTGATGCTGTCCACAGTTTTACTTGATGCACCTATTCAGGCATTTTAAAAAGGATTAATTTGAAAATGTAAGCAGGAAGAGAGTGCTTGCTCTGCCCGCTGCCAGCTGCTTCCTCCGTGGGAGGATAGACTATCTGAAGAGTGAAGCTTCAGGAGCCATATGACTTGGGGATCCTGAAAAACCAGGGACCATGATAGCATGACGAGCCTTCATGTATAGCAGACTGTCCTTTAGCTATGACAGGAAGAAGGCGAGACTACCACTCTTTTCTTGCTTATGCTTTCAAATTAACATATTTCTTTTTGAGCTTTTGAATGGGGCTTATTTAAAGGCAGCAATCCTAAATTTAACAACAACAATCTTAGAACTGCAAAACCGGAAGGCACCCTATGGATCATCGGGTCCTGTCCCTATCAAAGAGGCACAGTGGGGAATCAAACTCCCAATCTAGCCACTGAGCTATTCCGCAGTTCTAGAACCTGGGCAGTTTAAACATGGGCTAATAATATATCTATGCCCATTCACGTACACACACAGTTGGCTGTGTCATGTGGGAAGGCTAACGTCATAACTCCATAGTTCTAAATTTGGATAATTCTTTGAGTAATCAAATCTCTGTTTGAATGAAACGCAAAATAATTCGTAAGTGAAAATATAAAAGAAAAAGTATAAAGCCTCTATTGGTGCAAAGAGGGAATTTGATTGCTGACTCTATACTGTTGAAATGGCAGATACAGACAACTAAGCGGCTACATAGTGGCTGTTGTGTAATTAGTACCTGTTGCGTAACTAAGTGAGTGTTAATGGCAGTGATGTCATAAGCCTACAAAGTTGCTATTTAATTGAATTTAAAGCTCCTGTCCCCCCTAGCCTTGGGTTCTGAGGCTCTCTAGGGATCCCTTTTGACCTGGGGAAGCCTGTGGGATAGGAGGATTTTAATATCTGAAAATCACTGCCAGACCATTGTTGGGGGGATCAGAACTGCTCCCAAGTGACTCAGCAGTTAGAATAATAAAAGTTTCCACCAATTCTCTCCGAAGGCTCTGCTTTCTCTTTGGGGAAGAAGAAAATGGACTGACATAGTATTTTGTACAGGGAATACATCCCACAAACTAACATTTTCAATGAATAAAACTGTTAATGCTACTTTTAAAAAAATGTTATTTTCAAACATTTGATTGTGAGGGCCCATTTCTGACACTCATCCAAAAAATTAACAAATTTCACAGTTACACATTAATGATTGATCCAACTGGTAATGGCATCTGCTGGCATAAACATAGCATAAATGTAGTCTAGCTTCTAATCTGATCTAGAAAATGAAAACACCACATTTAATACAGTCACAATTAAGTGGAATACTTAACCATTTAAGTTTTAAAAAAACACCAAGAGAAAACAATATTTTCTATGTCATGAATTTGATTATGAAAATTGTAAATGTAGAATAGAGATGGATTTTGTTTCATAACAGCAACGAAACAACTAGAAGCTGACTGATGTCCAGGTGTTAATTAGGAAGAAAAATTGTACAAGGTCATTTCTTTTTCCAGCAGAAGAAAAAAAAATAAAGAAGAACAAGATGACCCTTATCTTATCAAAACTCCAACGGACAAGGACACAACGGCTTAATTTAAGAAAGATGGGTGAAGAGAGAGAAGAAGGATGGAGAAGAGAGATGGGAGAGAGTTTGCTTGCACGACAGCCAGAGACGACACACGGAGAGAGATGCATCTGGCAGAACTTTAATTTGGAGACTGCGTAAGAATGTTAATTTAAGATATAGCTAGACTGTCTATTGTTTTCGTTTTATAGAGGAAATATCTGGTGGTGAAGGCTGGGGTATTGGAAATAATTAATGACGTTATTATGCTTTAGTATGTTTGTTTGAATGCTATCTTGTTTTAATAAAAGATAAAAAGACAATTTGTCTGTAAGTTGGCTCCTTGTTTAGACCACAGCTACTATGGTAAAATTGGCTACTTTAAAAATATATTATTTGATCTGGCCGCGTTTACGCTACCAAATTAGGGTCCTAAAGTAATAAAAAAGGAAGAGCAGATCTTCCAGATTGTTTATTTAAAATCGAGACAGACTTGGGTGAAGGAGTGAGAAGTCACCTAGGGCAAAATTACAGGACCCGATTTTGCTGGCAATAGGGACGGATCATTCCGGACCCCTCTCTGTTTCGTGTAAAGGCAGTTCTAAGGAACGCTTTTACGACATGGTGGCATCTTGGGATCTGAGTCTCACATGCCGTGTTTACAGCATAGTGGCAGATGGGATTTGATTCACGAGACAGTGGCTGTGTTTGGATACAAATCCATGTGCCGTGTTTATGCCATGCTGACAGCTTAAATAGTTGCAGCTTGGGTTGCGCTTTGCTCGAGGGCTGAATTAGCGCTGGTAATTGTTTTATGAAGGCAGATGTGTGAGCAAGCAGGTACACACTAAATAAAGGACAAGAGAAACTTCTCTGGCGTGAGCTTCAGAGCAAAGCAGGGAAGGTTGTAAATTATTGTGACTGGAGAAGACTCCTATGCAGAAATCTCAGGCTAAAGTGATGCAAGGAGAGATTCTGCCAGTGGCTTAAGAGTTCTAAGGGAACAAGCATTGTGCTGTTTAAAAAAAGTGCCAGCTCGATTCACTCAGGTGACAGAGTGGCAAAATTGTTTTGAGTGTAGCAGGAGTCTATAAGGAGCCAGCCAGGATAATAAAAGGAATTTGAAAGAAATTAAATAAAGTTTAAAAAGTTTAAAAAGGGAAAATTTCCTACCCTAAGCCAGAGCCAAAAGGATTTCCTGGAGGGAAAGTAGGATTAGTCAAAGCTGACAGTTTTATTGTTTTATTGTTTCTCCCGGGGCTTAAGTGCTTCGGCCAAGGCTGCAGGGAGAGGGGGGGGAAAGGGGAAAATGGCTTTTAGCAGTCGGTTTTCACTGCCTGAATTATCAGTGGATAAGGAGATTTTGTCAGCAATGGAGCATAGTTCTTTACTGCAGAGTGGAGCAAGATCAACAACTATTAGTAGATCGCTACAGATACCCAAAGAATTTCATATGAGGAGTGCTGTCACAAAATTTACTGAAGAAGATGCCCAAAGGTTAATGGAAGCAAATCCAGATGTAGTTAAACCTAAAGTAATGCCGAGAAGGGCACAGCAGTATACTGGGGCAGAACAAATTCCTATTCAGCAGGACCTGCTAACAGAGGAGATTCTTGTGGATGACCAGAAGTCAGTCATAGGAAGAGGAATTTTAAAATGCCCAGATGATCGATTTGGGGATGAAAGAGTAAAAAGAGCTGCTTCTTTCAAGTTACCGGGTGGATTGCAAACGGACAGATTGTTGCCTCACCAAAGAGAAGACGCTGCCCTGAGAGTTTTGACAAATGATCCAGATGACACATGGTCCAAATTACGGGAAGCAGGACATCCAGAGGAGGAAGAAGAAATAGTAGAGGCAGTTCAAAAGGGCCTGCCTGCCCAAGAAAAAATTCCTGATGAAGAAATAACCACGCAGAGGGAAACAGCTGGAGCAGAGGCTGACATTAGTGGCAATGCTGCAGACCGGTCAACTCTGGAGAATAAGTTAGCTGAAGTGATGGCTGATTTATTAGCTTGCCAGAAGCAATGGGTGAATGCACACACAGCTAGTGAACTTCAAGCAAGAAGATACCACGAAATGAAACTACAGATTTTACAGAAGGAAATTGCTGAGAAACAACAAGCCAGAGACTCGATATCTAACATTGACAGGAGAAACTTACCTTATTACCAAGAGGGCAATGACATTTTTTCATTTTTATCACTTTTTGAATTTTCGTGTGCTGATCTGAATGTGCCAACACAATTATATTGAAAAATTCTACGATCTCAAGTTTCCGGGGAGTTAGCCACCCTTTTAGCAAGAAGTTCCAGCCAAAATTTTAACTTGGGAACAGTTTAAACTCCTGGTTTACCAAAGAGGAGGTTTTACACCAGAACTGCTAAGGCAACAGTTTAGAAAATTGAGGAAGACCCCTCAAATGAGTTATTCTGCCCTTGCTGATCAAATAGAGGTGTTAGGCGACCATTGGTTAGAGGCTGCCAAGGTCAATACATTCAAGGACTTAAGAATGCTACTGTATATAGAACATTTTCTAAATTTGGTACCACCAGAGTTAAAGAGTAGCTTATTGGAGAAAAATTGCACAGACCTCCAAACGTTGGCGCTCAAAACCGATGAATTAATTTCCTTCAAGAAAAGTGAATCTATTACCAGAGTAAGGCCTATTCCAGAAGTGCTTAGAAGGCAGAGTCAATATGAATCCAAGAAAACAGTGGTTCCTGAACCAAGACAGTCTTTTGCTGGAGAGTGAAGAAGCATGGGCACTAGCCAGATTAGGCCACCCTTGGCTTGTTTCCATTGCGGAGGAGCCAATTTAAAAAGGGATTGTCCACGACTGTCGGGATCAAATAACCAAGATGGGAAGCAAGTTGGTAAACCACCTTTACCTGCCCCACGGAAATTCCAACAGACACCCTTACCAACACCAAGAAAATTCGAGAAGGCACCTATACCGACTCAACGGAAATTCAAATCAACTACTCCAAAAGTCAATTATCTCAGTGCAACATCTCTAGAAATGCCAGAAGAATTACCAGCAGAACCACATGTAGTTAATCAACTAAGGAATGTGTCACCCCAGAGAGGAGGAGTCAATCCAAATTTTTCTGAAACCAGTGAAATGCAAGCAACGGAGGCAAGGATTGTGCCAACGATAATGGGCTTACGAGTAGATCAAGTCTCTACAACCGTAAACCAACAGACATCCTCAGGGGAGAAATTTTCAGTTATAAATCCCAGTAGCATCCTACCGGAACAACAGTTTTATTGGTCACTGAAAAGTTTTTTGGAACCGGTAACCCTACATTTTTCTACAGGGGATCTGACCATAAACGCCTCTAGGGATACCGCCGCAGATATCTCGTCAATCAACAAACAGTTTGTAGATTCGGAACTAATCTTAAATAACCTGAGATGTCCAGTAAAAACTTATGGATCCGGAGAAGTAATCGAGAGATTCGTACCATTAGTCTACGTGCAAATTAGCTACAAAAATTGGAAAGGCGCAAAATATCTATTAGTGCATGAAGGTAAACCCGATTTCTTGATAGGCAACGACTTGGCATTTCTTAATCACCAACATACAGAAAAATCCACATCAATACAAGCTGTAACAAGGTCTCACAGCAAAACAATGCAACATGTACCAACTGAAGAAGACTAGGAGGATGACTTAGAGGGACAATTAGCACAGCACCTTGAGGATGAAATAGATAGTACAACCAAAACAAAAACGGAACCAGAGGATCTACCTGTAACAATGGGATCCGAAGTATTCAAACAGAAGCAGATGGAAGACCCTACGTTGGATTCTTTGAGGTCACAAGCCGATGATTACGCCAGACAAATGGTACAACAAAAAGTATCCTTTTTGTGGGGGAAAAATGGATTGTTGTACCGGGAATATTTCCCAAAATCGAACGAACAGGCGGAACCAGTACAACAACTAGTCATTCCAAAAGAGTATAGGGAAAAAATTCTACAAATGGCCCACGATAGTCCAAGTAGCGGACATCTGGGAATCCAAAAAACGTTAAGCAGGATTTCACAACATTTTTATTGGCCCGGAATTTCTAAAACCGTCAGGGACTACGTTAGTACCTGTGATTACTGTCAAAGAACAGGGAAACAGACTGATTGTACAAAAGCAAATATGCAACTAACTGAAATTCCTGACCAAGTATTCCAGTATCTTCAAATGGACGTATTAGGACCTTTTGTACCAACAAAGTCGAAGAAAAAATACATAATCTCATTCATTTGTCAAGCCAGCAGATGGATCGAGGCATACACAATTAGCAACCTTTCTGCACAAACTATTGCTAGAGTTGTAGTGGATTTATGTTCTCGAATAGGGGTACCTACTCAAATTATTTGCGATCAAGCCGGTGCTTTCAAAAGCGAATTGATTAACCGAATTTGTGAGATCAGCGGAATTAAATTAAACTTTAGCATCCCTTATCATCCGGAATCCCACGGAATGGTGGAAAGAGGACAACAAACCTTGTTGAGGATGATTAAAACCCTAGTCCAAGAATATGGGAACATTTGGGAAGAACTATTACCTTTTGTTTTGTTTGCGTACAGAAGTGCACCTCATGTTTCTCTGGGAGGTTTTTCGCCGAGTGAAGTAGTGTTTGGGAAAAACCTACAAGGACCATTAGATCTACTGCAATCAGACTGGGAAGGTGTGGTCAGAAGTAGCACGGTTCCAGTCGCGGATTTCATTCGGAAACTACAAGAAAAACTTCTAGCGGTGCAAGAATTGGCAAGAGACAATTTGTTGAAAGCCCAAACAAAACAAAAATACTATCATGACAAGAAGGCCCGTCACCGAGAGTTTGAAGTGGGTGATATGGTACTTGTACTAAACCTGCTCAGACCTTCAAAATTGGAAGTAGTCTGGGAAGGTCCAAGGGAAATCATACAAAAAGTGGGAAATGTGAATTATCTTGTGAAAATGTTAAATTCATCCAAGAAACCAGTTATGTATCATGTAAATAGTTTAAAAATGTATAGAGACAGATCGGCAATGGTGTGTCAGTGTCATGTGGCGTGTTTTCAACCAGAAAGTGAACCTGTTGATATGCTAACTGAGTAATTAAGATAACTGTATATACACATGTGATATTGTAAATAGTCACTTGCATAATCAAATGTTAAGTAAGTATAAAAATAAGAACTCTAATCTGTATTTTGTATATTTAAGGGGGGGCGTGTCATGAATTTGATTATGAAAATTGTAAATGTAGAATAGAGATGGATTTTGTTTCATAACAGCAATGAAACAACTAGAAGCTGACTGATGTCCAGGTGTTAATTAGGAAGAAAAAATTGTACAAGGTCATTTCTTTTTCCAGCAGAAGAAAAAAAATAAAGAAGAACAAGATGACCCTTATCTTATCAAAACTCCAACGGACAAGGACACAACGGCTTAATTTAAGAAAGATGGGTGAAGAGAGAGAAGAAGGACGGAGAAGAGAGATGGGAGAGAGTTTGCTTGCATGACAGCCAGAGACGACACACGGAGAGAGATGCATCTGGCAGAACTTTAATTTGGAGACTGCGTAAGAATGTTAATTTAAGATATAGCTAGACTGTCTATTGTTTTCGTTTTATAGAGGAAATATCTGGTGGTGAAGGCTGGGGTATTTTAAATAATTAATGACGTTATTATGCTTTAGTATGTTTGTTTGAATGCTATCTTGTTTTAATAAAAGATAAAAAGACAATTTGTCTGTAAGTTGGCTCCTTGTTTAGACCACAGCTACTATGGTAAAATTGGCTACTTTAAAAATATATTATTTGATCTGGCCGCGTTTACGCTACCAAATTAGGGTCCTAAAGTAATAAAAACAGGAAGAGCAGATCTTCCAGATTGTTTATTTAAAATCGAGACAGACTTGGGTGAAGGAGTGAGAAGTTGCCTAGGGCAAAATTACAGGACCCGATTTTGCTGGCAATAGGGACGGATCATTCCGGACCCCTCTCTGTTTCATGTAAAGGCAGTTCTAAGGAACGCTTTTACGACATTCTATGATTTCAGATGTCCTGAAATTGTGAAGCATGTATTTTTGAGTTTCTAGAAAGCATGTAAAATTCAACATTTTGGTCACTATGAAATAATTTGTATGTTCAGTCATATATTAAAGGTCTGGCTAGTAAATCATCTCCTGGTTCTTTTTCTGTAATCACTTTGACCATTTGTGTGTATGTGTGTTTGTTCATTGTTGTTCTGTGCTGTCCAACTTACAGCAAACCTGAAAGGTCTTTCAAGGTAATATGTTAGGAGTGGTTTTATTAGTTCTACACCTCTGTTGAGCTTCCATGACTGAATGCAGATTTGAACCCAAGCCTCCTGAGCCCTAGTCCTTCACTTTATCTACTACATTACACCGGGTATCCATGCATGCTGCAAAATGTAACTAACTTACAAGACCATAATAGTACTTCCAAGGTAAGTGACATATTTAAGATATGGTTTTTACAACTTTCATACACACATACCACTGAATTTCCAAGATCAAGCAGGGATTTTGACCCAGGTCTCCTGAGACCTTGCCTGTCATTCCATCCACCACAACCACACTGGATACTGGGACAGGAATAAACACAACTCAACAACAGAATGATGAACAACTTCTGCAATGGTCTTCTTGTTCCGCGGAAACATTTGTATTTAATCCAGATGAATGTGTTCAGCATGAGAATCCACCATATCCTTTGGGTCTAGATGACTATATGATTATATTAACATTTTGTATACAATTTCTAGATCTCCTTCAAGGATCTTCTTGGCAAACAGTTTACCCCCTCCCCAAACTACAGACTTTTATAACAAGCTCTGTTTACTCTCTTATGCAGTTAATAAATGAAGAGATGGGGAAACATACCGTAGAGTCGCTATATTTCCCAGTTGTATCAGTATGCTCTTTATCTCCTGCAGCTTCCCTTTAGGACCTCAAGAGCCACCATTAAACAAACCACCTGCTGTGTATTGTAATCGTGTTCTGAGGTGCTATAATTGTTCAATGTATTGCCTGAACATCCTTGCTACAATGCTGAGAGTTCTTAATTCACAATGTCTCTAGTGTAAAAAAGATAAAAAGGAGGGGGGGAAGCAAGCTTTCATCATTGTGGCTTTTCTCAATTATAGAGATGTACCACAAGAACTGCCATTCACTAAGTGACACCAAGCAAGGGAAAATCCCAGAACCTGACTCCTTTTTTCATCAGTTATTCATTTTTCACACAAATTGCCAAGGCTGTTTTTTTTCTCAAGTGTGAATGATAGTGAGCAGAAGAGGGTGTCCTGTAGACCATCTTGACTTCTGCCCATGGTGTTGTCAACATTCAGGTTGCCCTTTGCTATCCTTTGGCATCCTTCCTTTTGCTGTCAACGTGAGCACAATATTGTGCAGCAATATTGGGCCATTTCATGGCATTTTCCATCATGAATATGGAAGCACAATATCCCTTATTCAGAAACCACAAGTTCACTGAAAAATAGAAATTCCTGTTTCAATTTTTAAAACAGATGTTTAAGTATATATGCACTACATGCAAATTCCAATAGACATCTCCCCCATGTAGAATTACCCAGTGTTAGAGAAGATGAGCAAATTATCTGTACTGTGGTTGCAGGCAGAGGACAGAAACCAGAGCAGCTGGGATGTGGCTGTAGTCCAAAATATTTTGAAGGGCTGTTTTTGGACTAAATGAAATGATGAAACCAAAGTGTGAGTGAATGCAACAAATAGAATGGAGGACCATTACACCATTTAATCTCTCGGATAAACTAATCTTGCCATGTCTGTCCCACAGAATACAAACTAGAAAGCTTCCCATTTTTGCATCCTTTCCTTAGAGTAGGCAACCTGAGGAAGAAAAGTTATATCAGACCAAAAGCTCTACAAACCTGTGGTGCACAGGTTTTCCAAAAGATATCCCCTTGACTTTGAAATCCTGTGAGAATGTTTACTGAAAGCACTCAGTGCTTGGACAATGCAACTGCTCTGTGCTTTTATAATGTGAAAATACTTTGAATATGCCTAACAAAATTGTATGTTAATTCCCTGGAGATACATGACAAAATGTTCCTTTTCTGGAGGACTGTCACTCCACTACTCTCTTTAGCACAAGCATATTTTCCCCTGATGACTGCCTCCATGACCTTTCATTGCCCTGCAGCCTTCCTAGCATGAAGCTGCAACAATGTTGTCTACTTTGCAACCTCTTACTGATAAACCAGTATAACAATAAAGTCAATGTTTTTCCTTTCTGAAATATCATTTTTGAGGATCAATATTTCAGCTCCTACAGCCCAGATTCTTTCCAAATGCCATGCAGAAATACTTTAAATATATACTGTATTAAAAAGCTGTTACAGGTCCAAACCTGTATCCTAATTTGTTCTCTGGCAACAGATCAGGCAAGACACAAACAACTAAACCAAAGTCCAATTTTATTGAAAGCAATAAAAGGTAAACTGGGACTTCTCTTAAAAGAAGAGAAGACCCCAAAAATACAGTGTACAGATATTTTATAACATGACAAGAGCCATAAAGTTCTACTATTCTATTGGTCAACATTAACTTAGGATCTTGCCCCTCATTGGATAATGATACTAAGGATTACAAAATCATTGGTTCCTTATAACTATGCATAAGGGATACCCCAACTCCCTTTGGCCTATTCCGGGGATGAGCCTCAATGTCTGGAGGAAAAAGTATTCATCTTCCCTTATCTTTTGGTATAGTTATGTGGCCTTCCTGGGCCTTATTGTATAGCCTTCAACCTCCAGCTCCCCTGCTGGTTTTATGTTTGGGCTATCA
Organism: Pogona vitticeps; assembly: GCF_051106095.1. Lineage (NCBI taxonomy): Eukaryota > Metazoa > Chordata > Lepidosauria > Squamata > Agamidae > Pogona > Pogona vitticeps. The sequence goes on from NC_135786.1 coordinate 94,078,389, forward strand.
TTTCCCGGTTCCTGCCTGCATTCCTGAGCTTGGGCCATCTGCTAGATCAAAGGTAAATGGGTTAAGGATGAGATACAAAAGAAACTCTAAACTACTCTTTAATGTCTTCCCTTTGGTTAAATACAGTGGTGCCTCGCTTAGCGATGTTAATCTGTGCAGGAAAAAACATTGCTAAGTGATTTCATCGCTAAATGGAATTAAAAAGCCCATAGAAATGCATTAAAACGCCATTAATGCGTTCCTATGGGCTTCAAAACTAACCTTAAGTGAAAATCCTCCATAGGGGTGGCCATTTTCAGTGCCTCTAAAGTGAGGGCACACAGCGGGTGGCCATTTTGTTTACCCAGTGGCCATTTTGAAACCGCCAATCAGCTGGCCGAAAATGGGGGCTTTGCGATGATTGCTTCCCCGCGATCATCGCAAAGCAAATTTTCCCCATAGCGGCCATCGCTAAGTGATCGCTTTTGCAATTGCTTAAGCTCCGTCGCAAAGCAATTTCATCGCTCAATGGAGCGATCGCTAAGTGAGGCACCACTGTATGTGAGGCCTAGTCAATGCTAATACTGATCTTAATTATATCCTGTTTGGGGTGCTTGTTTGGGTTGACATCAATATGCAGATGACATTCTGTTTTGTTTCTCTTGTTTATTTGGAACCAAATGCGGCCATGCAGAAGCAGGCTGGTGCCTGGATGCACTAGTGAGCAGAGTGAAAGCTAATGAACTCAGACTGAAACCCACAAAAACAGAATGTGTGGCAACAAATAGTTTAGGGATGGTACTGCAGTTATGACCATTCCTGGACTGAGTTAATCTGGATACTTCATTGAGGCTGTGTGGGACTACCTGTAGCCTTGGTTTGGAGACTTCATCTAATGCAGAAAGTGGCAGCCAGACTGCCGAGTGGTTTGTCAGACTGGCATCTTTCCCATTCCCTGAGACATTGGGGCCAAACCCTGAGTTGAAGAAGTAATATCCCTGTGCTGGGATGTCATTGGAGATGAATCTAACATATCGGTTGTGAAATAATATGAGGGAGACAGAGTGAGGCAGACAATGTGGCTTTCCTGCAATGCCTCCTAATCAAATATTATGAGCCCAAAGCACATAGACCTTGGTGAAAAGGCATTGAGCCATGAAACCCATTAGGACTGATGAAGAGATTGACGGCCAGACATTGTAAGCCTCCTCACACAGACACTCATAAAACAAACCTTCCGTGACCTCCACTGCCACTCACCAATGAGATTTGTCTCCCTGCCTGGAATCATGGAGAAGCACAGAAGCCGTGACTTCGCTGAGAACTGGTGAACCTTCTCTTTCCATGCACATATAACTCTTGTTCTGAAAGCTCTGAAGTGGCTGCCAATAAATTAAGCCAAGGTCAAGGTGTGTTGGATTGTAAAGCCTCATACAAGTCAGGATCAGGTTAGCTACAAAAGCACCATAGTCTTCATCCTTAAGGTGGAGTTGGAGGTTTGCTTCTTCTACCATCCGCCAGTCAGAGCCATCCAGCTGCAGCACAGAGGAGGGCCCAACAGTGTTGAGTGTTTCCACTGCTGACTGAAGATTTATTTGTTTGCCTAGATGTTTTCCCAATTGTTTTCCTACTTGTCAACATTTTCAGTTACCCCTGATTTTTAAAAAATGAATTATTTGCAATGGATTTTACTACTTCTACTGCATTTTACTGTTTTATTATTTCATCATCCTTGGCTAAGTTTTATTGCATTTGTTTTTACTGTAATCTGTTTTGAGATTTTTAAAAGCAAAAATTACTATAGAAATTGTATTAGATAATTTTTTTCCTTCAAATGCTCATGTTTCTTTCCCTCCCACCCCAGACCAGATGCCCCATGATGCCCCTCTACAGCTGCAATAATCTATGATTCCCATCATTCAAAACTAGCATGATCACTAGCAGCTGCGGGCTGAGGATGATTCAAACTGGAGTCTGAAACACCAGCAAGGGACAAAACCGGACATTAGGTTGTCTGGCTATACAATATCTACATCTGATTGACTGATGGATCAGACCTGTACAACTCACAATCAGATTGCTGGTGAGAAATAATAAAGCACAATATTAAAATACTATGTATAAAATACTATTAGGATTTTATTGCAGGGAACAGGAATCACATCAGTTGTCACAGCTAACTGTTGAGATGCTGGGTGTGTGCCACTCAGGTGCCTGAACATTCTTCCAGCTGAATGCCCCATGTGCATCAAAGTGTGCACCAAGCACTCTCTCAATTAGCTACAACAACATAGTGATTCCTCTGGCATGTGTGTGGGATTCTTAGTATTTTGTCCCCTGAAATAAAAAGTAAAAATATAATTTTGCTTTTAGTCATTAAGTTGTGTCCGACTCTTCGTGACCCCATAGACCAGAACACCCCAAGCCCTCCTGTCTTTCACTGCCTCCCGGAGTTGAGTCAAATTCATGTTGGTCGCTTCAGTGACACTGTCCAATCATTTCATCCTCTGTCATCCCCTTCGCCTCTTGCCTTCACACTTTCCCAACATCAGGGTCTTTTCCAGGGAGTCTTCTCTTCTCATGAGATGGCCAAAGTATTGGAGCCTCAGCTTCAGGATCTGTCCTTCCAGTGAGCACTCAGGCTTGATTTCCTTCAAAATGGATAGGTTTGTTCTCTTTGCAGTCCAGGGGACTCTCTCAAGTGTCTCCTCCAGCACCACAATTAAAAGCATAAATTCTTCAGCGGTCAGCCTTCTTTATGGTCCAGCTCTCACTTCCATACTGAAAAACCATAGCTTGGACTATGCAGACCTTTGTTAGCAAGATGGTGTCCCTGCTTTTTAATATGCCTTCTAGGTTTGTCATCGCTTTCCTCCCAAGAAGCAGGCATCTTTTAATTTCATGGCTGCTGTCACCATCCACAGTGATCATGGAGCCCAAGAAGGTAAAATTGGTCACTGCCTCAGTATCTTCCCCTTCCATTTGTCAGAAGGTGATGGGGCCAGTGGCCATGATCTTAGTTTTTGTTTTGTTTTGTTTTTTTGATGTTGAGGTTCAGACCATTTTTTGCACTCTCCTCTTTCACCCCCATTACAAGGTTCTTTAATTCCTCCTCACTTTCTGACATGAGAGTGGTATCATCTGCATATCTGAGGATGTTGATATTTCTTCCAGCAATCTTAATTCCATCTTGGAATTAAGTCCAGCTTTTCGCATGATGTATTCTGCATATAAATTGAATAAGCAGGGGGACAATATACAGCCTTGTCATACTCCTTTCCCAATTTTGAACCAATCAGTTGTTCCATATCCAGTTCTAACTGTTGCTTCCTGTCCCACATATAGATTTCTCAGGAGATAGATAAAGTAGTCGGGCGCTCCCATTTCTTGAAGAACTTGCCCTAGTTTGTTGTGGTCCACACAGTCAAAGGCTTTTGCGTAGTCAATTAAGCAGAAGCAGATGTTTTTCTGGAACTCTCTGGCTTTCTCCATAATCCAGCTCATGTTAGCAATTTGGTCTCGGGTTCCTCTGCCCCTTTGAAATCCAGCTTGTACTCCTAGGAGTTCTCACTTCACATACTGCTGAAGCCTGCCTTGGAGGATTTTGAGCATAACCTTGCTAGCTGTGAAATGAGTGCAATTGTATGGTAGTTGGAGCATTCTTTGGCACTGCCCTTTTTGCAACTGGGATGTAGACTGATCTTTTCCAATTCTCTGGCCACTGCTAAGTTTTCCAAACTTGCTGGCATATTGAGTGTAGCACCTTAACAGCGTCATCTTTTAAGATTTTAAAGAGTTTGACTGGAATGCCATCACCTCCACCGGCTTTCTAAGGCCCATTTGACTTCACTCTCCAGGATGTCTGGATCAAGGACAGCAACCACACCCTCTGGGTTGTCCGGGACATCCAGATATTTCTGGTACAGTGGACTCTCTACTTACGGAATTAATCCGTATTGGAACGGTGGCTGCAGGTCGAAAAGTCTGTAAGTTGAGTTTCCATTGACCTACAATGCATTGAAAACAGATCAATCCCGTAACTGGCCGTTTTTTCCCCATTTTTAGGTTTTTTTCTAGTCTGTAGGTCGATTCTCTGGCAGCAAGTTGAACCTAAATTTTGCGGCCACAGAAGTCTGTAACTCGAAAAGTCTGTAAATCGAGCCGTCTGTAAGTCGAGGGTCCACTGTATAATTCCTCTGTGTATTCTTGCCACCTCTTCTTGATGTCTTCTGCTTCTGTGAGGTCCCTGCCATTTTTGTCCTTTATCATGTCCATCTTTGCACAGAATGTTCCTTTAATATCTCTAATTTTCTTGAACAGATCTCTGGTTTGTCCCTTTCTATTATTTTCCTCCATTTCTTTGCACTGTTCATTTAAGAAGGCCCTCTTGTCTCTCCTTGCTATTCTGCATTCCATTTTCTGTAACTTTCCCTATCTCTCTTACATTTTTCCCCTTCTCTTCTCTATTTGTAAGGCCTCATTGGACAGTGACTTTACTTTTTTGCATTTCCTCTTCTTTGGGATGGTTTTTGTTGCTGCCTCCTGTACAATGTTACGGGCCTCCATCCATATTTCTTCAGGCACTCTCTCCATCGAATCTAGTTCCTTAAAACTGTTCTTCACTTCAACTGTGTATTCATAAGGGATTTGGTTTAGATTATACCTGACTAGCCCAGTGGTTTTTCCTACTTTCTTCAGTTTAAGCTTGAATTTTGCTATAAGAAGCTGATGATCAGAGCCACAATCAGCTCCAGGTTTTTTTCCCTAACTGTATAGAGCTTCTCCATTGTTAGCTGCAGAGAATATAATCAATCTGATTTCGGTATTGCTCATCTGGTGATGTCCATGTGTAGAGTCGCCTCTTGTGTTGTTGGAAAAGAGTGTTTGTGATGACCAGCTTGTGCTCTTGACAAAACTCTATTAGACTTTGCCCCATTTCGTTTTCAACTCCAAGGCCAAACTTACCTGTTGTTCCTTTTATCTCTTGACTCCCTACCTTAGCATTCCAATCCCTTATAATGAGAAGAACATCTTTCTTTGGTGTCAGTTCTAGAAGGTGTTGTAAATCTTCATAGAATTGGTCAATTTCAGCCTCCTCAGTATCGGTGGTTGGTGCATAAACTTGGATTACTGTGATGTTGAAAGGTCTGCCTTGGATTCGTATTGAAATCATTCTATCATTTTTGAGATTGTATCCCAGTACAGCTTTTCCCACTCTTTTGTTGACTATGAGGGCTACTCCATTTCTTCTACAGGATTATTGCCTACAATAGTAGATATGATGATCATCTGAATTGAATTCGCCCATTCCCGTCCATTTTAGTTCATGGACTCCCAGGATGTCAATGTTTATTCTTGCCATCTCCTGTTTCACCACATCCAATTTACCAAGGTTTATAATCTTACATTTCAGGTTTCTATGCAGTATTTTTCTTTGCAGCATCAGACTTTCCTTTCACTTCCAGGTGCGTCCACAACTGAGCGTCCTTTCGGTTTTGGCCCAACCACTTCATTAGCACTGGAGCTACTTGTACTTGTCCTTTGCTCTTCCTCAGTAGCATATTGGACGCCCTCTGACCTGAGGGGCTCATCTTCCAGCGTCATATCTTTTAGCCTTTTGTTTCTGTTCATGGGGTTTTCTTGGCAAAGATACTGGAGTGGCTTGCCAGTTCCTGCTCCAGGTGGATTGCGTTTAGTCAGAACGGCTCATATTGCGCCCCATGCTGCTGCATTCAGATTTTTCAATGTAAGGGTCAACTCACACCTGCCAAAAAAAATCTGAACTTTCCACACCTCTGTTGTACCCATACATTGATGTTCACAGTCACATGGTATATATATGAGAGGGAGCATTCACATTTTTAAAAACTGTATTGATTCATTTATTTCTGTTTGAACTGTTATAGCAGGCCACATTGCTCTTAATTTTGTAACAGTTCACTTTCTCCACTGTTTCTTGGGCAATCAACCCCCCTCTTGTCCTTTTTTAAAAGAAAATAACAAAAGTGATAATCAACAGTGCAATAGAGAGGTCTGAGCCTTTTCTCCTCTCCCCCCTTTCCCTCCCCTCCTTTACCTGATCCCTTTGCAAAGGAAATAAATTGAAAGCACAATACCTTGCCAGTCTTTTACATAGTGTCAGGAGGAGGAAATAGGGTTTGAAAGACTTGCAAAGTATCATGAAGCGCAGGGTTAAGAAAAAGAGTGAGGAGATGCAATGCTCCTTTCTTTACAATTAAAAGCAGGAAATGTCTCTGCTCAAGCTCTTTCACCCACAAGGGAGGGGGGGAAGCTGTATCCTTCAAGCTGTCTCCTTCTGAGCAATGTATTTATGTTGTTTTTGTTAGCAGCAGTGCTGTTGTTGCCAATGTGTCAATATACTTTTAAAAGATTTTTTTTTAAAAAAAAGGGTACAGTCACAGTGGCCATGAAGTGGCCACAGCACCCAGAAACCTGACCCCTTTGCAAAGGAAATAAATTGACAGCCACATTCACACATGCTGAAATGACAAGAAATGAAGTGATTGATAGAAAATAAAACCCTCCTGGCGAAGGGAAAATAAACTAGAAATGAACAATAAGCCAGAAAAATGAGTCAATCTTTGTCATGCATCGTGTGCTCAGAAATTTATGAAACAATCTTTAAAAACACCCATAGCGGTATAATTGGGATTCTTTTGCCAGGTGTGATCAAGTCCTAACTCAAAATAATTCTTTTATTACCTTTGAGAACCATGTAAGTAATATTACTGTTTTAACAATGCAACTATACCAGTGAGTAACTAACTGTTAAATCTGGGAATATAAATGTGATGGATTACTTTGTACGTTTCTCGTAATGCTGATCTGGGTAGATTCAAAAATGTGCAGTAAGTGGCTTTTTGTGTACTTCTCATTTCATGGAAATCCTAACCTATTTAGTGTTTCCAGAGAGACTGGATTTCTCATAACCTGAATTTCCTGAACTCACTGAGGACTTCAATGGGGCTAACCTCCCCCTCCAAGTGGGACCAGCCTCCTGGCAACCAGAATGTGTTATTTCTGCTTCTCACTACAGTATCATGGTTCTCCATAATGGAGTAAAAAGGGCATTTTCTTATCCCAACATATTATACTGGCAGGGACCAAGACTCTTCCCCCCCCCAAAAAAAGATAGCTCAATGGTAAAATGCAATTGTTTGAACAATCAGTCCCATTTGACTTTGTTTTTTTAAAACAAACAAACAAACAAACAAAAAACATTATGGATGGCCAGCAGCTGAAATTTAGTGAAACATTTTCAACTCTTTAAGTGACAATATCATTAAATGGCTGAGTTGTAAATCTGGTTCTATGTGATATCTACAACCAAATATGACTCGGGGGTACTAAAATGTCCTGTTTGTTTGGATGACAATTAAAAGTAACTTTCCAAAAGTAACTTCCCATGATCTGTTACCCATAGCCTATTATAGGGAAACAGCCAGGTGAAATTGCCAGGAAGTCTCTAACCTCCCAGCTAGCAAAGTTTCTTGGGATCAGCGTAAAAATGTAAACAGCATAAAATCAAAATGATGAATGCATGGAAATCTATTACTAATTGCCAGGATTTATGTGTTTGTAGAACTCTCTTATTCTTGGGGTTTTGAGAGACAAAAACTAATTGGGCTCAACCAGACTCTAAAACTGGAAGGATTAGCTCCCTCTTTCTCACTATATATTTTAGCAGTCAGGTAAGCTAAGCCTTTCATAATTTATTATCTGTCAAAAGTCTTGCTGGGACTCAGCTTCATGAGGATTTTACACCTCTCCAAAAACAGACACAGCAAAATTGGCATTGTTCCTCCACTTCCAACCTTTTGTGCAATCTCTGCAAAACACACCCAGTATTAGATGCCACCCTTAGGCAGGCTATGAAAATGTACAACCAACAATACATCAAGCCTTGTATGATGATATTTCTGGATGTAAGTTTCCCCACCATTACATCATAGTAACATAGCTGCCTAGAGTGGTCGTTTTGACCAGATAGGCGGGGTATAAATAAATAAATAAATAAATAAATAAATAAATAAATAAATAAATAAATAAATAAATAAATAAATAAATAAATAAATAAATACCCAAACTGCTGCAGCTGAAGTCTTATATATGCTTAAGTTTGCAGTAAATCCCATTGAATTCACTGGGTCTTTATTTTGTATAGATACACACAGGGTTGCGCTATAAATGAATGTTATGGTCACAAAAAACCAGCCATTTTCAGATCATGCTATTTTACAAGAATGGTTATATCTACAATCTGATTGCTAGGTGGCGATGGTTGAATTTTGAGACCAACACACCTGCAAAGTGACAAGTTGTGGAAAGCTGCCCTAAATCAGGGTAGTGAACAGCCTGAGCAATTAAGTTTTGCAACTACAGTGGTGCCTCACAAGATGATGTTAATTCATTCCATGAAAAACGCTATCTTGCGAAAACATTGTCTTGCGAAACGCTGTTCCCCATTGGAATGCATTGAAATCTATTTAATGCGTTCCAATGGGCAAAAAATCGTCATCTTGCAAAAATCGTCCATAGAAAACATCATCTTGCGAAGCGCAGCAGTGACTGCAAAAACCAATTGTTTTGTGGATTAATCGTCCTGCGAGGCAATCGTCTTGCGAGGCACCACTGTATCTTTTTTGCTATATCTCTTATCTCTTTTCCACATCTATCTATCCCCTGCCTCACCCCACCCTGACATCATGTTTGCTGTTCATCCACCTGTCAAACATCATGCATTGTTTAAAACAGAATAGCTTAACATTGAGGAAAATCCTGTCAAAATTGCTCTTTTAAAAAAAACTTTTAAAAGTAACTAGATTATGTTGCTCATTATACTAAAAAGCATCATATTCAAACCTTATATTCCCACACATTGCTTTGCTTTTGGAATGTTAACTGTGTTCCAACCTCATTAGTACAAAAACAAAACAAACCAGTACTGTAACTTGATTCTTAAACTATTGTTGGAAGTTTTATTTGTAACCTCACATGCTATCTTCAGTTTGTATGAGGGGAGGGGCTTTTCTGGGCTTGGGTGATTGTCTATCCAGTTCTAATCAACCATTCCTTCCAGCCTTTGAATGCAAAAACAACCCCGCCTCTCTGGTAGGTGTTTCTTTTTCTCTTTTTAGTCTGTTTGTGACATTTGTTTTGTTTTCTGTTTATCAGTTCAGTTGGTTGCTAAGTACAGGTGTAGGAAAGAAAATAGCATGTGCAACAAGAAATTTTTCTCATTCTTTTTCCTACAGATGCCTCAGAGTGAGTTATTGAGACTTTTAAATGCCATATAATGAGAAAGGGGTGGACTCTGAGGAACTTGTAGCTATTCTCCTCTGTGAGCTTTTGTACTCTATGTAGCAAAAGGAATTTTACCAGAAATTCAAAACTGCAATTTTTCTTTGCCATCTTTTTGCAAGTCTGAATCAACCTTGTCTTTTCCCTTCCCTCCAGAAGCTTTGTGGAACTGGTTAGGTAGAGTGTACTACAATTTTTGAGTGCTTACGGGATAGTGTAGTTGGAAAGGGATATCAACAAATTCCCCTATTCTGCCAGTGGAAACCCAACCCTAGACATTGTCTAATCCTATATTTTTAAGGCACAAAATCCAGTCTACCTGGTCATTTCTCTTTTCCAGTCAACCCTCTTTACTCCCCCTTTTCCATTTTGACCCTCTGCCACCATAATTTCACTGCCACCTACAAAGACAAGAGAATTAAAAGCACCATAGACTATCTTTTCAATTTCAAATTCTCTCCTAAACTCTCCCTTCTTTTTGGACAGTACTTATCACAGTAACATAACAGCTGACAGCTATCCCGGCTTTACTGTATTTTCTTTTCAGATTTACTCTGCTTTTTTTTTAAACAATCCCTTCCTGCCCTCTCCATTTTCACTCGAGATCCTCTGCTAAGATTGTGTAGCGCTAAAGCTCTTTTGTCAAGTTCTGAATGTGCAAACATATATGCCACTTTATGCTACTAGTCTATTTATTGGATTAACTGAGAGGGTTTTGATATGAAAGCGTTAAGACGATATTGAAAACACATATCACTTCTATTGTAGCTACTAAAATCAGCTTTAGAACCAGAGAGACCTTGTATCAGGCATTATGTGGAGACCTTTAGCTTCTTCTTTTTTTAAAAAAAAGAAATCATGGCTGTTCTTTGTTGCTATGGCGATAGAATTAACCATTTCATTAACATAATGGAATAAACTGCCTTTGAAACTTCTTTGTCCTCTTCGATAAGACCCACTCAGGTTTCAAAATATTTGACAAGATGGAATCCTGCTTTCCTCCCCCGCCAAGCCCAAGTTATTATCTTAGAGCTTCTGAAGCTTTTTTTTTTTTTTAAAAAAAGAAGCAGCCGCAGCACCATGCGTTTTATCACTACATTTTCCCTTGCCTTCATTGGCTGCCTTCTATTAAATGCTCCCATGAGAAAGACAGTAGACTACAGAACCAGTGACCATTGGAAGTGAGAATGCAGTCATTTAACAACCTCAGAAAGGAACACACATACAAAGGAAAATAGCTTGTTCAGCCTGAGCCTCTATGCCAAGTTTAGCAAGATGGGTGTCTTGTTTATCATTAACTCTTCCCTTTTCGGATACAACTAGATATAGGAATAGTCAGAGAAGATGCTTTCTGAAATTAACTGTATTCTGTGCAGTAAGTTTGTAAGCTCTTCTAGTGCTGTCAAAAGATGAGCCTGAGTCAATGATCAAGCAGCTGGGAAGACACGCACCTGATCACATTGGAAAGAATAAGAACAATCATAGAACTGCAGAGCTGGAAAGGAGCCTATGGTTCATCAAGCGCAGCCCCTGTCAAGGAGCCACAATGGGGAATCAAACTCCAAACCTCTGGCTCTGCAATCAGGGAGACCCAAACCACTGAGCTATCCAGCAGGGTAGCTTTAACAGGAGAAATCTCCCTTAAAGCGATCCTTTCACCATCCCACTCTGGCCTGAGAAAATAGCCCCACTGCTTGCCCAAAAAAGTCCAGCATGGGTGCAGATGAGTGCCAGGCTGGAGCGCACTTCCCTGTGTGTCGTGTGATCACTGGGAGAGGTATTGCACCAGACTGCTCCACAAGTGGCCCAAAATGCAATCTATTTCCCTGTGTGATAACACCTCGAGTTTGGGATATTAAACCAGAGAGCAGAGAGCATGGGAAAGTGACTCATGTTTCATGGAGCTAGTCGTATTTAGATACTTAAAGCCAAGTTTGTTGGTGGGGAGAGTTAAATAAAGGCCCCCCTTTGTGCTTTCCCTACATACATCCACCATTTCTTGGTTCTTATTATTAATACTAATCTTTGCCTCTCTGTCTTATTGTACAATGCATCAACTATGCAACATCACACAGAAGGATTGGGGCGGGCATTTATATGCCCCTGCCCCCCAAATAGGAAATACCACCACCATTGGCGGATTTATGTATACAGCACAGATTTGCTAACAATTACTGCCCCTTAACTACAAATAGGGGCCGTCACTGCAAAGGGGAAAATTATGGCCAGGTAATCTGTGTTCCTCTTCAGTGAAGTGTTTGCAGAAAATTTCAAGGCCACAGCCTTGCTTTTGCAAGAGTCATGTGGTATCTTTGTTGACTGAGCCACCCAGAGTAGACCCAGTCTAGATTGGCGGGGTATAAATCTAATAAATAAAATAAAATAAAAAATCACACAAATTGCCCGCTTCCTCAGGCTGTGCTCCACCCCTTCTTGAATAATGCAGGGGAAAAATGTACCAGAGTCCCAATGTGTGACCTTTTACTTTTTTTAAAATTAATTGTTGTTGTTTTGCTTATATACTGCCCCACAGTGCTAGAGCACTCTTTGGGCAGTTTATAACATAATTATGTAACAAAAGGTTGCTACAGTGGGTGTTTGTAAAAGGCTGTGTAGCTTCAGAATATTTTAAATATTTTCAAAAGTTGGAGTGTTAGGGACTGTCAGAACATAGCAGAATCACCTACCATGTCCCACGGAGGGCACAAGAGGACTTTCTGAGCAAATTTTTTTAAAATAATTTGGGGTGTGGCAATACAGGGAAGGCAGGGTGATGGAGCTCTGCAAAATGCCCCTGAGGGAATGAAGTCTATTTTTAAAAAATGAAATTATACAGTATTTACCTTTGTAAGAGAATAGACATCCAGCTGATTTGGATGGTGTTATAGGTCCCGCATCTCAATACCAACCAGAGTGTTCTGGAAGCTATAGGCCCAATAAGTTATGTTGGGTCAGGGTTGCACCTTTGAGATACACAAGCAGGATCCTGTCAAGCTTCCCACTGAGCAGAAAGTTCCACTATGCTACTTGTGCCAGCACTGCTATTATGCTCGTGGGGATCACCATAAAGAAAACCTACCCTCCACTCGTTCAAAAATATGTTTGCACAACTGATGAGATCCCATGTTAGTATGCTGGCAGGACTCAGCAGAAGCTATACACGGGACTCACACATACAGTGTAGCATAGTATGGTATCGTAACTGAAATAGAATATTCTAGTGATGGCAAACCTATGGCATACGTGTCACAGCTAGCACACAGAGCCCTCTCTGTGGCCACGCAAGCCATCAGGCTAGCAGCTAACCTAGTCTCTGTGAATAAACGATCTTCAAAATGACCTGTCATCAATTGCCCTGCTCAGCTCTTGTAAACTCAAGCCTGTGGCTTTCTTTAGTTTAGGGAGTCCATCCATCTCGGGTTTGATCTTTCTCTTTTCCTGTTGCCTTCTACCTTTCCTGGCAGTAATGTCTTTTCCAGAGAATCCTATCTTTTCAAAATGTGCCCAAGTAGGACAACCTCAGTGTAGCATTCTCCATTTATTAGATCTATGGTTCTTGTTGTATTATGTAACGGTTTATGAATATTCCTATTGCTGTGAGGCAGAGCCGAGAGAGATGCTATAAGAGGCGGAGTCAGAGAGTCAGGGAGATTAAGTGAGATTGAGAGAGTTAGAGAAATGTAAGAGTCAGGCAGGAGAGAAAAGCCAGACAGAGTAATACAATGTGTAGTTTGGGAAATTTAGATGTGACTAGCTACTGAAGATATTTATGAATCGATGTAATCAATAAACAAAAGTTTTATTTTAAAAAAACTTGAAGTGTGGACCTGAATCTTTCTAAAGTAAATGGTGATTTAGAGATCACCTGGTGGCAGCAAGTGTAAAAGAAGAGAGTGTTTGCCTTCGTGTGCTCTGGGGCTTGAAGGTCAAGCAAGGGGCACGAGGGTGGACGTCACACTCAGTTTCATCATTTTTGCCTCAGAGATAGTGATAATGCCTCAGTATTCAGGTTTTATTGCAGTGCTGGGACTCTGAAATAAATGAGTTGGTTTTGTGTTGTAGTTTGGGCACTCAGGTTCAAAAAGGTTCGCCATCCCTGTTCTAGAGTTACTGGCACAGTTATTTAAGTGGAATATGTGCATGCCTGAAAAGAAGTTAAACAGCATATGGTGCCCATGCTACCTTTTCTCACAGAGACGAGACCAAGAGGTGTTTTTCTGCAACTGGTAGAACCAAACAACAACAAGCCAGCTTCCTGTTACTTTAATCTAATCTGCAGCCGTGAACCTGGAGTTTTTTTCTGGTGAACCTGTGAGTCTTGCTCTGCTTTACATCCTTTTATTCTCACTCTGTGCAAATGAGGTGCTGGCCTTGCCCAGACTACTTGCCCAAACACTGCATTTGTTAAGCGGCTCTGTAAAGGCATTGAACGGTTAGAGGCAGTCAGTTCTTCACAATTGCGGCAAATCTTTAATAGCTGCCTGACACTTCCCTGGCTGCACTTCAGCAGCTCTGCTGTGCTAAGAAAAAGACACCCCAGTGAGAATGGCTGCAGACGCTGTATTTGGCAGCATAATTATGTCCATAACAATGTTCCTATCTAGATTCAGGCATCAGTCATGCTTTAGTCCTACTGAAATCAGTCGGTAACTTGGTAATGTCTTCAATTGGATTAAAGGATGACTAACTTAATCTGAGTCCAATTCTGTGACAGAGGGAAGAGGTCTGTTCTGATCAATGGTGACTACTACCTATTGTAATTTATGGGCCATTGGAAGCTGCCTTATTCTCTTGGTCCATCTAGATCAGTGGTTCCCAACCTAGGGTCTCCACATGTCACCACCAGCTGTGCTGGCCAGGATTTTGGGGAGTTGTAGTCCAAGAACATCTGGAAACCCAGGGTTGAGAACCACCAATCTAGGTCATTACTGATACAGAATGGCAACAGTCCTTTAGGGTTTTATCCAGGGGTTCTTCCCAGCCCTAACATAGACGGCAGAAACTCAACCTCAGACATGTTGCAAGGAAAGTTGGCGTTCTACCAATGAGCCTATGTCTTCTTTCTGTTTATATCTGTACCTAGGATGACAGCACCCACAAGAATGATCCTGTAAACAAAGGCCAGTGTCCTTATTGCTAATTCCAACTAGAGAAGGCCCATTGGCTCAGTGGGGTTTACATGAGTTTTGCATACCAATCAGCAAATGGTTCAAGGGATCTATTCACTAGCTGAGCCCAGTAATAGGATAGTGGCCAAAGAATGGGGAAATGGCTTGCAACAAGAAAAATGAATCACACCCTCTTTAATATTAAGCAGTATTCTGTCCCTATGTGCAATATCCCCCCCCCCCCGGATGCAGGGAAAGGAAGGAAAAGCGCTCCCCTCTCACCAAATACAGAAAAATAAAATTTCCCAGGAAGTCGTGTTTGCTGGGTGGGGGGAGAGAAACCCACAAAAAGTGGGATGCTTCGTAAGGAAAACCTTGCCGTCGCCTCCTTTTCCTGCACCAGAGGGCAGCGTTTCCTTAAATCCAGGGCATGAGGCTCTCTGGAAGAGCTTTCTTTCATCAGTTTACAATAACATAGCCAGCATGTGAGATCTTTCTAATTGTTTGGATTTTTCTAATTGCCTCAGATGCAAGAAATTTAATGCATGAGGTAAACTTCTGCTCAGCTTACAGCTAGTATGAGGTGCCTTTCGGAAGGAAGTGTACGTCCTCGAACCTGTCAGGCGTTCGGATGCCCGGGCTAACTCTGTGTGTGCCCAAGGATTTATGGCAGAGACTGCAAGTCAACTGTTTATATTGCAAGTGACATTTTATCTCCAGTGTTACATAAATGTTTGAATACCTGATGCCTCTGTGCTCCAGAGGTGCCTTTCAAAAATGATGGGAAGGAGGTAACGGGCAGCTACAATAGGGTGTGTGTGCTGTTAAGTCACTGAACCCCAGGAGAAGCTGTTCTGCATTCAAAGCATCAGTTTGATCCTGGTTTCCTGAAATACCAGAGCCAAATCTTACAAGTACATATGTATGGCATTAAAAACAAAGCACACAAACACACAAAACCCCACTCCAGTACATGCCACTGTTGTCTGAGACTCTGCATACCCACCCCTGGCCCACCTGTCAATTGGATGTGGAGCTGCTGTAAATAAATACTGTACCACTCTGGGTGGTCATGCCAACATCCTAACGAGCCATCCCTTGAGAAGAGCACAATCATTTTCATGGGCACAAATGATATCACCAAAACAATTTCTTTTTCCAGAGTTGAAAACAAAACACGCACACTGGTTGCAAAAAGAGTTTCAGTTAGTAGTACAGTCAGTAATAGTATCCAAATAAAAATAACCAGTTCCTTCTCAATTAAGTTCCAGTCAGAAACATGCAACCCTAACCCACAGTATAGAAATCAATCAATCAATCAATCAATCAATTCAGAGCTTGGAAATAACATCTTATATATATTGATGTTGTCTGGGGCATAGGGAGAGCATAACAAAGATCCTTTTGAAAAATAATCTGCAACTAGTTATTTCTTTACATTTTCTTTCACGCAACATGTATCAGTACCCCTTACCTTTTCATATGAGGGGCAGTTCAAGGTAAAACATCTGCAAATTTTGAACTATTTCCCTTTTTTTAAAAAAAGACAGAACTTTAAAAAAAACAGCTAAAATAACTGAGGAATAATGAAAAAGCAACAAGCAATGAAACAAGTTGCTAAAATTGCCTGCAACAGTAAGACAATAAATTCATTTCTAAAGTATGAACGAATCACTTTTTTAAAAGTGACGTTCAAACAAAGAAAACATCTTACTGTATTGTCCGTAAAATTAACTAGTTAATCACACAGGTGGGTTTTTATTTGCTTACCTTTTCAGTTTTTGACAGAGTTTAGTTTAGCAATTATTCTATAATGACAGTCCAGCATACTAGTAGTTCTTTTTTCACCCCCGTAAACTTTCAACAACCAAATGTGAAAACATACTCTTGGCTGCTATACCACTAAAAAAATGTGCTCTTCCTGGTGGATTCTCAAATTTTTAGTCATATCTGGAGGTCATCCAGGTGGTGGAGGGCTGCCCTGGGGGGTGTAGCTGGAAAAATCAATTTTTTATACTTGATTTGTCTGTTTTATTTAGAGACAGTTTCCTAAATCTACTGTTTTGTGAGACATAAATGAGTCCATTCAGATTACCAGAACATACCAGAGCAATTAGTGCACATTATTTCAGAAATAAATATTTTTAAATGCTTGGTTATCATTCATTAGCTATTCAGCACATAAACATTTATCCTGGAAGGAACAGAGGATGGGAGGAAGATAAATTTAGCTGGGTGAGAAGAATATGGAAGAGAGATGTGAGGTGTCAAGGTAGACCATTCTTCACATATTGCTTTTCCAGTCAGTTTCTTTTCTCTCTCCTAGCCAGAAGACTGGAGGAAGACAGCTATCGGTAGGAATTTTTTAGGGTAGGTACAAAGCAGCATTGTTGTGTGTGAACGTAATGTGTGCGTATAGTCTATGCTGTTACAACACAGTTGGGCTTTTTAAAAACGTGTGCGCGTGTGTGCACACATGCTTCTGGCTTTAGTACCACATTCAGTGACATTTAAAAGCCTACACATAGGGGGAAGAAAATCCTCAGAATCTGGAATATAAAAACGTTAATGTAAAACACAAGAGTTATTATGAAAGTTTCTGAGTAGTGAAATATAATAGGAAAAATACTTTAGAGGGGGAAAGCCCAAAGCACAGTACTTTTGAGTGCACTGGACATTTTAATTTTATTTTACTTTCTTTTGTTTTCATCCCCACCCTTACCAGAACATCAAAGATTTCACTAGATTTGTTTTAGAAAAGGTTCTAGCATGGCTTCCTTTGTCTCAGAAATATTAGGAAATAGGCTGCAGAAAGTAGCAGTGGAATCTGCATAGAATACCTTTGGCAGGTACATGGAGGCAGAAATGCGTAACCTTGACCAGGATTGGGGACTGCACAGGAGCCTAGACTGTTCATTTTACTGTTTGTGTCGTTATAAGTCACTTTTTAACCCCAGCTAACACAAAAGTATTTTGCAATTTGAAATATATAGATATTCTTTTGGAGTTGCATGTTTTCCAGAAAAAAAGTCCTATCTGTTTAAGAGAACAGGCCTAGAGGGATATGCAGTGTACATTAAAATTGTAGAAACAGAGAATAATGGAGCTGGAATTGCCTAGAAGGCCATCAAGTCCAACCCCCTGCTCAGTGCAGGTAAAGTATATTTGACAGATGGCTGACTAACCATCTAACATCACAATTTAGTTTGGATGAGTATAGCTTTCTTTATAACCTTGAGAAGTTTAAATAAATACATTTAGAATTACAGGGAGAGCCAAGGACATCTACCTAGCAAACATGCTATGATGTGTAGGTGGCACCCAAAAAGCCGACACATGCTGAGGAAAACCACTGAGGGCAAGTTTAAATGCAGAAGTTACAAAGGTTATGCTTTCATTCCCTTGCCCTCTGTAAACACAAAAACAGGCCACTTATGAAGTGCACAGCATCCTTATTTCACAGCATCAAGAGTGAGAAAATAGAAGCTTTGACTAAGGTTGAGGTGAAGTTAGAGTGGAGGCCTTGGCTTCCAGCTTTTATTTCAAAATGTTTTTCTATCGACACACAACAGAGCCTAGAAGACTTCAGAGAGAGTTGCTAACTCAGCACCAGCCCATACTGGATTCCAAGCCTGAAGCCGGAGGGTGGGTGGTTATCATGGAACAATACTTGGTCATTCTGATGTCCCCGGGGTATCTCCTGGATCTCAAAGAGGCAGAGTAAGCTTTAGGAGGTGGGGTGGAACAGCTCCTGCGTTAGGTGACACCATAAAGGCCTGGGTTAGACCCAAGAAAAATCTAGCGGAATGGATCCAAAATCTGGATAAAGCCCAGCTAGCCAGATAATATGGCTACCCAGAGCTAGGGAGCAGAGGAATTTGGGAGGCAGCTGGTCAGATGGCAAAATGCACACTGCAACTGCACCAGGTACTACCATACCCTCCGGAGTTTGCATCATGCATGGTGTTACTGAATAACACACATGACACCAGTGGAGTTTTCCTAAGCCCTACTTTTAGGAAACATATTGGTTCAAGATATGTTTTCCCACACTCCAAACTCTTTATTGGTACTGCTGTGCCTTGCAAAATGAGAAGTCTCATTTCATGGCACTGGTAATCTCTTCCCTGCAGGTATGGGTGCACTAACTTCTAAGGATGGGATTTTTGGGCTGGAACAAATGAAACCAAACACAGAAGAGGTGCTCATATTAGTTTTTGTCTTCTTCCCTCACTTTCTGGAAAAGAGCCTTGGAAATGCTAATGAGCCGTTTCCATGAATAAGACGGGCACAGATCATCCATGTTCATGCATGTTTCTCTTGTTCATCTTTTTTCATTCACCCCATGCATGTGAAAGCAACCCACAGTGACATTACAAGAGAGCCCCCTCTCCCCTCATTTTCCTTGCCTAGCCACTTTGACCTCCGTGAACATCTTTGCCCAGTGAACCTTGCTGCCCTTTCTCCCTCTTTTCACCACCATGGCTGCATTCAGTCATCCCTGCCACTCTTTCCACTCCTTCCCTCCTCTGTGGCCCCTCACATCCTCTTGCCCAAGTCGTACCACTCTTCCCCTCCTTCCTGCCACCACTGTGCATATCCTCTTGCCCAATCCACCCTGTTCCTTCCCCTCTGAATGGGAAAAAAGGAATTGAGAGGATCCAATTTGTGGTAAATAAAAGAAGTGAAGTATGGAAGAATGAAAGAGAGAACAACCACTCCCCCTGAAATGAAACAAACTGAAAAAGAAAAGAAGGCTCCGCCAAATGCATCTGTACTGATTTCCCTCACATCAGTCGCTGAGGTGGGCAAACCAGATGGGAGGTTTATCACACACCTGGCTGGCCTATGCAAACAGAAGACACTGCTAGATGTTTCTTCCTCTTAATGATACACACCCTTCTTGGAACACAACAGCCATGAAATTCTTTTATAGACAGAAACATGGCTGTGTCATGAGTTGCCCGGTGTTAGCCTGTTGTTGCCAACTTATACATGGAAGAAGTGGAAAAGAAGGCACTAAACACCTTCCAGGTGATGACTCCATCCCATTGGTTCAGGTATGTGGATGACACCTGGGTGAAGATCAAGATTCAGGGAGTACAGTCCTTCACAGACCACATAAACGCAGTGGACCCAAATATCAAGTTCACCAGGGAAGACACCAAAGACAACCGACTGGACTGTGCAGTCATCATAAGATCCTACAGCAGCCTAGGAATAGAAATCTACAGAAAACTTACACACACTGATCAATACCTGCGGTTTGATTCTCATCACCCATTGCAATACAAACTAGAGGTTAATCAGGACACTGAGCAAGAAACATCGCCACCTCTGCAGAGGCCAAGAAGAAGGAAGACAGATACCTGAAGACAGCCCTTAAGGCCTGTGGATATCCAAAATGGGACTTTAACAAGGCAAGGTCCTGACCCAGCAGGACAACAGAACAATCTTAGACCCAGAGCTGATGGAATAACCTGGCCATTCCATACATGGAGGGTGTGCCTGAAAAGCTCAAAAGGATTTTTGGTGAACACCACATACCCATGCACTTCAAACCCACAAACACATGAAGGCAGAGACTCGTCCACCCAAAAGACCAGACATCAAAACACAACAGGAGCAATATAGTATATGCGGCCCAATACAAAGAGGAGTGTTTGGAGCTCTACATTGGAGAAACCAAACAGCCACTAAACAGGAGAATGGTCCAGCACAGGAGTGGCAATGACTCAGAAGCACAATCAGTAGTGTTCCTTCATTTGAAGGACACAGGGCACTCATTTGACCAAGATGTACTCATTTTGGACCAAGAAGATAACTGGATTGAGAGATGGGTCAGGGAGGCCATACATGTGCATACAGAAAATCCCTCACTCAACAGGGGTGAAGGCTCTAGATGCAATCTGTCTCCTATTTATCATGCTGCCCTTTAATCTATCCCCAGAAAGATCAGAACCACACACATCAGAAAGACCACTGTTAATGACTGTTAATGAGCCATGACAATAGGTGAAGGAGGACTGCAGAAGTGGGATTTTAACTCTCCCTCCCCCCCCATCCTTTGTCCATCTAAGGAGCCTTTCAAATCAGGGGGAAGTGAAACCAAGATGGAGGATATATAAGGAATCTCCTACCAACTCTCCTCAGACTGAAGAAGCTGCTTGGATGAGTAGAGAAATGTTTCAACCTAATAAGAAAGAAGTCCAGTTGCCATGACTCAATGTCCAGATAACCTCATCTGGATGACTGAAAATCTTCAGAGATATACAGCCATGAAATTGTGTGGAAGTGGTTGTTTTCCATGCTTGTGGGGGGAAGGAGAAGCACCAAGTGAGCTCCACAAATAATACTATAATAATAATCTCAGAACTGCAGAGCTGAAAGGAACCCTGTGGATCATCAAGTTCAGCCCCTATCAAACAGACACAGTGGGGAATCAAACTCCCAATCTCTGGTTCCACTGTCAAATGCCTAAACCACTGAGATTCTTCAAATGATAAATAAGCATGCGTTTCTCTTTTGTGATGTGACAGAAGAATTCTCCTTGGCTTAGCCTGGGCTTAAGTTTCCTACGAGCGTTTGTAACGAAATTCATGTTTCCTGGGAATCTCTCCTTACTTGTAGTGTTGACAAACAGACATGAATGCAGTGCTCAAATATGTCTATATTACAGTCTCAGCACTATCATTCCCAGCATCAGCGGTACTGCTGAGTGTTACGGGAATTCAACTCCTCTGCCTTCTCCTGCCACTTGTTCCAAACCACCAGAATAAATGCATCTGAGCAGAAGACAGGATTCTGTATGTGGTTGGGGCACATTAACCACCACATTAGCCCAAGTATCAGAACTTTCTCCCCAGCCAGACTTGGTGCACTTCACATATCTTGTTATCACTGAGTTGGAGTGCAACATCAGTAGGGCGAATATGGCAGAAGTTTGTAAGCAAAGCAAAAAAGCAAAGCAAAAGCGTGCTGCTTATATAACGCCCCATAGCGCTTCAAGCACTCACTGGGCGGTTTACTATTTAATTATGCAGGCTTCACATTCCCCCCAACCCCCAGCGAGCTGGGTACTCATTTTACCGACCTCAGAAGGATAGAAGGCTGAGTCAACCTTGAGCCGGCTACCTGGGATCGAACCCCGGGTCGTGAGCAGAGTTTTGGCTGCAGTACAGCAGTTTAACCACTGTGCATAAACCTTGAAAGTGTCCTTTCAACCTGAATGCATCTGTGCACATTTTGCACTCCAAGCTGGAGAGAAATTTCTGAACTATAGCTTGGCAGACTGGTCAAGAAGAACTGGTGACATCTCCAGTTGAAGACAATGAGCTGCAGAGACTCCTCCCCTCCTCTCAGTGTGTGGTCCTGATGCTGGATACACTGCCTGTTCTAAGTTTCCAGGTGTGCTTAAGAAATATAGAACAAAGCAGAGCCTGCGGCACTGGCACAAATGAATCCAAAAATTCATCCTGGGGTGAACTAAAACCAACTAAAGATGAAAAAACAAAAGTATAAAAGTGGTCCCCAAAAGCTGGGTTTTTGTGTGCACATACCTTTTTTGTTGACCTAATAGAGATCCCATCCCTAATCTGGATCTGGGGAAATACAGTATTTCCCCCCCCCCCATACCATGGTCATTCTTGGGCAGAATTCAGCACTGATTCCATGACACACAACACAACCCCTCACGTACAAAATCATTTGAGAGTTCTGACTCCGAAAAAGGCTCGGAAAACAGCTACTAGAAACTGGGCCTTCTCGGCGGTCACCCTGCAATTGTAGAATGGTCTCCCACCTGAAATCTGCCTGGCCCCTTCATTAGGAACTGTCAAGCGATTCTTAAAAACATGGTTGTTTAGACAGGCCTTCCTGGACTCTATAGCATCCTGATAGAACAGTGCTTTAACAACAAGGTACGGTATTCAACCCTCTACCATGCTTTCATTATTTTATTTTATTTTAATGTCTTTATTGGTATTATTTCCGGGTAGGTGGGGCTCGTCAGCCTTGGAAGGCAGCCCAGCTAGAAGAAGGAAAACTACGATTTCAAACCTCCACTGCCTTGTGGCTATATTCACTGATGGAACAGGCTTTAGGAGTTAACTTTGAGGCAAAATCCAGAGCCGGACTCCCAGAGGGAGTTCGTGTTGTTCTGGCATCTCCTGCTACGTTGTTGGAACCAGTTATGTTGGCTTGTGCCATTGGACTATTTCAGCGACGTGGAGAGGGGGGATTTGCTGCTTGGGTAACAGCCTATCCTCCATATTATTTTACCAAGGCTTCGTGCTCTGGAGAGGACACTCCAGCTTCACATACAGCATCAAAACAACATGGGAAGTAGCAGTTATTGGTTATATGTTTTTGCTCCTTTGGCGTAGAGCATGACACCAGGGGCTACTTCCAACAGTGGCAGAGGTCATTACACCTCACTAGGTAGCTACCACCCATGGAGAGGACCAAATACATGTGACATGTTTGTTGTGAAGCCACACTGTTAACGGTGGGAACAAAGCTAAGGACAGAGCTGTCCTCTAAACTTTCTCTAAATTCTCTAGAAGTGGTTTTATGATCTTCAGTATCTAAACTGTAGTCTATGTGCTTGACTGAAATATATGCACCTACCACTTCCACAGCTTGATAATACCCAGACAACAGATTGGCAGGACTCAGATTGACTCAGAACTCAAAATCTAGAATGAATTTTAAAAAAAAACCTAGAATGCAGGTCTGCTGAGTAGTTACAGAATCATAGATCACAGAATAATTGAGTTTGAAGGGGCCTACAAGGCCCCTGAGTTCAACCCCTGTTCAGAGTAGGAATCCAAATCAAAAGAGATCTGAGAAATGGCTGTCCAATTTTCTCTTGAATGCCTCCAATGTTGGAGCTCTTACCACCTCCCAAGATAATTGGTTCCATTGTCATACTGCTCTAACAGTTAAGGAGTTTTTCCTGATACACAGTTTTTATTTTGGAAACTATGGCACATACATCTGCTTTATTAACTATAAGTGATTGCTAACTGACACATATCAATGTCCCACAAACAGTATGAAACACAAAAATGCTCAAGCTATATTATCAGGTTTCGCCAGTGAACTTTGTCACAAGACAGTTCTTTCTGTCTCTCTGCTGCACAGCAAGCAAAGCAACGCTGTGGGCGACCCAAATGTTCAGCGCTCCTCATAAATAGACTTTTTCAGTCTGCTGCCAGTAATAAGGGAATCTAAACATTGGGGAATAAAATTTTTACTGCCAGGAGCATACAAAAGAACATCTCAAAATAAAAGGCAAATACTTTCTATTATGTGAGGCCCATACATATAGAACTGATTAACTGGCAACATGGGATGTGTGCACATCTTGAGTTCATAGGCAGCAATGATCAGAGAAATCTCCAACTCATGAAGGCTCTATAAAGACTGAGTTAACTCACGAAAATAACCATCCATAATGTAAAGGTCTTTTATGCATTGTTACCATGTCGAAAATGAGGAACTGTGAACACACCCCAGATATGGTGAAATAATATAACCCTTAATCATACAACGTGTAATGGGAGCATAAATCTGGATTGCATTTAAGAAACCTCAGAGTTAGCAACAGTTGTGCTAACTCAAGTGTGTTCCAACAAAAACACTGACTCACAGATAACAACAATAAGTAGGTTAATGGGGCAGGTAAAACAGGAAAACATGCCACCAAGCAAATAACTGGATGTAGAAAGTAGCAGATCTTTAGCAAGACATCTGTGCCTGCTTACCTGAACAAGAGTCTATGATTCTCATCTACCAATGGACCCCTTTCTATTGCAGGCTTTCTGTCTCCTCCCATTTTTTTTTTATCTGGACTGATATTTTTCCTGTTTCAGTATTGATGATGTGCAATCAAGTTGATTCTGAGTTATGGTGACCCTTTTCAGGGTTTTCAAGATAATAAATATTCAGAAGTGGTTTACTATGGCCTTCCTCTAGGCAGTTCTAGGACTGCACAGCTTGCCCAAAGCCCCACCGGCTGGCTCTACTCACAGGTGGCTCAGCGGGGAATCAAACTCCCAGCCTTTGGCTCTGCAGCCAGATACCTAAGCCAGTGAGTTATGAAGCCAGCTTTGTTGTTGTTTAGTCCTTAAGTCATGTCTGACTCTTCATGACCCCATGGACCAGAGCATACCAGGACCTCCTGTTTTCCACTGCCTCCCAGATTTTGGTCAAATTCATGTTGGTCATTTCGATGACACTGTCCAACCATCTCGTCCTCTGTCATCCCCTTCTCCTCTTGCCCTCACACTTTCCCAACATCAGCGTCTTTTCCAGAGAGTCTCCTCTTCTCATGAGATGGCCAAAATATTGGAACCTCAGTTTCAGGATCTGTCCTTCCAGTGAGAACTCAGGGTTGATTTCCTTCAGAATGTATAAGTTTGTTCTCTTCGCAGTCCAGGAGACTCTCAAGAGTCTCCTCCAGCACCACAATTCAAAAGCATCAATGAAGCCAGCTTCTTCAGTATTAATACTCTCTATTTCTCCTTGAATTTATTTCAGACATGAAATCTTCTCCTGGTCTCACAGAATAAGTTTCACCATACCTGCAATATCTCATATTTTGCCAAACCATTCAGATAGTGGTGGGAACACACTCCCCCACCCGCCTCAGTACATAACTGAAATGTTAGCTGCTATTAAAATAATTAATATAAGGTCTTTTTCATTTACCAGATATTTCAAATAATCAAGAAGAATTCTATGGGGGTTTATCAATTATCTGTACTCAGTAACTCAATGTAGTACAAAACCAAATCATGAAATGGCTTCAGATCCACACATTATCAGAAATTATAAATATATTCTGCAACATATGGGTTGTATCTCCCACATCTATCCTGATCCACATGGTATTTAAGAAGGAGGTTTGTGCTTCAAATCTACCACCAGGCTTTTCTAACCTGTTCAGAGTGTGCACAAATATTTTCATAGCAACCTTGGCTTCCAATCTGCTAACGAGGATCCATTCCAATTTTCACTGATAGCGCACCAATCGTCATGTGCTCCCTCTTGGCCTCTGCCTCTGTTTCATGTCACCACAATAAACCTGTTGTTGAAGTGGAGAGAAGCAAGTGAGCCAAGGCAGTTTCTAAACGAAAAGGCAGAGTAAAATCCAGATTCTTCTGGGCTATTGGGCAAAATGCTCTCTGTTAGATTCATCCCTAACAGGGTTCACTTCCTCACTGTGTCCCACTGGCCAGAATCCATATACAGTGGTGCCTCACTAGACAGTTACCCCGCATGACAATTTTTTTGCTAGACATTGACTTTTTGTGATCGCTATAGCAATTCGCAAAACAGTGATTCCTATGGGGGAATTTCACTGGACGATGTTTGGTCCCTGCTTCGCAAACCGATTTTCGCTAGACAACGGGTGTTTTGGGGACCTAAGCTTCACAAGACAGCTATTTAAACAGCTGATCAGCGGTTCGCAAAGTGGCTTTCCTATGGCCGATCTTCGCTAGACAACAACGATTCTTCCCCCATTGGAACGCATTAAACAGGTTTCAATGCATTCCAATGGGGAAATGCTTTTTGCTAGATGATGATTTCGCTAAACAGCGATTTCAGTGGAATGGATTATCATCATCTAGCGAGGCACCACTGTAACATCCTAGAGATAGAATACAAATCAACTAAAGAAAGCTGCTCTATTTCCTTGCTTAGCACCACTTGCATGCTTAGAAAGGGCAGGTGACCACATAAGGCCAACAGAGATGAGGGTGGGAGACATCAAACTTTGGAGAATCTCACAGCTGACAGCGGGTTCTATGCAGGATTTCAGTGTCTAGCTAGTGCCCAGGAATGTTTTCTCAAATGCCTGATATGTGCAAATCTAGCAAAAGAATTGTTGGATGATCAAGCAATCTAGATGTAAATTTCAAAGGGGAAGGGCCTGCAACACAAACTAACTTGTTTGCTTGTTTGTTTGCATGCTGACCAATTGGTGGGAGTTTGTTGTTCCCAGGCAGGGAGGCTCCAACCCTGTTTCCGGCCCTCCTGGCCATGAGGTGATTGAACCACCATTGTTGGTCACCATTCCTGCACACGCCTTTCACCTGGAAAGATGTAAGACTCCATGCCAGCCCACTAAGCCTGGAGATCCCTCCAGCCACGTGGGGCCAGAATAGAAGAACATTGTATTTGCTATTTTTATTCCTGTATCTGCCTGAAACCTTCTGAATGCTTATCTACGTGAGTAGAATATAGATTTCTTTCTTTTATACAAAAAGGCCTCCTGAGTGTTATTTCTTGAGTGCTAGTGTTTGGTGAGGAGCGGGTATTAAAAGGGGAACTTCTAGTTAAATTCTGCCCAAACCGGCTGGCACTTCTGCTGTGCATTGTACTGGAATTCAGTACAGTACTAAACTCTCAACAAGAATAGAGCTTATAGTTCAACAGGCAACAAACTGATGCATATGCAGGAGAAGGAATGATGGGATCCATTGCCTCAAAAGAACTACCAACATCAATAGCTTAAAAAATTAGTTTTGATAAATTAACCATGATAACTGAAAACAAAAACTGTCTGTTCAGAGGTGGTGCATCACAGTCAATTAGATGTCTGTGAAACAGAGCTGGATGACTATCTTCAGCATTGCTTTTTGTGATGAAATCAAGCTGATGGACAAGCATCTCGTCCTCCTAGAACCAGAATGCCAAATCAAAGATTGGGCATGTTGCTTTTATGGATCTACAACTTCTAGAATCCTCCAGCCAACATGGATTCTGGGAGTTCCAAGTCAAAATAAAATAAAATAAAACTGAAAATCTCTTCCAGAAGATACAAGAGATAGTTTCAAATAAAGGGTGAAGTGTTGCACTTGAGGCCAGTGAGACTTTAGTTCAAATCCCTGTTCAGCCAACAAAGTTCACTTGACAACCTGAAGCAAAATGTTATTCTTCAGCCTAATGCCCCTTACCAGATGGGTGTTATGATAAAATAATCCCATCTCCTGCATGTTACTTGATGAAGGACAAGACATAAATGCAATAAATTTATCCAAATGACAACATTCAGGGATCACTGACATAGACAATGTCCTTGGGTATACATCATAGGCAAAAGAGGACAATACATGGTAACCATACAATTGAATTGTGTTATCTAATGTATTAGGAAAGCATTAAGGTGTAATCTATAGACATAATATAAAATAAACAAAACAAGTGAGCCTTTAGGTCAGGAAATGCACAGAAATGAGTTCAGCTTTGTTGCACAGAGTCTGGTGACTGGTTCACTTGGGGCTGGAGTGTCAAGACTGGCCCTGGTGGTAGATCTCCAAGATTTCAGACAGGAGTTTTTCCAGCCTTCCCTGAAGAAGCCAGAGTCTGAATATGGAGCTTTTGAGCTACGGTTCTTCTCAAAAGTGTACCTGGAGGAAATGGTTGGTGGTGACCCTGTTTAACTCCTCCTCCTCCTCCTTGTCCTCCGAAGACAGCATTAGCAAGGCTTCTCTTTGCCCTACCAGAGAGCATGTCCTTGTTTTTCCATTAGGATTCCACAGAAACCCAGTGAGAGTCCTCTGTTTACAGACGGCTTAATGAGTTATATGGCACAGTTCTCTATCATTACAGTACTTAAAGCAATGTAGCTGCAAATTTAAATCAAGTGCCGTTTGTTGCTTTGACATTCCAGAGCACATTGATTCATGTGGCTGCCTGGCCTTTACTTAGCAGGCAAGAGACTCAGCCATCTGATTGTCTTTGCCTCTTTTTATTATTTTTCTTTTGTTTGCCAAAAAAAACACAACAGCACCACAATATTGGTGGATGCTTTGCTGTGGTGAATTCCACATCAATGGTAGAAATAAGCCGCCATTCACATGTTAGAAATTACTGAGAAGGAGACTTGACTAGGGATGTTATGATGCTGCATTCAGAAACAAAATACATCCCCTTCATAAGGCTACAATTTCCAGAGCCAGCTGGATTCCTGTGGATAATGGTGTGTACAAATGCTAGCTGTAATCTGAAGACTGAATGCCAAATTGCCATGCTAATTAGTTACGGGTGAATGGTCTCTTTTTGACATGATGGCATTTGGAGACTGTAAACTAACCAATAAGCCAAGCAGTGAAGTGAGAGATCAGGACTGGGTTGCTGGGGGGGGGGGGGCGGAGAGAGAGAAAAACACCTCATATAACTTCTTTCAGACACTCCAGGCAGCCACTTTCTACTTCAGATGTTACTTTCCTAGCTACAAAGAGCCAAATATCGGCACTGGAAGGGCAATTCATATGTTATGAGTCAGTCTTGCAGGTGGCCTAAAGTGGGCCCAACTGCACAAGCAACCCAAACCATTCAAACAAGGTCCAAGACACGCCACAGACCTTAGGCAATACAATTGTGGAACGGGGATGGATTTCAAATTCTCCTGTCAGCATCAGTCACAAAAGAGGAAGTCCCTTTATAGGATTTTTTAGAGACTGCTGGCTGAGCTAATTTTGTAGCAGCTTCTCAAACTGCAGGTCATGATTCACGGGGAAATAGGTCTTCTGAAAGATCAAACAAATGTAAGGAGTCTTCATGCTGGCAGCAATTGCTGGTGTGGTTAATCATCAACGATGTCTGAACTGTCATCATCATATCTGGGCATTAAAATCTCTTTAATACATTGCTTTCATAACTATTATGGTAAGTCTTGGAGGAAGTTTAGCATGATCAGACCGGTATTGTACAATGCTGAAAAAAAGGGCTTTCTTAAACAAGCCGGCCCAACCATTAGTCAAGGAGAAGCAAGTGGTTTAATGGCAGGTGCTGGGAGGCAGCAATAATAACTTCCACCAGCCCTACTGTTGTCCTTTAGCCCCAGATGATTCCTCTTATTTGGAAAACAGTATACTGCATACTATACAGATTGCTCTCAACCCCCAAAATAGCCTACTGCTATCCAGTGTGTTGGAGAACCCTATATTGGAGGAATTGTGGTTAATTCCTCTTAGTTAGTAAAGCAAAACATGAATAGATTCAGCACAGGGGACATGTGGAGAATAGATAAAAATCCCAGCTTCCACCCAACCCCTTTGTTTTCAAAATGAAACTAGTCCTTTGCATATAGCAATCTGTCTACAAGTAGCTTAAGTAGAAAAAGAAAAAATGTATTTACTTACAATTGATCTTCAATTACAATCAGCACTATAAAAGAAAGGGAAAAGGAAGAAATTCCAACCTCAACCATGTGGGAGGCTATATCTCCCATGCTGGCCCATTCCTGGAGGCCAGGAAGTAGAGATTACATGCCTGCTCTGGTGAAAACACTGTGAGGAAGAGAGTGAGCAAAACAAAGCAACTGGAAGCAAACAGAGAGGAAATGGTGGCAGGGGCTTACATCAAGCCTGGGAAAAAGGACTTTGCTAATTGGTTAGTGGCAGAAGACAAACACCCTTGTTTCTGAAAGAAAGCTTCCTCCTTTCACTGAAAAAGATTCAGCTGTCATAGCAGTTGGCTTCTGTACATGGTGTGGAGAGGGTGTCATTTTGTCCTTTCCTCCAGACGTCACCCTTCTCAGACTACAAACCATCCCTGCTTCTATCAAGAAAAGTACAGTGGACCCTTGACTTACAGACAACTCCACTTACAGACTTTTTGAGTTACAGACTTCTCTGGCCGCAAAATTTAGTTCAACTTGCAGCCAGAGAATCGACCTACAGACCGAGGGGAAAAAATGCAACAAAAACGACCGGTTATGGATTAATCGATTTTCAATGCATTGTAGGTCAATGGAGACTCGACCTACAGACCTTTCGACCTGCATCCACCGTTCTAATACGGATTAATTCCATAAGTCGAGGGTCCACTGTACAGTATCTTGGCCCAACCCTTTTTTTCCTTAAGGTCCCTGCATTAGCACTTTTTTGTGCACTTTGAACGGAACACTATGGGAGAGCAAAACTTTCTAACTGAAGAAAAACACTACCAAATACACATTTGGGTCAAGTAAGATTGAGCCCCTGACAAAAATCCCTGTTTCAACCTTGTAAACCACTATGGCTGCCACTCAATAACTATTTATATGAGAGCAAGGCACACTGAGCTCATTGCCACTTACTCTTATGTAGAATGTGTTCTAAATTTTTTTTAAAAAAACAATTTTGCAGTTCTCTGGTACTGATTGTTTTTTGGATCCACGCCAGATGACTATTTTGATGTTCACAGCCCTACGCAACTTTTGACCTGGGTACCCACAAGATCATTGCCTGCCACATGAGGCTCTTATATGGCCAAATGTGCTATTTTATAGAACACAGCCATCTATTTGAAAGGCTAAAATATGTCAATCCTTTCTGTATATGGGAGGGGGAGTGTGAAGTGCTTTTAAACCAGTCCAAACAAGATTTAAAAATAAAGAACCACAGGAGGCAAATCGGGGACCATGAAGTTGCCAATTCATAGTTAACAACCAAACAGCAGACTCAAGAGATACACAGATCATCTGGGGACCATCTTCCTCACTTTGATAAAATACACTGTATTTCTACTAGAATTATAAAAACCTGGTGGCACCCTATTTATTCCATTCAGCATCAGAGGACTCTCAATGACAATTTATTTATTTATTTTTATTTATTTATTTTCTCTATATCCCGCCTGTCTGGTCGGTTAAGACCACTCTAGGCGGCTAACAGCATAAAAATAGGACAATAAATATATATAAAAGAATTTTACATAAAGATAGATATTTCAAAAACTGGGAGCAAACAAAGGGAGAAAGAAGGGCATCAGGGATGCTAAACAAGATGAAGTTGTACCAGGATCTGGGTCTTATGGACTGTGGCATCAATCAGCTGGAATACTTCGCTCCCCACAGAGAATTTTACCAGGTTCAGACATTACAGTTTCACACACCAGGCCAAATCCTTCATTTAGAGGTGTGGAAGCAGATAGGAACTGTTTGATTAGAATGAGAAGTTACATAGGTACATTCAGAAAAAGGAGGTAGAGCATAACAGAGAGTAAATCCCATAGGCAGAGAAGAAAGGAAGCAATTAGAGACAGACAAGTGCTGATGTACAAACAAAATACTTGACTTCATAAGAGTTTGTATTGAAATAACTGTTTAACTGGCTGCTGAGCTTAACTCAACAGCCATTTAAACAGTTACTTTAGTACAGTATAAAAGGATCCTGTAATGACCTCACTGGAAGGACAGATCCTGAAGCTGAGGCTCCAAGACTTTGGCCATCTCAGGAGAAGAGAAGAATGGTTGGAAAAGACCCTGATATTGGGAAAGTGTGAGGGCAAGAGGAGAAGGGGACGACTGAGGATGAGACGGCTGGACAGTGTCTGCGAAGCAACCAACATGAACTTGACCCAACTCCATGAGGCAGTGGAAGACAGGAGGGCCTGGTGTGCTCTGGTCCATGGGATCACGAAGAGTCAGACACGACTTAACGACTAAACAACAACAAAAGACCTCAAAGAGGGTGAGGGCCACAAGTAGATTGGTCAGCTATGCAGTCAGTAAATGGCCCTTCTAATTTTTGTGTTCTACAAGGGGTACTTTTAAGTAAGCCAAACCTTCCCCCTCCCTTCCCTTGAATTTTAGTTTGGCCCTATTTTTGTTTTGGCTATTTACTCTAGATTTTTTCTTTTTCTTTTTTTAAAGTAATCCATATCAAACAACTCATTCTTAAAGTCCTTTGTACTATAAATGTACAAAGAATTACATGTTTGGTGTTTCCTTTTTAATTTTGCTGATTCTATGTGCGAATGTATATATGGGATATAGGTTAGCATTTTAACATTCTTATTTTAAAGAGTTTGTTTTATTTTACAGTAATTTTAGCAGTGCCTGTAAGAAAGAAAAGAAGAAAAGACGGACGGACGGACGGACGGACGGACGGACGGACGGACGGACGGACGGACGGACGGACGGACAGACAGACAGACAGACAGACAGACAGACAGACAGATAGATAGATAGATAGATAGATAGATAGATAGATAGATAGATAGATAGATAGATAGATAGATAGATAGATAGATAGATAGATAGATAGATAGCATTAATTTCTGTCAGGTTTCATTAGCTGTGTTTGTGTTTGGTTTCCCTCCATATTTTCACCAGTTTAGGAAATTTGTGTTGATTGGTAGATTATTTAGTTGAGCTAATTTGCTTGCTTTCACTATTTCATTCTGTAAACTGCCTCGCGTAGTTATGTGCCATCAAGTCAGAACCAACTTCTACTGCTCCTAATAGGGCTTTCAAGACAAGTGAGATATTTACGGAGTGGTTTTACCAGTTCCACTCCACCAGTGAGTTTTCATGGCCAAGTGGACATTCGAACTCTGGTCTCCAGGATCTTACTCCATCACCTTTCTCTTCAGAACGGGGGACGTGAAAGGAATCTCCTCAAACAGTATGAACACATTATGGGCATTCCCCAGGCAATACCTTGTGATCTTTCCACTTTGGAAGCACCATTATATTATTTTTGACAGGAGGAGGAAGAGGAGAAACTCTTATTGGCTTGGATCATTTTCTATAAGACAGTAGCTCCCAACCTTGGGTAACCTACATGTCCTTGGACTGCAACTTCCAGAAGCCTTCACCACCAGCTGTGCTGGCAAGGATTAGGGAGTTGCAGTCAAAGAACACTTGGGTTACCCAAGATTGAGAACCACTGCTGTAAGATATGAGCAGAGCCTCTCTCTGCATATATAATACGTGGTTATTGTTTGCTGCTGGAATAAATCAGGCTAATTGTACTGGGAGGGAGAAACTGACTCTTCATCTGCTTCAATGTAAGACAGAATGTTCCATCCCACATTTTGATTTCAGGCACAGTGGATTCTTGCTTTGCCTGAGCATGTGATGGCCTGCATAATAGTTTGCTACCTCTATGCACTTTTTAGGATTGCCTCAACACACACAGACACCCTTGAAGTCATCAAGTGGTTTATCCTCTCTGAGACTTAATCTCATTATAGAAAATCTTGTTTACTGGTCATGCTGCTCATAGATTAATTGTCGATTAATTCTTTCCCTCTTATTTCTGATTCAGCCCTCAGAAGATTTACCACCTATGCATGACAGGACCTGGAGACGCATTCCAGTTAAATATATTCCACTAGTCCAACACTGAGGAGAAAAGATTTACAGACAACTCTAAGAGACGTTAAAGTGGTATTGTGTTATTTGTGGAGTGATGCCTATTGTCAGAAGTCCTATGAAACATGCCATATCTAAATATTATCTTTTCTCAGCAGTGTCTCATTGGAAATAAATGACTCACAGCTGTGAATGCTTTTCATATAATTGGAAGGACTACAGTCCTCAAATGCTGAGGAAGCGCCATTCATTAAGTTCATGGGAAATATCAATATTTTTTATGGATTTACTAGCAAAAATGCCCATCAATCTGACAGGTGTGTAGTTTGTGGAGAGGCAGCTTGCCTATTGCAAAGACCCCTGGGGGAAAACGCAGTGCATGCATCTTGGCTGTTCTGTTTGGAAGCCAATCCAGATTTTGCACTGGCTGCCACACTGTCCTACGATGCAGCATTCGGCTGCTTGTTTTCTCTCTCGGGGGGGGGGGAGAGTAATCCTCCCTTGATGGGCCAAAAGAAAGTCATAGACATGAGATGGAGCTGGCCCGAGACACTTCACTCTGTGAGCTAGTGTGGCAAAGGCTTACATTGCCCTGCCCGCCAGCCTGCCCCCAGCCAAAGTAAAGATTTAAACCATAATAAGTCAAGTCTATTCAAACTGATGTTTAGGTATAAAGATCCTTCTGGTGGTGCTCTGGAACTCTGCATTTTGCCCAAGGCTGCAAAGCTGGCAAAGCATGTAACGCCATCACCCACATAAACTTTGTATGATCTTTGCTGGCCCCTTGTCTAGGAAGCACAGTGGAGATTTGAGCTCTTGACTCCTGGCTTCACCTCCAGGCTCTCCAGCCCACAGAGCTATAGGCACGAGTCAGTTATTAAAGAAACATATGTAGTTTACACATGTTAAGCTGAGCCTGCTAGCCACACCCCATCTGTCATTGTCTTGAACACATGGCACTGAGAAGAGATGAAACAGCTTCACCCCATGAATTGACACCTGATTCATGGAAGTTTGGCCTTATGTGGAGAGCCAACTTGGGTGAATCAGGCTCGCCCTCTTCAAACTATGTCCATCTTATTTATGTATTTATTTAACTTCAATGTGATGATGAACTGGGTTGGCTAATGTAACCCCTCAAGATGAGCAGGCTCTTCATACTTCCTTAACAATTGAATAGGGCTATAGTGAAATCAAAGTCTGTCAAATTATTTTGGCATGTGTGATGGTCAGTCGTATTTAACTGCATTGCTTATATGGCTTGATAAGGATGTGATAAGAGGGGGTGGGTGAAGAGTATGGAATGTTGGTAAGAAGAGTTCTGATTGCCTGGGAGAAAAACTAGATTCAGTTCTTTTTTTAAAAAAACACCTCTATTTTACTAGTGTGAGAAATTGTGCTTCTGAATCTATGATTAAAAATGCTAGCAAATGGCCCAATATTACTGCACAATATTGTGTCCATGTTGCCAGTCAGAAAAAAGATGCCAAGGTTTATATAGCAAAAGCCAGCCTGAATATTGATGCCACCAAAAGCAGCAGTCAAGTTGGTCTATAGCAGTAGTTCCTAACCTCAGGTCCCCAAATGTTCTTAGATTAGAACTCAGCACTGGATGCGCTGACCAGGATTTCTGGAAGTTGCAATCCCAAAATATCTGACGACACAAGATTGGGAAGCACTGGTCTACGTGATACCCTCTTGTGCTCACTACTATTCACGTTTGTCAAAAACAGCTCTGACAATTGCTTTTTGTTTGGAGGAGAAGTGGTTAACTGGTGAAAACAGGAGTGAGCTCTGGGATTTTCCCTTGCGTGGTGTCACTTTGTGAATTGTAGTGAGTACATGAGAGTATCCTGCAAACCATCCTGGCTGCTGCCGTTGGTGTTGTCAACATTCAGGGTACCCTTTGCTATGTAAATTTTTGGAATTCATTTTCCTCTGGAAATCAGGCAGTTTCCCAACATTTTGAATTGGGAATAAGAAGCATAATATCCCACATTTATAAACCTAAGGGTTTTTTTTAAGAACTGCACTTTCTGACTTTTTAAAATGGAAAATTAAGTATACATACATTACATGCAAATTCCAAAAGACACTTCCCTCTTATAGAATTAGCCAGTGCTTGAAGATCCCAGAAGATAAGTGCATGATCTGTACAGTGGTGCCCCGCATAGCGACTTTAATCCGTTCCAGGATTAACATCGCTAGCTGGCTTCGTCGCTATGCGAGGGGGAACCCATAGGAACGCATTAAACTCTGTTTAATGCGTTCCTATTGGGGGAAAACTCACCGCTATGCGGGGAATCCTCCATCTGGTTGCCATTTTCCCCACCCAGTAAACGAGGTCAGGGTGCGAAAACGCTGCAAGAGGCCATTTTGTTGACCCAGCGGCCATTTTGGAACCTCCAATCAGCTGTTTGTAAAACATCGCAATGCGAAGATCGGTAAGCAAAACGCTTACCGGTCATTGCAATGCGATGTTTTCCCTATCTAAAACATCGCAATGCGATCGCATTAGCGATCGCAAAAACGCATCGCTATGCGGATTCGTCGTTAAACGGTGTGCTCGTTAAGCAAGGCACCACTGTACTATAATTGCTGGTAAAGGATAGCAGCAAAAACAGCTGGAATGTGGCTATAGTTTCTCTGTACCAAAATATTTTGAAGGGCCATTTTGGACTTAATGGAAGTGTGAAACAAAAGTGTTAGCAATTGCAACATATACAGTGGAGAAACATACTTATCCTTTAACTTCTCGGGTAAACTAATGTTGCTATGCCCACTCCACAGAATGCGGACTCAAAAGCCATGTTCCAATTTCCATACCTTTTCCTTATTGGAAATATGGTGTTCATATTTCAAAGACAGCCAAAAAAGTAGAAAAGTGGGTGCTCAATCAAGCCAAGCCTGGACTTTCCCTAGAGCAAAAATGAATAAGCTGTGACTATGCTTTCACATATGATGGAAACACATAACTGACCAGAAAAGACAATATTGTTGGGGAAAGTGGGAAGGGGCAGTAGGAAGAGATGAAGACCTAATATGAGGCAGATCTGAGAGGAGCTGTTAATGATATGGCATTTGGGAGATCATTAATTCATATATTCCCCACACATCAGAAGGGTCATGATAGTACATAACATATTTGGAGTTTTTTTTCTTAATTACCAGACAATTGTATAGTGATAAGACAGATGGAATGGTTGAAACTATGATAGGATATAGTCACCAAAGCTCTGTTAATATCGAGTAAGACCATCCCAAGACAAAAAGCAAAAAACAGTAATTTCACGGCTTAAATGAGTTAGCTTCTGAATATTGTTCTCAATTCTAACCAGACACAGAATCCCTTTGCCAGCATGAATGCCTGTTTGGCCAGGAAGGAGTTAAAAAGCTCTCATCCTGAGAGTCAGCTAATTGAGTCTTGACTCACTGGGTGAAAAGTTCAGTATGCCCCAGACCTGGAGCTGATTTCCCCTTTGAAGATTTGTTTCTGGAGTCTGGTCTCAGAAATTCTGAGACAGTATTTACTGAAAGTACTTAGGGCTGGGAGAAATACTTTAAATATGTTAGAATTTGCCTAACAAAATGGAATGCTAATTCAATGGAGATGCATGGCAAAATGTTCCCTTTCTGAAGGACTGTCACTCCATTACTCTCTTTACTGCAATTATGTTTTTTATTCCTTATGACTGCCTCTGTGATTTCAGTGCCGTGCAGCCTTGGTAGCATGAAGCTGCTACAATGTATCTATTTTGCATCCCCAAATTTGGCATAGGGCAATGTCCGCAACATTAGTACCACATTTGGTACTGATCTGAAATCCAGTTTCAAAATTATACTTTTTTGTTTGGGCTCCCTCCATTTTTAGAATTGCCTTGTAGAGTATTGATTTGCTCTGTTACACAATAATATCACTGCATTCTCATGCACTGATAATACGGAGGGGGGGTGTATGGTCTTGAGTCTGATGTAGAAAGATCATGAAGAGAGCAGTTTTGGAGTCTTAATGGTTTAAAGAGAAGTCTGTGATAGAAACTGAAGAAGGAAAGAGGTAACATTGTGCTGAATGAATTTAAAAATGGAGAATAATCAATGTTCTTTTTAACGCTGTTATTTTAGCTGCAGTTCAAAGGTTGTTTGTTCATTTGTTTGTTCTATTGAAACTGAGTGTTGCTGGGTTCAATAAAAAGGGTTTTCTGTGTGGAGGGTCTTATAAGGCCTCGCATAGGAGCAGCTAAAGGTTGGCAGCAGCAAAAGAGGAAGAGAGGAAATAAATGAAGATTGTTAAAGAAAACACTTTATTCCTGCAGTAGTTTAAAGACCAATAGTCAAGTGAGAACAGAAAGGAATGTTTGACATCTATAGCAGAGAAAAGAGGTGTGACAATATGGAGCAGTGGTGGAATTTGAACCCATGCCCCCAAGAGTCTGGAGCCTAGGTTATAACCTGTAAAGGAAAACATCCCACAAGGACATCTCCCCGTCTCAGCCAGGAATAACGCAATATAAACAATTTAAGTAGCTAATACCTGAAATCTTCTGCCTGAGGTAAAGACCCCACTCTAATGACAAAGTCAGGCACAAGAAAACAACCAGAATGGAAGACAAATGGATTCTCCTTATTTGACAACAAAGGTTATTTCTATCTGTTTCACCAAAGCTTGAAAATAATGTGTTGATATTTAAAAAATCCATTAATTTTTGGACCAACCCCAGAAAAAGACTCTTAAAAAGAAGAACCTCAGGAATTACATTAATTGGTCACTGAAAACACCAGTTTTCTTATATTTCCTCCAGAAATCTCTGAGCTCACAGCCAGAGAAAAAAGGGCCTATACCACAACATTGGAAACACAGCCCTCCTACCTAGGCAAGAACATTGGTTTGGAAAGAACAAACTGAGGGAGAAGCAGGGATATTTGTATGTTACTGGAGCAGATCCAGAGAGATTCAAGAAGCCCTCAGTTGTGCGTGGATTGGCTAGGGCACCTGCACACATGCCGGCACTAGTTGCTGTAACTCAGGACCAAAGCAGAAGGAGAATGGCAGCTGAAGCCCAAAGGAATCCAGAACCTATCTTGGAAATCCCCAAGAGCTCAGGTCGACATCACTGGACTCTATTTATTCTCCTTCTGCTTGGCAACTCTTAGGCATCCAGGCATGGCAAGAGGAAGGTGGTACATTGCTTATCAGGCATGCCATGTTCTAAGATTTTCTTGCTTTTGCTTGTAGGTAACAGCTGCACTGTGTTACCGAAGCGACCAACATGAATTTGACCCAAACTCCGGGAGGCAGTGGAAGACAGGAGGGCCTGGCGTGCTCTGGTCCACGGGGTCATGAAGAGTCGGAGATGACTTAACAACTAAACAACAACAACAAAAAACAGCTGCACTAGGTCTTCATTTCACTTAGAACAGATTAATTTAGGTGTGAATGTGGTGTGAAGTGCCTCACTTCTTGTTCTCTCTCTGTAATTTCACTTGTTCCCGGTCTCCTTGGTGAGAAATCTGTCCAAAATCTCATGGGATTTTTTTTTTGGACACCTCAACAGTTTTGCATACAAAAGGAAAATACTGTTGCCGTTGTTTGCTGTAGAAATCTGTTGTCTTTGGGATTCTGTGTTTTTCTTTTCTAACTGAGTTTCCCCTGTCTGTTGTTAAGAGGAGGGACTTACAATTTCTTATACTTAATCTCATTTGTACATCTGATTTCTATCACCTCAGTTCTTCGACAAATATTCTGTCTACAGGATGTGTGTGCGTTTGTGTGTTTTGTTGAGGAAGACAGCTCTGCCATTGAGTTTCCCATTTCGGCTACTGAGAGAGAAGTCAATTCTCCCCTTAAATCCAAAGAACTCCAGTTCTTTAGCAAACACTGCGGAGATCCTTTGAGCAAAGCTTCCTTTTGCCATGTTTTGTCTTGTTGTTGTTTTTTCCTTTGGGAAAGAGACCATTTCCCTTCTCAGTTAATAAGAGAAGCAACTAAGAACTGAATAACCGGGGGGGGGGGGGGGAGAGAGAAACTGATTTTGAATTGGGTTTATCATGTTTGAAATCAATTTTTAAAAATCCAACTACATAATTCATAGGGAAATGCATATTTTTTTTTTGCCTGGGAAGTTTTTTTTTATATAAATTGGAAACCAAGGTATTTTCTTTGGCCATGGAGAGTCGTTTATTTTAAATCACTTGTGAAATCAATTCATTTAGAATTTTTTTGATATATATGGGTGCCTCTGTCAGTGTAAATTGTATCTGTGGGTTTTCTCAAGTAATGGATGCAAGGATCACAGGTTCCAGACTGCAGAAAAAGTTTGCAGTCTGATCTGAAAAAAGAGAGCTAGCAGAAAGTTTCAGTGGAAGGAAGGAAGGAAGGAAGGAAGGAAGGAAGGAAGGAAGGAAGGAAGGAAGGAAGGAAGGAAGGAAGGAAGGCCAGGAGAGCTGGCTTTGAATTTTCATAGAGCTGTGAAACACAGAGACCATTTCTGGACCATTTCCACACACTGAGCCTCAGAATAGCTTCATGGTATCCAAACCTACTTAAAAGTGGACAAAGGAGTGGTAAAGCTATCCACATAGGGGTGGAAGCAGAAGGACCTTTGGGGTAAAAGGCCATTAGCAAAGAGGACAGGGATCTTGAGGGGATCCCCATCGGCAACACTGGATATAGCAGACAGAGCAGGTGGAGAAATCACCTGGCCTGATCACAGTTTCCATTTAGTGAGTTGTGCTGTGTGTTATGATGCACCATCAAGTCATGATCGTATTTATATCTAAAATTAAAGTCACTAACTGTAATTATGACTCTGTTTGACTACATTAGTTTAAATTGGCTCATGCAAATTAATGGGAAGAGGTCCTCCTTTTGAGCAAATCTTGTCCTCCACATCCTCCAACTGCCACCCGAGAAGGTGGGGGAAGCTCTGTGTCCTGATTGGAGGAGGAGAAATGACATGGCTTGTTTCTGTCTGCCCTCATGTGCCTCATGGTCTGCCTTGTGAGGGGTGCTCTGCGAGGGAAAGGCAAGGCAAGAAAGAGAACCAAGGCCCTGAGAGTTGAGAGCCAAGTATGCTAACATGCACACACACACACACACACACACACACTCAGAAGCAGAAGCGAGATAGGCCCAAGCCTCCAACGACGACTCACATTCTCTCACTGCTGGGGCGAAAGAGCTACAAAGAAGCAGCCTCGTTGCCATCTACAGTTAGAAATTTGAATTTCCTGCCTTTTTCCCCTGCCTTTTTCTGTTTGTAAGTGGAAGCTCCAATCACAAGTAGAAGCAAAATTTCGCGGCTGGAGCTGATCGTAACTTGAAATGGTCATAAGTAGGGACGTTCGTAAGTCAAGGCACCACTGCACTTTTATTTCACTTGGTCAACGATTTTGTTGGACTGATTTAGTTATGACAGAAATTGGTCACCATGTCTTCAATAACTATTTCTGTTGATGACAAGGCAAGATTGTGGCTTACTCAAATTAGGTTTTAAAAATTAGTGGAGTGTAGTGGAGGAGAGGAAGAACTGGAACTAGGCTGATGTCCATGTTTAGTAATAGGAGGTTATTGACGTAATGAAACTGATAGAACAACTGTATAATATATTACTTACTTCATTAAGGTTACCGTAAATTGGATCTGACTTGACAGAACATAAAAAATTAAGCTGATTAAAAGTTTTAGGTGTGTGTTGAGATTGTTTTAAAGGGGGAAAAATCTAGATTATAGATGTATCCAGTAAAAAACCTAGAATTTGCTCTGATAACAGAGTTGAGTGAGTGGGTTAAATAATGTCCTAAAATGGAAATTTTAAGGTATCTTTAGTTTTATTGGTTTACAACAATCTGTTAATTTTATGATTTCTAAAACTGGGGTTTGATTTTGGGTTGTTCAGAATGAGGGACAGATATATGCATGCACTATAAAGTTTTGAAAGAAATAGTTGTGCTAGTCTGTTTAAAGGAGGCGGCAAAATATCAAACAATTATAGAGTTGTTGCTGTGTGATCTTTCATGGATCAAAATCCACTTCCCCAGCACATGTGAGGAAACTCCATGGAAACAAATCTGCTAGTCTCTAAACTGCT
The DNA here is from genome assembly GCF_051106095.1 of Pogona vitticeps. Taxonomy (NCBI): domain Eukaryota; kingdom Metazoa; phylum Chordata; class Lepidosauria; order Squamata; family Agamidae; genus Pogona; species Pogona vitticeps. The sequence continues at coordinate 94,119,980 of NC_135786.1, forward strand.
GCAGTATTTTGTCCGTGTGTTTGTGCATGGCAAAAGAGCAGTGGTTCGCAATCTTGAGCAATCCACGTGTTCTTAGATTGCAATTCCCAGAAACCTTCACCATTAGCTGTGTCGGTGGGGGTTTCTGGGAGCTGCAGGCCAAAAACATCTGGGTTACTCAAGGTTGGGAAGCACTGCTCTAGAAGCTTAACTTACGCATGATACCAAACTTGACGTTCCTTGTGAGAAAAAGGTAGTGGTTGGCAGTAGTTTTTGTTGTGTAGTACCTGTCTCTTGCATCATTGTTGCACCACCTCTGCACATAGATAAGTAGTTTGGAAAAGTTTTGGAACATAACTTCTAAAATCCTACAACCAGTGACTGTGCTAGTGGGATTTGGGAGCTGAAGTCCAAAAAAGTAACAAATCCAAGTTGTATGCAGTTGCTTTATTTATAAACATATATTTCCTTGTCAGGAGATACTATGCTCAAACTTCGTATGATACTGTTCAAAGTTCTTCATGTGCATTATGATAGTTTTATTATACTCTATATTGAAGATGGGACAAATTGAGGACAAGAGAGAAAAATAGCTTTTTTCCAACCTCTTTATCAATTCACAGCAAAAATGCAATTTGAACCACAGAAGTCCTCGTGCATAGCTCAATCTCTTAGCTGTTATGCTGCCACAGTTCTTTTATCACTGACAAACTCTCTTAAGACTCAGAAGAATGGATATGAGGGTTGACCTGCATATTTCAAAGAAGACAGCCCTCTGGCAAATTATCCCTATGCCTGCCCTGCTTCAAGGCCCATAACGAAGGTCCATGTCATGGGTGGCTGCTGTAGAAGGTAACCATTAGGAAATGGTGCACAGGTAAACTGACAGAACATGTACATATTATGAAACTGAGGGAATTCAATCATAGAGAAGCTTTTCTCTGCAACATTCCAAAAACCAATGGAGCTAGTGCCATGCTTCATCCCCGAAGAAAATGATGCATCCAAGAATCTTCCAAGTATCATCTCCCATGTTTTGTCCAACTGGAGTGTAGATGAATAAATCATTCAGTTCTACAGCTGTATGGTTGCTCATTAAAAAGGCATTAGAGGCAGCCTTAATCATTATTAGAGTGGACACTTTTACATCAAATGGACTCAATTCAGTCATGACTAACTTGAGACCCGATGATTTCATTGAGTCTATTCTAAGCATGATTACATCTAAGCATGGTTAATCTAATAATGTTGACCTATATCCAGCTGCTTAATCTGAAGTATAGGAGATCCATTGAATCAATGGGACGTAAATAATGTTGACTTGAATTTGTTCAGTGTGTGTCCTGTAGCTGAGACTAACAATTTGATTTAGCCCTTGTATTTGATACAGGGTTTGTTTGTGGGAGTAGGGAAAGGGATACTTAGGGAATTACTTGCCTTGAGGGAGTTCATGGCCAAGGCAACATCTCTGCCAATAAGTTATCAGTCTACAACTTCCACTATTAATCACTACATGACAACAGGCCGGAATCTAATCTGAAAGCTGTGGCATACCATTGGCTTTATCGAAGGATTCCAAGTTAGATCTTATTCTGCCCTTGTTCCGAAAGTGGGTGGACAAATTTCAGAGTCACGTCTTCCTGTATTCATGTTCCCTATTTGGTCCATACCCTGTTTCCCTGAAAATAAGACCTAACCTGAAAATAAGCCCTAGTATGATTCTTCAGGATGCTCGTAATATAAGCCCTACCCTCAAAATAAAGCCCTAGTTAAGTGAAACCCCACCCTCCACCATTGTGCAGGAACCAAAAGATGACATGGCTGTAAAATAAAACATCCCCTGAAAATAAGCCCTACTGCGTTTTTGGAGCAATAAAATTAATATAAGACCCTGTCTTATTTTTGGGGAAACACAGTATTAGCTGAGCAAAGGATCACAGGATTTAAAGTTAGTTTTTTTTTCTCCATTTCCCCAAATCAGCTCCACATTCAGTGAACCCAATCAAAGTGCTTTTGTGTTCTATGTTACAAAATTAGTTCCACATGGTGAGCTGCGGACATCAGTAATGTCTTCTGGAAGTTATTCTTTCCATTATATCTCCATGTTCAACTGCAGTCATGTCCATCTTGTTTATGTCTAAACAGGACTTGGCCAGATGACTGCACAACTGCTGCTGATGACTCATTTAACTTTCAATATGTTTTCCAGTGCATCAAAATGAGTAGAGATCATTAGCATCACAGCTGGACATTTACTAACTTCTTGGGCTTTCTATCTTATCTTCATATTCTTTCACAAAACAAGTACCCACCAGAAGTTCTTTCTAGGCTTAATTATCCCACAAAACTGCACTAAAAAGATACTTCAGGTGCCCAGGTAAGTACAGAGAAATGATTAAAGGAGGGCAGATATGGTTTTGTTAGGTGAGGACAAGTACTTGAAGTCTATAAGAATATGACTGCAGATGCAGACCGTGGGTTGGAAAGATTATTGTTGTGGACTACAATTCCCTGTATCAGATACACTATTGTCTATCTCATCTGAGGATGTGCTATGAACTGTACAGCACCCATAACTCTAGTCTTCCAGCACCTCACTGCTGTTCACCCAGCAGTGAGGGTCACCCAGCATTTACCAACCCAAATCGCATGATTATAATTGGCAAGCCCAGATTGCCTACTCGTAGGATTGATCTCAGTCCCGGAGTGTTAGAATTAAGGTCCCCTGACACAGCCCATTCACTGTGCCTTAGGACAGAACTAGACAATGTACTTAGGGTGGCATGAGAAGAGGAGTTCCCCTGAGAACAAAAAATGCAAACATTTATGTTAGCATGAACTTGCTTTATTGCTTACAGTGGACCCTCAACTTACAGACGGCTCAATTTACAGACTTTTCGAGTTACAGACTTCTCTGGCTGCAAAATTTAGCTTTGACTTGCAGCCGGAGAATCGACCTACAGACCAGAAAAAAACCCAAAATGGAACAAAAATGGAACAAAAATGGCTGGTTATGGGATTAATCGGTTTTCAATGCATTGTAGGTCAATGGAGACTCGACCTACAGACTTTTCGACCTGTAGCCACTGTTCCAATACGGATTAATTCCGTAAGTAGAGGGTCCACTGTATTAGCCTCATTTGTGATTTGTCGTCAGGAGGTAAACACAGGCTTCCTTTGTATTCCTGATTGCTCAGGCAGAGTATTTTGAAGGAGCTCCATGCCTGGAGGGAAAACACAGTTGTACCAGAAATATGCATCTCCCTGAGTGTGTGATTTGGCACCCTTTAGCAAATTTTCTCCCCTCCACCCTAGCTGCCAGCTTCGGATAAGGTGCATTCTGCCAAGCATGTGGCATCTGCTTCGGGATCTAAATCACCCAACTCTGCCCTGTCTCTCCTTTGGCCTTTTCCCATCACCCTGTCCTGCTCTCTCCCTTCATCTCAGTGGCACTGCCCTTCTTCGGTGTACCTTTCTGTGCAGGGGAAGAGGGCTTGTCAGAATCTCATGAAACTCTACCTTAGCTCCTAGCATTATGCCCTCGTTTAATCTCTTTCATGAAACAAGGGTTTTCTGTGATAAATTCTAAATGTTCGTATTGGCAGCTTTAAAGGTCTGGATAAATCCATACGCCTCTGCCCTTGTCAGAAAGCCCAGGTCGAAACCCTCCCACGTTATTTACCAAATCGTAAACTTTACCTGAGACTCAGGAGGGAAAAAACTCCCAGTGTTTAAGAACAGCTTGTATCATCGACCAGCTGTTTTAGATAAGGTAGATTATTTTCTCCCCTGGAGTAAAGATAGCTGACAGAGCTAAAGAAAAGTCAAGTGAAGCCTATATTCTATTTCACAAGCAGAAAACATCCCAAAATGTGCTATTGCTTGATTTTCTCTGCCTCTTTCACTCTGCTGGACATTTGCGTCCATAACTATTAGTACACAACCCTTATTTTGTTGTTATTTTAAGGGCTTGTGTATGTGTGTATATGTACATATACATTGTTTCTTCAAGCCAAGAAGACCTGAAAGTTTTGGTCAAGATCCGGTGGAGGGCTGCAGTGTCCAATGCTGTTGGGAGCCAGGCGTTCTGCCCCTCCTTTTCCTTCTGCAGCTCTCCATGGTGCCAGAAAATATGTTCTGGAGGATCTCCCAGCCCTCAAGATCAAGTTCTTAGGGTTCACAAGGAACTGCACAGGGAACAAATGGCCACTGATTCTGGCAGAACCAGAGCAGTCCAATAGAAATGGAGCATTGGATTCTGGTCTTTGTATTTAACAGAAGCACTAGATTAGTCAGCTGGTGTCATCTGACCTCCCAGGCCAAGAAGGCCTTGGCTGTTATGAGAGCATTCCAGCCAAAGCAACCTGCAGCTTGTGATCAGGAACACAAGGACCAAACTAGATAAGACGATGAAGCTCATAGTCAGAGGTTTCCTGAAGTGTCCGGCACCTATTTATTTTGCAAATTAATTTGCTTTGCATGGTGATGGGTCACCAAGAGAAAAAAAGCAGGCTATATCTCCAAGTTATTTGAGAATTACAAGAACAGAGGAAATAATTTCCTTTTCAACAGATGTACAAAGAAGGCACAAGAAGGGTGCTTCAGTGTATTTGTATTTTGACTGGGGTAAGGGGGCAATCTGTGATCTGACAGATCTGTACCTCATGTAAATGCCCAAATTTAAATCAATGTAAAACATATAGAACTTTATTTTAATGGGGGGGGGTTTGACTAATGTGATCAAATACATAGTATTCAACGTCAGTCAAGCTATTTTGGCACATCAGCCAGAAAAATCTCACAGGGATCTTTCCCTCTTATAAATGGCTGTAAAACGTTAGCAACAAGGTGAATAACTATTTGCTGCCCATTCATCATACTGAAAATTCTGCTGATGGGGTGGAAGGCACCTCCCTTCGTCTAATAGCAGGACTACTCCTGGGAGTTCAAAAATATTTTGTGTGCAGTTATCATTTAAGGAACTGCCCCCCCCCCCAATAGCTGAAATCATTTGGGTTTGGTCCACAATAGGGGCCCTTTCTTGGCAACTAAAAAATCCCAACACTGATGGTGCAGTCAGTGGAGAGGAATAAAAACAACCCTGTTTGTCTGTTGATACATTCAATGGAGAGCAAGTGAACACCTGTGCAAAAGTGGGATAGACAAAAATTTAAGGCAGGCTCTGTAAGGTTTCCTATGACTTTTTGTATGCACCCTCCACACTCCATCTGAGTCACACTCCATCTGGACTTATTATCTGTTGCAGCTAAGCGAGTGATTCTACATAAATATCAGAGTGAACATTGTGAAGAACCTTAACGGTGCCATTTTAACCAGCACATTGCTGGATTCCCTTTCTGGAGAAGAAAATGAAACCGGTGGAAACTAACAGGGGAGAAATATAGGCAGTAAAACATGAGATAGAATTTTTGTATTTGTGTGTTTGTTTTATTTCTCTGTATCGCAACATTTCTTGTTCGTTTGACATTGGAGTCTGGCATGCTGCCAGCTCTTCTTTCTGAGAAGTGAATATCAGGTGGACAGTTAGTCAAAATTTGTAAAAAAAAAAAATGTACAAAGAAAGTGGAGGGGGAAACACTGCCATGATTTGAAGATGTTTCAGTGCTTACTGAGAGATACCCTGTACAGTACGCTCATAGCCAATTAATATAATGTTAGACAAGTAAGTAACAACATCAACTGGCAGAAAAATGTGTAGGACGGTTTATTGGAGTTGGATTCACATGAGCAGTTCACAATGGGATTGTCAGATGGAAGCTTTTATTTCAGTTGCCATGGGTGAGCTGGCGTGCACTATAAGGGCTATATGAGGGCTCAGAGGTGGAAACGTCAGCTGATTGAAGTCTTATGAATCTAGTTTCAGTGCACACACACAAAAGGTGAACAAGACTAGGGGCAGATGATATGTCTACAGGCCTTGGCAGCCCTCTTGATTTAGTTCAAAAACAACATCTTGAAATTGCATCAAGCTACATATCCAAGATAAATACCAGTTCCTTATTGCACAGTTTTTTCTCTTGCCATAAAAAAACTTCTGCTGTTTATCTCTGGAACTCCTTAGTGGCTAATTTCTCAGGATGTCAGGAAAATTAATTGCCTGAAACCTGGGGGTGGGGAAAGAGAGCAGAGACAGTGGCTGAAATCCAGTACTAAGTCACAACTAGAGTAGACCTATTGAACTGGTGAGGATTTAGCAGGTCAACCCCTTCATGTGTTCCATTGATTCAGTGGGCTCACTCTAGCTGCAATTTACCGTTGGCTTTCAGGCAGTGTGTGAAAAAGGATCCAGCTTGGAAACTCCTGTTTTCATCCAAGCTGGCTGGATAGCTCAGTCAGTGTATCTGGCTGTGGAGCCAGAGGTCAGGAGTTCAATTCCCCACTGGGCATCCCAGAAGGGCAAATATTTGTGGCCTTGAGCAAACTCAGAAGAAGGGAATTATAAACCACCTCTAAGTATTCTCTACCCAGAAAAATCTGAAAAGGGCTGTCATAAGTCACAATTTGACTTGGTGGTATATGATTATTATTATTTGCTTTGATATTTGTGATTATTTCTGTAACTTCAAAATTTTCAACAAGTACTGTTTGAGTGTATGCAATAGTTTATCACATCTATGTGTTAGACATATTAATATATCCACATTTCTTTACTCTTTTGTCTCCCAACATTTCCCACCCTCATATGGATAGCTCAGTAGTTTAGGCATCTAGTATTGATGACTACGGGAATCATTGAAGTGTGTTTCATCCACAAGCAAGATGTTTCGATTGTCAGATTTCTGTGCATTGTTAATTTTTCCAATTATTTCTTTTCAAATCTGGCTTCCACTAGAATTGCAATGTCAATGATAGTTCTATTACTACTATGACTGGTGTGTTATGTTCAAGATGTCTATCAGTTTGGATCTGGAAATCTCACAAGATCTTGACTTTGTCATTGACTGACACCTTTTCTACCTGATGTTTCCATAGGTTTTAGGAAGCTGACGAGTTATATTTTTTGCATAATGACCAGTGAACTAATTTTGCCACTCCATCATGTCTAATTTTGTAATCTGTTTGTGCAATCTTTGGACATTCACAGATGAGGTGTGACACAATTTCATCTTTTTCTTGGCAGAGTTGCCATTTGCTGTTAGCACTACAGTAATTCATTGGATCTTAGCTTTCATCACATTGGTTTGGAGTGTTTGTTTTTGTGCAGCAAAAGCCAAGCCTTCGGTTTCTTTCTTAAGGACCCCCAGTTTTAGCTATGCACATGTTGAATTATGAGCACACTTTCCGTCAATATTTCTCAGCTGTTGTCCATGTAGTGGTTCATTTTCCAGCTGTTTAATTTGTATTCAAATTGTTGTTTCTTATATTGAGACTTTGTTTCTGTCATTTTAAAATGTTCTCCATTTTCACCATCTTAAGTAATTTTTTTCTATTTAAACTTATATGATAATATAGGTTTCTTCCCCCCCCCACACACACACACACACTATTACCTAGTGTATTTGCAGTAATCCATGGCATCCTATTTTGGGGGGTAAATTTAATCTGTCCACCTCACTTTTTGAATGTAGTGTGTGATGCATGTTCATTAGTATCCATATTTTGATCCAATTCTAATTCATTTTGGGTCCAATCTAGTATTCCAGCTGGGTATCTGATTACTGGAACTGCCCATGTGTTCATGGCTTTAATTGTATTTCTACCATTTAATTTTGATTTTAAGATTTTGAAGTTTTTATATATAGATTCCCTTTCAGCGAGTTCTTCAATTTTTGGGTGCAGGAATATTATCTGCTTCTCCTGTTTCAAGGCATTTATAATTTTCATCACTTAACAATGATTTTATAATATTGCCATTTTTTAAACTCTATTCCATCTAGTTCTTGGATCTTGCCATGGTGTATAGACAGAGCTACACATTTGTCAATTCCAAATTTCATTTGGATATCTTCACTAAATATTTGCACTGTGTTAAGTAGTAATTCTATCTCCATGGAACTTTTTGCATATAGTTTTAGGTCATCCATATATAACACATTATTGGTTTTTCCTTCTTGTTCAGAAATAGGGTGGCCTGCTTTTATTTAAGATTATTGACATGGGGATTAGTGAGATATTAAACAGTAGTAGTGACAAAGAATTCCCTTGAAATATTCCTCTTTTGATGCTAACTTTTCCAATTTCTTCATCATATATAGGCCATTAAGACTGTTTTCCATTTCCCCATGTTTTTTCCTGAGGAATGTCTGAATATTTTTACTAATTCCAAAAATTTTTAGGCAGGGGTTATTCCAGGTGTGTAGCAATGAGTCAAATACCTGTGTCAATCTTGCATTTGGAGAGCTTTTGTGTTTTTTGTTTGTTTGTTTGTTTGTTTTGGAAATAGTCCAAATGTCTGCAGATTCTGTGCACTCCTAGAATGTAATAGCATGAAGGTAGCCTGTTGAGGTACATGTTTATAGAGATCTCTTCTGGAGTTCCCTGCCAGCCTTAGTTTCCAAGGATGGCAGGGAAGCTAGCAGTACTGGCTAGGAATACCCATTGGCATACCCATTCATCAAGTTCAGTGACATCCGAATGTGTTATTCACAACAACTACTCTCAAAGTTCCCCATTCGCTTAGACATTTTCCCCTGCTGGAATACTGCACTGACTGAAGTTCCCTTCAAGTGCAAAACAAATCCATCCACTGCATCAGGTTAGCTCACTTTACATCCTGTATCATTCGCACCTGTTCTCCTTGTCGCTCCCACCCCCATAGGGTAGCTCATAAGACCAACCTCCCCTTCTCTCCCCCCCCCCCACTCTCCAAATGCAGAGAACTTGTCAGCCATCCAGTTATTGGTGTTTCTGCTCCATTTGCGCTCAGGAGCTGACAAGCAACCTGACGGAGGCTTAAGAGAGTAGGAGTTTTATTGTGTGTCAGTAATGCAGAATTCATTGCTCAGAAATGCAGACGTTTTCTCAGGATGACATCCATCCACAGTGACATGAAAGAGAGCATTTACTTTCTGTGTCATGTCTGAACAGGTTTAGAAGAGATAAATGTGTGCAGCACAGGTAAGCGTGTGAAGTACAAGCAGAAGTAACAGCCTTCCGCTAAGACCTTTAATAAGTTGTCTACTCAAAAGGATCCATATAGCTAAGGGATGCTGATGAGTTCAAGATGTGACACCATGTTTTCCTTTTGTTAAACACTTCTCAAGGGCCTGGGAGGGGGATTGGGAAGGGCAACGAGCAATACCACAAGTGCAGTGAAGTCAAGGCTGCAATCTCTGAAATTAACGAGGCCAGAGATTTGCAGATGAAGAAAATGGAAAAACCACATGGTTTGAGTCCACGTGTTAACGTTGACCAGTAAATGCTTAGGGCTGTGTTGAAATCATGCATCCAGATTATCATTTTCATTTTTACAACAACAAAAGTATTTTCTATAATTTTGACGTTTCCTTTCCCTTGGTCTATGGTAGGACGGCTAAACATTTGGGGCTGCATGTGATTCCCCCGCCCCAAAGACGCGTCTGCAGGCCCCAGCTCTCTCATGGTTCCCAAGAAAGAAAAATGATTTTCCCTGGCAAAAGAAGATGAACGGCCGCTTCTGGAATCCTCCCACAGTAGCAATTCATCTTTTAGATGTGTTGCAGCCCCCCAGCTTGCGGTGTTTAACACACATATACAAAAATGCTCATTTTTCATAACTGGCAGTAGGCTTCCTAGCTACGTTCAGCTCCATTTTCTCCCCCACATTTTCGGTGGTCTGTAGAACTACCAGAGAGTCTCAGAGGCACAAAATGGCCCCCTCCCAGACCTCCTGAAGCTGCCCACTTTGAGCTTATGGAACAGGGATGGGCTTCCTTCACTCCTCTCCCAGGATCTCTTCTTCAAAAGGATCCCTTGGGTTTTTTGGAGAACTGCTCCAAATGGAGGATTGTCTGGTTCACATTTGACAACTTCCCTCACACTTCTTGAAATAATGCATTTATTTCAAATAATTTATTTCACATATAAATATCCTTTGGTGTTTGCACTTCCCAGAATGTTGTGCTGCAGCTCTCTGTTTTTTTTAATGCAAATGATTATCATTTTAGAACTGCAGAACTGAAAGTCTGAACTCCAGGGTCTGGAGTCCAGACCCTGTCAAGGAGGCACAGTGGGGAATCAAACTCCCAACCTCTGGTTCTGCAGTTGTACATATATCTAAACCACTGAGCTATCTGACACTTCATGTGTCCATTGTTGCAGGGTCCTGAAATTTGGCCTGATTCCTGTAGTTGCACAGCAGAAGTGCCGGGAGCTATGGAGCAGAATTAGCTTCATGTTTCCCAGATTAGTCCACCTCCTTTTCTCATCAACAGGCACTTGCAGTCTCAGTAAATCACTCTGAGACATTAGTTGGAGAAAGAATAAAGGAGATGCAGAACAGAGAGGCATGGCTCTATTTGGACTCAGAGGCAGGGGATGAATGGTTGGTTACTGCTGGATAGACTGACAGCCACCCAATCCAGAAATATCTTTCCCAGCCACACTTACTACAGGCAGTATGCATTAACTCCAACATACATTGAGGCAATGGTGTACATGAACATGTACAACAAAGAAAATTGTGCACCAAAGGGCATGTATTAGGGCAGTGGTCAGGAAACAGGGGTAAATTACCCCAAATGGGGTAAAAGTGAAATGAGCAGAGCGCTACCCCCCACCCCCACCCTCTGCAGCCAAACCTCAAAATGTAAGCCACCTCTCCCTGTTACTTCCTTGGTTGCAGCAGGGCACTTGTAAATCCTTTGTGCTTTCAGAGATCACCGATAAGCCTGCTTGATTGGTTACAGCTGTGGAATAGCCCCGGCAATCAATCAATCCGAGGCTTCTGAATGATTGCCTCCACTGGAGATGACTGCAAGCAAGCAGGAAGAGGGAAAGTATCAAGTTAAGGAGGGAAGATGGGAAGGATGGTGCGAGAGACTGAGGGCTTCATCAAGCTTATTTAAATGTATGGAGAAAATGGAGGGAGAAAATGGAGGGAGGGAGGATGTGTGTGTGTTTATATGTGTGTGTGTGTGAGAGTGAGTGAGTGAGAGAGAGAGAGAGAGAGAGAGACTCAAAACTATGAAAAAGAACAGGCGAGCAAAACAGAAGGCTTGAATTAAGGTGGGGGGGGAAGGGTGGCTTTTTAAGATGCTGTCTAGGTTTGTCATTGCTTTCCTCCCAAGAAGCAGACGTCTTTGAATTTCTTGGCAGCTGTCACCATCTGCAGTGATCATGGAGCCCAAGAAAGTAAAATCTGTCACTGCCTCCATATCTTCCCCTTCTATTTGCCTGGAGGTGATGGGACCAGTGGCCATGATCTTGGTTTTTTTTGACGTTGAGCTTCAGACCATTTTTTGTGTTCTTCTCTTTCATCCTCATTAAGAGGTTCTTTAATTCCTCCTCACTTTCTACCATGCTTTTGTGTGGTCAATGAAGCAGAAGTAGATATTTTTCTGGAACTCTCTGGCTTTCTCCATAATCCAGCGCATGTTAGCAATTTAGTCTATAGTTCCTCTGCCCCTTCAAAATCCAGCTTGCACTTCTGGGACTTCTTGGTCCAAATCCTGCTGAAGCTTGCCTTGGAGGATTTTGAGCCTAACCTTGCTAGTGTGTGAAATGAGTGCAATTGTATGGTAGTTGGAACATTCTTTGACACTTCCCTTCTTTGGGATTGGGATGTAGACTGATCTTTTCCAGTCCTCTGGCCACTGCTGAGTTTTCCATTGGTGATGATAAAAAAGCGAGCTGGTCCTTTGATGTTGGGCTGTGACACCAGGGTGGGTGACATGACCTTTAGCCTGGTTTGTTCCTTTTTGCACACCGCACACAGAATGATTAAAGTGGTAGGAAAAGCCTCCCTCCCAACTCTGCCTTGGCTGTCTCTAGCAAGCACATCATTGCTAGCACCACTCTGGGAACCATTGATGATGATTAAATCCTCTGCGAGCTAGCAAAAATTTAATGCAACTTGGTAGGCACATTGGACACCTTATTAGTCCCTATACCACCCCATGGCTTGTGTGCAATGTGTTCCAGCAAAAATAGTGCACATCTTTATTAAATTTGTGCATCCTGCTACTTCGGTACATAGCCTGGCAGCCATAGTTCGGTACACAGCCTATGTAGATTCAATAAGATTTTGAATTCAAATAATGTATGCTTTCCTTCCTTTCAAATCAAGGGGGTAATGCCAGTGTATATAATTTTTTTAGGGGGTAAAAGGTTAAAAAGTTCCTTGACCCCTGTATTAGGGGAAGTGTTTACAATTGCATATTACAGAAAGATGTTCTAAATTGAATTGCTAGCCCCAAACAGGATGCTTGTTGATTAAATACCTATTTAAGTCTTATTGCTCCAAGAGGGCTACTTTAATTTTTGGATTTAGGATTTTGTTCTATGTGATAACATATTACGGAGAATTGTGTACAAAAGTGCTTACAAATACATCTTCAAATGCATCAGTATTCACAGAAACAGTTGTGAGGGCTTGAAATAAAATGGCAAAGTGGTATAGAAATGGGACAGACTAAATTTGTGTTTTAGTACATCTTCCATCTTAACATTATGTATTGGTTTTTATCATGTCTTGTTTATCGTTCACAACTTTGAAAGCTTCGGATATAAGCAGTTTGTAAATGTTGTTGCTGTTCAGTTGTTAAGTCATGTCCCTATGGACCAGAGCATGCCAGGCCCTCCTGTCTTCCACTGCCTCCCAGAGTTTGGTCAAATTCATGCTGATAGCTTCGATGACACTGTCCGACCATCTTGTGCTCTGTCGTCCCCTTCTCCTCTTGCCTTCACACTTTCCCAACATTAGGGTCTTTTCTAGGGATTCTTCTCTTCTCATGAGATGGCCAAAGTATTAGAGTCTCAGCTTCAGGATCTGTCCTTCCAGTGAGCACTGTTATTAATTTACTTCAAAGCAGACACATCCACTGTCTTCATACACTTAATTGTTCATCCAGCTGCAGGTTTCTGCACATGCACAGTTAGTATACAATGTGACTCAATATTAGCTGCAGAAGAATTCCTTAGCATTGACTCCTCCCTTGTGAGTTGATGACTAAAGAATTTCATAATGAGGCTGACTGAACAAACTTCCATTTGTTTAGAATATTTTTTCTATTTCAGTTCATTCTTCAAATCCTTTCCCCGTTTCACGGGACTACCAATCCCTCGTATATAGATGTTATGACTGGTGTTGCACAGTGTGATAAACTTTTGCTGAATCTCATTTGACAAGATAAAATCACGAATGATTGATTTCATCAATATTTCATTTATTTTCTTTCAGGCTGCCCTTTGAGAGTATTATCAAATGCCTATATGATCACAATCATTATCATTTAACCATCAGTTTATTATTCTAAATCACAATTTTCAAAATCAGTGGCTCTGACTCACTGAGAACTGTTTTAAGTGTATACCACCCAATCCCCAATATTTGTGGCTGGTGTAACATGTGTGAAGTCAGGGACCGGGTGGCCTGGTACATCCCTGTCAACATTCCCTCTAATTTTCAGCCCTCTGGGTGGGGTCTGCCCCTCTCGCCCATGATGCTGCCCTCCCCCATGGGGTTCTCTCATGACTGGAACCAAAGGGGCTGAAAACGATGGCTGTAGGTACACGGAGGAGGAGCCCTGCACAGAGGGGGGCAGAGGCGCATACCTTGATCCCTGTTCACATGGAGAAGTCAGGTTTTGCTTGGGCAAGGTAATGCCCACCTTAATTTCCATGCATGGTTGAAAGCTTTTTAGCCCCATGGTCTCTGTGTCCCTGAAATCCAGTTCTCATATCTGAGAGATCTTCTATACAGAACCATAACAAGCTCTACTATAACGAATAATTTTGGCACCCAGGGCTCTTCCACTCTATTCTTTGAGCTTGGATCATGGGAGATTGGAATATGCAGCAAAGAAGATGGAAAGAGCCACATTCGTTCTACAGAGAGCCTGCCTATTTTGCCTTTCCTTCTGCCTCAGGAGGAGTGGCTGGAAGTGACAGATGCACTGAGGGCAGGTGGGTTCACCCCCTTCCAGCAGCAGATACCAGGGGGCAGTTTCATGCCCTTCCAGCAGCTGTGTTTTGTACACTCTCCAACGTGACACCATGCACTCCATTGGAGTTACAACTCTACCTTTGTGACTGTATCTGAAGAGCAGCAGGGCACTTGGCAAGCTAGCAACCAGGAAGCTCTTCGGATCCTACCACTTTTTCACAAGCAAGTGTGATGTCTCACTCTCAACTCCCACATCCAATACGAGCTGCATCTTGCCTACAGCTTTCATCTGCTTCTTCTCAATTGGAGCTTTTTGAGAGTGTGCTACCAAATGCTGTATCCAGCTTTTATCTACACTCCTTGTAGATTGACTGCGCACGAGGTGAAGGAACAAAATGTTGATGACAAAAGATTGCATTGCTAGCTCTTCGCTACTCACGACATCTCAGCATGTCGGAAATGCAGAGAATATAGAGAAAATCATTCTCTAATCCATTCTTACGCTTGCAACAAAATTGCTGGAGAAATTCACTGCCAGGTCACTGAAATACTCGGGTGGCAGATTGACATAAAGTACTGTTCCCACCCGTGGCCCCCACCGCCACCATCACTTCCCATTGTGCTGCTAAATTTTCTAGAGGTAGTGAAGATTTATGTGTTCCTAAATGATGCAGGTATATGAAAAAGGGAGCCATTAGGCTATTATTTTTATGCCGATGCATCTTCTCAAATCTGACTGAAAGTTCATGACCTGACACAGTATACAAATAGAGCAAGAGCTAGAGAGCTCTCATTTGGCACACTCTGAACTTGTCAGATTTCACCTTAATGAGGTTCATATCTGAGGACAGGCAAGAAACCAACACAGTCCATGTGATAAGTTAAATAGCACAAAAATTGGATCAAGCTCAGGCAGTGGTGACATTGGGTACAAATGAAAGCACCACCAATCCGAATTCTTTCTCTCAGTCTCTCTCTCTCTCTTTCTCTCCCTTCCTCCCTCCCTCCCTCTTCACTATCATCCTTACCACCATTTCATAATTCTTCAGAACTGGTTTAGATACATGCTAAAAATGTTAATAAACACATGAGCAAGAGATTAGTAATACACAAGAGAGAGGTTAAATTGAATTAAAGGGAGGAAAGACAGTGGGGTGCTGTCAATCAACTTTAAAAGCATTTTATTACCCTTTTCGATCTAAGCAATCTTTCATTATTTTACCAATGCCAGTTATTAAATTCTCATCATATATCTTATTGTGGTGTTTTAGGAGTTTTAAGATACTTTAAAGATACTTTAAGATACTTTAAGATACTTTATAAGCAAACCCTACCTGTATTTGGGCTTACATTGTGCTAATGATCACATAGCCTTCCCCTCTGCTCCATCTTGTGGATCTTTACATGACCCAGAACTCGGCTTCAAAAGGTTTTCCATGCCCTCAGAGCCAATTATTAAACCAAAAAAGAGCCATGATTGAGAAGAATGTTGCCTTCTCCCATTCCCACTGGATTCCATCATCCTTTCACTGAATGTCTACCTCCTTATTGGAAGAGATTGATTTAAAATGTTTCATTTTACCATTGTGCATAGGAAGCTGCTATATACAGAAGCCAACTGAATCCAGTTATAATCTATCTGTTGTTATTACGTGCCATCAAGTCAGAAACAAATTATTGTTGTTGTTTAGTCGTTAAGTCGTGTCCGACTCTTCGTGACCCCATGGACCAGAGCACGCCAGGCCCTCCTGTCTTCCACTGTCTCCTGGAGTTTGGTCAAATTCATGCTGGTCACTTTGGTGACACTGTCCAACCATCTCATCCTCTGTCATCCCCATCTCCCCTTGCCTTCACACTTTCCCAACATCAGGGTCTTTTCCAGGGAGTCCTCTCTTCTTATGAGATGGCCAAAGTATTGGAGCCTCAGCTTCAGGATCTGTCCTTCCAGTGAGCACTCGGGGTTGATTTCCTTCAAACTCGATAGGTTTGTTCTATTTGCAGTCCAGGGGACTCTCAAGAGTCTCCTCCAAATTATATCCAAAGCTATAACCAAATTATAGCTACCCTAATAGGACTTCAAAGGTAAGTGGGTTATTTAAGGAGTGTTTTTACCATTTCCACACCCCCAGTGAGTTAGGTGGCTGAGTGGGGATTATCATATTCTTAGTATTTTTTCCCCTCAGAATAACATTCACTTTTTCTTAGTAAAAAAACAGAGAAGATAATGGCCTGAAACCAAAGAGTGAGATTTACATAAATGTTGACTCATCAGCCATTGATTCAATGGGTTTAATTTAGTTGGAATTAGCAATTGGATTTAGGCCACAATGTTTATTCTTCTGGGCAGTTTAGAAGATCAAGTTCATATACAGCAGTAGAATATATTTCATCTTTTTCTCAAGAATTAAAAAGAACATACAGTGATTGAGGAGCTGTAATTTTAGAGAAAAGATTATGAAGGATGTTTTGAGAGTCTAACTACTGCTACTATTAGTTTTGAGGTGTAGCAGAGAGACAGATTAGTTTTGGATATTTCGGTATGACAAAAAATATAAGGGAAATACTTTAATAAGATTTCTTGAGACATTCAGAATGGGTGCATAGGAAGGAATTAGGAAATGGGTTTACAACTATTATTTGATACATTCTCTGTATTGTTACACAAGAGCTACACACACATCACAGTATCAAAACTATGCAAGCGCAACCTCTAACATAATATAGAATCTGAATTGTGGGAGACAGCCATAGCATGCTCATGGGCATATAGGTTCCAACAAAGAACTGACTATCTTCCAGTCTATTCCATCATCAGCCATCTCATCATTAGAAGTCTTCTTGTAATGTTTAACTGAAAAAGCTTCCCTATAATTTCCACCCACAGGAAATTGCCCTGTCCTCTGAAACAGCAGGCAACATATGACCTGCCTTCTGTGTGGCAGCCCTTCCTATATTCAGAGACTACTATGATTTGGGACATGGTGGCGCTGTGGGTTAAACTGCAGAAGCCTCTGTGCTGCAAGGTCAGAAGACCAGCAGTCGTAAGATCGATTCCATGCATCAGAGTGAGCCCCCATCACTTGTCCTAGCTCTTGCCAACCTAGCAGTTCGAAAGTATGCAAAAATGTGTGTAGATAAATAGGTACCACCTCGGTGGGAAGGTAATGCCATTCTGTGTCTAGTCGCACTGGCCATGTGACCACGGAAACTATCTTTGGACAAACACTGGCTCTATGGCTCGGAAACGGGGATGAGCACCGTGCCCTAGAGTCAGACACGACTGGACTAAATGTCAAGGGGAACCTTTACCTTTACCTTACTATGATTTATCCTTTCTTCTCCAGACCAAACATCCACAGGTATTTCAAGTCTTATTTGTAGGGCTTATTTCCAAAGTCCCTTACTTAGGAAGGGACAATGTTGTCACCCTTCTCTGGAAATATCTCACTTCATGTCAATATAGTTCTTAAAATGGGACTTGTATAAGTTGATGAATGACTTATATTTTGGTCTGAACAAAGCAGAAACACAGGAGAGCTGTTATTTCTGGTAGTCTTCAGTTCTTCAGGCTACTGATGCTGCACAGGAGATAACCTGAACTTGCATCACAAAGATTCAGCTTCCAATATGTTCTTGAAGGCTTTCATGAATGGGAGCAGTGGTTGTTGTAGGCTTTTCGGGCTGTTTGGCCGTGTTCCAGAACAGCCTGAAAAACCTACAACAACCATTCCGTTTCCAGTTAATATGTGGAAACTGGAGTGAGCCGGCAGCGGAGGCTTAAATCTTCCTTCTTTGCTTGCTAATTTTTAAGGTCATTTGTCTGAGGGCTTGATGTATTCAAAGGCATATTTGCAAAATCAAGCTAAAATTTCATGGTAACAGTCTGGGATGTTGCAAATGAACTAGCTGTAAATGTCTTCTCTATATTTTCAATATTTTCCTCTCATGACTTTTTCCTCTATCCACTGTGAAATAACCAAGAAGAATTTCTTCAATAATTGATACATGAAGGGCAGAAGTGTGTGATTTACTAGGAGATACAATGGTCTTCCAAGGGCCATGAGATGAATCAATGTCCCTTGGAAAGGGTAAGGAGACCTGCTCTGAACTGCCCATATCACCAGTCTTAGATTCTCTCTCTCTCTGCACTTGTACAATGTTCTACAACCTTTAAATCACTAGTGTTGGACCTCTGGGAACAGTGTGGGAAAGAGGATGGCCAACACATCAAATCAGAAAAGGCTTTGGATACAGAGAATCCAAAGCCCTCCTACTTCTCAGCCATGTTCCCAACACAGGGAAAAATTATACCAGCCATGCAACTGACATAAATAATCTCCTAATGGTTTTCTGGAAAAAGGAGGAGGAGAAAAAAAAAACCCAAAACTCACTTCTTCGTCTCTTCCACACCACTGGGTTTGCCTCAGTGAGGCTTAGAAAATGTCAAAAGGATATGCCTGACATTAGAATTCTCCAGATTCAAAAACAGGATTGCCATGATAGGGTTGCAATCATGTACAAATATAACTGTAAGTAATTTTCAGGTCAGTCAATGGAGTTTACTTCTACATAGGTTTGTATAGGGTCCTGCTGCTAGTAAAACGATGGATAGACAAAGGCTTTGTTTTTAAAACTATGTCAAGGTAAATTTACAGGCCTGAGCAGTACAAGTGTCTTAATAAGCAGCCATAATAAACAGGCGTGTTCAAATGCTGAGTCATGGTGACTCAGGAGGGCTGTCTCTTGGATGATGCAATGTCTGATATGATTGGACACAGCCAGATGTATAAATGTATATATGTGGACTCTGTATAGATGATGAATTTTTCTTTTCTTGATGAGTATCATGTTGTCATGCTGCCGGTTTGCACTTCTATAAATATTCCTGTAAATAAACTTCTGGTACTGGAGAAGCTGCTTGTGTGTGTGTGAATCATTTTACCACCTGGACCTGAAGTCACTCTGCTAAATTTCTGCGTATTTGTGCTAACAAACTGAAATATTAAAAATTGCTGGCAAATACATGGGAGCCTTTGATGAATGATTCAGCAATGGATAATGGCATGTGGGACCTATGTCTCTGAAATATTGCTATGCTGCCTTTTTGCTAGAGCAGTGGTTCTTAACCTTTGTTATTCAGGTGTTTTTGAACTGCAATTCCCAGAAACCCCAGCCAGCAGAGCTGATGGTGAAGGCTTCTGGGAGTTGCAGTCCAAAAACATCTGAGTAACAAAGGTTAAGAACCAGTGTGCTAGAGTAGTGTTTCCCAACCTTGTGTTAACTCAGGTGTTTTTGGACTACAATTCCCAGAATCCTTCACCACCTATTGGCTGAGGTTCCTGGGAGTTGGAATCCAAGAACATCTGGGTTACCCAAGGTTGGGAACCCAAGGATCCAAAGTTTTAAAAGAACAAAAGTTAAAAACCAAATAATACATTATTACGATATTTTAAAAAGCATTTAACAAAAACAGCAAGATTAAAAAAAAGAAGTAAAACACAGAATAAAAGGATCCCTTAAAAATATTGTAATAGCTTTTCCAATTTATTCCATTCCTTTTCCCTCCCCCACCTAGTTTTCATTTTATTTCTTGACAAGATCCTGAGCATGCTTGGTCCTCATTAGGCTTCTTTGCCCCTTAAAGGGCTCCCTATTCCCTTAAAATGTTATTGCACTTTTACGAATGTGCAATATCACACCTGAGATTTCCCTCAAGCCTCCTGATACTTTCTTCTGGTGTGTTCCTTGTGCCATTTGGGCAACAGAAGCTAAAAAGAGAAAGCGGCTGTTATTAGCAACAGGGATAATGTTAGCCCAAGGAAGAGAATTTAAAATCCATACCTGTATTTCAAAATTTTATTTGGGACTAATCTGCAGAACAATTCATTGTCATGGAAACAAAGGCTGGTGCCCCAGAGCAGAAGAGAAGGGAAATCAAGAAGGTACAACCTGCTCCTTCCTGTGTCCCCATTCTCACACTTGTGAAATTAGTCACATGACTGGTCACAAAGTGGGAAACCTACAAGAGCAGGGGGGCACTTGTATGATTTCCCCCCTTCCATCTCATGCTTAGGCAATAGGATATTAATATAGGATCTATATTATTTATTACAGATGTTCTATAAGATAGAACAACAATTAACATTCAAATAATAATCTCAACATCAAAAAACAAACTATAAAAAAACACCAAAAGCTAGGGGAAAAAACTGCAATTAACATACAAGGAATTCACGGGACTAAAAAGATGTTTTTATTTTTTTTTTAAGTATTTGATGAGTACTTAAAGGGAACAAAAGAGGAACCACGCAGAGCCATGTTGCATACCACACCTGGAAACGTGAACCACACAGGATCAAATTGATGCCGACTGTTGTAACATTTTAAATGCATGTTAGGCAAATTTGCAAGCCAACAATTTGGAAACAGAGTCACCAAAAGAAATGCAGATAATTTAGAAGGAAGCGTTAACCCAAATTTTTAGGTTTTTAATCATCTTCAGGAAAACAGAAAAGAATTGTCAGACCTTTTGTGAGTACAAAAGGGATGGCTTGTAGACAAAGAGCCTTCTCGGCAGCTGCCCCCAGACTATGGAATGCCCTCCAGACTGAAATTCGTCTGGCGCCGACACTGATGATATTTCAGCGCCAGGTCAAAACCTTCCTGTTCCAGGCTTTTAATTGAAATAACATCAACTGTGGGTCTTTATGATGGCAATTTTAATTGTATTTTAATCATTTTATATTTTATTGTATTGAATTTTAATTGTTGTAAGCCGCCCAGAGACCTTTGGGTAGAGTGGGTGGCATATAAATTAAATAAATAATAAATAATAATAATAATTTGGCTGGTGTATGAAAGTCTTTTGCCAAATCAAGGAGAAATGGACAGTCAGCAGCAATAGATGGGTGATGTAGAAAAGATTCCGCATGTCATCGTAAGGATGAAACTCTCTGCTATTTTGAAAAAGCATGCAGATTGTGGCAATGAATTAAACTGGTGAAAGAAATGTGTGGTTTTTGTGAAGCAAAGAACATTTAAAGGAAAACATGTACTTAGAAATCTTACTGCTGGTGTTTATTGGTTTTCATTTAGAGCTCTTATGATATAATGATACTCATTATGTTTTCTATTATTATCATTCTTATTCTTATTGTCATTGGTGTTATTGTTACTATACTATTCTTAAATATCTGAACGGAAAACTGTTTGAAGAGACCAAGGCTTGGTCCGTAAATGCCTTTTGTATTGTTTTTGTACAGGTAACACACATCCTTTAAACTATACGTGCATTTATATGTATACATATATATTGTTGTTTCTGTGTGCTGCCAAGTCAGAACTGATGTACAGAAATCCTAATAGGATTTTCAAGGTGAGTGAGATGTTTAAGGAATGGTTTTGCCAATCCCCACTCTTATAAGTTTCCATTGCCATGAAGGAATTTGAACTCAGATCTCCTGAATCCTCACCTGTTAGTCTATCTATTACACCCATATGTACCCTTAAGGGAGTCCAAATCTTTTAGTTTTGTTCCGATATACCTTGTTGGCATTAGGGTTATTTCTAATTGTACTGCAAGTTGGTTCATTTTAATGTATTCATATTTTTAACAAGTTAATATTAACCAGTCCTGCTCCAATTTGTTGAGAAGGTTAACTTCCTCCTCCCGTATCTTCCGTGATGATTTCTACAGTGGGTCACCAGTGCCTAGTTGAACTTTCCTTCCATGTTTCATGGCAAAACTGGAAGGATATCTCAAGAAATGCCTTCCCAGGGTTGGTCAGGTCTGTTTCATAGTAGGAATTTGCCCATAACACCTGGGTGTATTACAAACTGAGCTTGAGAATTTCTTCTCTGGGTCCATATGCGACGCAAGCCTTCAAGTACAGTGGGGTCTCTACTTAAGAACGTCCCTACTTAAGAACAATCCAACTTAAGAACAGCTCCATTTGCTAAATTTTGCTTCTACTTGAGAACAGAAATCCAAGATAAGAACAGGAAAAAAAACAAACCTTTCCTGCTCTTTTTTTAACCTTAGGTCATCTTAGGTTAAAAAAAAATTCTCCCCCTAGTGATAGAGTATGTATTAACCAGCTTTGCATTAGTTCCTATGGGAACTAATGCTTCAATGTACGAACGCACCTCTACATAACAAAAAAACAGCCAGAACGGATTAATTGGTTTTCAGTCCATTCCTATGGGAAATTTTGCTTCAACTTGAGAACGTTTCAACTTAAGAACACCATTCCAAAACGGATTAAGTTCTTAAGTAGAGGTTCCACTGTAAATCAAGTTTCGCACAAACATGTATTTCATTCAGTACTCTTAAACAAAGGATACTCATGTTTCCCATACAAACAGTGTCTCTGTCCCTGCCAATCTAGCTTGGTGGAAACCAGACCATGTTCTTCTATCCTGCTCATATTAAGAGGACATTTGTAGTTGGTATTTCACATTAGTTTTAATAAACTTGCCAAATGGATGTGATAAATGTATACTTCACTGCTCCTTTCTGACTGCTCCAGTGGAGTTGCATTCAACAGGGGGATTCTGTGCCTTAGCATGCATAATAAGGACGTTGCTGGTTAAATCACCCTACCAACCAGAGTAGCAAATTTGAGGCACCCACAAGGAAATGAGAACCTGCTCCGCAATTGCAGATAGCACCTCCTTCGCGGCACCCACTGTGTTGCATTTATGTTAGTCGTGTTTTTAAAAGGTAGACCTATGATTATAATAAAATATCTCACACAATTTGGTGGGGTTTTTTCCCCATCCAATTCCTAGGCGGTATTAGTAAATCAGTCAGGGTTGGTACATTGACTCTCCTGGGAGATGTAAGGCTGAGGTTATGATCAGAAACAACAAGCTGTAGCTTTAGGCCAAACATGGCCCTTGAGGGCTGGTTTTGTAAGGTCCATGCCTCTCAGAATCCTCTGTTTCCCACCAGAAATTATTCCTTCCTTCTCAAAAAAAGGAGAACTGCTGCTCCAGGAAGACTCCGTGAGTTCCAGTGGACTTTTCAAATCATCACAGCATCCTGTACTGTGCTTAACAAAGTAATCTCTATTTTCAGTAAACTAGAACTGAACTTTTGGCCATTTCTGATT
Source organism: Pogona vitticeps (assembly GCF_051106095.1). NCBI lineage: Eukaryota > Metazoa > Chordata > Lepidosauria > Squamata > Agamidae > Pogona > Pogona vitticeps. The sequence continues at coordinate 94,143,116 of NC_135786.1, forward strand.
TCATCCCTCCCCTTTTTAAATTTAATTTTATTTCTATTGATCCACATGTCCCCTGGAGCAAAACTCGCCCTTGGATGTACCACAGGGACTGCAGGGCAAAAATCTCACAGTAGGTCTGAAGCTCAGGGTTACTTTCAAATCCAAATTTACTAAAGCATTGGAAAACATCACTTACAAATCCATTACTAGTCTTTCCCCATAGGTTCTAGGCCTGAGTTAAGAGTACAAATCTAAACACTAGGGCAGGGGTGGAAGACTTTTTACTCTCTGCCCATTTTGGACGATATCTCCCACAATCTCTTGCGATTGACCATGCTGGTAGACTTGGAGGGAGATGAAGCCCAAAGGATCCTGGGGACTTAAGCTGATTAGGAAAAAGTGTTGGGAATTTACATTGGAGGTAATGCGTATCTCTGTAATCATGATACAGGAATATTGCTCATGCTTTTGCATCAGCAGAACTGTAAGACAAAGCAAGCATCCCAAGGAGATGAAACCAAAACTTCTTCATTTATAAAAGATTTCTTTGAAAGTGATTATTTATAAATTGAGGGGAAATTCCCCTTGGGTTTCTTCTCTGCTTCAGAACTCTTGAAAAGGCTGGATCCAAGGGATGGCTTTGATAACACTCCTGACAAGACGACTCTCTTGACCTGTCCTGCTGGGTTCTTTTTTAAGATCTGGGTAGACTTCTCCTGTTCCTTCTTCCTCGCTGCCAGTGGAAGAGGTTCATTTTTCCCTCAGTGCTGTTAATCACCTCTGACATTCAGCAAGGTATGTTTGCTGTAGAATCTGTGAACAAAGTTCGGGGGCAGGCTTGCCCTGTGTGAGAATGGCAGGCACAGTGTCTCTGGACTTAGGATCATACAAAACATAGGGGAAAAAATGTTGAACTCTGAGTCTTCACTGTGTGCTACACAAGGGTCAGCTTTCATGTGGCTAACATGCTGTCCATCAAGGCTCAAAAGGATGATACCAAGAAACTACAAAGAATACTGATGTTCTGCAAATGATCTGAGCTCACTATGTCAGAAACCTGTATAGGCTTCTCAAAAGATTTCAGGAACAGCTTTTGCCAGCCCTCCGATTAGCAGAAAACATATACTGTGTTTCCCCGAAAATAAGACAGGGTCTTATATTAATTTTTGCTTCAAAAAACGCAATAGGGCTTATTTTCAGGGGATGTTTTATTTTATAGTCATGTCATCTTTTTCTAGTTGCTGCACAATGCTGCACAATGGTGGAGGGCGGTGTTTCACTTAACTAGGGCTTATTTTTGGGATAGGGCTTATATGACGAGCATCCTGAAAAACCATACTAGGGCTTCTTTTCAGGTTAGGTCTTATTTTTGGGGAAACAGGGCATGTATGGTTTTCCAAGCAGTAAATTTAATCACGGAGGCATGGTGCATTGGGCTGCAAGCAACTAGTAGCAAAACTGCACGAAACTATTTAATTCCTTATGACTTGTTGCTACTGTGCCTGTTCTTTGAACAGGCCAGTGACCTGGGCAATAAAGTGTGCTGCTTAAGAGGATCTCGATTTGATTGCAGTGGTTTTGCTCTCCTTACCTTCTCCTGATTGTGCACCTGGAGTTACTGCACTTTATATGTTCCCAGTCGGCTCAGACATACAAGTCAACAAGAGCTCTACATACCTTAACACTTATTTTAACATTTCTTTTAAAATTACGTATCTGTACATGATTTCAAGTTCTACCTCACTGGGACATAACAGAACAGTTTTAGCACCCCCAGAGTCAGGATGTGACTACATTGACAAATCATGTGGGAAATGCTCTGCTCTGTGTGAATCAGTTTGAAGTCACATACCCCACCTGATCTGAAGTTATTCCTCTGTCACCGGGGCTTATACATTTCCAGAATTAAATGCATTCACATCAGTTTCCTTGTTCTGATTCTTTCTTTCTTTCTTTCTTTCTTTCTTTCTTTCTTTCTTTCTTTCTTTCTTTCTTTCTTTCTTTCTTAGGCTTGCTAACTCAGCACTAGGTCAGCTAGGCAACCATGGTGGGGGAAAGTGCTAGGAATTGGCAAAGAGAGAGGAAGAAGTTATTCATCTGTCTTGTTTCCAGCTTGCTAAGGTAATTCTACTCTGATTGTGCCTTCTGTAAATCTGAATGATTACCTTAACAAGCTGGAGACAAAGCTTTTGCATGCCAATTTCTTCTCATACCTCCACTGTGTTGGGGGCAGAATTGAATTAATCTAGGGCAACCTGACTTCCAAGTGTGACTTCACAGTGGATCCATTCTTGGAATGGGTTATTAACGAGTCATGTATTCAGTATAAATTATGTGAAGGGATCCAAAAATGAAAAGCAGAAGAATAATAATAATAATAATAATAATAATAATAATAATTATTATTATTATTATTATTATTATTATTATTATTATTATTATTATTATTATTATTATTATTATTATTATTATTATTCTTATTCTTATTCTTATTCTTATTATTATTCTTATTATTATTATTATTATTATTATTATTATTATTAAACACCAGACATAGTCAATCAAAACTATAAAAACATTGACTGGTATTATATAGCAGATACAAGTTTTAACCAAAAACGTAAGAACGTAAGCATCTGTTAAATATTGGTGCAGTATGTATGCTGTTCCTAATATTGCCATTTTCTGTAGCTCTGATGGTATGATTTCTGAGATCTGCAACTTGATGGAGCCTTCCTAGCGCGCCATTGTCCACAATGGATTAGCCACTCTGCGATCTGGCAGAGAGGCTTGTCATCCTGCCTCGTGCCAGGAGTGGCTAATCTGCTGTGGACAACAGCACAATAGGAAGGCTTCGTTGAGCTGGCATCAGTGGTGGAATGGTGAGTGGACTTCATTATTTCCTCCTGTGGGAGGATCTCTCATTATTTCCTCCTGTGGGGGGATCTCCTCATCTCTAATCCAGACCTTTATTTGTTCTATTTCTACTCTGTCTTGCGTGTTATGCTCAAGGTGTCTTATCAGTTTTATCCAGAAACACCACAAGATCTTGACTTCCTCATTTTCTGATGCCTTCTCTATCTTCTCTATTCCCATGGGTTTGTGGAGGCTGGCAAATTATATTTTTTTGCATAATCACCAGTGCACTAATTTTGCCACTCTATCATGTCTAATTTTGTAATCTGTTCATGCAATCTTTGAACATTTGTAGATGAGGTGTGACACAGTTTCATCTTCTTGGCAGAGTTGGCATTTGCTGTTAGCACTAATTCCTTGGATCTCAGCTTTCATCATGCTGGTTTGGAGTGCTTGTTCTTGTGCCTCTTGACTTTTTAAAGTTCTCTTTCTGTTCAGTTGAGTATAAAGAGTTTTCAGTTAAGTAATTGTATATTGATCTTGCAAGTACTCCTGTGAGGAGCTTGAACATTGTTGGAAGGCATGTAATTGTAATGTAATGTAATGTAATGTAATGTAATGGTTACATTACATTGCATTAATGTAATGGTTACCTATTCGTTTCCGCATTGACTTCAAAGTATTAATGATTACATATAAAGCCCTAAATGGTTTGGGACCTCAATATTTGGCAGATCGCCTCCTCCCACCCAGATCTACCCGAGTCACCCGACATAGCCAGCAGGGACGGCTGAGGGGACTGATGCCGAGGGAGGCCCAGAAGGAGAAAACCAGAAACTGGGCCTTCTCGGCAGTTGCCCCTCGGCTGTGGAACACACTTCCCACTGAAATTCAGCTGGCACCTTCGCTGGGTGTGTTCAAAAACCAACTAAAAACATGGTTATTCAGACAGGCCTTCCCCCCAGTCACCTAAGTTCTCCCCCCCCCTTTTTTCTGGTTCTTAATGTTGCCATCTTGGATAGTATTAATTATAATAATTGCATTATGCTAGTTATCTTCTACATTGTTTTAATGTGTTTTAATTTTTGTAAGCCGCCCCGAGTAGACGTTGTCTAGAGGGGCGGGGTAAAAATTGAACAAACAAACAAACAAACAAACAAACAAACAAACAAACAAACAAACAAACAAATAAATAAATAAATAAATAAATAAATAAATAAATAAATAAATAAATAAATAAATAAATAAATTGGTAAATAGTTGCTAGGTTCATTGCCCTTTTGATGATCTTTTATAATAAGAAATGTACGGGCTGTTGTCATCCAGTCTTCAGTTGTAGAATTATGAAGTAAGTAGTTAAATTGCACTGCTATACATTGATGGAGACTTGTTAGGTGCTTTAAATAAAATCTGTGCAGCTCAGTTGGACCAGGGGCACTCTGATTTTTTACAGCCTTTGTTTACCTCTTAATCATTTCAGTTGTTATTACAATATCATCAATTTGTTTTCTTTGAGTTTCTTTACACATGTCTTTACTCCATGAGGTGTCTTTGTTATGTCTGATGGGGCTTTTCCACATTTCTTTCCAAAATTTTAGAGCATCATCTTTACATAGGCTCAATTTATTTTGCTCTGCATTTTCTCTTAGTGATGTATAGAACAATTGTTGGTTATTTTGATATTGTGTGTTTTCTCCATATTGTTTCAAGTGCTGTAAATGTTACATGCTGTTTTAATTCTTCTATAGTTTCAACAATAATTTTCCTTTCTAGGTCATATACAGTGGTGCCTCGCATAGCGAGGTTAATCCATTCCGGATTAACCTTCGCTATGCTGAAGCATCGCTGAACGGGGCAGGGATTTCCATTGGATGGGCCAAATACTCACCGTTCAGCGATGCTTCAGGATGGCCGGCAGCCATTTTCGCGCCCTCGCCTCGCTTAACGAGGGCGCGAAAACACTGCGCGCGGCCATTTTGGGCTATTTCCAGGCTTCCGGCGGCCATTTTGGCTGCCAAACAGCTGATCGTCGGGGTTCGTTTTGCGAAGATCGGTAAGCGAAATGCTTACCGGTCTTCGCAAAGTGAATTTTGCCCCATTAAAAAACATTGAGCGATCGCATTAGCGATCCGAAAAAACGGATCGCTATGCGATTTCATCGTTATACGGTGCGCTCGTTAAGCGAGGCACCACTGTATTTTGTATAGTCTGGCTTTTACTTTTTCATTTTTAAGTTTTGAATCTTTCAAGTGTTTTAAGTTGCTAATGTCGGCATATAATTTTTTTAATTTTTCATTCCAGCCATTTTCCATTTTGGAGTACTAGAAGTTTTTTGGGTTTTTTTGTAACTTGTAAGTTCCATGGTTATCATGGCAGCTCTGCTATACATAAAGTGGTTTGTTTGTTTTAGCATGTTGGTTGGGATTGTTCTGATGACTACATTTACATCACTCAGTAGATCTTTTACTGGTTTACTTTGTAATTGGTACAAATTGGGGAGCCTTTATCTTTCTGTGTTCTGGCTAATATTTTTTTCCCTCAGTGATGTTTGCCATTTTGTCAACTCATAATTTCTGGGTCATTCCATAGGTTGTTCCTTTATTGATACATTTTCTTCCACTGCTGTGTCTATCTCTACCCTCCATTTGTCTTCCATAGTATGGTTATTGTTCTGTGTTGATTTTTCTTTTGCCATCTTTTCTAGTTCTTGAAGTTCCAGTTCTGAAAACACTTAGTCTGCAAGATAAACCTTCTCTGGTCCATTAATCGTTGTTCAGTTATATCACTGTTTGGGTATTTCCTTTTCCAAATTTCCATCATTCTTTTGTGAAAACCACTGGCTGTAGGGTTTGCCCCGTAATAACATTTCATAATTTCTAGGTTTTCATCGAGAATCCAAGTTCTGTGTTTATATTGTTCCAGTAGCTTTGCAGCATCCTGTCCTGGTTCTCAACAGGGTCTGCTGAGCCCTGTAACCCATTTCTCACCTGATGTCCAGGGGCTATAGGATCTGACATGGTCCTTGTTGACCTGGGCAACGACTGACCTGGTATGAATTTCTGTTTATTTCCTCTCATCAAAATTGATGGTTGGTGGACACAGCTGGTCTGGCTTCTTAGCTGAGACCTGTCTGGCTTGGGAGTCCCTTTAGCATAGCTCTTCCACTTCACTGAAGCACGCAAGCCCCTCTGCCTCAACAAGGCCTGTGCCATGGAAGGGATGATTATGATGATTAAAAAAACACCAGGCACAGTCAATCAGAATTATAAAAAAACTGACTAGTGTTAACCAAAACCCTAAGTATCTGTTAAATATCTGTGCAGTATGTATGTTGCTCCTAATATTGCCGCTGTTTGTAGTTCTGATGGTGTTATTTCTGAGATCTGCAGCTGCTTATATTATTAAATGTTATTATGAGTGAAACTCAACAGCCCATTGTTTCCAAAAAAGAATGATGGAAATTTGGAAAAGGAAACACCCAAACAGTATCATAACTGAACAATGAAATCCAAGTTAAATGATGACAATGACATCTTACCTCAGAGTTAGAAAAGGTTATTAAGAAAAAGGTTTGTAGTAAATTGAGACCTATTTATACTTTACCCATAATAACAAGCAGAATCTTTGTTGCTTTGCACCATTTTCATTCTTGAGAACCTTTTTATAATGCCGGGGGGGGGGGGGAGAGAGAGCTTCATTTTGTACATGTAACCTTTAAATATTTACAGTTTGTGGAAAAGACATGTACAGTTAAGGTAGGGATTCAATATGAAACCAATGCCGGGGCAGTCAGAATGGAACGTAGTGATAATATTCCTTGGCAGGGAGAAGTCAAGAACAATGCTTGCATTCGGCTGATACTGGAGTCAGGCCCAGCCTCTTGTTCCATGTGAAAATCTGCGGAGCAAGCGAAGCTGCTGTTACTTCAATATCACTGCCTTCTCTTCCCCAACGGCCGGAATGTTTGTACGATGAGGCATTCAAGTTTTCCCTTGTGCTGTTTGATTACATCATTCTTTAAAAGGTGCCATTTCGGAAAGCCATGCAATCACAGTTTTGGATGTCAGAAAACCAGCCATTATTTGGCAGCCAAAAATGATCGTGCTGAAGAATATGCAATCTGCTGGTGGACATAATGTGATATTCTTCCACCAGTGATGACATTTCAGATTCATCGTTTCCAGATGCCCCCATCCAGCAGCCAACATTGCCCACTAGCAGCCCGAATCTCTTGGCAAGCCATGATTCCTCTCAGCGTCCAAGATGTACACTTGTTTGTCCCAAATAATCAAGTACATTATTTTGTACAAAATCAGGCATTGGGGCAAAGGATACTTTCATTAAAAATACATTGCTTAATTCACACACAAAGCCATCATAGTTGTCATGTCTTTCTCCTACTTCTGAGGGGTTCCAGCCTGGAGCTGGACAGCACACCCACAGCATATCTTCAGGGTCAGCTCTAGAAATTTTACCTGGTGGGGCTTATTTTTGGCAAATACCTTTTCTAATTCCTTGGGGATAAAAATCACAAAGTAAACAGCTGACAAATCTTCAGGCCTTTCATGATCCCCCAAATTGGATGCCTGGGGCCATCATTCCTCGGGGTCTTCTAGGAGGGCTGTACTCACTTTGCAGTGTGAGAAAGGGGAGGAACGAAGTAAAGGTGCTGCAAGAGGGATGAGGTGGTAGGCGATGGAAGAAGAGGAGAGAGGAGGGAAGGGAAAGAAAGGTGGAGAGTGAGTGACTGGTTTTGGATTCAGAAACAAGAGGAAGCACCGATGAAGGTGAGGCAAGGTGAATAAAAACAGGCAAGATACAAAACAAAACATGGCACGTGATGTTTGTGGAAGATCTCAGGACATAGTCATTTCCCTGCATAGGCATGGGATTTTCAGAAACTTCTTTGGACTACAAATCCCATAGTTATCCACTCTGGGAGCCCCACTGGACAGACCCACACCTATGGAAATACCAAAATGTGGTTCACTTGGAGGAAAGCTGGGAAGGCGTCGAGGCTTTGTACAGACGCAGGCCTTCCCTAGCTTCCTGCACAGAAAGGAACTCCCAGCTAGAAGAAGGGCAGCTTCCTTTCCTCTCAGAAGCTAGGGCAAAGCTAGGCCTATGCTAAACCTCGAACCTAGGCCTTTTCCCCAAATGAGACACATTTATGTGTCTGTAAACTGTGGGCCTGCCTGGTAGAATTCCAAGAATGAACGATTATAGGAGCTGAAGTCAAAAAAAAAAAAAAAAAGAAAGAAAGAAAAAAAAGAACACCCTGAAAAATCTCATGCCTTCCATAGTGCAAAGGCAGGTTTTTAGATGCAAGGCTATTTAAGCTTATTGTAGCCTCTGGGCCACCTTCTTCTGTATAGACAGACCATCACTCTACTTTCAGAAGGAGACCCTGCTGATCATACTGCAAACTAGTAAGTTTGTTTCATTGGGATACACAGGGCAGCCTTTTTCTGTCTGACACCCAGGTGCTCAAGGAGGCTACCAATGAGCATTTCCAGTAATGTGATACTTTTAGTTCCCACTTGTGTGTTTTCCTTGCAAATGGTGTGTGTGCATAGGTAAATTTGCGGCTTGCGTGATGGAATCAATAGGTTGTATGAGTGTTGCATGAGTGGCATGCGGGCTGGAGGAAAGAATATGTGTTCATAGAACCTTGTCTTCATCAGCTGCTTTTCTCAGCTCTCTTTATTTGCCAGTAGCAGTCATCACCTAAACATCCAAGCCAGCTGTTTGGTCACAGTTCAGACTAGAGGAAAAAGGAAGAGAAGAAAATTATATAGGAGGTCTTGAGGGTGGGCGGCCCTTCCGTCAGCGGCATAGGTGACTCCCTCTCCTTTGGAGGGATGACCCTTGCCGCAAAGAGTGAGGTCCGCAGCTTGGGAATACATCTGGACCCGGCGCTTACCATGGAAACCCAGGTGGCGTCGGTGGTCCGCTTCGCCTATTTTCATCTATGGCGGATTGCCCAGCTGCGACCATATCTTGATCGGGGGGCCCTCACTACTCTAGTCCATGTGCTCGTAATCTCGAGATTAGACCATGGTAATGCACTCTACGTGGGGCTGCCTTTGAGGCTGACGCGGAAACTTCAGATGGTCCAGAATGCAGCAGCCGGGCTCCTTAGTGGGGTGAGAAAACACCAGCATATGTCCCCCACCCTGGCTGCTTTGCACTGGTTGCCCATCCGTTTCCGTGTTGACTTCAAAGTGCTAATGATCACTTATAAAGCCCTAAACGGTTTGGGACCTCAATATTTGGCAGACCGTCTTCTCCCACCCAGATCTACCCAAATCACCCGACATAGCCAGCAGGGGCGGCTGAGGGGTCTGACGCCGAGAGAGGCCCGGAAGGAAAAAACAAGAAACCGGGCCTTCTCGGCGGTGGCTCCTTGGCTGTGGAATGCCCTCCCAACAGAAATTCGGCTGGCACCCTCGCTGGGTGTTTTTAAAAGCCAGTTAAAAACGTGGTTATTCAAGAAGGCCTTCCCTCCAGTCAATTAAGTCTTTCTCTTTTTTCTTTTCTTTGCTGTTCCATCTTGGTAATCCTCTCTTTAAATTAATTGTTTTAAATTGAAATTGTAGTTGTAATTTTATGATTTTATATATTTTTATACTGTTCTGTTTTATTTTGTAAGCCGCCCCGAGTAGACATGGTCTAGAGGGGTGGGGTAAAAATCAAATAAATAAATAAATAAATAAATAAAATAAAATAAAATAAAATAAATATTCGAATAATTTACTGCTTTTAGCCTTTAATATTGTGTTTTTTCATTATGTAAGCTGTCTTGGGTCCTTTTTAAGGAGAAAGGTGGGGTAAGACTATTTCAAACAAACAAATATATTTCAAAAGAGAAAACAGTGCCTTTAAGACTAACTAGGCTTCTTCCTCTGAAGAACTATGCTTGAGCGGAGAAGCTTACTGAAAATAAAGGCTAGTTGCCCTTAAAGGTTCAACAAGACTTCTGGCTTCTCTTTGCTATTACAGACTAACATGGCTAGTGATTAGCTTATCTTTCAAAAAGCTTTTGGTTTAGGAAATGGGTGGTGGCAGCATCACCTAAAGACTTCATTCCGACAAAGGGTTTAAGTGCCGACCCGCCACAGAGTGAAGTGGAAGCTGAAGAAGATGTCCCAAGTATATAAATACAACATAGTGAAGGAGTGCACTGGGTATCTAGCCAGGTAGTAGCAGGGTCAGAGTCTGAGGATAGGAGTTCCTACGTACTAGTGGGAAAATGGCAGCCCTGCTGAGGGAGGCTTAAGGGTGTCATGGTCATCAGTCAAAGGCTTATGTGTTACCTCAGGGATAGTCCTGATTGCTCAGTTACCCCAAGTGTCTTCAGCAGTCCTAATGAAATATGGGGGCAGAATATCTGGGAGATGCAGCACAGCACAATTTTTGCAGTGTTTATAAACAATATCTATCTATATCTATATATCTATCTATTTATCTCTCTCTCTCTCTCTCTCTCTCTCTCTCTCTCTCTATCTATCTATCTATCTATCTATCTATCTATCTATCTATCTATCAAGTTAGTCTTTAAGGTGCCACACATTTTTGTCTTTTTTCTTTTTCTTTTGCCTTTTCAAAGGGAGTCGTGTGCTCATGAAATGGTTTCAAAGTGCTGTAATGAGTGGAATGCATATGAACACACATACTTTATGCCATGCCAAGAGGAACATCCAAGAGTTCTTCCATATTTAATGCTATTGTTTTTAAATACAACTGAAACACTCAACTTCTTTTTCCATCTGAAAAACAAATTAAAAGTTCTGAATCTTTCTGTCTTGATATGACCTGTCATACAAAACAAGCAATCTTTGCAGAGTTCAGAATTTTTGATGTACAGTAGGACGCCCCTGTCCTCAGGATCAGTATCCACTGATCCATTTATCCACAACATGAAAATACTAAATAAAAAACCTTCATCTTGTAATACACCTTATATACCAGAACCTGCCACTAGAAGGAGCCAGGCTTCATGCAAAGTCTAGAGTTATATACAGTACTTCTGTGGTTTTTTGGCATCCATGGAGGGACTTGGAACCAATCCCCCGCAGATACTGTCCTACTGTACTGTGTTTTTGTTGTTGTTTTGCTTTTGCTTTTGTTTTACATTTATAGGGAATTCATCGTGGATCCACTGTGGTATGCATTAGGTTGACTATAAAAGGACTTTCATATTGAAGTTTTGTTTTTAAACCAGAGCCATGCTGTGCCACAGGCTCCATGTTCAACAAAAAAAGAGATTATTTTTTTTTTCTCCAAGAGATCCTTGAAATATAATTGACTTCCAAGGAGCTGTTTCTTAGTAGGAGACTAAATAATCAAGCAGAAAAGATACATTTGTGTTTCGCCCCTGCTTACAGTGCCTCTTTGTATTGTTCAGAATATTGTGTAAACAAACCATTGACATCATAAGAGGACTACATAGATTAGTCTTATTCGTTTTGCTTTTGAATTTACTTTAAGATTAATAAAAATAGGCACTCTTTGTATTCATAAGATGGTATCTTTGTAAATTGTTTGGGGATCACTCAGGAAAACGTTCAGGCCAACAATATGAACTGCAAGGACATTGAAGGGTCAGCTCTACATTCGAGAAGCTAACAGCCTCCTAGTGAATCCTCTCCTCCACCAGTTTCCCCCCCCTCGCCCCCGGTCTCACCTAGTGGTATGGAGAGCAGCCGCACTTGTGCCCAGGTATGTTGTAGCCACTACTAATGCCTCACAGTGCCCCCTATGTAGTGTTATTTTGAGGAACACTGGGAAATTTTAAATAGCAGGTAAACTCCATTGCTTGATATTGCTTGGAGTGCCAAACCAGACTTGCGTGTAAAACTGTGGACCACAGCAAGCCAAAGCAGCAGATTCTACCATGTTTCTGGAGATTTGACAGCAATCCAGTGATGTTAAATGTTCATGCTTGCCCTGGTAAGCCCCATTACAGTCAATGGGACTTACCTTTAAGTAAACATGAATAAGATTATAGCCACAGTGGATTAAAACTCATAGTAGAAGTCCCACCAAAGTCAATGCCACTTAACTTACTTCCATTGCTTTCAGTGGAATGTACCATCTGATCCAACTCCCTTTTGTCCTCATTAGCTCCCCTATACTCAATAAACCAATAATCCTTAATCCCTTGCAAGTGAGCATTTTCTGCCACTGGGAAACTCTATGAACTCTTTACCTCATAATATTTGTGATTCTGAAATGCAAAGAAGAAAACAAACTTGTACCAGATTGTGCCCCTCATGTGCACTTCTTCAGTTGTGGCAACCTGCAGAGTACAGTATTCCTCGTGTTTGTCTTCCCGCCTGAAGAGCATGTGAAGCACACCTGCTGTAAATGCCAGCTATTAATCAAGATGAAAAAGAAGATGAAGAGGGCTCAAGGGCACACCTCTCCACACTGCATCTTGATGGGGAATGAAAGCTTCTCAGGAAGGGAAACAGACAAGTATCTAGAATAACATAACAAAGGACCAGGATAACAAACAAACAAACAAAAAACATTCTGAGTCACTGGAACCATGCAAATGACCCCAGATTCTTCCCAGAAGGGGATCGTGGGTCATCTGTTGAAAAAACATCATCTCATGCGCCACAGAACACCAAGGTTGGCTTTCATGCCTTCCTAGATAGAAGGAATCCAGAGGCTGCAGTGGTGGTGGTGGCCATGGTGAGTGAGGGACTCCTTGATGAGAAGAACAGCGATAGCTGGATACAGATCTGACATGTCATCTCAGCAGGCATGCTGCATTCTTACAGGATGTACTCAAGAGGGGAAAGAAATGTCACTGACTCATCAGATCCATTGACAGTTGTTTGTCCATGCCGATCTCTGTGAGAACAAACAATACAGCCAAGAGAAAAACTGAATTTCTCTCCAAAGCGCCAAGTGCAGCAGAAGAGAAAAGACCAGTAGGGGACAATAAAGGTGCTATCTTCAATAAAATATAGCAGAGAAACTCAACAGGTGCTGCATATGGAATCCGGTGTTCCAGTTCACACACTAATAGAAGCAAACAGAGTGAACATGAAATTCTAATATGGAAGGTAAATATGATCTAGCAGTTATCACTGAGATTCATGAGACTCCTGATTGGAATAGAGCAACTCAAAGATATAACTTGTTCAAATGTTTCTGGGTTAAGTGGTACAGAACCTCAGGAGGGTACTATTGACATGCTGAGCCTTCTATGATTCCTTCCATTTCCATAGTTAAGGCTGTGAGTATTGTTGATTTTGTAATCAAAACTACACCATCAGTGATTACAAGAGACTGACAAAGTGTATATGCGCGACAGCAATGGCAGCCCTTTGATTCCACAGACTCCCCCCACCAAACTACAAATCACAGAATTCCACATGATGGAGCCGCAGCCATTCAAAATTAATCAATATGCTACAACTGTGTAGTGTAGCTATACTCTGACTCTGGAGGGGAAAGTAGAGTGGAAAGATCAGAGTTCTGGACAGCAGCATTCCACATTGCAAGCATTTTCTGGCAGTTCCCTCCGTTTTCCTGCTATAACAGTGTTCCAGATGTCTGGGCACGAGAGTATCTGTACCTCCTGAATTACTTTATTAGTATGGAAGAGAAAGGTACTCCTTGAAAGTTGAGTGGAGACAGGAAGGTAATATAGTCCAAATTGGCAAACCTCCGGATTTTCACTTGATTAGAGTCACATGTCAAAATAGAGAAATAGTATAGAGCCTCATGGCGCAGTGGTTAAACCGCTGTACTGCAGCCAAAACTGTGCTCACGACCTGGGGTTCAAATCCCAGGTAGCGGCTCAAGGTTGACTCAGCCTTCTATCCTTCCAAGGTCGGTAAAATGAGTACCCAGCTTGCTGGGGGTGGGGAATGTGTAGCCTGTATAATAAAAAAAATTGTAAACCGCCCGGAGAGTGCTTGTAGTGCTGTGGGGCAGTATATAAGCAGCATGCTTTGCTTTGCTTTTTTAGCTGTAAAGGAAAGAGTCTCTCAATGTGCAGCAAAGGGATTTTGTTATCAGCAGCCTGGCCACCAGTTCGACCTGTCTCAATTTTTATTTGGCACTGGACTGTCCAGGAAGAAACAGCCACCTTTATGGTCTTATGCAGAGTTTTAAAAAAGACAGAACATAAATAAGAACAGTGGCAATCTGAGGGAGAATGGGCCCAAAGAGAGGGAAAAGAGGCCAGGAGTGCCCATCAGTGGCTACGCAACAGATTATGTTGTCCTTTTGCCTGGCTACACAGAGTTCCCAAATTTGATTGGCCTATTGGTACCATGGCACTAGGGATAGGGCAAATCTGAAAGAAAGAGAAGGGAGAGAAGGGATCAGGGTCTTCCATGATGTAGAAATAGGACATCTATCACTTTTGCTTTTTTTTCTTACTCTTTGACCTTCAATTTCTTTCTACCCTGAAAAGAATAAATAAATAAATAAATAAATGAATGAATGAATGAATGAATGAATGAATAAATAAATAAATAAATAAATAAATAAATAAATAAATAAATGAATAAATAAATGAATAAATAAATATGTGAATGTTGATAAATTCTTAACATGATGTAACATTCTCCTCCATTGGCACTGACTAAATGTAATAGTTTCAGATACAGTATTCCTACTGTAGAGAAGCCAAAGTTATCATATCTGCTTACCGCATAGCTGTTAAAGACGAGGGACCTCTCAGGAAAAAAAAAGGGTGTCAAGCCCAAGTTAGCATTGTTGTTATTTGACACAAAATCACCTCTGAGTCACGGTGGATCCAAAGATGGTATGTGAAATATTTTTCAAAGTATGTGAAATATTTAAGCAGTGGCTTTTGCCATTCATCCATTTCTGGGATTCAGCAGGGTTTTGAACCCAGGTGTCTTGAGCCTGAGTCCATTAACACTCTATTTTTTGTTCTAGATGGGTGGGGTAGAAATATAATAAAATAAAATATCTGCTACACCGGACTGGCTAACTAACACACTTAAATAGAAAGGGGTTCAAATACAGACATGTAAAGAATGTAGATGCTCAAAATGTGCTGGACCTGGATGGCTGAACCTGCTTTCAGTCTCTCTTAACATCTCAAGTCCATCCTTTCTATCCCCCCCCCCCAAAAAAAAAACAAGTGTGCATACTTGGTACATTAATATATATATAAAAGACTTGAAAAGGAAATTTTCTCCAATTTCTACCAAAAGTAGGGGACAGATGAGGCAGTGAAGTGGAAATCTAAAGAGCTGAGACTCAGAAAAGAAAGAAACAGGGCTAGGGCAATGGAAGTACAAAGCTTGGAAATGGAATAGTTACCTCTTCTCTTCTCCTTTCTCTCCTCTCTTCTCTTTTTCTTTCTTTCTTTCTTTTTCTTTCTTTCTTTCTGACTGTCTGTCTGTTGGTCTGTCTATCTGTCTTTTCTTTTCTTTCTTTGACTACAACATCCAGCATCCTACTGGTGGATTCTGGGAGGTATAGTCCAGCACAGGAACCTTACCTAGCTTTGTGGAAGTGTATGTGTGTGGTGGTGGGGATCAGCTGGGAAGGTACAGCTGACCTATCTGTGCAGCCCAAGTCCATTTTTCTTGCCATGCAGAGCATTCCAAGGTTTGCTGGACATCTGGCTAGCATGCAATAATTAAACAGCCATAACAAACATGTCATATGGGCCTGTCCTTCTGCTTGCCGCGGACGAAGAGGGGGAGGAAGCCATTTTCTTTCTATGTGTTGTCTCAGCCCCTTGCAGGCTAAGGTCATTGTGTGTCTTCAAGAGAGACCATTCTAGCAACTAAATTAGCCCTCATTTACAGGGAAGCTGAATGCAGTCAGGCTAATGGTGGTGCAAGTATAATTGGTTCCCAACATGTGTCAGTGTGTATCCTCCTCAAGCCATGGAAAAGATGCATTATGGGACTAATTTTTTAAATGTTAATGGATATTGGACATTTGCCAGGCACCCAGCTGTGCATAAAACATTGAGCTGGTAAATAGCTCTTGATCTGTTTAGAAACAAATCAGAATGGTTGTTAGGAGTCTACATGACTGAAGGCATGGTAACCACCACCAGCGCACAGGCTGACCCTTTTAACGCAGCGACGCTGGGATGTTCTACTTTTACCATCAGAACAACAGGCATGAAGTTAACTGGGAAATTATTTTAGGATATTTGTGTTCTGGGCAGAAGAGTGGGGGGTAGAGTTGTCTGTGATTATAGCTTCCATTTAGGTGGTGGGAATTTTTTTAAAAAATATTATTTTCTTGTTTATTTGTTCTTTTACCTGGCAAGAGCTCGGAAAGAATATGTTGCTGTCAGTCATCTGGTGTAATTTTAAAACTGACTTTTAGGTGAACAAGCCCACCTGCTCCTACCAAGGGTCATCTTGCCTCCCATATATCAACAGCAGATTAGACAGGGTAAACAGCACGGCATTTCATGTTACCAATGCTCCGGTGTGTTTTAATGGTGAAAAGTTGCATCACAACTACATTGCAGTGTGGAATAAATAGCTAATTAAATATACTTGGCCCCCATAAAGGTTTCTGTAGATTTTTTTCCTTTGTCAGAATTGGATTTAATGGATTGGAATAATCTCTTACATTCTTAGAAATCACGTCGGTGTAAGCCCCATTGGCCGTAGTCCTAGAAAGCTGGCTGGCAGCAAGCATGGGAACGGAACTTGACTCCAAAGTTCTTGCAGCAGCTGGTCATCCCACGTACAAATAGCAAACTCAGGGCCAAAGTACATATGACAAAAAGAATAATGTGGCATGGTCTTTATGCAGTCTTTTTTCTGTCACAAATGTAAGGCATGGCCAGAGTTTGATCTGGCTCTAAAGCCTGAATGGGAGAAGACCAGGGATCCTTGCTTCTCTCTGTGATGGTGCAGCTAGATGGGAGAGGAGAGAGAGATGTTTCATGGAAAAGTTCCTATTGAAACAAATGTCTCTCCTTCTGCAAGTGTAAGTCTTCAGGGACACCACAGCCCCCAGTGCTGGATTTATGTGCAGGCAAAGTAAATTACAGCTTAGGTTTATTTATTTATTTATTTATTTTATTTATTATTAGATTTTTATCCCGCCCTTCTAAATTGTGTCTACTCAGGGCGGCTGACATCGAAATCATACATAAAAACAGTTAAAACAATAATTTGTTATATTAACAATATTAATGTTAATCAAGATGGAATTGTAAGCAAAAGGCCAAGCAGAAAGTAAAAGTCAAGTATTGGTAGGAGGGAAGGCCTGCCTAAAGAGAACCAAGTTTTTAATTGGCTCTTAAAGACACCCAGCGAGGGCGCCAGGCAGATCTCTGACGGCAAGCTGTTCCAAGGTTAATGGTGGGTAACCTGTACTCAACCAATGTTGTTAGACTGCAACTCCCATGACCCATCATCTAGCTAGTGGTCATGGAAGATGTAGTCCAACAACATCTGGAAAATCACAATTTGCACATCCCCACCTTTTTGTGTGTGTATGTGTGATTTTCTTTTGTGGTTTAATAAACGTACCTTTGCCTTTAGATCCTTCGATTGTTGGTGCTGTCTTAACAGGTGAAGGCCTTGGTGCAGCCCTATGTGCAGTAACTCCAGGTGTGCATCACAGCACCTGGCATTGGGAAAAAACAAGTTCACACTGGTGCACATGGTTATCCTCCTCCATGATATATCCTCACATCAGCCCTGTCAGGTCAAGCTAGGATAGAGGGACTGGCTCAAGGGCACTTAGTGAATGCGACAGTTTAGGAAAGACTCAAACTCAGATTGCTAGAAAAAGCAACAATGGTGGGAAAAGTTGAGAGGAGCAGAAGAGCAAATAGATGGATAGACTCAATAAAGGATGCCATGGCCTTGAGTTTACAAGACCTGAACAGGACTGCTAACGATAAAACCTTTTGGAGGGCAGTAATCCATAAGGCTGCCGTAAGTACAAAGCAAGGTGAAAGCACACAAAAAGAAGAAAATGCAGATCTCCTCACTCCCAGTCCAACCCTCTATCCAATATAACAACTCAAATGCTAGAAAAGAGAAGAAGTCTCATGAGACAAAAAGAAGTTTGAGCACATCAGTCTTTTCCCCCCAACAGTGAAACAGAATACTGGCTAGGCTGTACGGTGCTTCATATCAGTTAGCCTATTAATGGAGTATATTGTGTCAAATGGGGTACATGCTGTGACACTTTCACATCTCACATAGAAACATATTCTCTTCAAATAACCATGTATTTCAGTAGAATTTATCTCCAAGTAAACCTCCTAAGGATAACTCAGGCTACAATTGGACCTACACTAGCAACCCAGATCAGAGAAATTTGGCTTTGTTATGGCTTGATTAGCAGTAAGGATGTGCATTTGCATTTGGAAAAAATTAGAATTCATCAAATTATGCCATAATTCAGATAGTTCCAAATATATCCAAATCTGAATTTGATTGCTAATATTTGGAGTCCCATTTACTTCTATAGAATAGAAAGTCAAGTGCTAGATTTCTACTTCCTAGAGGAATGAGTGAAAGTGCAACCAGCTGCTCAGGCATCTTGGAGTGCTTTCTTGGAAATGAAACTTAAAGATAGTCTGGTATCAAGGGTAGTAGGGGGGTAGAGAACTCAATGTCTCCTGATTGGGGTTGCCATGGGTTTCCAAAGGGAGGGAGCTGGTGTGAGAGCAAAATCTGTAAATAATGTCTGTCTGCCCCAGTGAAATCTAGAAGCAGGCACAGATATCAGAAGATTTTTTTTTTCACATTGGTTCTTTCCAATTGAAAGGTGGGCATGGCTGCTTATAAATCCCCATGTGTATTACTTGTTAGGATGTGATGTGGTGCAAGCCTGCACTGCAGCAGTTTTCTCTGTGTCCTTTTCAGAATCCTCAACTTACATTTACATTCTCTACATCTCATTGTATATTGTTTCCTTAATATAGTTGGGATTAGTAGATCAATAGATTAATACATTATAAATCAAGATGGGAAAAAATAGATTAGGTTTAGGCCCTTTGGGGCATATCAGGCAGGGAAATAAGATTTTCTTATCTATAGATAGATACTAATAGATTTTGTGTTTCTCTCTGTGTGGTTTTCACTAAAGTGGTTTGTAAGCAGATCCTGTTCTTCTTTCGGTAAAGCCTGCAGGCAGTATGGCATGTAAGTGTGGTAGAAGTAGGCACTTGGGGACAATTGTGGGAATGTTGCCTAGATGCACTGTAGCAGTTTCATTGCAGAGTGGGAGAGGGAGAGGGGAAAAATAGTCTACAGCTGCTATTATGAGCCCCCAACCCCTGGCAAACAAAATCTGTCACCCAACTGCCTTGTTCAGCACTGACACTAAGAAAAAACAGCAGGCAGTAGTATAGGGTATGTGTTTCTTTGCCAAGGAGATGGCAGAAAAGCCTCTGGTGTATTTGTTTAAAATGTTTTTCCCCTGCCTTTCTCCTCAAAAGGACCAAGGCACATTACTGGTTTGAGATGGGACAGATATGAGTGATCCTCAGACATATTCCAGTGATGCCTTTGTGCAATCCAGCAAGGGCAAGAGGCCCAAAAAGATGGTGAAGAAGGGCACTTGTCACCCAAAGAGCCAATGTGCCAGAAAAGGACAAAGGTGGCATCAGCATTCAGATTGATGCTGCCAGGTTCGGTGCTGCTGATTATGTGGTTAGGAAAGAGATTTAGGAAGAGCACCAGATATTGCCTTCCGTGTTCATACCATGCACCTCCATCATATTCAAGGAAGGGTTTATCTCCAGCTCCCGTTCCTAGAAAATCTCTCCTGTGGAAAGTAGCATTGTAGTTGGTAGGAGCTTCCCTTCTAGTACATACATCTCTGAGGCAGGGGAGAAGGAAACTGAGGGGACTCAGGTGGGCACCATTTCAGAAGCAAGTGACACTGAAATCACCTTTACCTCCCACAACTGCACTCACCTCACCAGTTGCTGGAACTGATAGTAATGACAAGTTAGCAATCCCTGTTAGGAACATGCATTTTCAAAACTGGAGTTCTCGAGTCCACTCCCTCACCCCTGCAGCAACAAGACAAACTTTCTGGGACACTGTCTTGACAAACATGGCAGGGGCCTCTGTCCTCCAGAGATAACGCTCCAGAAGAAGAACCTGACAGAGGCAAGGGTTGAGGCATACATGCAGGAGCCATGCAAGCCAAAAACAGACGGGGCTGTGTCCCATGCTGCTGGCACAGTTCCCTCCTATCACAGCCTGTCGGCTCTTCCATTCTGCCTGCCAGTGCTGCCTGCAGGGTATTTGCCCACTCCCCAGAGTGACCTGTCCTCTGTTTCCCCAATGCTGCTGGCATTCCTGCTGACATTCTCCCTGTTCTGGGTTGAATCAGTATGTCCATTACAGTCATTTCCTAATACCAAATCACTTCTGGCTGATGGTGTGCACCTTTTTTTTTGTTTCCAACAATAACTGGGAAGATGTCAGAGGTCACCAGGAAATCCTTTAAAAATGTTTTTCCACACACACACCCTTCTCTGTATGTGTGTGTGTAAAGAGAAAATAAGGATGGTAAAGTATTCATATTGACAGAAATGGAGTTCTGGATGTCCAAAAATTCTGAATTGTTACAATTCTAAAATCCAATAGGTTGTAATTACAAATTCCAGATGTGAATTTTGGTACTACCGTAGTACCTCTCCATAATTTGCAGTCTATTTTATGCATCTATTTGGGTTAACTAATCACACAGAGATTGTGGGTTATTTTGGCATCAGTCTCCACACTGGCCACTCAGTCTGATGTGATATCTGCACCATAGCACCCTTTCCTTTGATCCTACCCTCTACTCATCCCCCACTCTCCTTTTATGATTTCTTGTAAAGTCATTGGGCTCTTTAAAGGTTATGTGATATTAGGGAAAAGGGACATTTTTCCAAAGTTCTCCAAGATATACAAACACATACCACAGAAACATAGCAGTCTATTGTAGTTTTAGTTTCTATTTCCTATTGATTTTTATCTCTTTTTTTGTTTGTACTTAGGTGATCTATTGCTAAACTATTATACAGTATCAGTGTACTGTAATGATAAAGTGATCTAGCGCTAAACTTGCTAGTTTGTTTTTTAAGTATTTTTTTTTAGAATCAGGGCAGCTAGGGAGAAAGATCATGGGAGGGGTAAATATTCTTGTTATCCAAAACACCATGCCTAGCTTAGTATGTCACCAGAATACCACCCATAGTCACTCGCCACCCATCCTTTTGCAGAACAAAACACCTGATTGCATGGAAGAAAGTCCATTGGAAGCGTTCTGGCCTGAAGAAAACAGAAGCCCCCAGTGGCCAAGGAAATAAACCCAACATTGGGAGCAAAAGGGGCTGGACTGCTTCTTACTGGCCTTTGTGTTGTGTGATCAGTTTTTAAAAAGTGAATTCATTTTTTTAACTGACAGCAAATCCCTCCTTATTTTATCATGTAATCACAGTGTTACATATGTATTTTGATGGAAGACTTTTTTGCTAAAAAAAAAAAAGGGGGGGAGAGGCAGCAAGGAGCTGGATGTCAGTGGCTTTCCTCCTTCCTCTTTAAAGTGCTGACAACATTATGACTTTCCATTTCAACCCAAGCGATCCATAGCTGCCAAACTGTCTCTCTACAACTGCTTCTGGGATGAGTCACCAGCAGCCTCCTGCCTTTCCTTTATTAAAATAATACACAGGGAAAAGCTTTTGTAGCTTCGCTGGCTGAAGGAACAAAGGGGTGAAAGCTTGTGTCAAAAGTGTAAAAACTGGCACTGAAATGAAACTATAATAAAAGTAAATAAATAAATAAATATATCAAAGTCCCATTAAGGATGGTGAACTACCATTTTCAGAGCAACTTGTACCTATCAGCTTTGGATATCTTTTTGTCATAGATCATTCTGTCTCTACTCTTAGCTGGACCCGTAGCTAAGAATACACAATGCCAGCCTTAAGCAGGAGAAGAGGAGGACTGAGGGAGATGTTTTTAGACCCAAATCAGCAATAGGAGGCAGCAAAATGTATCAACCAGTTTCTGTTTTTCTTTAACTACATTACTGCTTTCTGGAAATACTCTGTTGCAGAGTCTGCATTCAACTAAAAGCACAAGGCTCAGCACATCATAGCCGGTGCATTTGGGCAGTTTCATACGTTTCCCCCTTCCCAGCATAAGGACATGATCCTGTGTAATAATTGTTTTTATCAATGATTCCAGGAAATAGTTTCACATTTCTGCAGCCCAGAACCATTTATTTCCTCCTGGCAAATTCTATTTCATTAAAAGTTATGGGATATAAAACAGGCTTAATTCTGTTTATGTGGCCCAGGGGTTTAGAGTTACTTAAAGTTTGTCATTAAAATTATAATTAAACATTTGCACTCACCAAATCATAGCATAGGCATCCTTCAGTCTCAAGAGACTATGGTACCATGCTCTGAATCGAGGAGTGTCCTCTCCAGAGCATGAAGCCCGGGTAAGGTAATATGGAGGATAGGCTGTTACCCAAGCAGCAGATCCCCCCTCTCCATATTGCTGAAATGCTCCAATGGAAAGGCAAGACCCAATACAACTGGTTCCAGCAATGTCGCAGGAGTTGGCAGAACGACACATGCTGCCTTCGGGACTCCAGCTCCGGATTTTGCCTCGAGGTTAACTCCTGAAGCCTTTTCCATGAGCGGATATAGCCACAAGGCAGTGGAGGTTTGAAATCAGAGTTTTCCTTCTCCAAATCATTAGTTCCAGCTATTCCTAGCATAGGAAGGCCCATATTGTATCTGTCCGCCATGTTGCTATTGTTAAAATATGAGGTGCCTTAGTATCTTGCATTCACTCTCTCGCTAAAAAAAATGGCTGCCTGAGTTCAGCGTAACATAGCTGAAGGCACAGAGATTCAAACCCAGTTTTTTAAAAGTCCACTCAAAAGCCCTGCCTGAACAAAGCCATCAGTTAAACTTCCCTTCACATTCACTTCTATACAAAGCTCCATTTTTCCCCAGCCTAAATGTGAATAGATTTTGATTAAGTTCATGTCAAAAATGAAATGGAATGAATTTTCCCCCACCTTTCCATGCCAGTCACAGATTTTGTGTCTGATAAACTTTATCAGATAAAGGGCACTTTGGAGTGCTCCACAGCATCCTGGTATGGTCTGAGCCTGTGGAACTTCAACATCCATGCTGTAGCCATCTCTGGTGGGCCAGACCAGCATTTCATGCCCTCCCTGAGAATCAGAATGATCTCAGCTCACCAGTGAACCCTGGTCTCTTGAATCCGGTCGGTCACTCTATCCACTGGCTCTTTCCAGCCTTCCTATCTATAGCCACTGATTTTTATTTTGTTGTACGTTGTACAACATTATTTTGTTGTACATTTTGTTGTACATTGTTCCTCTGATTTCAAAAGCGGCCTCCCTGAAAACAAAATATGGGTAACTAGGACTTCTGTTCCAAATGCATTTACGAACACTTTTCTCTTAGCTGGTAAAACAGACACTTGCTTTCAGGATGTAGTGGCATTAACCCCATTAAAGGCAGTGTGGTTTGTTACACAATTACACAATAAACATGAAAGCATACCTGTCTGGGCTAATAAGGCCCTTTATATGTATGTGGTTAAAATAAGCAAACAAACAAGCACTCATGAGGCTGACTCACCAAAATACCTTAGCATTATGTTATTTTATCAAAAAGAGAAGAGATAAAGCATTCCTTCCTCAAAGCATGGCATTCTCCCTTTACGTCTTAGATGACCTCTGTATGTAACAGCTGGTTCAGCATTGTGTCATGTTTTCTTATGACGAAGGAACAGTATCAAAGATGGGACTATGGAGATCAAGTCTATGCAAACTGACACACTCTGAATGAGTCACTGCTGGCCAGCTGTGCTGAAGTTGGCAAAAAATCACTGGGTTTAAGGATCCCAAGCTCTGTGCACAATTGTTATGATGCTCTACGTACAGTAAGAAAAGCCATCCATGTTAAATATAAACAAGGCTGTAACACAATCATTGGGAAAGAAGAAGAAAAATATTGTGATTAAAGAGGGATTTTTCTGTTCCCTGACAATAATTAATAAATTATATACACTCCTGCTTACCACTTATACTTCACAATGTTGCTCCAACAGTTGATTTAATACTGTGGTGATATTCTTCTGTCTAACACAATATAGCTATGAAATAAGGAAAGAATGTCATCAAATATGTGCATTTATTACAGCAACTTGCTTAGTCTGAAGAAAAAGTGAGGGAAAGGGACCTGTGCCAATGTCCGATGGTATCCAAAGCACAGAAGAAGAATGAGGAGAATTTTTTTTTAACAAGGAGAGGCAACGAGCCTTTGAAAAGCCCCCATCTCTGCAATATTGTTAGTAGAGACAACATTGGCACATTACATGAAGCTCTTAAAAAGTACTGTGTGGAGTTTCCGTGTCGCTGAACCAGTGGTACAACTGGAAATCTGATGAAGTGTCTCTCTAATCTCAAGTGAAGCTAAAGTACAATAAAAAAATAGTTGCAATAGCAATTTAATCAGACTCTACATTACTTACAGACTTCAGGAAGAAATATCATCGGAGGTTTGTGAGACATCAAAGAGACATCATACAACACGTACAATGAAGTCTGTATGCATTATTTTTCTCTCTCCAAGCCATGCATTATTACGATGGCATTCAAAACATCAAAGTGAATATATGTTTGTATTCAGCTGGTGTGAGCTTTAGCAAGGACTGATGTTGTAAACATCCAAAAGAGGGCTGGTGAACAAGAAGGAAGGCTTGTGAAAAACAGTGACACTGTGGATCATGGAGAGAGAGGCTGCTCTGCACTTAGATTTTAACCCGATTGGTGTTATCTAAGTGTGTTGCACTACAACATCCAGAAAGAGCTGGCTGGGGATACTGGGAATTGTAGTCTAACACATTAATAGGGCAGCAGGATGGGGAAAGCATCAAAGGAAGGAATTCCAGTATGGTGAACGATTCCACTGGTGGGAGAGAAGTGATTTTCATTTGTTCTCCCTTTTCTTGTGCAGCACCTGGAAGTCACCTCCTGACCACTTCTGGACAATGTCCCAATTCTCTGGAGCAGATCGATTAGTACCACAAAGGAAATTGATGGGAAAGAGAACCATACATGTAACCTTCTAGAACTGTGAAAAATCAAAGTAGAAGCAATATTATACAGTGGTGCCTCGCTTAACGAAAATGGTCGTTAAGCGAAAACATTGTAAAGCAAAATTAAAAACCCTATTGAAATGCATTGAAACCCGTTCAATGTGTTCCAGTGGGGTAAAAACTCACAGTCCAGCAAAGATCCTCCATACAACAGCCATTTTCGCTGCCTGTATAGCAAGGAATCCATCCCTAAGCACAGCGGGGAGCCATTTTAAGCACCCAGTGGCCATTTTGAAAACCCGATGATCAGCTGTTTTGATCGTCGTAAAGCAAAAATCGGTTCCTGAAGCAGGGAACCTTATCATCGCTAAGTGAAATTCCCCCATTTAGATCATCGTTTTGCAATTGCGATCGCAAAAAGATCATCGTATAGCGGATTCATCGTAATGCAGGGCAATCGTTAAGTGAGGCACCACTGTATTAGCAAATGTCATCAATGTGGTTTAACCTTGAATCAGACTTTTATAACATGTGATTCCCTTGACAGTGCTAGGAAAGAAAAAATGAAGGTCAATTGAACCCTTGGCAAACTATGGAACATGGAAACTGGAATTCCTTTGGTTTGGTGGGTACTGGAATCCAAAGTATGTGGGTGAAAAAATATTGAGGTAAAATGCTCAAATAGCTACTAATGTTGTCCAGACTGCAGCATTCCAAAACTGTTCCAATTGTTGAATGTTGTACAAAAGCAGTCCCCCATATCACACCTTGCAGTAGACTACTTTGGATGCTGACAAAACCATTGTGATAGTAGCCCAGCCTATATGCTACAAGGAAGTGCGCCTATCAATTAGAATTAAAGTAGTATCGGCTGCAGCCATCACAAGGAATTAAAGAAAAAAATATGACTCCAGGTAAACACCCAACCTATATACGTGATCTGAATGAGTCCTGTCCCATCTAGACAGGAGAAACCTGGTTTATAAAATGTTTTCCAGACCAAACCACTTCTACCTTGTGTAGATTAAATCCACATTCATCCCTTTACAACAGTTTCCAAATGCTCGTTAAAAACACTGACTGCTCCTGTGGAAGAGGATGACCTGGCTGTCAGTTCTGTACAGGTGAAAGAGTATTCCAAAATAGATGACACACATTTGCTTTTATTATCAGTTTTAGTGAAAAGGCCGCTGAAGCACACAGAAATAGCTACAGTGGATGAGACTAGTTGGTCATACATTTTGTTCACACAGTGGGCAACCCATTACCTATGGGAAGCCTACCAATAGGACAGGTGTGCAACTGTACCTTTGGTCTCATGTTCTCCAGCAACTGATGTACAGAAGGCACTCTGCCCTGATACTGAAGATGACAGACAGTAGTCCATACCCCTGATGGCCGTAACTTATATAAATTTATCCACTTTCCTTTCACCACACAAGTAAGCAGACATTGTAGCGGTCATTACATTCATCTAACATGAAAAAGGACCCCAGTTTGAAACTGGGCGGAAACACAAGCTTTGATTCTTCTTTAGCTGTCTGGGTAGCTCAATAGTTTAGGTATCTGGCTGCAGAGCCAGAGGTTGGAAGTTCAAATCCTTACTGTGTTTCCAGTGAGCAGCCTGTGTGACTTTGGGCAAGTTGCACAGTGATAGGGCAGCCCCCAGAAGAAGGGAACAGTAAACAACTTTTGAATATTATTAACCTGGAAAGCCGCGAAAAGGGTCACTCTTCTTCTTCTTCTTCTTCTTCTTCTTCTTCTTCTTCTTCTTCTTCTTCTTCTTCTTCTTCTTCTTCTTCTTCTTCTTCTTCTTCTTCTTTTTCTTATTATTATTCTTATTATTATTCTTATTCTTATTCTTATTCTTATTCTTATTATTATTATTATTATTATTATTATTATTATTATTATTAATTAATTAATTAATTATTATTATTATTATTAACCTTTCCCCCCAAATATAAGACCTAACCTGAAAATAAGCCCTGGTATGATTTTTCAGGGTGCTCGAAATATAAGCTGTACCCTAAAAATAAGCCCTAGTTAAGTGAAACCCCCCCTCTACCATTGAGCAGCAACCAGAAGACAATGACATGACTGTAAAATAAAACATCCCCTGAAAATAAGCCCTAATGTGTTTCTGAAGCAAAAATTAATATGACCCTGTCTTATTTTCAGGGAAACATGCTGCTATTATTATTATTATTATTATTATTATTATTATTATTATTATTATTATTATTATTATTATTATTATTATTATTATTATTATTATTATTATTATTATTATTAAGCAGACACGACTACATCTTTGTGGCAGCAAACTCAACTATGTAAATATGCACTTTAGGAAGAAGTATTTCCATTTATCTGTCTCTTATTCCACTTCAATAGATGACCCAAGTTCTAGTATTATGAGAAAGAGAGAGAGAAAGAGAACATTTTCCCATCTCCGTATTATGCATAATTTTATACATTTCTATCATGTCTCCATTTAGCTTAGAAAAAAGGCCAGTAAACAACCCCAATCCCAGTCTTTCCTCATTTCCACTTGGGAATAGAAAGACAACATATAGATAGAGCAAATAACTGAGTAAATACAGAAGCACATACAGAGAGGTCATGAGGTAGAATGGGGAAGAGAGAACCAGCCAGTAAAAAAGAAGCAAGAATTATTGTCAAGAAGGGAGCTTTATAGCACTCTTATAGCAGTGCCTCCCAACCTTGGGTCCCCAGGAGTTCTCAGACTAAAACTCCCAGAAGCCTTCACCCCTAGCTATGCTGGCAAGGATTTCTGGAAGTTGTAGTCCAAGAACATCTGAGGACCCAAGGTTGGGAGCCATTGCCTTATAGCATCAGTACTGGCTAAAGATCAGACTGGATACAATTTTTGGTGGAGAATAATAAATTACCTCTGTAGAGAGAGAAGAGATGAATATTTTCTGGTTTTACCTGGACAGTGACAGACTGCTTTGGCTACTACTTACAGGTTTGCTGATTTTATAATGGGAGTGTGTTATAGCAAGCTACAGTTTGAGATACAATTTTCACATCTCCAATGAGAAAACTTCAGCCATTCAAAACAGGATTGGACACCACTTGCCACCAGCCTCCTTTAACACCTTTACTAATATATTTGCAGAAGACAGCCTCAAGGTTACAGTCTAATTTATTACCTTTTCTTCAGCCTGACCCCGTTAATTTCCAGCAATGACCTTTGTTCTCGACTGACAGGCTGCAGCATCCTGTCAGACTAAATGTTATGCACAAATAAGTAGCTAATGGCAGATCTAAAGAGGACGGAGCAGTCCAAGTTCTTTCATTTTGCCTGATTAGAGAGATATTTGCATAATGTATGAATTCAAACATTATCGCTGCTAAATAATGCACAAATATTTCCCCATCCTGCACAGCATACTTATTTTCCTCTTCATGGATCATTATGACTACATTATGCAGTTGGCTGTGTGTCTCCACCCCAGCCTTCCCCCATCTGAACTGTAGTTAGAACTCCATATTAGTTCTATAGCGCTCCCAGTATTTGACCGGGAGTAGCTGTGTCTCCCGGCCCTGGCTAGCCCTCCAAACTGTAAATGAAGTATGCATTATTAACTGTGCCATGTTGTCCTCTTTTCAGAATGCATTACCATCAAAATACAAAACTTAGTATTCCAGAAATGTCAGAAAGGGATACAGGTTCTTCCCTGAACACTTCATTATCTGCCAAGGCTAACATGGTTAGATGCAAACATCTTTGTAGCGTGGTTCAAAGCCAAGGGAAGTCCCTCTCATACCAAAATTTGGGGCTTCTGACGAATCCATTCTTCTGAAGGCTGGCACAACGAGTTCTTGATCAATATCAGAAGCTGTGAATATTAATCATGTCCCGTTTATTTAAACTCTCAGTTGCACCTCCCTAATAATTATTTCCTTATTCCATTTTCCCCTCAGTTGCATACCAACTGAGCAACACAGTTTCTAGAGTAAAGCTGGAAAAAGGATCTCTGTGACAGCACAACAGCAGTTTGCAAGATAAAATGTCAATGACAGAATTATGCAGATACTATATAAAATTTTCCACAACTGAGCTTCCAGCCAAACAAAGAGGCATGGAATGAGATTACCAAAAGACAACACAATGCATTCTGGGATATTGCCAGGCAGTAGTCGCATATCAAAAAATAGAAATGGAAACAAAGTCATACACTTTGGGCCATTTTATACCCTAATTTGATCTTACAAAGCCAGCCATAAAAATAGTCATTATGCCCAGTGAAAAAAAGTCAGTGCTCTGTAGTGCATGTTGAACCAGAATAAATAATAAAAGTCAGTTGCAAAATTTCCAATTGCTCATTGCTACTTGTTCCTCTGAAATAATTCTAAAATGGGAGCCACATAGCAATCAAGACTGGAGTAAGATATTTTTGCTGCCTGAGGGACAACAACAAATGGCACTCCACAAACAATCACATCAAACTGTGGTGTACTCAATGCCGACCAAATTATATACGCACATCCTGCAGAAATCTCATACGCACCTGTCTTTCTCGCCCCCAAGAAAAATACTATCAAAGCAAATAACTTAAACATTTGCTGCCCTTTTGCAACACCCCAAATCTGACACTTAAGGCAGCTACCTCACGCTACATAATGGTAGGGCTGGCTCTAAGGGCAATGCTTCCCTTCCCACTTCTCCTCAGCCTCCCTTTCCACAAACCAGTAACAGCTACAGTAGTTCCATCCCACGACTTCCAACCCATGATACTATATAATAAAGCTGATAGGATGATAAATGACAGCAGTAGAGATAATCAGCCTTCACTAGTAAATCCGTAGTACTGAATATGTAATACACATTCTGTTAAACAATCTTTTCAAATATACTGGGCTGAATATCTCATCTTTAAGGATTTGTAATATTTCCAAAGTAAAACAATTTCCAGTGTTAACCCTGGTCTTTAAAATTTAAAGTGTTAACTTCATCATCTTCTGAATGGCTGCCTTTCTTCTGCCCAGTCTTCCTGTCACCCAGTCTGCATTGGTGTCTTGCCCTTTGAATTACTGTTTACTTACTGTGTTGCTACAACTAAATTTTGCATTCAGCGCTGATGTCACTGAATTCTCAGGCATAGGCCAATTTTCTATTTGCTTCAAATATGAAATAATAAAGTCTCCAATGCACATCATCTTTTTTAAAAGTATGCCATCTCTTATGATTTGCCATTCTAATGCTAAAAGGTGTCTCTTCTATCTGCGTTTCCAGCATTACTTTCTCTATATTCACTCTCACTCATATACATGCATGTAGAGAGAGCCCATTTACTCTGTCAAATGGATTTTCTGTCAGTTCCCCTCCCTCTCTCCTACTTACTGTTGTGGATAGTAAAGCAAATACCTTTTTAAAAACCTAATAAACTGATACGATGGTTAAAAGGCCACATTTTTCTTGCACTTGCACATAGTGATTCTGCATATCCTGCAGAACATTCCAAAATGGATCAGATCAACTTTAAATAGTCAGTTGTGAAGCACAGAAAATAGTGTCACTGGGTCTTCAAAATGTATATACTTGGAGAAATCAGCAAAGCAGATGAGAATTTGTCAGGTGAGTATATTTTAAAAATCCTGAGGTAAACAGACTTCAAAAGGAAAGCTTGCTGCAAACTGAATTACACAAAAGAGCTGAAAAATGGTTGCCCTCCCAAGTGCATGGGGGGGGGGGGAGGGTTGATTCCAATATTTCCTTGGATGCTTTTTAATACTTTAAAAGTCCATCTGCATTCTGCTCCACTTTTCAGTTCCTGTTGGTGAGAAATTGTGTAGGCACCCAAACCCTTTGTTTGTGTGGGCACCCATACCTCTTCAATCCCTTCCACCCTTCTGCTATTCTAAAATGGATTTAAAAAATCTATGTGCCACCAGGGTGGCTCCTGGAACTTTTTCAGTGGTGAGGTAATTTGCTTGGCAAAGGAAGGAAACACAAGTAGCAGCCACTGCCTGGCTGTCAAAGAGAAAGAAAAGGGATTCTCCACCACCTTTATTTTTCTGCACTGGGACTGGGAGGGGCCGTGGTAGAAATAGAGGCATGCCAGTCAGTGACATGGAATAGCATCACTGCGGAATAGATGCCTCTCCTGAGTTAAGAGCCTCCAAAGCAGCTGTTAGGTTTGGCCCAAGACAAAGAACTGCTAGATAGTTGAGTGGCTTAGGCATCAGGCTGCAGAGCCAGAGGTTGAGAGTTCGATTCCCTGCTATGTGGCTCTTTGACAGGACTAGACTCAATAATCCATAGGGTCCTTTGCATTATTATTATTATTATTATTATTATTATTATTATTATTATTATTATTATTATTATTATTATTATTATTATTATTATTATTGGTAGTAGTAGTAGTAGTAGTAGTAGTAGTAGTATCATCATCATCATTTAAACACACTCAGATTCAATGCACTGTACCTGAAGATAGTTAAGTTTGTATCTGAAGGAGCAAATCCCACGAAGATGTCTCCTTTGGCAGTAAAAATGAAACAATAATTAACTCAATAATTAACCGTTTTATGACATTTCAAATCTGCTGCTTCATTAGACCTAACGACAGAGCCGACTGTGTTTTAAAGCAGGGGCAGTGAGGGAGACAGCCCGCTTAGCCACCAAGCATTTCCATGCCAACAGGCAAAGAGAAGCTCCTTTCTCCCTCACCCTTTTTTCCTTAAGTGTCGTCTCTAGATTTCTCCTGTTACTCTCCTTTCTTGTATGATTTTATTTTTTGAAAATGATGGGTAATATAGAAAAACCCAAATCATTCTTTATTATGCATGCAAAATGAGCCAAGAGGCATTTTTATCTCATTTCCCAACCGCTCATGCACTATTAGGCCTAGAGCGAGCAAATCTGACGGCAGTGACAGAAAAGAGCCACTCTGCATGTGAGGGAGCTTGCCTGTCTCTCCTGGGCCTCTCCTTTTGATTCCTGCCTTTAATACTGATAAGAAGTGACAGTTGTTGGGTAAAACAATCAAAACTTGAGTTGAAGAGCTTATAAACCTTTTGACACTTCAATAAACCAAAAGGCAATATAAACCTTCACGAGAGAGAGAAAAAATCCATATTCACATGAAGTGGCCTCAGAAGGTGGGAGAGATGCCCATGTGAAGGACTTCATACAGCACTACCTCCAGATAACACTTGAATTCTCATATCATAAATGTTATAGAAAGCTAAATTGTACACAGATTTTTAAAAAATGAAGATATTTCATAATCTCCTAGGCAATGGCTGCTATCCCCTTGAGAAAGCATTTTGCCTGATGTGTTAATATCTACAGTTCAATACATAAAAGTTTGAAGTATGGAGGTCTTACATTTCTTCTTTAACCACAATTGCCGTATTTTACCGTGTACAAGTTTACACTTTTCCCTAAAATAATCAGAGGAAAACTGAGGGTCGTCTTATAAATGGAAGTAGTCGCGTGCGTGCTCGGGCGCCTCTTGCTGCTGCCGCTGTCGCCCAATTGCCTCTTTCAGAGCTCAGGGCTTGTCCCCTCCGTGGCTGGGGCAGCAGCAGGAGGAGGAGGCAGAGACAGAAGCGAAGGAGCATTCACATGCGCTCCGGCGCCTCTTGATGCCTGCCTCCACCCACCCACCCACCCGATCACCACCTCCAGCGAGACTGAGGGGCCTTGTCCCCTCGGCCCCCTCCAGAGTCGGAGACAGCAGGAGGCATAGGCAAAGGAGCATTCACATGTGCTCCGGCGCCTCCGACTGGTGCCTCCCCCCCTGCCCAATCACCACTGCCTTGTCCCCTCCCGTGGTGGAGGCAGCGGGAGGCGTGCGCTGGGGCACCTCTTCCTGCCTCCTTAGCAAAGGAAAGGCAGCAACGGCTCCCCTTCCTTTTTTGCTAAACCCAGCGTGCCTTTGGCTAACCTTCTCAAAAGGCGAGGAAAAGCAGCAGTCACTTTGACAGCCGCTTTCCTTGCCTTTTGCCAAGGCACGGGGCTTAGCAAAAAGGGAGCCCTTTGATCCCTGCTTTTTTAAATTTGGGGTTAGAAAAAGGGTTTTTTTTCTTCTTATACTTTTGGTAGTCTTCTAAACGGAAAAATATGATAAGTCCCTACTTAGATTTTTTTTTAAAGTGTATATTTATTGTAATCAATTGAGTGCTAATTGCAGTATTATGCAATCCAAACTTTTCACCTTGTAGATCAGCTCAGAAGGCTTTCTGAGCTAACAGATCCACCACTGACATGGTATTTTCCCTCAGACAGTTGCAGGAGAAATGAAGAGAAAAACGACAGCCGCCCTTTGTGGCCTTCGTAGATCTCACAAAGGCCTTTGATTTGGTTAGCAGGGAGGGCCTTTTTAAAATACTTCTCAAGATTGGATGTCCACCTCGACTACTTAAAATCATCAGGCCCTTTCATGAGGAAATGAAGGGCACTGTAGTTTTTGATGGCTCAACATCAGATCCCTTTGACATCCGAAGCGGAGTGAAACAGGGCTGTGTCCTTGCGCCAATCCTGTTTGGGATCTTTTTTGCTGTCATGCTGAAGCATGCTTTTGGAACTGTAACATAAAGTGTCTATCTCCGGACTAGATGAGATGCAAGGCTCTTTAATCTCTCTAGATTGAGAGTGAAGACCAATGTCCAGCTTTAAAATTGAAATGGTGAGAATTTTCCTATCACTATTTCTGATTAATGCAGCGTTATATATTCCAAATATTCTAGTTAGCCTAATACAATAATTACTCTAATATTGAGTTTAGACATAGTCCTGTGAGAGAATCTCAGGCTGGGATGGCAATTTATGAGACTGTGTCTCTGAAAAGAAATAGAGAAGAATTCAAATCTTGTGTTGAGAGAAAATGACCTGAATTGTGGTTACATTAAGGGAAATGTACATTTTCTGCTATTACCTTTCCCTCCAGACATGAAATTTCTTCAAAGCTCCATGCCTGAACAATTAGACTTGGAAATGAAGCTTGTTTCTCAGTGAACAAACACAAAACATATGCAAGCTTATTTGCAACATGGATAAATGAGGAAAACTCATGATAGAATAAACCAACAGTATTTACCTTTTAAGGGAACTGTTTATCTGATGATATACTAACTGTAGAGACTAGTTTCCAGAAAAATCCTAAGGGGTATCTGTGTGCATGGGCGTAGATTATCCTGGTGAAGAAACACTGCTTCCTACGCTCTGCTGGCTTATGGCAATCAGGGCAAAATGAATGAGAGTAACATGTTCTCTTTTTTTCCCCTCCTGGTGACTTTTACACTTTTTGCCCATTTCCATTATCACCAATAGAAGGAAAGATAACGATGGCAGCTGTGTGTGGAAATTATCTGGTTACCCAATGCATGGGCAAGCTGGAGACACTAAGAAGCCTGGGATCCTGTGGACTGGAGGCCACCATGTCACATCTTGAGAACTTTCCATTTCAAGCCTCACTGCTTGCAAGAAGACCAACAAACATCTGTGTTTTTATGCACACAGAGCATGGAACCTCCCGGGTGGGATGGCTTTCTGAGCCAGAGCAGCTCATCTTCATCAGCCATCTGAAGTGAGCCCTCCGGCCAGCCTTTAGCAAGGTACTATAATTACAGAGCATGGACAATGTCCTGGTTTTGGACAACGGTCCCCCAGTTTGAGTGGCGTTGATCATATTTGCTTGGGGATTGTGGAAATAATAACCCATAAATAGCTTTTTTAAAATCTGGATTTCTTCCTTTGCCTAGCAATAAATGCTTGAAAGGATGAAAAAAAATAAAGTCAAGGATGTGCAGCGGAGGAACAATGGCACTTGAACTGCCTCCAAAGGTGATTAAAATGTACGCCATAAATACATCCTATGAATCAGGGTTTTTCCTAACATTTTTGAACTTCAGAGTACAGTACTTGGCATTATACTTTCCATCTCTCTCTCTCTCTTTTTTTTTCAGTGTTAATCTTAAATTCCTTTCTATAACACAGCAGAGATATTTGGTGGATCTATCTATCTATCTATCTATCTATCTATCTATCTATCTATCTATCTATCTATCTATCTATCTATCTATCTATCTATCTATCTATCTATCTATCTATCTATCTATCTATCTATCTATCTATCTATACCACCCATCTAGAACATGTCTACTCAAATTGACTTCAACTTGTGGTATTTCAAATTAAAGCCCATCAGACTATAGTCCACATTTCCTCATATAAGAGCAAGTCATTTCCTCTTCTCCATGACCTGAATGGAGAGATTTGTCACTGTAAGGAATTTCCCCCTAAAGGTTATTTCAGTAGGCGAAGGAGCCAGTTTCGTTACCACCTTCCACCACCCTAGAAGGTGTGTGAATTAGCAACTATGGGCAAGCTTCTGAACCTAGTTTTTTACCTGTCACCTTTTCCTGTGAGAGAAAATCTCCTTACTGTGTGCTTTGAGAGTAGCACATCAACCAGACTAGGTAGAACACCGAAATGACAAAAATTAGTAGGCACAGCCTCTTGGCTAAGGCACTTTCTTTAGGCACTACACCACTTTTTTCTTCAAGGATCACATCTTGGTAAAATATTTTAAAATAAAAATATTTTAAAATAAAAGAGCCTCATGGCGCAGTGGTTAAAACGGTGTACTGCAGCTAAAACTGTGCTCACGACCTGGGGTTCAAATCCCAGGTAGCCGGCTCAAGGTTGACTCAGCCTTCTATCCTTCCGAGGTCGGTAAAATGAGTACCCAGCTTGCTGGGGGGGGCAATGTGTAGCCTGTATAATTAAATTGTAAACCGCCCGGAGAGTGCTTGTAGCGCTATGGGGCCGTATATAAGTCCAATAAATAAATAAATAAATAAATAAATAAATAAATAAATAAATAAATAAATAAATAAATAAATAAATAAATAAATATTTGAAAGTTTATTAAAAATTATTTAAAATGTAAAAGAATTTTAAAAGTTGTATAAGTTCAAAGCAATGCAAAAAGCATCAAGCAATTAAGGTAACCAAGTGAGCATTTCGTAAAGGCAGTCCCCCATCAAACAATAAAAAGCTACCTGATGCCTAATGGCTTAATTGCCTCTATAAACTAAGTAATCATGGTGAAGCTTTGTCTCCATAAAACAGACAGACAGGCAGATGGGTAAGTTGCCTCTGCCCTTCTCTTCCTTCTCAGTAGCTCCTTGGCAGACTTTAAATTAATGTCCCTCCAACATGGTGTTACCCATTCAAGTTAAAGATCTTTGTTCAGTAACTTCACTCAAGATCTAACTTTTCTCAGCCCCACCTCTTCTTTCTCATGAGAGAAAGCTTCTGCTGACATGGGATTAAGATGGAATGTGGTGTCTTGTCTCCTCTTAGCATGACCTTGAGGCAGGCTGGCACAGAACAAAAAACCAAATCTTATTTCGCGAAGGCTTTCATGGCCGGGATCTAATGGTTGTTGTGGGTTTTTTGGGCTCTTTGGCCGTGTCAGGAAGAACAACTTCCAGAACACAGCCAAAGAGCCCGAAAAACCCACAACAACCATCAAATCTTATTTCTCATGTAAATAAATGCCCCCTGCAGAAGACCTGGGAAGAAGAACATAACCCAATTTCCTCACAGCCACCTCTGTTTATATACTAATAGAACTTACTAGAGGAGCTAATTATAAGGGCCTTTATTGTTATTATGGGCCATGAAGTTCTGACTTTCAGATACCCTAGGTGCTCAGTGGTTAAACTGCAGTACTGCAGCCAGAATTCTGCTCCTGATCCAGGTTCAATCCCAGGTATCTGACTCGAAGTTCACTCAGTCTTCCATCCTTCTGAGGTTGGTAAATTGAGTACCCAACATGCTGAGGCTGGGGAGGGAGATATTTAGTTTGCATAATTAACTTGCAAACCACCCAGAGAGTGCATTAAGCGCTATGGGGCAGTATATATAAGTAACATGCTTTGCTTTTTGCTTTTGGATTAACTACCTCTAAAAAGGCCCTATCGTTAGCATTTTTGCACAGGTCTTGCAAACTAAAGCTATGGCTCCCTTTATTTATTTATTTTATTTATTTATTCAATTTTTACCCCGCCCCTCTAGACAACGTCTACTCGTTTATTAAGATAATCCATATGATATTGGATCGTCCTCCTTTCCTCTTGCCTTTCATTTTTCCTTGTCTTTTCCAGTGAATATTGTCTTCTCATAACTTGTGTAGCTTAAATTTAGCTTTTTTAAATTTCCAGTGAGGGCTCAGGTTTTATTTTATTTTATTTATTTATTTAACTTATATGCCGCCCACTCTACCCAAAGGTCTCTGGGTGGCTTACAACAATTAAAATACAATAAAAATACAATAAAAAGATAAAACAATTAAAATACAATTAAAATAGATACTCTAAAAACTGCCATCAGGACCCACAGTTGATATTATTTCAATTAAACGCCTTTTGGAACAGGAAGGTTTTGACCTGGTGCTGAAATGTCATCAGCGTCGGCGCCAGATGAATCTCAGTCAGGAGGGCATTCCATAGTCTGGGGGCAGCTGCCGAAAAGGCCCTTTGTCTACAAGCCGTCCCTCTTACCTCCTTGAGGGACGGCTCTTTCAAAAGGGCCCCCTGGCTAGATCTTAACTGCCGGGTAGGTTCATATGGAAGGAGGTGGTCCTTCAGCTATCCAGGGCCCAAAACGGTTAGGGCTTTGTATGTCAAAACAAGCACTTTATGTACAACCCATTTATTTGCCCTTCTGCTGGTTCACAGCATCTGTAAACTCTCTTCCAACACCAAATTTCAAAATCATAATTTTCCCAACACTTCTTTATTGTGCAGCTTTCAAATTTGAGGGTACAAGGGAGCCCCCCCCATACTGTATATCCAATCAAAGGCCATCTACCACACACCCTTTAGGAGACCCGTTGAGTGAGAGGGCAAAGAAAAAAGAATAGTCAGTGATTCAAAAATGTATCTAAACTGTAATGCAAGCCTCTCTTTATATGACTTTATATTCATTAGGAATTTTATATAAATTGTGTCTTGGCATGATTTTGTTTTAGCATTCTTCTTCAGTTTTAATTTATATAAAAACTATATTTTAGCACTATTGTTGTTTTACCATTTTTCTTCTGTTTTACTCTATTTTTTTTTTATATTAATAGTTTATGGTCTGCTCCTGATCTTGTTTTTACAAAGAAAATAGAGGTTCTCTATGTTCTGCTTCTAGTTACATAATTTATTTGATTTCTGTTTGGCCATCTGGTGGTATTCATGTGTAAAACCATCTATTCAGTTGCCTAAAGAACTTATTTGTAATTATTTGCATTTTTAAATGAATTTTGGTTCTGCTTTATTTCCTACTCATGTATTCTGGTCACCTATCTTATCTATAATCTATTTCAGAGTATGATCAACATACTCCTGGACACTGGCATAAAAGGTTTCAATTCTTCCTCTCCTTCAATATCTGAAGTTGGAGCATAGGTTTGTATAAGTATTGTGTTGATATGTTTTCTATAAAGTGTGATTAGTTACAGTCTTCAGGATTCAGTTACACTTTGCATTATAGCCCCACCCATTTGTGCTACTATTAAAGCTACAACATTTTCCCTGAGTGTCTGGTTTTCTGGAGTAAAACACTTTATAATCATATTGAAAATGTCCCATGTCAGTCACTCGCCCCACGTATTCCAATGTTTAAAAATTCAATTTCTTACTTTCAAATTTCAGACTTAAATTGATTCATACTTTTCACATTCCTGGTTCCAATTATGCATGTTGTTCAGCACTGGGTTTTCTTTTTGCCTCTATTTGCCTCAGCAACTTGACAACTTTTCTGCTTTATTTTAGTTGTTTCATTAGTGACAGTGCTATTTATACGTATCTGTTGGTCTCTCCTGCAGCTGATTGAGTGCCCTCTGACCTGGGAATCTTATCTTTTTAGTCCTATCTCTTTTTTAAAGTTTGGATTGTTTCACCAATTCAAGGTACAAGGTACCTTGTTTCAAGGAAAAAAATAGACAGAAGTGGTTTACCATTATTTTCCACTGGGCAATACTAAGAAGAGTTAATCTGAGTGTCACTGGTATTATCTGTGAGAGAGCCTCTTCCAGTGTCACCTTCCACTACTGCTAGTTTCTCTGCTTCTCTCAGCCCTGGAACTGTTCGTTATTTTCTCCAGACGCAACTGTCAGTTCCTGATGAGCGTGGATGCATCTTCATCTGATGTCTCAGCCTTGACCATTCCTCCTTTGACAATCCTTCTGGGAGTCCAGGTTCAATAATGGAGTCTAGCCTCCTGACAGCAGTGCTTTCACTTTCTCTGACCCACCCAGAACTTTTCAACACATTAAGGTGTGTATCCAAGGAATGGTGTGTGATATGAATGGTAGAAAGATTAATTTCTGCCGAGTGCCAAAATTCTCGCACACATTAAAAAAGTATGCCATTTTAAAAATGGAAATGATCATCATCAATAATAGAAATGTTGTAAAAATCTCTTGACATCTGCCACTTTACCTTTAATTTAAATCACGTCATTAAAAAAAAACATTAAAACATGGTTTAAAATCAAAACCACCAAGTTTGTGGTTCTGTGACAATAACTTTGCAAGTAGAAGAGAATATTTTGAAACTTTTGTTGCGTTTTTTCTTTCTTTCCTGTTCTCTTTCATATTCTGTACCAATTCGTGTCATCAATATGCTGATGATACTCAGCTCTACATCTCCTTTTGTTCCAACAACCGTAGATGCTGTTTTATCCCTTGAGCGTTGCCTGGGGGCTGTTCAGCAATGGATGCAGGAGAATGGACTGAGGCTTAACCCAGGCAAGACGGAGGTCCTTCGAGTGGGTGTCCCAGACATCAGTGGTCTGGCAAACTCCCTCTCTTTTGGGGGGTGTGACTCTTACCACCAAGAGTGAGGTTCTCAGTTTGGGTGTACATCTGGACCCGACGCTCACCATGGAGACCCAGGTGTCATCAGTGATCTGTTCTGTACATTTCCACCTTCAGCGGATTGTCCAGCTGTGTGCCTTTCTTGATGTGGGGGTGCTCACCACTTTGGTCCATGCGCTCGTAGTCTCGAGATTAGACTACTGTAACACACTCTACCTGGGGCTGCCCTTGAGAGTGACGCAGAAACTTCAGATGGTACAGAATGTGGTGGCCAGACTTCTTACTGGGGTGAAAAGGTACCACCATATTTCCTGGGGTGAAAAGGTACCACCATATTGGCTGCCCATTCGTTTCCACGTTGAATTCAAAGTTTTTATGATTACATATAAAGATTTAAACAGTTTAGGACCTCGATATCTGGCAGAGTGCTTTCTCCAATCCAGTTCTGCCAGAGTCACTCATTCCAGTCAGGCTGGGCGACTGAGGGGGCCTAACACCAAGCAAGATCCAGAAGGAAAGAACAAGGAACCAGGCCTTCTCAGCAGTGGCCCCTTGCCTTTGGAACAACTGGCCAGTAGAAATCCGCCTGGCTCCCTCTCTGGGTGTTTTCAGGAAGAAACTTAAAACTTGACTATTTGGGCAGGCTTTCCCTCCTGCCATATCTTTCTTATACTTTTGCCATCTTGGATTTATAATATATG
Source organism: Pogona vitticeps (assembly GCF_051106095.1). NCBI lineage: Eukaryota > Metazoa > Chordata > Lepidosauria > Squamata > Agamidae > Pogona > Pogona vitticeps. The sequence continues at coordinate 94,183,601 of NC_135786.1, forward strand.
CTTATTGGTTTTATTGTTTTTAAATTTCTAAACCGCCCAGGTTAGATCATTGGTCTAGATGGCCGGGATAGAAATCCAATAAATAAATAAATATGTGGCACAGTCTGAGGTGAACCTTGGAGGAAAACACGAGCAATAAGGAAAATATAGCACATTCCTTGAGAGATAGAGCCTTTGACTCAGAGATGCCCCAGCACAAGAAGGGCTATTTTGTGTTGAAAAATTAAAACAGCAATGTTGTAGTATTAAACAAATAAGTAGGCAATCTATTGCAAGACAGGAGCCTTGTCTGGGGTGGGGTGGGGGGCTGTCCCCAAAATGCCAGGGCAAAGTGGCTGCTGTCTTGGTTCCTAAGTGACAGACCATTTGTTCCTCCCCACTTTGCAGTGATTTGTGCTACTTGATGCCTCTTGAATGCAGATCTTACCAGGATTTCTGTCCATACACATTTTTAAAACCTGTCCTCCCTTCTAAGAAATCAGCATGTCTTCGAGAAACAGTTCAACAATTTTTGCTGTAGTGAACCTTTTAAAACAATCTTCTGTATTGGATCTTTTGAGCTTCCCCCTTCTTTGCTTTTTAGTAGATTAGTGTTAAATTGAAAGCTTCTGATGGGAGCGCTTGACAGCGGGCGTCCCTTGCTAATCCACTTCAAAAATCAGCTGTCTTTTTACAACACTTTTTAATAAAGCTTGAAGAAACCCTTTAAAGACCGTCTTCTCTGCTAGATCTTTGCTTTTCATTTTTTCTTTGCTTTGGATTAGCATTAAAATTGAAAGCTTCTGAACCAATCAGAGCCCTAGTCAAAGGATATCATTTGCTGCTCACCCACCTTGGAAATTAGCTGTGCCTGCAAAATCAACTTCTCTTTTAAATGATCAGGAAGAAACCCTTTGAAGATTATCTTCTCTGTTGAATTTGTTGTTGGCTAGTTTGTTTGTGGATTAGTGCTGAAATCAAAGTAAAACAAGCAAACAAACATATGAAGAAAAAAACACCCTAGAAAGCCAGGGTTTTTGTCACTCTTTGTCACGGTTGGTACCAGCTAAAGCTTCGGCTTGTCTGGATGTCAGGTGGAATGCTGATAATCAGCAATGGACTGGGTAGAAAAAGGAAAACAAATGGCCTGTCCAGTCAAGTCCAGACTCAGGTATTTTGCACACCTTTGATTTTTCTAAGTAAACATCTGAAATATAGACAGCTCTTCCTAAGTCTGTTGTCCCCTTCTTCCAGGAAATCACTTGTTTATTTGTTTGTTAGAAGGAAGTGGTTAGATTTGGTCTTGACTCCATGAGGAGTACCAGCAACCCTTTCCTGAAATTTTAGGGGTTTCTATAACCAAGTCTAGATTTTTCCTGAGTTTTATTCTGCACTGCCTTGAGTGCATCCCTTGGAACAATAAACATACATTTTTCTTTTTGCATTACCATGTGCCTTCAGATTAATTACCTGGTTTTTTTACAGCCATGAGCTCAAAAGACTAGCCTCAATGCACTCAGCAAATGTAAATATCAAATGTTGGTTGGAATCCTACTGTTGTTTGCACATGGTTTAATAATTTGCTGTGGCTAACTGAAGCTAATTGACAAAGTGCACTTTGGCTATGCAAGTGGGTGTGTCACCAGGTGCATGACTGAGACATGTCCTGCAACTTTATCAATTAGCAGCAATTAGCCACAGCAAGTTATTCAGACCTTACACAAATACCAATAAGATGTTATCCAATTGTGCATTTTCAGCTTGACAGAAGGGCACTGCACAAGAAAATTTATTTGAAGTTCAGGTATAATTTTCTGTTTCTGCAAGCCCTAAAGTAAGCACTGGCATGTGATAATTCATTATTTTTATTCTAGGTTTAATAGCCTTAATTATCAAACCACTTAAATGTGAGCAAAACAAGACCTAATGGCTTGAGCACATGCAGTTCCCCAATGAAAGGCAAAACTTAAGGCAATGGCTAGCATCCAAAATCTGTACACTGGAGAGTGCCTACTGCAAATGAAATCTGCAATCCTCAAAATTAAAGTAAGCCTGTCTTTTCAATGGCCAACTATTTGCTTGCTTTCCACTTGGGATCTGCATGCTCTGCATTTACAGTCATCTCCCATTCTGATGCTGCAAGTCATGGATCAGCATTCATGAGTAAACTTCAGGTGCAACTACACAGTGAGAAAAATACAAATTTATTTGTTGTGAAATTATCCCTGGAAATTCTGATTTCTCTGGGTGAATTTAAGTTGAATGGCCTCACAGGGAAAAAGAAGGAAATTGACTAAACAGCCTTGTTTGCAATTTGTTAATGTTGATCTGCAGGAGGCACAACTATGGGAGAACTGCCTTAATAAACTATAAACAAGGGTTTGCATTAAATCCCCTGAAGTGTGAATATATTAAATCTGCAACTACATTGACATATAAATGCTACAGGATTGGGACGTTCAAATTCACATTTTTTCCTTTGACCACATGATGTAAAAGCAAATGTGAATCAGCCCAGAGTCCCCCCACCTCCACTGAGGCTTCTACTTATTAAAAATGGATTCATTTGCATTGGTTCAGTTGATGTCATCACTTGAAAAGTGTGATCCTGTGTGGACCTGAGTCTCTGCCACTCCCTCTAGGTAGAATAATGTAATTTCTGTTTTTTTTTAAAAAAAAATAGGTAGACACCAAGAAAAAAAATGAAGGAAGAAGAGGAAATTGCTACGCAATCCTTGATTACAGATTATTAAGGAAGTTCTCCCATACAGAAGAGCTACATTAACTTCAAAAAAAGAGGAATGAGAAAATAAAAGGAAGAAATTGCCATATAACCATCATTTTCTTTTCATGTTGATGCCTGATTTATCTCAGGATCATAGAACTATTCCAAAACAGCTGCAAAATGCCTTGAACATTTTCCATGCAGTTTGTTGTTCTGGCCACTTTGACTTATTTGTTTCCAAGTAGCTATATCAAGTATTTTGCAAGGTTAGTACCAGGATTAATGAGACCCTAGGCAAATGGACACCCTCCAAGTGAGTTTCCCCCAGTGGGCCATGCCTTCGCTATGTTTCCCAGGAACAGAGGATGGCAGGCAGAAGAGGGTCTCTGTGTGTGTGTGGTGGGAAAGAGAGCAGTGTGAGCTACTGGAGGACAAAGCAGTGTATGCCACATGCCATGCCCTGAGTTCCCTAAACTAGCATTGAAGTACAAGGCATCACCAGCACCATTGCCACAATCAAATTCAGCTGCTGAACTCTATTCAAGCATTCCATAATTAAATTAAGTACAAGAGGAGAGCTGAATCTGAGGAGACGAGCTGTGTCTTCTCCTGAAAGCTGTCCCTCAGACCTGAAACCAAGGTTTCTGATCATGAGGAGATGCTCCACTAGTAGGGTCTAGATTTTTTTTCTTCAGATTCAGCTCTCCACAAAAACTCAACTAGGTCAGAGGAGGTGGTGTGGTCATGCTTTTTCCATTGCTTGCTTACTTTATCTCCTTCATCATATGCTTGAAACGGTTCTCCAGTCACTTTCTGCAGCTGCAGGCAGGGTTGGGGTGTGTCTCATCCTTTGATTCATGCAGCACTATGTCTTGGGCTCACCCTGCAAACTCTTGAGGAAAGACAAATAATCTTGCAGTGCAGATCAGTTAGTATCAGTTCCAAGGAAATCATCAAGCAATTTCAGACAATATCCTCCCTCTTTTATTATGATCCACCTTTTGAATCCTCCAGTTTATCTTCTCAGGGTCCAGAAACAACCCTGAAGACAAGGGACCATGAAGACAGGAGTTCATATAGCAGTAGCAAAGAAATACAAAAAGTTGCTTTCAGCTAAATCCAGTTCATTCCCACTAGAATACACCCAGTGAATCAATGGGAGTTAATATAGACGTGTTAACAGGTCACATTTATTCAATAGGGCTACTCTACTTTGGAGGAACAATTGAGTTTGAGTCCTTTGAAAGCAAATGTCCTGAGTTGGACTAACCTATTTAACTAGCAAGAGAGAAGCACATCCATTGTGCTTAGGTTGAGAGCTCCAGATGCCTTGAATATAAGAAAAAAACCTTTCAAATAATTTGCAGCAGGTTAACAAAGAATTTAAGAACAAGGTTTTTAAAGCAGTGTTTAGAACAGCACAAAGAAAAGCTCAGGGAAAAATACAGGCCATGAGGGAGTAGCAAAGTAGTTCATTTTACTTACTTATTCCACAATATAGCATTATTTACTAGGTGCCTAGAAGGGGGTAAAAAGAAAGGTGGAAAATATTTAAGCTTGACAAATGGTTACATTGATTTTAAATTAATTTTAATGGACCTTTCAGTCGCTTGCTTTTTAAGTCCATACAGAACATTCCCTCTTTTATTTCTCTCTCTCACACACACTATAGGTAATAACTAAAAGGCCCAGCTATGAAACATGAATGCTCTACTCACCACATCCAGTTAGTATCCAGTAGATGGATTAAACCCTCTGGAACTAAAGTTGTGCACTTGTCTACAATGGCTTGATTGTTGATTGCCAATAAGTGTCCCTGTAGGGTTACTGCTGAGTAAGCCCCCCTCCCCCATAAAGCCTCAATTGCTTTGCATTTGAAGATTTGGTAGAGTTGTGATGTGGAGAAATCAGGAGAATTTTTTTCACAAGATTGAAATTAAGTCAAGATTATCATCTGAAAATATCCATACGTTGAGCTTTATTAAATCATGCCCATCTATGGTGACTTGCTGATTAAAAATATCCGTCTTTGTGTTCAGATGCAACACAGACTGGGAGTTATATAGAAGAGGACATGAAGTACTGTTCCTTCAATATGGCACTGGTTAGGCCTCATCTTGATACTGTGTCCAGTTCTGAACACCACACTTCAAGAAGGATGCTGACAAACTGGAACAAGTTCAAAGGAAGGCAACAAGGATGATCCAGGGGTTGGAAACCAAGCTCTATGAGGAAAGATTGAAAGAACCCAGCATGTTTAGCCTTGAGAAAAGAAGACAGAGCAGTGATAGAATAACACTTTTCAAATACTTGAAAGGCTGTCATACAGAGGAGGGGCAGGAACTGTTCTTGATCATCCTAGTGTGCAGGACACACAACAATGGGTTCAAGTTACAGGAAGTCAGATTTTAGCTGAATATTGGGAATAACTTCCTAACTGTTAGAGCAGTACAGCAATTACCATGAGAGATAATGAGTGCCTCGACGCTGGAGGCATTCAAGAGAAATTTAGACAAACATCTGTCAGATTTGCTTCATTTGGAATCCTGCATTGAGCAGGCGGTTGGACTTCATGGCCTTATAGGCCCCTTCCAACCACATTATTCTTTGCTTCTATGATTCAATCAGCTTGCAGTTTTCCAACTGTGAATGGAGGCAGGCAGATTCTACAATGTGAGCCCATCAAGATATTGGAAGAATATGCCTTTGTTGGTGGAGATCTCTCACAAATTACTTTTTCTTACAAGAGAAGGAAAACAAACCTGTTGTAAAATGACCCCATAAGTCAATATATCTTGAATAAAAATAAACAATAATGCCTTCACATTTTGTTCAACAAAAACCACTTGTATTAGAACATTGTGGAATGTTGTTTGCTGGAAGTAATTTATTCACTTATTCAAAACACAGTATCTGTGTCACATATGAGCCATCTTGTCAAGAAGGAAGATGCAGAGGAATTGATAGGACTTACTTTCAAGTTATTATGATGAAGTTCTGAGTGCGTACAGAATTGCAACCCAGGGTCAGCTAAAGCAAACAGTGGACTAAATATAAGAGCTACTTTTCCCATAGTTAAATATTTGAAGAAGTTTGAAGAAAGCCAAAAACTATTTTCAATGGGATAAACTAAGTTTCTCAGGTAGGTTCTGTAAAGTCACAAATGAAAACTGTTACAATAATTATCATTCTTTAATATAATATAATCAGAGTTAGAAGGTACTTAAAAAGATAATCCTCTCCCATTCCATGCCAATGCAAAAAACCCACTGTCACAGCTCTCTTGATAGGTAATCGTCCAGGCTTTGCATGCAAAAGTTCAGAGGAGGAAGAGGGCCCATTAATTTTTAAAGCAGCGTTTCTCACTATTGACAAGCTCATGCCATCAAGAACTTCTTCCTAATATTCAGGCAAAAACCATTTTTCAAAAAAGGAAATGGATCCCGTTGGACCAGGTCATACCCACTGAAAGGACAGAAAATCAGTCCTCATGACAGGCCTTCAAATATTTGGTGACAGTTATACTGCCTCCTAACTGGCTCTTCTCCTTGAGTTTTTGCTCTTAGGAGTTTGTCCTCAACCACCCCTCTTCTTTACCATCCTCTCTAGACAGGGTCTAGTCACTACGACAATCCTGTCTAAGGCAAAATTAAAGGCCAATGTGTATATTGTTCCTGAAACAGAATGTTTGATGTGATTTGAGAAAGACTCCTCTCCAGCACCTGAAGGCAAGGATAGGTGATATCTTTCTCAGACAACTGAAAAATCACAATGTAAGCTAGTTATTGATTCCCCCATTGGACCTACTGGAGGATGTCACCCTTTCACTAAGCTGCCACCAACCATTCCCTGTAAGGAGTCACACAGACCAGGAATGGATTTTTTAACAAACAAAGGAGTAAGGTTTATTTAAATAACACACAGGGAAAATAAAATGATCAAGTGAATAAGATACAGTAACGTGGCTTAGTCTCAATCATACATACACCAGTTTGGTTCACACAGAACACCTTTAAATAAAGCACAGACCCTGAACCTATCAGTTCTGGCTACCCATACAGACACCTGAACCTATCAGGTAGGTACTGACTGACACACAGTAGTACCCTGTCTGACACACAGACTCCCACACCAGCTTCTTCTTCCCAGCTGCTTTTTTCCTAAACTTCTCCACACAAACTCCACATATATATACAGTACAGCCCCTCCTCCTGATGTCCCGCCTTCCACTCCCCATAGGATGGAACTTTCCCTCCAAACCCATGACAGACAGGTAACATCAGTGCTGTATATAACAATGTGACAACCCCAGACCTACTGGGATATGCCACAGTTTCACTAAGCTGCCACCAACCATTCCCTGTAAGAAGTCACACAGACCAGGAATGGATTTTTAACAAACAAAGGAGTAAGGTTTATTTAAATAACACACAGGGAAAATAAAATGATCAAGTGAATAAGATACAGTAACGTGGCTTGGTCTCAATCATACATACACCAGTTTGGTTCACACAGAACACCTTTAACTTGAAGCACAGACCCTGAACCTATCAGTTCTGGCTAACCATACAGACACCTGAACCTATCAGGTAGGTACTGACTGACACACAGTAGTACCCTGTCTGACACACAGACTCCCACACCAGCTTCTTCTTCCCAGCTGCTTCTTCTCTCAGCTTCTCCTTCTCCACACAAGCTCCACATATATATACAGTACAGCCCCTCCTCCTGATGTCCCGCCTTCCACTCCCCATAGGATGGAACTTTCCCTCCAACCCATGACAGACAGGTAACATCAGTGCTGTATGTAACACCTCCCCTCTTTATAAGTTGTTTTGTAGGGGGAAAGCTAAAGTGCTTTTCTCCAAAAAACAACCTGGATCCAAAACATACAAAAACAGTTATACATTAACATACAATACCATACTTACTCTAGGATAAACATATCAATTAGGCATTTAAACATTTACCATTTACAATACATCAAGTTACCTTTATTCATACAAACCAAGCATGTTTAATACACAAGTACATTTAACCTTTTTGGTCACCAAAATATATACATAGTCCATGTTTCTTTCGCCGTCTTCATTCTTCGGGTCTTCTTGACAATGCGTCAGCAACACAGTTCACTGACCCTCTGACCACCTTCACTTCAAAGTCATAGTCTTGCAGATTTAAAGCCCACCTCATAAGTTTACTATTGTGGGTTTTCATTGTCTTTAACCATTGCAGTGGTGAATGGTCAGTGCACAGAATAAAATGTCTTCCCCAGATGTAAGGCTTGGCCTTCTGGATCGCGTAGACTATGGCCAGGCACTCCATTTCCACGGTTGCCAAATGTCTCTCACCTTTCTGGAGTTTCCTACTCAGGTAGGACACTGGATGCTGGTCACCCTTTTCATCCTCCTGGCAAAGAACTGCTCCTACCCCGCTGTTAGACGCATCGGTGTAGATGATGAACTCCCGGTCGAAGTCTGGAGCACGCAGCACTGGGTAGTTGATGAGGGCCTCCTTCAACCTCTGGAACGCCTCCTCACAGTCGCTGGTCCACGGGATGCGGTCATCAGTCTTCTTCCGTGTCAGATCGGTCAGCGGAGTCACGATCTCGCTAAACCTCGGGATGAACTTTCTGTAGTAGCCCACCAACCCAAGAAATGATTTGACTTTTTTCTTGGTGTTGGGTCTGGGCCAATCACGAACTGCTTCTATCTTGGCCTCTAGGGGTTTTATCACTCCTCCCCCTACTATGTGACCCAAGTATTTTATTTCTGGGCTACCCAGCTGACACTTGCTGGCCTTTACTGTTAGCCCTGCTGCACTTAACCTCTGCAGCACTAACTCCAGGTGTTTCAGGTGATCTTCCCAGGTATTGCTGAAGATCCCTATATCGTTAATGTAGGCCACAGTAAAGCCACTGAGCCCTGCTAAGGTCTGGTCCATCAGCCTTTGGAATGTGGCTGGTGCATTTCTGAGACCAAAACTCAGGACTCTAAACTCATAGAGACCAAAAGGGCTGCAAAAGGCGGTCTTTTCTTGTTCCCTGGGATCAATCCTTAATTGCCAATATCCCTTTACTAGGTCCAATGAGGAAATGAACCGACAACCCCCTATGGTTTCAATCAGGTTGTCTAGCCTGGGCATTGGGTAGGCATCAGGAGTGGTTACGCGGTTTAATTTCCTGTAATCTACACAAAACCTAATGCTCCCATCAGGCTTGTCCACTAGGACTATCGGAGAGGCCCAAGGACTAGAAGAGGGGACGATTATGTTCTCCCTAAGCATCTCGTCCAGTTCCTTCCGCACCTTGTCCCTATAGGGTCCCGTCACTCGGTATGGGGATACTGCTTGCGGGGGTGCATCCCCTGTGTGGATCCGATGCATCACTCCCTTCACTATCCCCGGCTTATTGGAAAACACCTTTTGATATTTGATGAGCAGCATTTTTAGTTCTTGCTGCTGGTCTTGGGTGAGTGCAGGACTGATCTTTACCTCATCTGGGTTGTATTTTACTTCCCCTCTACCCTCCCAGAAGGGTAATTCAGCTTCCTCACTCTCAGCTGCTTTTATTGCAAATAAAACCCTCTGTTCCCCTCTGTAGTAGGGTTTTAGGGCATTCACATGTACCACCCTCCTTGCTTGGTTCTCCTCCTGCTCTATAAGGTAGTTCAGATCTGACATCTTGGAAATGACCCTATATGGTCCTGCCCATTTGAGCTGCAGCTTGTTCTCTCTGCAGGGCCTAAGCCAAAGCACTTCCTCCCCTGGGTCAAAGTGCCTCTCCCTGGCTTTGTGGTCATACCATGTTTTTTGTCTGACCTTCTGAGCTTGCAGGTTCTCTGCTGCTAGCTCCAGGTTTCTCTTTAGGTCATTCATCAAGGTGTCTATATATGTCACAACGTCTTGTGGGTCATCCTGGGTGATCTGCTCCCAATTTTGTTTGATTAAATCAAGGGGCCCTTTCACCCTCCTCCCAAACAAAAGTTCAAACGGACTGAACCCGGTACTGGCTTGTGGCACTGATCGATAAGCAAACAAAAGGGATTGCAGCTTCTGGTCCCAATTGTTTGGATTCTCAGCCAAGTAAGCCCTAATCATGCGCATTAGAGTCCCATTGAACTTCTCCGTTAACCCATTACTTTCAGGGTGATAGGCAGTGGTTTCCTTGTGTTTAATTCCACAGATTTGCCATAACCGTTTCATGAGCTTCGATGTAAACGATGCGCCCAAATCGGTGATTATTTCTGAGGCAAATCCCATCCTGGACATATACCCCACCAAGGCATCTGCCACTGTGTTAGTTTCAATGTTAGTCAAGGGAATGGCTTCAGGGTACCTCGTGGCATGGTCCACAATGGTGAGAATGAACCTGTTCCCCCTCTTTGTGGCCTTGGGCAAAGGTCCCACAATATCCACCCCTATGCATTTGAACGGAGTGTCAATCACAGGCAAAGGGCACAACTTTGCTTTGGTCCTGTCACGGTTATTCCCCTGCCTCTGACACACATCACATTGTTTACAGAACTCCTTGATCTGCTTCCCTATTTCAGGCCAGTAAAAATTCTGTGTGATTCTCTGCTGTGTTTTGTTCACCCCTAAGTGCGCAGCAAACATGTCAGAGTGCCCCCTTTGTAAGATCATGGGGCGATAATTTTCAGGTACCACCAGCTGACTTCTGATCCCATCTCCCCCTTTTGAGATATTCCTCAGGGTCTCTCTATATAAAATTCCCTTTTTCTCTCGAAATCTCACTGGGGTTTCAGGTGTTAGCTGGGCGTCTGTCACCTGTTCAAAACACTTTTGGAGAGTGGCGTCTGCCTTTTGCTCTTGGCCAAATCGGCTGTCTGTGGTTAAGATTTCCACCACAGCTTCGGAACTCCCCCCACCTGCTTCCGTCTCGGGCTCATCAGTACCCCCCTGAACTGTCCCCGTGGTAGCTTGTGAGCGTGTAATCACTAGCACCCGTTTCACATGTTCAGCCAGGTCATTTCCCACGAGCACGGCTGCTGGCAGAGTCGATGAAATCGCTAGCCGCCAAACTCCCCTCCAGCCTTGAAAGTTCACAGGTACCTCAGCTACTGGTAGCGAGATCACCTGTCCCTCAATCCCTGCCACCTTCATGCTCTCATTTGGGATTATATACTCCCTAGGAATAATATCTGGATGGCACAGGGTCACCTGGGAACAAGTATCCCTTAGCCCCCTATACTGATGGTCAAGTATTCCTACGTCCACCCCTGCGGTTTCAAACAACTGCGAATCTGTTCTCACTAGCAAGCAGCACTTGACCTCCACAAGAGGACCATTTTCCCCAGCCTGATCAGCAGATGTATCTGTTCCAGATTGAGTAGCCATGGCAACAGGCTCCCTCAGTGGCAAGGAGCTTTGCTCTTTCTGGACACAGAACACAGCTTTTGGCTTGGTTCCACTCAAATCATGAGGCACATTTCCTTTTAGCTGCTTTAATTTCTCACACTCTGAGATTAGATGGCCCTTTCCTTGACAGAAATAACACTTTCTGCTGTACTTGGAGTCTTTCTCATCTGGTTTTGGTTTTCCCTCCAAAATCTGAGGTCTTTGTGGTTTCGTGTCTGAGGGCTTCCCTTCACCATGGGCCCCTCCCCCTTGCTGGTTTTTCCCTGGTCCCTGAGAGTACTTGCTGTAGGTTTCTTTAGGTTTACCTATCGATTTCCCCTCACCTAAGGGCTTTCTTATTTGGGAAATAAAATCTGTGATCTCGGCCGCTTCTGCCACAGATCTAGGTTTCCTTTCCCTCACCTGGAACTTCAGTTCTCCATGCAGGACTGAATAAAACTGTTCCAGCGCTATCAGGTCTTTGAGCTGCTGAAAGGTCTCTGTCCCCTCCTGCGACAGCCATTTCTCTAGCAGCCTCACCAGTTGGGCCCCCACTTGGGTAAAAGTCTGCTCTGATTTCTTGGTGAGTGACCTGAATCTCTGCCTCAGCTGTTCTGCATTTATCCCATGTCTGGCAAACACCAGTTTTTTAAACTCAGCGAAATCTTTTAGCAGTTCCTCTGGCATCTCTGCATAGACTTCTTCCAGGCTGCCACTGATTAAAGATCGCATAATGGTCATCTTCTCAGTTTCCCTTACTGAGAAGTCCACAAACGCTCTTTCCACTAGGGAAAAGAACACCTCAGGGCAATCTCCCTTGTGGTATACAGGGAATTTCTTCAGGTGTTTTAGACAATTGGCCCACCTCAGAATCCCTATTGTTATTATTGTTCTGGTTCATCATTTCCAATTTTCTTAACTCAAACGCCATCCTTTCCTTTTCCAGAGCAATTTTCTCTCTCTCTAATCTTTCTTCTGTTTCCATTCTCTCTCTCTCTAATTCAAATTGCCTTCTTTCTCTCTCTGATCTTTCCTCCATTTCCCTCACCCTCAGTTCATGCTGTTGGGCTAGGAGCATTTTTCTGAGTTTTGGGTTCTGTTCTCCCGTGCTGTCATCCTGCACTGAGCCAAATTCATCCTCAGAACCTTGGTCTACCTGGGGTTCCCTCACTTCACCCATTTCTGCCATTTGGCTTCGAGTCAAGGGCATAATCCCCCCCCCGAACAGGCTGCTTTCAAAAGTCAAGCCTCAAAATAAAGCGACCACTTTTTTCCTTTGCCTCAGGACCAGCCTTCTATAGATTGCTGCTGTTCCTTCAGCACTAACTTGCAACTGTTGCCAGCCAGAGTCCACCCCCCTCTGCTAGGCCTCTCAGCAGACAGGCTAGATCACTGCTACTTCACTCAGCTTTGCCTCAGCCTTTTCCCGCCAAAACAGGTTGCCTCAGAGCTCCCTAATCTAGTCCCACCAATATGAGGTCACACGTTCTTCCACTAGCCTACCTCCCCGTGAGGTAAGCCTAGAAGATTACCTACGCGCTCTCAGATTGTCCCTGACTAGACCCCCCTTGCTCTGGGCACACTTGCCAAGGCTTTGCTGGACCACTGGACAACTGGACCAGTCGTATCCCACCGCTGCCACCAATCAATGTGACAACCCCAGACCTACTGGGATATGCCACAGTTTCACTAAGCTGCCACCAACCATTCCCTGTAAGAAGTCACACAGACCAGGAATGGATTTTTAACAAACAAAGGAATAAGGTTTATTTAAATAACACACAGGGAAAATAAAATGATCAAGTGAATAAGATACAGTAACGTGGCTTGGTCTCAATCATACATACACCAGTTTGGTTCACACAGAACACCTTTAACTTGAAGCACAGACCCTGAACCTATCAGTTCTGGCTAACCATACAGACACCTGAACCTATCAGGTAGGTACTGACTGACACACAGTAGTACCCTGTCTGACACACAGACTCCCACACCAGCTTCTTCTTCCCAGCTGCTTCTTCTCTCAGCTTCTCCTTCTCCACACAAGCTCCACATATATATACAGTACAGCCCCTCCTCCTGATGTCCCGCCTTCCACTCCCCATAGGATGGAACTTTCCCTCCAACCCATGACAGACAGGTAACATCAGTGCTGTATGTAACACTCCTCTCCAGCACCTGAAGGCAAGGATAGGTGATATCTTTCTCAGACAACTGAAAAATCACAATGTAAGCTAGTTATTGATTCCCCCATTGGTCTTCACTGGGCTGGGCAACCACAGAGCTCTGGATGGGGCAGGAGAAACATCAGTGTTCAAAAAATCATGGCCAGATGTGACTGCCAAGTTCCTTTATTAAAGGCAAGTTTCAAAATGGAGGCTGCAGACTCAGGTCAGACGTGTAGGTTCCAGATTTCTCCTCTGGTGGTGGGGACTAGAATGTCTCTCCCAACCTTACTAGATAAAGGGTTGCCAATCATTTAGCATTTCCCCCTCTCAACTGACCCAAATCAAAACACAAGTCTTCTTCTTCTTCTTCTTCTTCTTCTTCTTCTTCTTCTTCTTCTTCTTCTTCTTCTTCTTCTTCTTCTTCGCTGGTGATAGAAGCACACAGAAACATGTAAAGTAACATGTAAAGCATGTAAAGTCCTCTGCTCTCAGTCCGTTGGCAGTCTCAGAGTCAGGGAAGAGCAGCCAACAGCAAGAACTAATGGGTTGCTACCAAAAATTCTAGAACCTGGTTACTGTTCTATAGGAACTCTTGTCTTAGGCTTTGTACCTAGCATTCTTTGCCTCTCACTGCAGTCTTAGCATGGTGATGTTGAAGTTTTATTTACAGCCTTGCATGCTGTCTGCAGTTTGAGTGACAGGGAGTGAATTTGCTGGGCTGGGCTGATAGTTTATCTATCCAGCATTAACCAACAGTTTCTTCCAGCTTGTGAATTCAAAGAATGTCTCTGCTGAGAGTTCTATAACCTTTCTCTTTTTTTCAGTTGGTGGCAGTTGCTTTGGTGCTGTTGATCTGTTTGGTTGGTTGCTGGCATGTACAAAGCAATATTCACAAGTCTATGATCTCAAGCAACTGTAAATAAAGGCACTTTTTAAATTATTTCTCTTACAAATGTTTCAGAGTGAATTATTGAAACTTTAAATGCCAGTTAATGAGGAAGGGAACCTGAAGCTATCCTCCTCTGTGGATCTCTGTGCTTTGATTGTGTAGCAAAATGAGAATTTTACCAGAAATTCAAAACTCTACAACAGGTGAAAAGCAAGCTATTGTATTGTTGTTGAAAACGGAATGATGGGGAGTGGGAATGAATAGTGATGTGGTCTTCCAGTTGCTGTTGGAACACAATTCTCTTCAGTCCTAGCCAGCATGGGCAATGTGATGGATGCAAAGAATTGCAGTCCAACACCATCTGAAAGGCCAGATGTAGCTTCACAAATCTGAATGAAGCCCTCATTGCCTTGCAGCCCATGTAGCCAGGAGAAGTCCTGCATGTCCGTTTTTTTCCATTCTACCACATTAGCAACCAGCCTGCCTGCCTCCCTTTCCTGTTTGCCATAGCCTGCAGGATTCCAGCTTGGCAAACTGCACTGGGTAATTGAAAAGTGAGATGTAATTATGGCAACACTACACAGTTCCCTACCCGAATCCTCAGGTACGTAGAAAGCATCAACTAAAGATGACTTGGAAGAGGTTACTGTTCTGTGGTCTTGGCACCTTGGTAGCAATTACTGTAAGCGATGCAAATCCTTCTTAATTTGTGTTTGCTTGCAGTTCTCCTGGTATGAGTGAGACAAATGGCTCCAAATAGAAACCAAATCAAATAACAGGTTTAAACATGCAACCGTTAGTCAAAGAAGTGCCCACACCTTGTGACTAGCTGAGCTTTTACTAGGCATTTGGATATGTATATTGTCCATTTCTCCCTCCCCTCTTCCTGCTCTTGCCTGCCAGTTATGATGGACTCAATAAAAAAACCATCCATCCTCTCCTCCCAGCCAAGAGGCCTCCAGACTCAGGTTCTAAATGAACACCACACAAGACATTAGATATTTGACAGGGAAGATGTATTGCTTGCAGAATGCTTGAGCTACATTTTGAATGGCAAAACTCTGAAACACTACCTCTGATTTAGATATATTGATCATTCCTGACAAAGATTTCTTGAGCAAAGGAATCGATCCTCGACCTGGAAATTAGAGCACTAATCCATACACCATTTGCTCCAGTCCCATTTTTTTTTCCTTCCAACATAACTGAATGAATATTGAGAAAACATCACAGGGAGAGGCGAGGTCTCCCAGGTTTGATTCAACTTGTATTGAAACACAATGAGCTCTCCCCACTCTCTACCACACACACACAGACACAGACACAGACACAGACACAGACACACACACACACACACACACACAGAGAGAGAGAGAAACTGCTGCTTGTTCCGAGCGAGCCTCACTGTGTTGAAACTATGCTGTGGTCCCATTTGTCTGCACAAGTTTCCACCCATGTACATGGCTGCTGATCCAGTGATGGCGTAGCAGAAGGTCTCTTTCCCCCATGCATATTTGGTAATATAAACATCAGTAGCCTTTGAAATTGCAAATGCCAATACCAAGAATGGATTCTACACTCCGTTGCATTAATAACCAGCCTGCCTGTCTTCCTTTTCAGTGGACCCTAGCCTGGTCTCTCTCCGAGCCCAGTTCATGGCCCATACACAATTGATATTTGAAATCTGTGCACTAGCTTCTTGTGCAGGTTTGCACATACACACATCACTCGTAGGTCAACGCTGCTGGGATAACCATTTTAAAATGTTGTAAAAGCAGGAGATACCATTTTCTGCCAATGGATGTTTCCAGCCTCAGATCCTGGGAGCTTAAGAGCAAAAGGAGAGTGCAAGAGAAGACAGTCCAACTGGGTGAGAAAAAAAATGGAGAGAAAGATGAACTGAAGTTCAGAGGATTTTGCATAGGAGAGCATATAGCTAAATATCTTAGCCAGAAACTTAGAGCATCAAAATGCTCCCTATGTGTGTGAATGGGCAAACCTACAAGTTCTTTTTTTCCTAGCTAGGAGCTAGAGATTTTGGTTTTGGAATAACAGTGGTTAGAGCAGAATCCTGTGTGATTATCAGGTACATGAAATACCATGCAAAGATCCATGAAGCCAACCTAATAGAAGTGCTTGTTCTCCATAAATCACCAGCTGGACGAACCCTTGTAGATTGATGCTTATGACATTGGACAAGAAATACACCCTCTCCAAGCATCATGGACCATACGTATTCTTAGCATATATGGGAGGTGTGCACCTATTTGGATAGTTGCCATGTTCACAGAAAAGCAAGTGCAGAAGGCATAGGGCACATAGATTGGAAAAATGGCTTGATCATTTTTGCCTATGGGGTAAAGAAAAAGTGAAGAAAAGTTCCAAAGTGAACAGAGACCACAATCTTTGAAACAACTGTAACTATTGAATGTAAAAATTTAGTCTTCTCTCCCCATTGGTCCACCTGTGAAATGGCTACACAGTGTTCATGAACATTCGAGTTACTCAGGTGTCTTAAGGCAAGCAACACCTGTGTCACCACACAATGTAGAAAGATGAGTTAATTGCTTCGGGGAAGTTGTTCAGCAGAGTAATTGGCAGCACTATCAACAAATTTGTCAACAGCTAGATGATGTGTCTGAGGGTGGTATGTGAACTGGACCAGCATATGAATTCTGCATATCAGTGGCCTGAATGAATGTGTGCAAATTAAATTGGGGGGGGGGGTATGTGAGACAGTGAAAGGGAAAATGCCCTTAGGGCATGTATTAAAAAATTGGTGAGCTCTCTGTCAACCTAGTATAAGGATTGCTCTAAGTGATGGAAAATCAAATGGACAACTTTTAGTGTTGGTTTGATGACATCATGGGCTAATATGACAAAGCCTTGTGGTGCAGTGGTTAAACTGCTGTACTGCAGCCAAAACTGTGCTCACAACCTGAAGTTCAGTCCCAGGTAGCTGGCTCATGGTTGACTCAGCCTTCTATCCTTCCGAGGTCGGTAAAATGAATACCCAGCTCACTGGGGCGGGGGGGAATGTGTAGCCTGTATAATTAACATGTAAACTGCCCAGAGAGATTACTTATAAAGCCCTAAACGGTTTAGGACCTCAATATCTGGCAGAGCGCCTTCTCCCGCCCAGTTCTACCAGAGACACTCGTTCTAGCCAGGCCGGGCAATTGAGGGGCCTAACGCCGAGGGAGGCCCGAAAGGAAAGAACGGGGAACCAGGCCTTCTCGGCAGTGGCCCCTCGCCTCTGGAACACCTTGCCCCTAGAGATCCTCCTGGCTCCCTCTCTGGGTGTCTTTATAAGTAAACTAAAGACATGGCTATTTAGGCAGGCTTTCCCTCCTGCTGTATTTTAATATCTATATTTTTACATCTTGGATTTTTGGATGTTATTGGTTTTATTGTTTTAAACTTTGTTATGCCGCCCAGAGTAGACTATCTGTCTAGATGGGCATAGTATAAATCTATTTAAATAAATAAATAAATAAATAAATAAATAAATAAATAAATAAATAAATAAATAAATTTAAGTGCTATGGGGCGGTATATAAGCAGAACACTTTGTTTTGCTTTTGTTTCTCATTTGCTTGGAATACTTATTTTGTGTTAGATAATGTGGAGAAGAGACCATTTGTCAGTCCATCTCACTCACCTTTGATTCTCCTGTGGGAATATTCATTTGAGTATATCAACAAGAAACACAAAAGCAAAATAAAATAAAATAAAGAAGAAAAAGACAAAACTGCCCACTTTCTCATCTTATTGCCATTATGGTTATAGTGCATTCTCACTCACACTCACACACAAACACGCATGCACACACACAGATTCACATAAACCAAGGTCTCTCTTGACAGTTCAAGAAAGAATTTGTTTTTGTGAATGGTACATATGTTGTTATATTAAGTACCTTCAAGTCAAAACCAACTTTGTTGTTTGTTGTTTAGTTGTTAAGTCGTGCCCGACTCTTCGTGACCATCTTAGAGCAACACTAATAGGGCTTTCAAGGTAAGAGGAATTTAAGGCATTGCTTTACCATTTCCAGTCCCTCAGTGTTGTTTCCTTGGCTGAAAGGGGATTCACACCCAGGCTGCCTGAGTCCTAGTCCATCGCTATATCCACTACACCACACTGGGTATCCCATACATATATCAGAAGCATGAAATCTCTTACTACTAGTTTTGTTGTGTTTCTTCATCTCTGATTTTTTTTTCCTTCCTAAACTCATTTTGTATCTATTAATCAATCTTTGCTCTTTAAATTTCTTGATAGTACAGTATTTCCCTTACACATACATTCATGAACACATTTTTTTCCGAGTGCATGCAACCTTCCCATTGACTACAGTGTGTCTGTGCATATATTTTAAATTATTCCACATTTTAAAATACCTGTGCTGTTTTCTGCAAATGTTATTTCTATGAAGTACAGTACATGCCTCACAGATATTTGAATTCTTGAGCAAAGGTGAGCTTTGTTGCTAGGTGGATAATACAAATAATATCAAATTCTAATAGCTACTTAATAGACATGCTACTGACCTTATTTATGTTAAACTAGAGCCATTGTTCATTTTCCAAAGTTCTCCCTGCCCATGTGAATTAGGTGGTTTTCTCTCACTTAATATAAAAAGCTGACTGTGATGGCAACAATTCAATATCATTCCATGTAAGTGAGGCAGGGGGGGAAGCAACAGTGGTCTGCAAAAAAAGGGGGGAGGGCTCCACAAAGCACTTAGGCAGCCTACAGCGATGAATTAAGCTCTTAAGCCACTATAAGCTGCTGAAATGGTTTTGCAAAGACCTCCCTCAGAAGTTTCAGGCAGCTACCCAGAGGCTTGGGATACTTTTAGAGCGGCCACCCTCTTAGGAAACTCAAGAGGGTCAACAGCAGCCAGCTTTGGGCTGCATTGTATTGGCTTAATGTCCTGGACAATTTTCCAAAGAAAGTACTGTAACTTTATTTAACCAAATGACTTGTTGAGCAGCTCAAGACGATTTGGGCAACCAACAGTAACCCCAACTAGAATGCTGGCTTCGGCCCTCAGTGTACCTGGATGTGGCAATTTGCAGATTATACAGTTCAACAGAAGACAGACAGATAGTAACAGGCAGATAATGGCAAGGAAGACCTAGTCCCATCCTTCAAATGCAGAGCTCAAGGGAAAAAAATGGTTTATATGAACAATATGAATAGGCTAGAATTTCATTTTTAAAAAAATAAAAACTTTCCAAACTTCTTCTTAAGTTGGATGCCAATAACTTTTTAAAAAAATGAACATGAGAGCAAGAGAAAGTAATAGTTGTGTATTAAGCCGTGTTTGTGATGCAGAATGACGACCAGTCCTCCTCACCATGAGGCCCAACAGGCTCCTTGTCCATAAGAGTTATGTAGCAGCAAATGTAACATGGCCGTGGCTGTACTGAGAAGAGATGCACCAGCTGGATATGACCAGTGGAGTTTTCATAAGAACATTTGGATCTTTTGCTAATTTCTTCATGAGATCGACAGAAATCGTTTAAAGCATGTGAGTGCTGGAGATGATAAATCCGACAGATGCATTCACACATAGTAGGGAAGCTCCAAGACAGAATACTTGGCATATGCAATAAATAAAATATCTTGGGCACCAGGTAATGGGTAAAGTGTCAAGGTGTCCTATCTTACAAAAGATGGTCTTGTACTGAAAAGATGGTCAGGAACTGCAGCAGTTTTCTTTGCAACCGCACATGTTGTCTATAGTTTGTTTGACTTTGAGGACCTTTTTTGGGCTGACTATTGTCTATCCAATAGTAACCAATCATTTCTTTCAGCCATTGAATTCAAAGAGAACCCCACCTCTCTGCTGAATATTCTCTTTTCCTCTCTCTTTAGGCTGTTGGAAAGAGTTGTTTGCTTGTTGTTGATCTCTTCAGTTGGTTGTTAATATACGTGCAGTAAAGAAAGCAGCGTGCACAGATCCATAATTTCAAGTAATCATAAGTAAAGAAAAATCAATTCTTTATTCTGCAAATGTGTCAGAGTGAGTTATTGAGACTTTAAGTACCAGTTAATGAGAAAGGGGTGGGCTCTGGGGAGGTTGTAGCTATTCTCGCCTGTGGGTCTCTGTACAGTGGTGCCTCGCTTGACGAGGATAATTCGTTCTGTTGAAATCGCTGTTAAGCGAAGTCGTCATCAAGCGAAATGAAAAAGCCAGTGAAATGCACTGAAACCGGTTCGATGCGTTCCAATGGGCTAAATACCTCAGTGCCCAGCGAAGATCCTCCATAGGGCCGGCCATTTCTGGTGCCTGTAAAGCGAGGAATCTGTCCTAAAACACAGCGGGGAGCCACTTTGCACGGCGGGCGGCCATTTTAGAGCCACCGATCAGCTGTTTAAAAATCGTCGTCTAGCGAATAATCCGTTCCCGAAGCAGGGAACCCATCATTGTCAAGCGAAATTTCCCTATCTAAACATTGTTTTGCAATTGCAAAAACTTCATCGGCAAGCGGTTTCGTCATTTAACGAGGTAATTGTTAAGCGAGGCACCACTGTACTTCTACTGTGTAGCAAAAAAGAATTTTACCAGAAAGTCAAAATTGCAACAGCAGCCATGGTCCACTACTTGAGGCTATGAACTACCTGAAAGCGCTGTCCAAATCCAGTTTAAAGAACCACAGGAAAATAAAACAAGATCCTTGATGTTGCTCCTCAACAGCTGGTGCCTGGGCAGCAGGCTAAGTAGCAGGCACACAGGTCCCTCGGCTCCTGCCTTCCCCACGATGACCAAATGCGCATGGTATTTCTATTTAAAACAAGGGCACTTTTCTGAATTTGCATCTAGACAATTTTGGCCCAGACAGAACATGGAAATGTTCCTTTTCCCCCTTTCTTTTCTTTTCCTTTATTTAATTTATTTATTTATTTTTGAGACACAGCTCTCGGGTTACTACCAGGGAGCTGTAGGCAAAACAGGAACCTGAGCTTTGAGAGGAAAAAGCAATCTGACCTAATGTAAGCTTCCCATGCAACCTGCCTTGGATGACGACCTGCCACAAGAGCATGCTTATCACCCAATCCTGAATTAAGCAGGCTGGTGAAGCTCCTGGTTAAGTACTGGTGTGGCCTGCTCTTTGCTGGCTTGCCAAGAAGCGCCCCTCACCAGAACTGCATCTTACATGCATTAAGCATTCCACAGACTTGCAGCCTTAAAATGTCCGAGGCAGCCATGCCACCGGTGTCAGCAAGTACTGCTAAAGGTTAAATTCTGCTAAAGATGCATGCTAGAACATAGAACCTTTCTCTGCAGTGAGCAGACTTTTGCTTGTTGTGCAAATTGTTCAGATGCAACACCCCCCAAAAAAGGATGAATTTCACCTCAAACCCTCTACCGACAGCAAGAGAGGTGCCAGATGGGAAGTGCAGGATCCGCCCACTCAGCTCTCTATTCCCCAGCCAAAGCAGTGGTGATCTTGACTATAACCTCCTCTTATGGGACTTTTATTCTGCATAAGAAAGAAGGAGTGCTAAATGAAAAGAAATGTGGAGTTGGGAGGAGGATGTCTCAAATGTGTCATCTTGACTTCATCATATTTCAGCTTAATACTCCCGTTTATAAATTTTTAAAGAGCCTATATACACACAACACGAAAAACCATTCTCCACCATGTATTAAGCAATGTAAATGAGGATGCACCTATTCTAGGCATGCTTGGTGTGTTTGCAGATTTCAAACTCCACTCTTCCCTGTATTAAATTACATCTGTCTGTAGGAGGCAAATAATTTCAAGGCACTTTCTTCATCCATAAGTGATTATAGTCCTATATCCTCCATGGCGAGACACAGTGTACCCCCTGCCTCACTCCTCTATACCCTCTCTCTGTTCAGAAAGGAGCTACAAGGGTCAACCTACTCCAGCGCCTACTAAAAATAGCCATTTAACAAGCAGGCTATCTGCATGGAAGGAAAATTACAGGAAGCATAGAATATCATCTCTGCCTGAGTCACCCTCTCCAATAATCAGAGTGGGTAATGAAACCAATTCCACATTTAGCAAGTTGCCTGCTATGAGAGGGCAAAACACAGAACCTCTTTCCCCGCCGACCAGCGGGGAGGGGAGTCTGGCTCCTGAATCTGAAAGACAAAAACAGAGAACGGCAGTTTGGTATTCATTACACTCCAGCCTCTTATACTATCTTGCACCATTAGTCCATTACTGATTTTATTTAAATTTCCAGTGGAGTTGTCGTTAGGGTTTTTCGGTTAGTAGCATCCCATTGCCTGGTTAGGGCAGCTACTTACCCTTCACCAACAAGGAGGGCGCAAGAGGACATTGATTTGCATAAAACTGCACAGGCCGAATGATGCGAACAAATGCAACGTTAGAAACTGTGTTTGCAGTTTGAACAGAATCATAATGCAGCTCACTTGAGAGGAGATGGTGGCCAAATCTTGCAGTGTGACAGCCGCACCTGATCTTTGCTCATTTGTAAAGAGGTAACATCTGGTTTCAGAGCTGCCAGAACACAGTGCATGGAAAGCAATGAAGCCACAGGCCCAAATGCTTCTTGAGAGATTATGGAAGCTTTTGACCAAAACCAGAACTTTTCTAGCACTAAGATTATGCAATTTAGCAGGTTTCCAGGGAAATCAAGCACCGTTTTACCTTATCTGATTGGAAGAGCTTTCTTAGACCTCCTCTGTTCGCTGAGTAAACAGCAAGAGTGTTCCCTGTGAAGATTTAAACCCACTTCATTGTCTATTCCAGAACCATAAACCAGGAAGAATCTGAGTTTAAACTACTAAGTTTATTTAGAGAGGAAAGCCTATTCTCACTAGATAGAAGACCTGAGCACATGGCCCAGAGAGGTTACCTCCACTCCCCACGAAAGAGGAGTCAACAGCTTGAAGCTTAGAAAGAATTGGGGGTTGGGAAAGAGGAAGTGTCGAATCTTTATTTCTTTGCAGGGCAATAGAAAAATGAGAGATAACCCAAAGGAGAGATGCAGCCTCCTTTTAGCCATCCAAGAGGAGACATAAAGTATGACACTCCAGGAGATTTTTCTAGCAATTCCCCTTCTTGTCTTATGTACTAATCCACCACTGTGCATTCAATACACCAATCGCATCTTCTGATTGGGTTCTCTGGGCAGTGGATCTGTCAGCACATCAGCCACCATCTCTTCACTAGGAAAGCTGGTCACCTTGATAGCTCCCTTTTCTTGTATTTCATGAACTTTGTGCACCTTTGTGTTGTTGTGCTTGCTTCATGAGTTTTCATTTCCTCTTCTGCCGATTTCTAGGAGGTGAGTTAGCTACTACCCTGAGTGGGAAAAAAGAGCTGGTAAAAACAAGAGGAGAAGATTAAGTGGGAAGATAATGTTGCAGAGTTTTGAAATTCTGGTAAAATTCCTTGTCGTATGCAGACGTACAGAGATCCACAGAGGAGAATAGCTTCAAGCTCCCCAGAGTCTATCCCTTTCTCATTAAGGGGCATCTAATGTTTCAGTAACTCGCTCTGGGACATTTGTAGGAGAAACATTAAAAATGTTTCTTTACTAACAGTTGCTTGACATTACAAACTTGTATATACTGCTTTCTTTTCTGCAGATTATAGATGGGGGTATTTGTATTCCCATACAGGTGGACATAACGAGGGTCCAGCCCTGGGGCTGGACTATCTACTCACCTTCCGCTGTTCCCACAGGCTCCATGCTCCCTTCCTATTGCTTCAGAGCTCACAGTCTGTAAGCCACTCTTTGACCTTGCAGCGAGGCTCGTCCTCCCGCCTCCTGCCTGGAGTGGCTCACAGACCGCGAGCTCCAGAGTGATAAGGAAGGGAGCTCAGAGCCTGTGGCAACAGCAGGTGAGTGGATGGTTCAGCCCCAGGGGGCTGGACCCTCGTTATGTCCACCTGTGCGGGGGTATTCATATACAAATATGAATACCCCCATCTCTAGTGTATATATATTTAGCAACCAACTGAAAAAATCAGCAGCATACAAACAACTGCCTCTAGTGGACTAAAGAGACAGAAAGAGAACACTAAGCAGAGAGGTGGGGCTTTTTTGAATTCAGATGCTGGAAGGAACAATTGTTTAGCACTGGATAGATATGCAATCACCTCAGTCCAGAAAAATCCCTCCCAATCATACAAACCACTGAAAGAATGTGAGGTTGCAAACAAAACTCCAAAAGATAAGTCATTCTAAGCTTCCATCTGTTATAATTACGATTACTATCATTATTGAGTTTTAATGGTGCCATCCTTTTCAAAGAAACAATTATACATTTATTTGTCTTGGTACACCTCTCAGAACTGGTTACTCAGATATGTGTCCAACTAAGTTAAATGGGCCGTACATCTCAGTAACTGCACATAGAAAATTAATATATTTGTAGTTTCTTGGACTACAACTCCCAGAATCCCTCAGCCAAATTGGGCATTGACTATTGTGGTTGAGAGATTCCGGGTCATGTAGCCTAAACAGTAAATTGTTCAAACTCTCATTCCATATTACAATTTAGTTCATAGCA
Organism: Pogona vitticeps; assembly: GCF_051106095.1. NCBI lineage: Eukaryota > Metazoa > Chordata > Lepidosauria > Squamata > Agamidae > Pogona > Pogona vitticeps. Next base: position 94,208,242 of record NC_135786.1, read on the forward strand.
GTGACCTGAAGGTTTAGGAAGGATTTCTACTGAGGTGAAGTGGAAGCAAAATATGAGATATTTATTTATTTATTTATTTATTTATTTATTTATTTATTTATTTATTTATTTATTTATTTATTTATTTATTTATTTATTTATTTATTTATTTATTGTATTTATTGTATTTATATCCCACCTATCTGGTCAAACGACCACTCTAGGCGACATGGTATACTGGTCAAATGCGGCAAAGAAATATTTTGGATATTCTAATAAATATTCTAATGAAACATTCTGTCTGTATATCTGAAGTAAATCAAGCCTAATTCTCTTCCGCTGCCTCACTGCAATTTGTCTTTGCTTTCCCCTACCTTTACCCCTACAAATAAGATGACACAATACGTCACTCTGGGGGAATCTTGTGGAGCTCTCATGGATCTCTGAGGACAGCTAGCCATCAATGAAAACAGCCATTTCATGAGAATATAACCAGCATGTGACAAAACATTGTTCTTTATTTATATACACAGCAGTTGGCTGAGAGATACGGATTGGCTGAAGGATGCCAGATAAACTTCCTGACTAAGCAGGGATTTCGACCTGGGGTTCCCTGTTCCAAGTCCCATTCTCTGTCACACTGGCTGTTTCACAACAGTGGCTACTATACAATTGATGCCAAGCCCAAAACATAGTGGAAGAGAAACAGTACAACAGTCTATGAGCTTCATGTACATAATACGAAAATCAACATATTCTGTAAATAATGACCCTTGTTTTGCATAATATATCAATTACGCAACCTGGATTTGGAGAACTAGAGTATGGCAACTGTACCTCTAGGCAAGGATATAAATATGCTCCTTTCTATTTTCCCATTCAGGCCAGGAAAAGGAAGGGATTAATACACACCTTCTCCTAACCCCTAGCTTTGTTCTGCTGGCTTTTCCATGGAAGAACATTACAATTGAGGGGGAAAGCCTTTCTCCTCTCTTGTTTCTTTCTCCCAAGCATGTGTTTGTTCCTTTTCTGTCTTCTTTCCACCCGTCAGACTCCTCTTGGGTGGCTGCTTCTTGTCTCTTCCTGCTTCCTCAGCTGTCCCTTTGCTTTCCCCTCTCCTGATTACTGTCTTTCACTTTTCAGGGCCTGCCAAGCCCTTCGTAGCTCTCTCAGGGAGCATGACTGAAGTGGCACAATGCACAGATGTCCTTGTTGCTCCAAGAACTATGTCACACCCTGACTGTCCTGGAAGTCCTAGAGATGGCAAGGCATCCAGGAAATGGTCTATGTCATGGGTTCCCCACCTGTTGGTCATGACCCCGAAAGGGGTCACAAAGGGTCCTCCTCGGCTTTGGTAACTGTCTAGCTGGCTTGGATGGGGGACTGGGACAGGGAGGAGCAAGAAATGGGATCCAGCCGCGTCCCCTGTGAGCCAGGTCAGGGTGTTGAGAGGGGAGGCAGCAGCAGTAGGCTGAAGGGGAAGGGGGACAAATGGTGGTGGAGGAGAAAAAGACTGCCTCTGCTCACCCTGAAGTGGTTTTGCCCCCTCCTCGCCTCAACTGTGTACTGCCGCCGGCACCGCCACCACCACTGCCATCGTAGAGGCTGAGGAGAAGGAACCATTTGAAGGGATGATGAAAAAGGGTGACAGTTCTCTTCCTGAGGGGAAACCTACCCTCCTCCAATCAAACCCAATTTTAACCCACCCTCATTTCCTCCGCGTCCCAGAGGCCCCCTAAAGGGACTGTTAGGGGATGGCCAAGTGGCTTTCAGAAAGTTTTGGATATCCCGGACAACCCAGACAATATAGTTGCTGACCTAGAGCCAGACATCCTGGAGAGTGAAGTCAAGTGGGCCTTAGAAAGCCTGGCTAACAACAAGGCCAGTGGAGGTGATGGCATTCCAGTTGAACTATTTAAAATCTTAAAAGACGACACCGTTAAGGTGCTACATTCAATATGCCAACAAGTTTGGAAAACTCAACAGTGGCCAGAGGACTGGAAAAGATCAGTCTGCATCCCAATACCAAAGAAGGGCAGTGCCAAAGAATGCTCCAACTACCGGACAATTGCACTCATCTCACACGCCAGCAAGGTTATGCTCAAAATCATACAAGGTAGGCTTCAGCAGTATGTGGACCGAGAACTCCCAGAAGTACAAGCGGGATTCCGAAGGGGCAGAGGAACTCGAGACCAAATTGCCAACATGCGCTGGATTATGGAGAAAGCCAGAGAGTTCCAGAAAAACATCTACTTCTGCTTCATTGACTATGCAAAAGCCTTTGACTGTGTGGACCACAGCAAACTATGGCAAGTCCTAAAAGAAATGGGCGTGCCTGACCACCTTATCCATCTCCTGAGAAACCTATATGTGGGACAGGAAGCAACAGTTAGAACTGGATATGAAACAACGGATTGGTTCAAAATTGGGAAAGGAGTACGACAAGGCTGTATATTGTCACCCTGCTTATTTAACTTATATGCAGAATACATCATGCGGAAGGCTGGACTGGAGGAATCCCAAGCCGGAATTAAGATTGCCGGAAGAAATATCAACAACCTCCGATATGCAGATGATACCACTCTGATGGCGGAAAGTGAGGAGGAATTAAGTAACCTTGTAATGAGGGTGAAAGAATAGAGAGTGCAAAAAACGGTCTGAAACTCAACATCAAAAAACTAAGATCATGGCCACTGGTCCCATCACCTCCTGGGAAATAGAAGGGGAAGATATGGAGGCAGTGACAGATTTTACTTTCTTGGGCTCCATGATCACTGCAGATGGAGACAGCAGCCCCAAAATTAAAAGACACCTGCTTCTTGGGAGGAAAGCAATGACAAACCTTGACAGCATCTTAAAAAGCAGAGACATCACCTTGCCAACAAAAGTCTGAATAGTTAAAGCTATGGTTTTTCCTGTAGTGTTGTATGGAAGTGAGAGCTGGACTATAAAGAAAGCTGACCGCCGAAGAATTGATGCCTTTGAATTGTGGTGCTGGAGGAGACTCTTGAGAGTTCCCTGGACTGCAAAGAGAACAAACCTATCAATTCTAAAGGAAATCAACCCTGAGTGCTCATTGGAAGGACAGATCCTGAAGCTGAGGCTCCAGTACTTTGGCCATCTCATGAGAAGAGAAGACTCCTTGGAAAAGACTTTGATGTTGGGAAAGTGTGAAGGCAAGAGGAGAAGGGGACGACCGAGGATGAGATGGTTGGACAGTGTCATCGAAGCAACCAACATGAATTTGACACAACTCCGGGAGGCGGTGGAAGATAGGAGGGCCTGGCGTGCTCTGGTCCATGGGGTCACGAAGAGTTGGACATGACTAAATGACTGAACTTTACCAAACACTCAGCGGCAAATTTTGAAACTGGTTGCCCCATTGCAAGTAGAGCTGTCGCATGAAATATTAGGTTAGAAGCATATTCTGAAAAACGTATTTTCATGTGTTAACTTCACCCCACTAAAAACACTTTTTTATGCAAATGTGATGGTGGGGTCCCAGATTAGCTATTACAAAGGAGGGTTGAGACTCGAAAAAGATTGGGAAACACTAGTCTGTGTATCGAACTGTGGCTTGGAGTTCCACAAAGAATGTAAAGCAACAGCTTTTATGCTTTTTAAACAAGCAAAGGACACTCTGTCAAGCATTTTTTGTGCTCCCTAGTAAAAGGGGGGGGGGGTTATTCCTACTTATTTTTGTCAGCATTTACCTTACAGGTCCGGGCAGGGGCGGGGGGTGGGGTGGAAATCCCAAAAGGTCTATCCTTCTGAACGAAAACTCAAAATAGAAACTGGGGGGGGGGAGAAATCATCTGGACAGCCTTTTTGTTTTAAAAGAGCTTTTCCCCAGCTATTTCTGGGCCCAGTATAGCCTACGGTGAGGTTGGGGAGCAAGAGTTTGGACCCCAGATCAGCCAACATCAGCTATTACTGTCTAAAGTTGTCTAAATAAAGGTAGCTGTTTAAATTGTGCTTGTTGGTTCTGACCTACATTTCACTTCTGTAGAAACAGCAGCTTGTTTATGGTTCAAGGTTTTCCTATGCATGCTTCAATTAATTCATTTGTTCAACAATCCTGTGAGGCTGTTGGCATTCCCATTCACATATGCACAACGGAAGCTAAAAGGGGGGCAAGTTTCTGAAGATCAGCAATTGAAAAAGCAAGTGATATTTAAGCCAGCATCACCTATACTGATCATACATGTGCTCTCAAAGGCTTATCTGACTGGGTGATTATCAATTATTTGGCTGTAACAGACCCCGAAGACAGTTTTGGAGGTTGCAACTGGTACTCCTGATAGGGCAAAGCTGTTCCAAGAATATTCTAGTAGGACCCAAGGATCTGTACGGTGTTCTTGCAGCCTGTAGGCATAAAGGAAGATGTTGGTCACATACTGTAGATGCTGTGCTCTGAAAAACACCAATTTGGTGTTCTGGATTATTAGGACAGAATAGTGCCTCCAGTTTTTATTGCCCTGTTTTTAACAAACCTACTGTGGAGAAGAATTTGTGTATGTGGGGGGGGGGGAATCAAACCCCTACTCAAATGCCCTTTCCCAAAAGATTATGTTTCATTAGTGTATGGTGTAAAACAAATACATATGACAACTTCTCAATGCATAGAGCCCTGCTGGTTGGAGATAAGCCAGCCAACACAAAAACATCATCAGACGTCCTTTGACAAGGAGATTGTACACAGGATGCTGCTCTGAAGGCTCATTTTTAATTGAAACAAAAATGCTTTTATTAAAAGGAAGGCACAGACTCTTTCCCCTACTCCTAATGGGAATATAGTTGCTGGGGAAAACTGGGGTTCCTTCTTTTCAATTTTTTTAAAAGCAAATTAGATACTTCTTCAGTTTTCATTAGACCTAAAAACGTAAGAGAAAAACAGGTTGCAAATGTACCAGCTTTTCAGAGAGAGGAAGATATACTGAATCACTTCCAAGACCACTTTTTGGTTTCACAAGGCAGCTTGTTAGGTACATGTAAGCACAAGTAATTCAAGCACAATTCAACAAATGTGGTCGGTTTATCATCACCTGCGGACCCAACAAAGTGACTTGTCTCTCTCACAAAAGCCAGAAGGTGGTGCAAAACCCTCCGAGCATCCATTTATGAGCTAGCTAGCTAGGAATTGTAAACATTTGTTTATTTAGCAAAGCCACTTCACTTGCACACCTCCATGACACTGGCTTCAGATGGAAAGCCTCCTCAAGTTTCGCATTCCCCTAAAATCTCATATTTGAAATACAAAATCCAAATTTCTCCCGACTGGAACAAACTCCCAACACAAAAATCAGCTGGTACAGAAGACTGTATGTATTTGAGAAACTACTTTGCTCTTGAAGAGGAAGCTTGACACATTTGTGCATAATCGTCCTCGACGGCGGCCACCATATCCAAGCAGCTCTGCCCTCTTGGGGCAATTTCATATCACCATTCTTTTACAGATGTAATATATTCATTGTGCAATTTGCTGTACGATAGTACAGTAGTTATAAGTGCGAGTGTGAGCAGAGGCACACTCACACTGATGGAATTATGTTTTCCCTATTTTTTTTGGTGTGTTTTATGCTTTTAAATTGTACAGTGCTCAAAACTCTTTGGATACTAAGTGGATTAAAGGTGTGAGTAAGAGATAAATGGATGGATGTACAGCTGGAGAGAATTATATCTTCCAGTACAATAAGGACTTGCAGTTCTAGAGTAGGAAATTTGGCAGCCCTTCCAGTGGGGAACATTTTCAGACAGAACATTTGATTTTTCTCCTGTTGTTGGATTGCAGTGTCCACGAACCTTAGCTAAAAGATGCTAAAAGATGCTAAGAACTACAGTCCAGTAATCACACATCGCCCTTTCTAGAAAAAGAGGACTGTTCTCTATAAAGCAGGCCACTTGTCCACTCTACCTATCACTAAGGTGGCAATGACTATGGCAACAGAAGATGTCAAAAGTGCACGTTGAACAATGACTTCCACAACTGGCTTTGGATTTCATATTTCAAATATGAGGCGGAAGGTTCCTTTTTAACATTACGCCAATGGGACCACCACAGCACGGTGGTGCTCCCAATATGTACATATAGGAAAATGGAATGTAGACTTCCAATAGTCACAGATTTATTTGGATTAACCATTTAGCTCAGTAAAGAGAACTGAGTGCACTTTACTTTGTGGAAAGCCTGCTGGAGACAGTAACTTTGTTCTAGAAGGTGAAAGATTAACTAGTTAGTTCATGAATTAAACGAGGCACGGAGAACCAAAAACAAGTGGGGGGGATCAATTATGGTTTCGGTCCTTTCCCCTGACATCATCAGGTCTCTCACCAAAGGGCCAGATGGAGCTTTCCCAGCAGCTGGCTATTCCAGGAATGGCTTCCTTCCTACTCCTCCCCAATTTCTCTGCATGAAAAAGGGGGAAGAAGAACAAGCCACTGCTGAAGAGCAGCCATCTTTGCTTTTCCTCAGTCTTCACACTGGAGAGAAGGAGGAAGAGCAAAGCTACAAACAGAACCCCTGCTGTCCCTGATCTCACCGCAGGTTTTCTGTTCAGGGTGGCACCAGGGGTGGGTTTTAAAAGGCTGGGGCTTGCCCACCCACATCCATAGCCCTTTTTACCTCCTTGGATGAAAATTTGTGGTAGTAATAAAAAAAGAGACAGGACCCTCTCTGTTGCATATTTCTCAGGAGATGTCTGTTGTATTGATTTGGGGTAAGGCATTTGACCCAGCCACTTCAGCCTGATAACGTTTGTCTTTTGAGTCAGTGTAAATATTATTTTTTTAAAAAATGAATACCACCCAGAATAGTGCCATGCATTAATAGAGCAGCATATAAATCTCAGAAAGAAAGAAGTAGAAATAAATAAAACATTGAACCTGTACATTAATTCAAAACATTCGCCCCTCCCCACCTTTACCAGAGACATCATGTGTCTTTGCAGTTTTATGCCAAGAGTAAACTTGGAACAACATAACTTTATTTCCCTAATAATATGGTAATTCCTTAATAGCATGTTTAAGAATTCCAAACGATTGATGCTAATTTTAAACTAAAGAGGTACCGTCTAGATGTGAATAAGGCTGGATAATTACACTACTCTCATGTCTGAATATTAATGGCCTTCTAAGCTTCTTCTTTTGCATACATTTTGGACCAAAGTCTGTAGCTGTTTTGTACCTGCAATTCCCATGATCCAGATTGGTCTCCCTGTGACTGAGCAGATAACTTTATGAATGCTAGGAGGGAAAAAATTAAGTTGTCAGCTTCCTGAATCAAGATTTTTAATGATCTTCTCCGGTACTTCCAGACAGTTTAATGAGTTTATTTAAACTTTGGGCACAGTATAATGTGCACATCTGGGTATGTGATGAGCATTTGTTTTCAACCGCAGCGCAAAGAAGAGAAAAGCAACACAGTTGTGATAAATGACCTATCTGAAAGATATATTAACACACATTTGCAGAGGGAATACCTGCTATTGTTTCAACACTATTGACAGCAAGAGACAGGCTTCAATTCAATATCATTTGGAAGCAACATAGTTTGAAGAAATAAATGTAAGTACTTATGTGTGCCAATTGTGGGAACATTACTGGGCAAAGATTCAGAATCTAGAAAAGTTACTTTTTGGATTACAATTCCCAGAATGCACCAGAGTTCCCAGAGTCAGGAATTAATAGGGTCTACATTTTCTCAGTTGAGATGTTCATGGCCCCAACAATTCAGGCCTTCAAATGGGTTCACTGGATTTGACTTCTCTTTTTCTTAAATGAGCACTGGGTACTATTTTAGATTAGACTGCCATCTCTTCACAACAATTTTGTGTTAATACTGGCAACAGCTGTATTCCAGATGTTACTCTTTCCACAACATTTCTAATATTATTTTGATACTTCGTCACTTGAATGATGTTTTTAAATTTTAGATGTTTGGTGAATAATATATGCGAACCTCATAATGAATAAAATAACCTGGAGTAAATTTGTTTACTCATAGTACTTTTCCAGGCTAAATCTTGTGATATCTAAAAGGGCCTCAGGAAATGTACCTGGATAACAAAATCCCAATTTATTCCTCCACATAAGTATCTACCTACTCATCACTTTCTAAAAATCATCTTATGAGCACCAGGCTATTACAAGAGAATGAGGCCTTTAGCTAATACAAGCATATTGCTTGGCACATCTCAAATGCTAAATCCTAGATGGGGAGGAAATAAAGCAAATTTACTGCCACAAATGTGCATTGTAATGCAAATGAGCTTTCCTCCCTACCTCTCAGAGGTACAAAAATACAAAGAGCTTCTGTTTGTTTTTAAATAGTATATTTTATCATACTAGCCTTGTTTTCCTTTCACCTTCTCCTCTCTCCCAAACCAATTTTCAAAGGAAGGGAGAGAGGGAGAACTGACAAAAAGCAATTCTGAATGCAAAGTCTACATTTTAGATATAGAAAGAAATGTAACTGTATGATCCATCCACAGAAACAAAGCTGTGACTTGGGTAATACCTTCAATAATCATATGTTGTTATGTCAGTTCTGACTTACAGCAACCTTTTCCAGGGTTTTCCAAATAGAGAATTCTCAGAAGTGGTTTACCATTCTCTTCTGCTCAGGGACTGTGCAGTTTGCCCAAGGCTACACAGGCTGGCTCTACTCACAGAAGACACCGTGGGGAATCAAACTCCCAACCTCTGGCTCCACAGCCAGATACCTAAACTGCTGAGCTATCCAGCCAGCTGGTAATACTTTTATTGGATCACTAAAAAGGGACAAATAAGCCAAGCTTTTGAGTTCTATCAGAACTCATCATCAGGCAAAAGATGGTATAAAGCTGGGGAGTTAAGGGAGGAAACAAACAGTCCAAAACATTGGGCCATATGTGCTGCTCGTTCTTGAGTGCAGACTGCTACCAGGACAAAACAAAGTTTTTTGTTTCATTTGGGACAAAGGTGTTAAAAAAAAGAGTGCTGCTTATATGCCATCCCATAGTGCTTCAAGCACTCTCTGGGTGGTTTACAAGTTAATTATGCAGGCTACACATTGTCTCCCCCAGCAAGCTGGGTACTCATTTTACAGACCTCAGAAGGAGAGAAGGTGGGTCAACCTTGAGCTGGCTACCTGGGATAGAACTCTGGGCTCTTGAGCATAGTTTTGGTTGCAGTACAGCAGTACATGCTGTTGCCACAAGGCTCAACTGATACATCCACAGGAGGTCCAAGCCAACCTTTTGTTGGGCTTGTTGTTGTTGTTTAGTTGTTTAGTCGTGTCCAACTCTTCATGACCCCATGGACCAGAGCACACCAGGACCGCCTGTCTTCCACTGCCTCCCGGAGTTGGGTCAAATTCATGCTGTTCGCTTTAATGACACTGTCCAGCAGAAACTGTCAAATGATACCTTACACACCTTGGTGAGTGTTTCCTACTATGGATGCCAGGGCGCTGGAAACCAAGCCTTATGAAGAAAGAATGAAAGAACTGGGCATGTTTAGCTTTGAGAAAAGAAGACTGAGGGAAGATATATTTTATATCATTTTGTTTTTTAATGTAAAACTGTATATTTTAAATTGTTTTTATCTTCTAAGTTGTGAGCCGCCCAGAGTAGACTATGTCTAGATGGGCGGCATATAAATGCAATAAATAAATAAATAATAAATAAATATGATAGCACTTGTCAAATAATTGAAAGGTAGTTATATTGAGGAGGGGCAGGATCCGTTCTCGATCATCCTTGAGTGCAGGATATGTAATAACAGGTTCAAGTTACAGGAAGCCAGATTTAGGCTATGAGGAAATGTTTCTTAACTGTTACAGCAGTAGACAATGAAACCAACTACCTGGGTGAACACTCCAGTGCTGGCAGCAGTGAAGAGAAAATTGGACTATCTGTCAGATTTATTTTTATTTGAATTCCTGCATTGAGCAGGGGGTTGGATTTGGTGGCCTCATAGGCCCCTGCCAACTCAATTATTCTATGATTTTATGATCTTTGAAGACTCACCTTGTATTGAATTTTTAAGTGATTCAAGAAAGGTATTATCCATATCAAACTTTTAGACACAGTTATCCTGGCAACAAAATATACTTTAAATAGATACTCAGATGCCTTCCATTGCCTCAAAAAAAGCTGGGGCATGTAATTCTAATTGCCCCTTGCCGATTACTAGTTGCTCTTGAAATTCCTCTGTGGCTGTGCTGTGAATTTTAGGCTCCCAAATTATCCATTCTGAGCTCTGCATTAAATACAGCCATATACAGGCATTCATAGTAGAGAACATTCACCAAGTGTCCATGTGGAAGGTGCTTGCCCTCCATCTTCAGTGTTATGGTGCTGATCATGTGGAGGGTGATGAATCTGAACACGAGAGACTGTGCTTTGTGGGGGTTCTCTACCTTAATTTGAACCCTGGTTTTCTAGGGTTCCGAATCATGTAATGAACCCACATAATTAGCAGAGACTGTCCTGCTGAGACATGCTGCCCTCCATCCATTCAGGGTGACAGAAGCAATAAACAGACAGGTGGGACAAGAGCGTCCCTCCTAAATGCATCCTTTGTACTTCCTAATATGAATATCTTATTGGGGTTTTCGTACTGTGTAATTAAAGTTCCCCCTTTATTACACACCAGCAACCGTATGATCTGGATCTGGACCACCACATTTAAGTCACTGGTGCTTCCCCACCACCACCCATACAATGCTTTAATAAGGGCGAAGGGAAGGTTTAAACTTCCCTCATCTGTGCATGTTTGTCTCTGATTGAGATCAGGGCACCATGAGCTACCTAGTGTACAAAGTGAGTAAATGATCTTCAGCTGCACAATACATATTTTAATGTGTGCCATGCAGTTCAGCCTCCATGTACACAGTCACTCAAGCTAGCAAGCAAAACTCTCCTTTCCGTGTTTGCAATATTAAGCAGGGTTAGGGGAACAATGCATGACTAGCACTAAGCATTTTAGCTCTGCATTTGTGTCCAGCTAATATCCCATCAAGATGTTGCAGTGAAAAAGCTTGTAGGTAGAATATTCAAACCAATCCCTCCTCACCCTCCTTAGATGTGCAAGTATTTTGTTAATGCCACTATTGTTGGCTCAAGGCACAATGCCTTAAAAGCTTGTCTTCAACTACTGAGTCTCTCTTTTCTCTCTAGCAGTGTAAAGAACACTAAATCATACTTTGAGTCAGGGGGAAAATGGCAAGTCTGAAGTTAGCAGAATTTGTAAAACAGAGAACTACATGGCTCTCTTGCTATAAAATTACATGCTATCTGAGATTTCTTTGTAAGTCTTTGGGGATTCTATTAGAATCTTGCGTCCAAAAGTGAAGATTTTTTTAGTACGCTTGAGCTGCTGAACTTGAGCTGACAAAAGGTACAGGCAGGATATTAGCTTGGTAGTAGAGGCAAAATAAAGTCCAATCGTCATCAAAGGCTTGGTTATACCAACTTTTACAAAATTCAGTTTCAGCCACTCTCCAGCCTACGGCTAATTAACAACAATACACAACACAACATGTGCAGCAAAACTGGGAATGGGCAGGAATTATAGCAAGGTTTTAGCCTGGGAAGCTAAGGAAAACACAGGCCACAGGCTGGTGTTTTCAATTAACACCCTATATGTTTTCACAGCCCATAACCTGTCGAAAATTAATGGAACTTTTCTCTCCATGCTGCCCCAATCTATGAGTCAATTCTAAATTGGAAGGAAAGTATACAGCAGTAAACAGGAAGTACTTTTTTTCTTTAAAGGAAGATTCACAAAATGTTAATGAGAAACAAACACATCTTTCTGCAGCTAACTCTGAAAAATCTAATCTGTGACTTTATTGTCAGTCTTGATGAGAATGTGTGCTGTGCAAATACTGTAGGCAGCATACAAATGAATGAAATTTAGAAAGATACACCATCTTCATAATTGTAATCTCTGAATCCAAGACTCCATAACTCTTTTAAGGTTTATTCTTCTCTCAAATGCTTTCCTTCTCCAAAGTCTGCAGACTTAATTCTAATTAGTATCTTCTCCCTACCTTTAGGAGCATCAGCTCAACTGATCAATATTTCTGCTCGATTCAGATTATAATTGTAAGGCACCTGCATTGAGATTAAACCCTATGCTTCCAACTTCTTGTGTGCAGGAAACACAGTGATTTATTGAAATAGGCTCTGTGAATCTCTGCAAGTTCTTTGAGAACTGTTGCATAGTTCATGGTTTTGGTATCTGGCTGTAGAGCCAGAGACTGGGAGTTTGATTCCCACTGCGCTTCCTTGACAGGGACTGGACGCGATAATCTATAGGGTCCCTTTCAGTTCTCCAGTTCTAAGGATTTTTAGATTCCCAACGCTGCTCCCTTATAGTCTTTTCAGTTGCAGGAAAAGGAGGAAAATATTAACTTAGAGTTTGAAGTTGATTTAGTGGACTTTGTTGTACCTGAACAGAAATATGCCTCAGATAATATATAAAACCCTTATTTAGGACTGTAACCAAATAACCATAGATTTCGCCCCCTCACCTCACCCACACATTCACATTCATTTTTATCACATAAGGAGAAATACCCCACTGCGCAAGAGTTTTCTGTTATCAACTCTCTGGGAGGGATTGTAGAGGAGAGTCATGGGATGCTTTTCTGTGATTTTGCTGTCTTTAGGTGTCTGTGGGAAAGCTTCCTGGGGGAGCGTTTTGTGCATGTTTACTTTGAAAGTCTGAAACCCAATCTTCACCAAACTTGGAGAGATTGTAGAAGAGAGTCAGAGGAACCCTTCCTGCAATTATGGTGGCTCTAGGTGCCTTGGGGGCATATTTTATAGTCAAAGAATCAAGGAAGCAAAAATCACGAAAACTGTTGATTTGTGATTCGTCAGGGGCATTGATTCATATTAATGCAAATAGATGAATTAGTGATTTTTGAATGAATTTGGTGATTTGTTTTTTAATTCATGCCCATCTCTAATTACAATATACCAATTAGTAGGTTAGGGAATGAACACACACACATACACATTTTAGCACTCCTAGATTAGCTGAATTATTCCAAACAGCTGCAGTGTATAAATGCTGTGGCTGGGCTGTTTGGCAACCGTAAGTGATTATGAGGTTGTTGACATCTGAGAAAGCATGCACATCGTGATCTTGTGGTTTGTCTCAGTTTTGGGAAATGTGTTGTTAAAGCAACTATAGTAGTACAGTGGTGCCTCGCTTAACGAGAATAATCCATTCCAGCGAAATCGCTGTAGAGCAAAATCCTCGTTAAGCAAAATAAAAAATCCCATTGAAACACATTGAAAACTCATTCAATGAGTTCCAATGGGCTGAATAACTCACCGTCCAGTGAAGATCCTCCATAGGGGCGGCCATTTTCGGTGCCTGTAAAGCGAGGAATCTGTCCAAAAACACAGCGGGGAGTCATTTTACACAGCAGGCGGCCATTTTGAAGCCATCGATCAGCTGTTTTAAAAACATCGTCTAGAGAAGAATCGGTTCCCGAAGCAGGGAACTGATTGTCAGAAAGCGAATTTTACCTATTAAAACATCATTTTGCGATCGCAAAACAGTCAGCGTATGGCGGTTTTGTCGTTTAATGAGGTAATCGTTAAGCGAGGCACCACTGTATAATGCCATACACAATGAATACAGTGGCCTTATTTTTCTTTTGGAAACAAGTACCAACTAATTGTGTGTGGTGTAGTGGATAGAGTGACAGACTAGAATTGTGGAGAACAGGGTTTGAATTCCCACTCAGCCATAGAAACTCACTAGGGATGTGAAACTGGTAAAAACACCCCTTATAGTCTCACTAACCTTGAAAGCCCTATTAGCGTCACTATAAATTGATTCTGACTTGACAGCACATAACAAACAATGATAAAAGACATACACATGAACTATCTGTGCTAATAGTGAACTCATTTTGCAAATTCCTAACATATACTCAAAATGGCAGAACTCATGCACAAACAAGATGTATTACTGTAAAAGTCCAGTATATCCCTTTCCTTCGTGATACACACCTTTAGGAAGAAAAAGGGGGACGAAACCCAAAGGAGCCCAGCAGTAACTAAGCATGCTTTGTGGGCATGGAAAGCTGGTGGAGGGGGCAACATATGGGAGGAAAAAAAGGTAGGGGATAATGGGTCTAGAAACTTGGTAATATTCTATGCTGCAACTATTTCTTGTAGATACCATGTATGTAACTATGAATAGAATTTCCCTTGTATTTAAGATTCTGTATTTTAATTTTAATATTGAAATCAAAAGGCACAACACATTTATAAAAGGGATTGTGGGGCAAAATCAAACAGAACAACTGGAGCTTGAAATTCTAAGGACAGATAAACATTTGGCAGCAATGAAATTCAAGCATAAAGGGGCACAAATATATTTATAGAAGAAGAAGAAGAAGAAAACAACCAACATCCATACACAATAAACTGCCCTTAATTTTAAAAATAAAATAATATAGCATGAAATAGATCAGCAAACTGAACTGTCAGCAGCTAAATAATGTTCAAAATGCAGGGTGAAACCAGAGCTTCTATGTTGGGTGGCAAGGCTTCCTCTACCTCAGGACAGGGCTACATCAAAAGCAATTGGGAATTGTCATGAACTAGCAGACCTTCTGGCTGTTCCCCCCGACCAGTGGTGGGATTCAGCAGGCCAACAAACGGTTCTGCAGAACCAATAATACATTAGCTACTGGTTCTGTAGAACTGGTGCGAACCTGCTGAATCCCACCACTGCCCCCGACCCATTTGGGAAGGCTGAACCTCTGGTTCATCCTGTTACTGTCCTGCGCATAGTTCCTCACAGTCAGGTCTGTCATTTGTTGACAACTGCATTCCTGGTATTCAGAAGTAACCCACTGGATCAGCGTAGGCAGCTCATTCAGTTCACTTATGACTGGCCTCCTGTCAGCATAGTCACGGACAGTGCCGGTGCATTTCCCTCTTGCTTGCCTCAAGATCTTTCTCTTCAATGCATCTGTGTCTAGGCCTCTTTGGTTCTGTGGCAGGGGCATTTTCGGTGTGATTCTTTCTTTGATCACTGACAGAACTTGAAGTGGATGGTGGTGCCTCACACTGTGAGCTGGAAGAACATGATTCTCCTTCAGTGCATTGCAGGGCGTTGCTGGTACTTTCCCCCCTAAGCACAGGTTCACTTATGGAAGCCTGCCCATTCTTCTCTTTCACTATCTGAGCAGCTTTCTTTACTTTTCCCCAGATAAATTATTCATTTTCTGCAGATTCCAAAACCTGTCTGCAACTCGCACAGCATCTGGGGGCAAAAGTCTGTCAGAAACGGAACCAGTTCCGGTTTGAGAGTCCTCTTTGCTCAGGTCACTCCCAACACCCAGATGCCCAAAGTACTCCTCACAAACTGAAATGCCAGTTGGATTTGTGCTCATGGCTCCCTTGACAGCAGTGGTTCCCAAACATTTTTGACTCACCCTGCTATTATATACAGTGGGGCCTTGACTTGAGAACTTAATCCGTATTGGAAGGCGGTTCTCAATTCAAAAAGTTCTCAAGTCAAATCTGCATTTCCCATAGGAATGCATTGAAAACCATTTGATCCGTATCTGCTCTTTTCCGTCCATAGAAACTAATGGGAAGCTGCTATTTCGCCTTTGACCATTAGAGGGGGATATTTTGTTTCTTTTTTTTTCTTAGGTCAAGAAAGGTTCAGGGAAGGCAGGGAAAATACAGTCCAGGCAGTACAGTACCAGGCAGTCCGAAGACTGTCTCCCAATCCACTCTCTAAATGCTGGGAGGAGTGAGGAAGCAGACAGGCACCCTTTTCACTGGCCAACAGTTAACTGAAAGTTCAAATTTTGCACTTTCCCTGCCTCCCACGTGGGTTTTTTTCAGTTCTTAACTCAAATCTAAGTATGTAAGTCAAGTCAATATTTTCCTATGAGAGTGGTTCTTAAGTCAAAATGTTCTTAACTTGAGCCGTTCTTAAGTCAAGACCCCACTGTACTGGCCACTGGCTCTGGCTCCCCAGTACAGTAGGATGGCCATATCTATAGTAGGATGACTAGGATCAGTTCCCAGGGTTTCAGTTATCCACTGCTTGGGGAAAAAAATAAGAGAATCTATTAAAATGCTCTTAAGGCTCTTAACCTCTTTTAAAAGATCTGATTCCATTGGTTGGGGAGGATGGGTGAGAAAAGGATAAACCATAGCAGTGCTACAGTTCCTGTCAAACTGTTCCCTCTCTTCAATCTCTCCAAAGTGCTTCTTGCTCCTAGAAACTGAATTATTTTAAAGAGTGATCTTAAGATCACAGGGGAGCTCAAAGCTGCAGAGGTGAGAAGATTGCTTGTTATGATGCCATTTTCCTGACTCCACTATACAGTATCTTGGTTTTCAAGTCTTACTGCCCTAGAAGAAACTAAATAAGAGAGGTGCTTTGCACTCAAGCCTTTCCTTCAGCCAAAGCTGTTCCCCATTTCCTGCTGCCATCTTGGTCCTGAGATGCTCCTCCAGTGCCTCAAGTTGAGAGAACCCTGCTCCCCTCTCAATTTTTGTGTTTTAGACACAAGGTTCTAAGTAACATTCACTTTGCTTTGCATTTTCTTTAGTGTAGCTATTCTGCACAATACTGTAACTTGCCCTGTAGTAGGATTTTATGAAGGAGACTGTACAGCATGTAAGTACATTAAATAAAGTTTTAGAATCAAATTAATGGAACTTGTTCACAGTTTAACACCAGATTCAGATTTATATTTATGGTACCAAAAATGAACCAACAAAATTATCAAAAGCCTATAGTCAAACACTTCTATAAACTCCTCATATAGGATAAATCCGAAAGTGGTAGGATTTTTTAAAAAAATAGTTGCTAGCCAAAATTATCCTTAAGTTGATCAGTCTTCTGAAATCAGTTGATGAATTGCAATAAATAAATTTGCACATTACTATCATTTTAATAAGAACTGCCAATAAGCTGTGGAGATCTTTGAGAAATTCTGGACTGAATCTCCAATCACCCTCAGAGAGCTATTGGAGAATAATGGATGCTTCATAGTCCAAGACATCTCAAGGGTTCCAGAAAGTGGTATGCTGCTTTATCAGTACCCATCAGAACATGAAAGCAGTAAAAAGGTATGGTTGGTCACAGCATGGTTAATCTAGCATAGCCTTTTCTTTCTAACGTCGGGCAACCTCATGTTTCTAGATGGTAATCACAAGCAGGAGCACAAGAGCAATGCCATTTTTATGCCATCCTCATCAACCCCCAAAGTGCTGTCTATGGAACTTCCACATAAAACCGAAACAAATAGGTGGTGGATAAAAAGATGACACTTGTGGAAAGAACTCAAAACAGTTTACACCACCAGTTCAAAAGAATCAGCTAGCAGACGGACATATAGTTTGACCTGCTCCAAGGCAGTTTCCTGTTATAAATACTACACAGGTCAAAAATAGCCTCGCGACTGAGCAAACATCCACCAAACTCACAACCTCACCAGTTAAAATGTGCTCACTCCTACTAGATTTAGCTGTTCAGTGCAGTTTCTATCATCCTCGATGTCTCCCAGCTGCCCTAAACTACAATTCCCATAATTCCTAATAGACAAGTGGGTTAAGGAGTTTGCATCCCTAAATATTTTTCATGTATACTTAAAGCAAGCATTAGATTTAAAATTATTACTGTTGCAAACAATGGCACAGAAGGCCAGTTAGCCAATTAGCCAGTGAGAGTCCTCCCATGAGGTGGTATGGCAAGCCATAAGCCAAGGTGCTGCGCTTTAATTCATTTTCGACTGCATCTGTTTAGTGAGAACCACAGAAGCCAGGGTGCCCATGCTTGGTTCTTACTGCATGTGCACACAGACACCTGACCCTAAAGTAATCAATGGTCTATTAACTCTCTGGCAAAAGTAATCAGGAATTTGTAATTGATTAATTCTTGGATCCATTAATCAGGCACTTGAAATAAGAACTCATTTTCAAAGTAACCATTAACAATAACCCTGATCAAATGAGACTTTCACACTGATTTGATTTTTATTTGCAGAGGTCATTGTTTTATTAATGAAAGGAAAATGAACTGCAGAAGATGGATTAAATAACTTGGAATAGTGTATGGCCAGAACTGCATAAGATGACAGTGGTGGCGGGAAGTAGGAACGAATAGCGTATCAGCATCAAATGCAAAAACACCAATATGCTAAACAGGCTAGCTATGAAGGAGCAAGTCTGGCTTTTTTATAGATTCACAGGGGTATTTGCTTAACACCCTGCTCTCTCACTCAACATAAAAAGTTCTTATTATCTGTAAGGAATGAGCTTGGTTGCTAACTTTGGGCAGGGTGTGCGTTGTTGTTTATTCCGTACACATCCTGAATGTTTACATAATGAATCTCTCTCTCTTTCTTCATTCCCAACTAAGAGATCATGCAAGACATAGTCCCCATTACTCTGTCCTTCTCATATCTGTAAGCTAAAGTTGTTCTAAGGAGGTTTTCAAACTGAGCAGATAAAGGACCACTGCTCCAACTGTTTATCGCTTTTATAGATCACCGTCTGCCAAATCAGATTTATTATTATTGGCACCATAAATTCAGTGTTTGTTCAAAGGCTTGCCCATGTTTTCTTTCACATTTCCCTACTTCATTAGCATTCCAACTTGTTACCTCAAAATCGTTATGATCAAGATGACTGTCCTAACCAATTTCTAATGCTTGCTCCACTTTCCTGTATTTTTGAAGCGATGGACTCCGTTCAACAAACTTACAGTATGGCAACAAGACTTCACAGAGTTTAGGGCTTACAGAAATAGGACTCCTTGAACTATTCAGTGGTCTAGGTATCTGGTTGTAGAGCCAGAGGTTGGGAGTTTAACTCCCCACTGAGCCTCCTTGACATGGAGTGGGTTCGATGATCCATAAGGTCCATTCCAGATTTGCAGTTCCAAGATTATTATATGACTAATTTAAGGATTTTTCTATTTATATAATGTTTTTATTCTCGTTTCCACTAACTGCCATCCAAATCCATCATCTGTGGAATAAAAATTACAATATTCTGAATATTCAACTAATGAAGTTATTTAAGAACATGAAAACCTAGTCGGATAAAGCTCTTAACCTCGTGTGAAATTGCCTGCTAATGCCTATGATTCTGCTCTCTCAACGCTTGGTGGGAAACTTGCAAGCACAAGATGGCTGCAATGGAACCCTCTCATGCCTGTCCCAAGAAACTGGTGTATAGTGGCATTATTGCATCTGTGGCGGCCATTGAGAAGCTAATCCTCCATGGATTCTTTACAATCCATAGCAATTTCACATATATTAATTAGTCCGCATATTGCTAACAAAAATGAGGTATCTGGTTAAATTTTACTTTTGTATTTTGTGGGGGAG
Organism: Pogona vitticeps; assembly: GCF_051106095.1. Taxonomy (NCBI): domain Eukaryota; kingdom Metazoa; phylum Chordata; class Lepidosauria; order Squamata; family Agamidae; genus Pogona; species Pogona vitticeps. The sequence continues at coordinate 94,227,596 of NC_135786.1, forward strand.
CCCCCCCCCCAAAGTTGCTAAGCTGTTATCTATTGTAGTGAGAGCACACTCTCCTAGTGGACCAGCTGCTTCTGAGGGAGGGGCGACTGCCCATTCTTCCTCTTTCTCATAGAGTTAGAGAGCCTAACTTCAAAGCCTCTCTTTGGCCAATTCTAATTGGCATTAGACCCTGATGTTGGGAAAGAGTGAAGGCAAGAGGAGAAGAGGACGACAGAGGACGAGATGGTTGGACAGTGGCATTGAAGCAAGCAACATGAATTTGACCAAACTCTGGGAGGCAGTGGAAGACAGGAGGGCCTGTTGTCCAGTACTTCAGTATTTTGAAATAGAATTTCATGTCCAGCTTGTTTTAGGGCTAATAAGCTGGACATGAAATTCTATTTCAAAATACTGAAGTACTGGACAACACCAGCAATCATTATGTTAGACTGCACAGGGAAGCCATTGAAATCCATAAACACCAGCAGAGCTTCAAGAAAAAAGAGGAATGTCTAAAACTTAATAAGGCCTGGCTCCCGGCACTGAAAAATACAGCCTGCAAAAGGTCAACAAACTACCCAGCCACAAGGACCAGGGATCATTGCACACAAAAGACCAACTAAAGACACTCATCAATCACGGTGACAGATAATCTCTCCCCCCTTATCACAATAATACATCCACAACAAAAACACACTGATGACCATCATCATCCTATCTCCTGAAAAGGTCAAAAGCTGTTCCCACAGCTATAAATACTCAAACAGCAACAGAGCATGGACAGAGTTCCTACTCCTGTTTCTCTGAAGATGCCAGCCACAGAGACTGGCGAAATGTCAGGAAGAACAACCTTCAGAACACGGCCAAAGAGCCCGAAAAACCCACAACAACCATCGGATCCCAGCTGTGAAAGCCTTTGAGAATACAATCTGTAAGCTTGTTAAGGTTAATAAAAAGGAGCCCTCCTGGAGGCGTTGCACAGGACGGGCAGGAGGATTCTGCTGGCGGACATCTGTGTATTGACTGTCTTCATTAACTTCTCTAAAGTTAATTGCCTTCTTAACTATAACCCACTTTCTGTTTCTGCGATCACCTACCATCAGACTTCTTTAGATCCCGTGATCATGCCAGTATTTAATATAGTTTTTCTTATCTTTAGCAAACTTGATGAATGTGACATTTTCTGATGTCTTGGAAAGTACTTTCTGCATATCACTTTTTACTTTCAGAAGCAGTCTGAAATGAGATGATGGAGAGACAATATACCTTCGGTATACCCAAAGAAAAATGGGAAAAAATGGTTTAAGGCTGTAGATTTAGTGTTTATGTACATCTATGTCACATGGCAAATATTTTGACTGAAAAACAGATGTCAGGAATTAGGCTAATGTTGAAACCTGACGTCTAGCTTTCTATAATTCCGCTGAATGGACAACCATTTCATTTCATAAGAACTAAAAAATAGGCAGCACTTCCAATGTAAAGGCTCATCTTACTATTCCATATTTTCATCACATCCCAAACTGTAGTTTCAATGAAATACTTTTCTGGATGGTAGCCACTACCATCGGTACAGTTCTCCCAGGGAGATATGAAAAACAAGAATTTTAAGCTACTTGTCCTTCTTGATTGTAGGCTTTTGGGTGAGTGGGTGGCTTCCTTTTTGATGCTTCAAAAGGAACAAGTGTCTTTGAAAAAATCTGGACATGTCTTGATCCAAGTTGCTAAAACAACTTGCCATCAGGATTTAGAAAGGCTTAACACCACAGTTAGCTGTGTGTGCCAGGGCTGTTTTGTACATACACTTTTAAGAGAAAGCACAGTGATAATGTACCTGCTTTGCTTTACATGATGTATAAGGTATACAGTACTATTAAAAATGTCATCAGCTCCCAATAAAAAACAAACAGAGTAGGATGCCTAAATAATGGAGAGCTGAACTCAACCAGGTCAAATCCTACCAGGACAAACTACTGGACTGATACTGGATGAATACTCCTTCTACCTAATCTGTAAAAGCATGTGGTACCTCTCTTTCTCTGGGCCACTTATGAATGTCTGTGGGGGAAATCATATCTCAATGCCTATATAGAGAAAACACACAAACAAGAGAAAAGTGGATTAAAACCTGTTTATTGATGTTCCAACTTTTCATGGACAGTGAGTGCTGAGACCCTGACAGGACTGTGCCTCATCTCCCTTGTTGGAAAAATAAGTCACCCACCCTAATCACAGTTCAAAACTATTGATGGTTGTTACTAGTTTCTAGCTGACTCATTTTACATCTTCTTTTGAAAAAAATATCGTTTTATACCAGTGGTCAATGAGATTCAGTTCCCCTTCCATGTTTATTCAGTTATCTAGATGCTCACTTTTCACATGGCTTGAAGTGTATTCATAGCAATAGGGAAACTAATTGCTTTCTGTCCTAGCCACAGTGCCCTCTCCACAGTTAATAAGTTCACTGCACATACCTGGTTGCTGCTTTTAGAAACTGTAAGCTGTGTGCTTTCTTCTGGAAGTGTTAATTAGCTGCCTTTGAAGGTGCATTATTCTTCTCCCTCTCCAAAGCCTCACATTTGCTTTTAATGGCTGTTGCAGTTTATAATGTGTGTGTGTGTGTGTGTGTGTGTGTGTCTGTGTGTGTGTGTTGTTTTTTTTTAAAAAACCCAACAACAATGCCGTGGTGCAATTTTGGGTACCCAGTTACAGCAACCCACCATGATAAAAGGATGTGGCAGCACAGTATCTTACCCTCACTCTTTGTTTGCACTCATTTCAAAAAGTGTGACTTTTCGCCTACAGTTTACTTCCCCCCCCCCAAACAAAACACCCTGTTCTCCAGATGGAAGTCCCATGGGAATTGAAAAAATGAACTTGAGGGCAAATATGGAACCGTGGATTAGATTGTAAAATAAAAGGGAAGAAAACCTTCTTGCTCTGAGTACAGAAAGAGCACAAACAGAACTAGCTAAAATGGAAATAAAGGTGCAACTACACTAGAAAGCTGAATCAGATTGATTTGATTTGAAGCACCTGAAAATAAGACAGGATCTTATATTAATTTTTGCTCCAAAAATGCATTATTTTCAGGGGATTCATTCATTCAAATACAGTCATGTCATCTTCTTCTGGTTGCTGCACAAGGGTTTCACTTTACTGGGGCTTATTTTTGGGGTAGGGCTTATATTACGAGCATCCTGAAAAATCATACTAGGGTTTATTTTCGGGTTAGGTCTTATTTTTGTGGAAACCGGGTATTATGTTTGAAATTGCAGTTGGTGCTCACGTGGAGGATTGATTGGAGAGTTCACTGTTCATACTGGACGTATTGGGTGATTCACATTTCAGTTCACAGCCCCTTTCCTTCCTCTGGTCCTGATTCGGTCAATCCGTCTTTCTCCTGCCCTGCCTTTGCCAATTCTTTTATGGGGCATAAATTCAGGAAATAACAATAATAAGAACCCAGGGATAAGATGATAGGGTGATCTACTGCTAAGCTTATGTAAGAAAATGTTTTAAAATAAATTCAGAGGGTGATTGTCAGAAAGAATTCAGGGGCATGTTTCCCCTAGTCCTGAACACCACGCCCCTGACTGCCCAAGTCCCCAAAACACCCAACTACATACATGACCTACCACTTACAAGAATGTATCACAAGAAACTACATAGGAAAAGGCCTGTTCAAATCATTCTGGCTTGAAAAAAACAGAAATTTCCTAGCTGCAGAGAAAAAAAAGCCACTTTGGGAGCAAAAAGGGCTGGGCCAATTCAAATCAGTGTGTGCGTCATGTGGTCCATAAAAAAACCACTTTGAATTAGCTCATTTTATAAGCAGAGCAAATCCTACAGTTGCAGTGGAAGTAGATGACAAGTAAGCTTTCCACCCGCAGCTGAGGGAACTAGCACGAAATACACAAAGTAACAGGAAGAGAGCGTGGCATTATATAGTCCATAAGCTACACAAAGATCTGGCCTGTATCTGTGCCAATGCCAAACCTGGGAAACGGCTTTGCAGGGAAAATTGCTTGGATCTGTAATTATGGCCTCTGCTTGTCCTCTGTTACTGAGTAAGTTTCAGTTTTTGCAACTTGATGATGTGGACAGGACCCTTGGAGAGGTGAAGATTACCACATGTCTGTTGGACACTTGCCCTTCCCAGTTTATAAAATCTGCCAGAGATTGGCAGTGTGGGTAGGATGAGTTGTGAAGGCCTCCTTGTAGCAGGGTAGGATCCCAGCCTGTTTAAAAGAGGCAAGAGTTGTTAAAAAATCCTCCTTGAGTCCCATAATAATGGATAACTACCAGTCAGTCTCTGATGTTCCATTCTTGGGCATGGAATTGGAGTGGGTCATAGCTTTTCAGTTCCAGGGGTTTCTGAATGAGACAGATTATCTGGTTCCATATCAGTCTGGCTTCAGGCCTGTTTATGGGACAGAGACAGCTTTAGTCACCTTGGTGGATAACCTACATCACCAACTGTGCTGGCCAGGGTTTCAGGAAGTTGCAGTCCAAGAACTGGGTTGCCCATGATTGGAAACTGACCTACATCATGAACTCCACATGTTTCCCTCTTGGTTCTGCTGGATCTCTTGGCAGCTTTCAATAATATTGATTGTGATATCCTTATTGGCTGGTTCTGCTGGATCTCTTGGCAGCTTTCAATAATATTGTGATATCCTTATTGGCTGTTTCTCTGTGATGGGACTTGGTGACACAGTTTTACAGTGGCTCCAGTCCTTTCTGGAGGGAACAATGCAGAAGGTGGGATGGGGAGGGGACTAGTGTTCAACACCCTATGGTGTCCCTCGGGGTTCTCTTTTGTCCCCCATGCTATTTAACATCTACTATCGCCAGTATGCCAATGGCACCCAACTCTCTCTCCTTTCCACCGAAATCTGAGGAAGCTGTTTTGATTGATGTCTCATGTCAGCAATAGACTAGATGAGGGTGAATAAACTGAAACTTAATCCAGACAAGACAGAGGTGTTTCTGGTCAGTTGAAGAGCAGATCGGGGAATATGGATCCAACCTGTGCTGGATGGGATTCCACTCCATCTGAAAAGAGAGGGGAAAAAACTTTGGTATATTCCAGGATTCATTTATGAGCCTGGAGATTCAGGTTTCAATAGTGGCCAAGAGTACACTTGCAGTTAAAACTAGTGTGCCAGATGCACCCATTCCTGAAGAGGTCTGATCTGGCCAGGGTGACACATCCCTTAGTTACATCCTGCTTGGATCAGTGTAACACACTCTACATGGAGCTGCTTCTGGAAAGTATTTAGAAACTCCAGTGGGTTAAAATGCTGCAACCAGATTGTTAGCTGGAGTTGATTACATAACCTCCTGCTACAGCAGCTCCACTGGCTGAAGGTCAGTGGGCCATTCCATGCAATCAAGTGCCTTAAAAATATTTAGTGAGGTTATTCCTGCCTTTACCTCATAATAAATTTATTACATTTAATACTATTCTAGTCAAATTTGCAATTGGTCTTCCTATCGTAAAATATCTCTGATCTCCTTTAATATATTTAGGAATGAAGTTATTCATTCTCCTCCTTGCTTATATTGCAGTAAATATCCTAGCATCTTGATCTATTAAAGAGATAGGTCTAGACCAGGGGTCTCAAACATGCAGCTCGGGGGCCAATTGCAGCCCGCGGGATGATAGTTTGTGGCCCCCGCCTTAACATGAAAGTTTAAGGAAGGGGAGTGGTGGCGGCGGCACCTACTTGGCGAGCGTGGGGCTTCCTCCCCGCCTCATAGGGGCTGGGTCCTACCTGTCCCCCTGAAGTGCCTACGTGTCTAGAAGGGGAGCCCTCTTTCTCCCTCAGGGCTTTGGCACCACCGGGGCTTCTGCTTTTAGGCCTCTCTCTCTCCCCCCCCTTCTCTTTGCGGGTCACCTGGCGAGGCTGCTGCTGCTGTCGCCTCGTCCTCTCTGTGCTTCTCCTTCCCCCCACTTGGCGCTCCTCCGCTTCCTGCCCAGATGTGCTGCGGAACAGCCTTCTCGCACGCGCGCTCCCCTCCCCCCATCTCCTTGAGCAACACTGGGCAAGACCACGGCATCTTGCCAGAGTGGGAGTCAAGAAGCCCCAGGAAGTCCCATTAGCCCTTGGGTAGGGGGGAGAGATTACTCTGCTGATGGGGCCAGCCTTGCAGAAGGGGTGCAATTGTGTGTGCACAGGGAGTGGAGGAGTGCCAGGCAGGGGGAAGAAGCGCAGAAGATGAGGCGACAGCAGCAGCCTTGCCAGATGACCCGCAAAGAGCGGGGGGGGGGGGGAAGAGAGAGAGACTTAAAAGAAGCACCCGGTGGTGCCAAACCCGAGGGAGAAGATTGCCAGTCAGGGAGAGGGCCCCTTGTCTGGACGCACAGAGCCACATTTCAAATTTTTGCGGACCCCTTCTCCTTTGATGTGCAAGATGCTCCTCCTGTGCTTCAAATGGAGCTCATTGACCTGCGGTGCAACTCTGAACTCAAAGCGAAGTTCAGAGAGGTGAGTGGAAAAGAAGACAAGCTTGGCAATTTTTGAGAGAATTGACCCCCAGCTTCCCTGAGCTTTCCCGAATGTTCAAGCAGACCATGTGCCTTTTGGGGAGCACATACTTGCGCAGAAAGTTCTTCTCCACCTTGAACTTCAATAAGTCCAAGTACAGATCCAGACTGACTATCATCTTCAGGCCATACTGAGGGTCTCAACTGCTTCCTCTCTCAAGCCAAATGTGGCTCGGCTATGCAAGAGGAAGCACTGCCAGGTCTCTAGCAGCAAGGAATAGGCAAGAGAAGCCATGTTCAGAAGAACAGTTCATGTTCTTCAATGTTCCATTCATGTTCAGGACAATTCATGTTAAGAAGATTAAAGGTAAAAGAAGTGTTAATGCAGACATTTGAATCTGAATACAGCAGATATAGAAGACCGAGGAAACCACATATAGTCGCTCACTAGATAATAATTATTATTATTAATAATTACTGGTTGATTTTCTTATTAATTCTTAATTTATTTTTTCATTTTATTTTGTGTTAAAAATAAAGAAATTTGAGAAGATTGGAATTTTTTTAACAAAGCCTTTCTTGTGGAACATCGGATTCGGCCCAGCTTCACCCAGACTCTGCCTGCAGCGGCCCCCAGGTAAATTGAGTTTGAGACCCCTGGTCTAGACTCTATAAGCTCCAGTGTCAGTTCCTTATTTATTTTTGGAATTAACATAATTAACCAATGTTTCCAAGATATAGTTTCCCTGAAAATATGAAAACTGAAAATGAGCCCTAGTATGATTTTTCAGGATGCTTATAATATAAGCCCTGCCCAAAAAAGCCGCAATTAAGTGAAACCCCATCCTCCACCAATGTGCAGTAATGAGAAGATGACATGGCTGTATTTGAATAAATGTAGATTGTTGTAGATGAAAAAAAATAAAACATCCCCTGAAAATAAGCAAAAGTTAATAGAAGAGCCTGTCTTATTTTCAGGGAAACACAGTAATAGACTCTTTTCATCTTCCATTTAAAAGAAACTTTAGCTTGGGTGCCAACATTTTTCTACAAATTTTATCATACTCCAGTTCCAACTCATCTCATTCCTGGAGTCTTTCCTCTATTTATTAATCTTTTCCTCTATCTTATTCTCCAATTGGCTGCTCCATTAAATTTCTATCCATATCTTGAACTCTATTTCTGAATTTTTTCTCTCTCAATGTTTTCCCTAATCTTTTGAAAAGAAAGCTTCCCTAATAGTGTACACTTTTTGGTAAAAATTTTGAAAGACCTCCCATTTCTCCTGTTCATTTTCAACTACTCTAATAAGACTCTTAGCCTTTTAAACTTGTGCTGCTCTGGCCAACATTCTTGAATTTTTATTATTAAATTCATAAAATTATCTTTTCAATTACATTACATTTTCTCAGAATTTTCTCCATTGCAATATTGTCTAATTCTTTCCTTTTTGTTTGTATTTCTAATAAGGTTTTCTTTGCCCTTATCTATTCTACTTGTTGAATATGTTATACCCCCTACCTGGACAAGGGGTCCTTGACAACACTGGTGCATATGCTGGTGATCTCAAAGATCAACTACTCTTACAGGGCTTTCCTTGAAGCTTACTCAGAAACTACAACATGTAAAGAATGCAGCAAGGCTGATCTAAGGTGTAAAAAAATTTGACCACATATTTCCAGTACTAGCTCATCTGCAGATCAAGGTTTTGTTCCTATTCTACAAATTCTTTAACTGTTTGAGACTCTGCTACTTGTCAGAGCATCTTTCCTGCAGAAACTCGGCCCGTATCACCCGATCCTCACAAGCCTTGGTCTTATGTATTGCCATGCCAAGAGGCATTAGGCCTTTTCTGTCATGGCTCCATCCTTATGGAATGGGCTCCCATTAGAAGTTCGCCAGCCTCCCACCTAGCTTTCAAGAGGATGTTAAAGACCACACTTTTCAGAGAAGCTTTTAAGGACATCCTCGCTGAGTTAGCTACATGTATGAATCAGCTGCTCCTGACATCATTTAGGTTTTAGCCAGATTTGATTTCTGGTTTAATTTTATTTGTATGTCAAGAGATGATGATTTTGTGGTGTTGGGTTTAGAGGCTTATTTTTCTTTTTATTGTCAACCATCTAGAGTAGTGCTTGTCACCAAGCTGGGCAGTATATAAATATTGAAACAAATAAACACTTTCCCCTACAAAAACCTTATTTCATTCTCAACCATTTTCGTGTTTCTCTTTTTGTCCTTTTAAGTATGATTCCCTAATCATATCCACTTTCATCACCACTTTCATAGCATCTCTGTCTTCCTTCACCCCTCTTCTGAGAGCTGGCAAAGACCTTTTGGAAGGGAGGTTCCAAACTATATAGACAACAAGGATAAAGGAAGTATTCCTCTTTGGAGGGGCCACAGTCACACCCTGGGACTTTAGAGGGCTACACTCCCTCAAGACACACATTTTATTGGCACTGGGAGGTACCAGATAAAGGAAAATTTGGTAAAGGTCATCACTCCATTCCCTTCCTTCAACTGTGTCCTTTCATTTGGAGAGGGCAATCTGACTCCAACCCACTGCTGGTGGGACAAGGTATTCACATGTGGCAGCATAATCAATGATGCACATCTTCCTGTTTTATTTTTTTTAAAAGAACAGTATCAGGTTTCTATTCTTTCCAGGGAAGTAGCCTTGATGTGTTTCAACATGTATAACAAAAATAAAACAGAAAGTACTTGGTGGCATTTTTAAAATTAGAAGATTTATTTTAGTGTGAGCTTTAATGGATGACAAACCTCTTCAGAGACATGCAGTACAACACTTAGACCACAGGTTTATACACACAGACATGACTGTGGCACTGGGGAGAACATGAGACACAGAAAATTACAACTGCATCAATACTGGTAACCATCTTCAGGTTAAGACCCAACTGCTACACTTTTGTCTCTGAACTGCTGAAGCAATAAATTCTCCTTTCATGGAAAGGTTATTTGTGTTACGGCTTCTTTGTGACAATTTTTTGTCTACACACCAAACTGTTCTGAAAACAATTTACTAATATATACAGTGTTAAAATCCCTGGCCTTTGTTTAAACCTTTAAAGAGACTGGAATTTATATATCCCTTCAGGTAGCATCTTCTCAAATTTTCCTCTGAAAATTCATTTCTTCTGTAATAATACTTTTAAATCAGTGGCAGGGTGTACCAGAAGATGAAATGTTTCTGACACCAGCTTTTATGCTTGCCCTATGTAGAATTCTGACAGAGGATGTCATATATCATATTATAAGACAAACAAGGAAATGAGCCCCTGATGTTGTGACTGACATTGTTAGGACATGTAATACAGGTGCTGCCAAAGAAAATGTGTAGGTTTCCTATTATGTAACACCAATAATGTAAAATTTCAGCAGCAATTTGTCACCACTTAAGGAACTGGCATGTACTTTTTTTGTTACTAGCAGCAACTTCACCAGCAGTAATACAGCACTTAAATTTACACTAACAGGCACAAGTAATTTAATTTCTTACTTTTACCACATTGGATCTATATGTTTTTTGGTTTTATTGTTTTTAAATTTGTAAACCTGTGCTCTGGAGGTTGCTGTCCTCTGAAGATGCCGGCCACAGAGACTGGCGAAACGTTAGGAAGAACAACCTTCAGAACACAGGCAAAGAGCCCGAAAATCCCACAACAACCATTTTACTTTTTGTTCTTTTACACAAAATGTGAACAAATTATCAGTATTAATGGTTTTTAAAAATTTGAATTGATCTATGTGTTTAAGAAAAATGTCACAATTTAAGTGTACAGGAAGAAACTCTGTGTTCTTAGTATAAAAGTTATTTATTAAATATTGATTGCTTGTTATAGGAAGCATTTGGGTATTTGTTCTAAAGGCAAAGTTCAGTTAGTCCCAACTAGTGAGGCTTTCAAATCAGTGGGACTTTTGTGTTACTAACAAATGCCACTAATTTCAATGGTTCTACTCTAGTGTGACTAACACCGGATGTAGCCCTATGCTCCCGGGTTGAAAATATAAACCTCTGAATGAGAAATTTTGCTGTAGCTGAATTTGTGTTATCAAATCTGATAACTTTAATTTCTAATTTCCACTGGACTGCTTACCTTGTTTATTTGCTCAATACATGAAAACTGAAAATTTTCATTAAATGAGTAGGTGATAACAGATCATTCCACCCAAGGCACAAGAGAAATGAATCCAATCTAGGTCATATACTAAAATACTTTACTCTGGGTGATTATTCCCCTTTGCCTATTGCTTTAATAATTGCAAAGCTTCCAACTGATAGCAAAATAGTGGAAAACAGAGATGATAATCTGGTATTTCATTGAAGCAGCTATAGCCATTAAGTAAACAATTTGCTTACCTTTAACAGTTCCACTTCCAGAAACAGATTTGTCTAAAAATCTTCTTGGATTGTACCTTAAACCACAGCAAGCATCAAATCTTTGCTGGGTTGTTATGTCCATCAAGCATTCCATTGTGTCCTTTTAACTTCAATTTAAGAATGTGTCACAGGGTACAATTTACCATGAAGAATGCAGAACGAAGGGGGGAAAGAGCACAAACATTCGGGGGTAGCAATGTCCCTTTTAATGTTTCTATCCAGAGTTTGTTCAGTAGGGCGGAAAAGGTGTAATATTTTTACTAGTTTTAGCTAATTTACCTAAATAAGTTTAGTGATTTTAAACATCAAAGATAATAAAGAATTTAAACCTCTCATAAAATCAAAGAGAGTAATTACTTTCTGTTTTCTTGATGAGAACTTTAAATCAGAATTGGTTATACTAATGCAGCAGCTTCAGAATAGCCAGGAGAGTATGACCTAAACTCTGAACACAGCCCAGCTGAATCAATGAATCTGTGTTCATGAATCTAAATGTGGACTTACAGTTCTAACAGCAGCAGCAACAAAAATGTTGAACAACTGAACTTGTAGTAAATTGCCAGAGAAATGTGATTATTAGTTCTCAAGTGCTTATTAGAAATTTGATAGATGTACAGAAATAAGTTGCTGTTGCATGGAAAAACACCCTTCGAATAACACACAACTCAAAAGTGAAAATTTGATGCAATTACTAATCAGGAAAAATGATTTTAATAAATCATTCAACATTACATTTGCTCTTCATCAACGAACCCATGGTATCTGAAGTTATTTACATTTTTAAAAGGCCCACCTGGCTTTGCAAATGACATTCCTATCATTTGCATGTCACCTGACAAAGGCAGTGTACTAACTGCTTATTAATTTTGTGAACTTTCTATCAGACCCATAATGAACAAAATGAAGGGATGAGTCACATACCGTCAATAACTAAAGAGCACACTATGAGCTTCCAATTGTAATTATAAAGCATGAAGAAGCAAACATTAACCACTGATATATTTTTTATATAGACCAGTGGCAAAATTTTGAAAATCCCAGTTTTTCTAAAATACAGAAAAAATATCTTCAGCTCTCACTTTCCAGATCTTATTTTTCACTTTTGAGCATGATTTGTGTAACAGGACTATTACAGAATAAATGTCATTATTCATTCATGTGCTTCCACTGCTGTTTCTGAGACTCTATAACTGGGTGCAAACACTCATTCATGTCTAGCAGATCTTTCCGCTTGTAGCCATACTGATTGATGGCCTAATACTTTAAAATGCAGCTTCTCTTGTAATGTCGAGGAGCTACTGCTAGTGAGGGAAAATATTACATAGTCATGGACATCTTTTCTATTCAAGTAATTAAATGGACATAACTCTTTTGTCTCTTTTGTTATAAATGTCTGCTTTTGCATGGTTTTGGAAGCTGCTTAAAGATTCTTGAAAACTCAGAGGAACAAAAATATTCGAACTAAAGTACACGCAATTTGAAACGCACTGTATGTGATATTTAGATGTGAAGCTCCTCCCTACCCTCTACACCCAGTTGCAAGGATAGTGGAAGGTCTCTTTACCACTGGCATTTACCTTTATGTTTTCAATCCCTAATTGTGTCTTCAGAGATAAAGACTGACCAAGTTAACAAACACAATTGGAGCTTTCTTATAAAGTAAATAAGGTCTGGCATACAAGTAAGGAACAATTATGTTAAGAATTAAGGATGTTGTCCCGGAAAACAAAACACAGTGAGTTCATGATATATGCTCCATTAACAGAGCATATCAATTTAAGGTATTTAAGATCCAAGTTATGGGAATACTGTTAAATAGATTATCCATATATGGATAGGTTGCAATTCAGTATACTATTATGAGTCAGAGCCCACTGAAATCAATAAACTTCAATCATAAGTAATTGTCTATTTAGATTAAAACCCAGTGAGGCTGGCCTACAGAAGCAACATCAAGCTTCATAGCAGTTAGGTATTTCTATTCCGTTCATCTGGATTTAAATATACTTCTTTGACATTTACAAAGTAAGTCAGGAAGCATGTAGTGAGAATTCAAGTTTGATCCTATGGGATATACACTTAAATGAAAAGTGGATAAGATAACATTTGAAATATCCAGAAACTTTCACACTCCCATTCTCACACCCTTTTAACGCAAACTGGAGTTTTCATTATCTGCCCATTAACTTCCCTCCCTCCCTTATCCCAACCCTTCTAAACTGTATCCAGAACACACCCAGAATTGAATTTCTATGCAAGAAAGTTGACTCTTTTGCTTTTAACCCATAGAGGTGTACAACGATTAGTGAAGACTTTTTTTTTTTTTAGCAGACACAGAAAATGGAAGATGAACTGCAGCAAAAGCATGGCAAACCTGAAAGGTCAATTAGTGCATAAATCTATTTTAAAAACAGAAAAGATAGAATTTAAAAGCTATAATAGAAGTTACGTCTTTAAAGCTGTAGGTTATATAACAGGGTGGGAAATGTTTAATATTGTCTTTTATCTGTGCTTCAACAAAGCACTATGATCTTAATGCAAAAAGTCTAAGAACAGCGACTTCTTTTCATAATGTTTGATTTTCATATTGTATAAATCCAGCAAATTATAAAATCAGATTATCATGCTTTTCCCACCCTGGCAAGAGAATAAACATGAATTCAGAAGCACAGTGGAAGTGGAAAACAAAGAAGAAAAGAGAGAAAAGGCAGCAGAGAAAGACAGAAGAGGTGAATACAGAGCTACAGAAGTGTTTATTGAGCATGCTACAGAGGCAAGCAGCGTACACATAGGAAGAAATTAAACAACCATCAAACCTCCCAACTTTGTTAGAAAATTAATTTTTAATTGTGCCGCTTTCAAACTATACTGAAATATTACATTTCTAAAGATGTAAAAACTCAACTAATAGAAAATATACATGACCTTTTTCTACATAGATAACAGAATCTATGACTTTTGGAACTAAGTACATCAATTGCAAAAAGTATTGGTCATTTGAACAGAATCAAGACAACAGTCCATCTTGACAGAGGAACTGTTTTCAAATGAATTTTTTTTCCTGTAGATTCTGAGCCATGTTTATAGTAAAGTCAGATCCATTTCTAGATATAAAATATTTTGAAGAGATTTATTAAAACTGAATATTACAATGCAAGGTAAATTAAGACTAAAGGCACATAAACTTTGGTCCCACCTGGTTGTCAGTTTTGTTTTTGTTTTTGTTTTTTTAATAAAGAAAACTGCCACAAAATTATTAATCTTTCTGCAAAAGTTTGCTATATACGTTCTTCATCCTTGAAATACATGCACCAACTCCTGAACTAGCTAGACCAGTCTGCACATGCTCAGAAATCCACAACCATATTTCAAATTGTAATTACTAACTAAAAATGGCAATATATATTTAATGCACATAAGTCATGTCAACTTCAAAAAACATCTACAAAATATATTCAGCCACAAACAAGACATTACTTAGTGCCAACATTTATATGATACGCCCCAGACTGTGTGTACAAAAAGGTTAAGACTTTACAATATTTTCCCCCAGTGGGAAACAAGCAAACAAAAACCCCAAAAGAATCACCTTTCTGTCATTTAGAAGAAATTAATCATCTTCATCTTGTTAACTCTGCTAATGCCTATATTCTTAACTAAACCTGGAATACACAAGGCCATTTTATTTAGTTAAAATGAAAGAAAGAAAATGTGCTGCATTTCTCTTAATGTAATTCTACTTGCTTTGTTTTAAAAATATGATTCATGAAAAGCCAATAAATTCCAAGCAGGAGAAACAAAGCTTAACCCTTTTTACACACTCCTGCCTAATATATATTTGGCATAATCCTGCAAAAGTTAGGTGCAGAAAAATCCCATTGAAATCACTATTCTAATTGCAGCGATTTCAAATGAATATAGGCAGACCTAACGTTCACTGGACTGCACCCACTAACTCCCAAGTAACAATGTGCCCCAGACAACCAAATTTTTAACTAGTAAATGCAACTCTAGCAACTCTAGGTTTTCCTTTTTTAAGGCACGTATGTTAACTAAGTTGAAAAACTATGGGATTTCCTCAGAATCCCTTTTAAACAAAATGGTTTCATAAAACATATGCAAAACCAGCAGATCGTATCACTGCTTCTTCCTTGTAAATCCTTTTTTTGTTCTCATTTATACATAAACAATCAAGGAATGGTAACAGCATGAAAAACAGATGTCCATTTCTGGTCCCCGCTTTCCCGAACAGTCATAGATGACAACACTAAACAATGCGATACAACCTTATTATTTTGATCTCTCACTTCAAATGGTTGATTTGGAAAAAGAAACTCTCAGATGATGATTTTCTCCAAGATTGTAATTATGCAGATCAATCAAAGCCTGAATAGCTTCTTCTACTGTTGACATCTGAAGAAGAGCCATCTTGTGATCTCTTCTGGAACAAAGCAGTAAAATTAGATACGAAAACAGTAGTAGAAAGTTGTAACAAAGATCCCAATTTTTACCAAAGATGGTTGTACTTTCATTTTAAATGAAATTTCAAAGAAAACGTGCTTACTGGAAAAATTTAAATGCTTTCACAGTGCCTCCAGTATTAGCAAACAGTATGCGCAGGTCATCTTCTGATACTGATGGTCTATACAAAGGTGGTGGTAAGAGGAAGAAGACAACTGGATTAGAAAATAACATTGCAATCTTACAAGAATTCTTAAGGAATCTTTTAACACAAACTTACGGAATATTAGATAAATGCAGAGTTGCAGATGGAGGAAAAATATTCTGAAAATTTTTTGAGCCAGGCTTCTTGAAACGATGAAGAGGAGAATTGCCAAAGTCTTTAGTTAGTCCTTGGTCATCAAGTCCTTCTCGAGGTAGTTGAACTGTTTGATGTTTGGAAAGAGTAACACGAATTATCTTTCCATACATTTTCTGCCCGTTAAGATGACTCATGGCTGGAAAACAAAACAAATTATTTATTTCGGTATTTCTTCTATTAAATTCAGTGTCAGCTTATATGTTCTGTGTTAAACAGAACAGACTGCCTGACATAATTTCTTTTGTTACATTAATAAATGTAGCTCTTAACACTGGCTGAAAATATTTCAACTCCAAATTTTACTGCCAGCTAACATAAAACCTTTGCTCAAGTTGCAATGTATTCACTAACACAAAAGAAAAACAAAGAAAAAGAAAATAAATTGCTCATTTCATATGTAAAACAGTATTTAACTACCAACAACAAACCATTGCCAGATACAAATTAAATTTGTTCTTTAGTTCAAAAAGATGTCGATCAGGATCCAAAAAGCCATGCACAGTATTCCATATGTACTACGGTATTTCAGGATTCCCACACATATACCCTTTTAAGTAGCTGCTTAGAAGATAATATGTTTATATAGCAGTTTTTGATATCATCAACCATGATATCCTTCTGGACAGGGTCTTGGAGACTGGGATTGAGGGCCTAGCATTAAGCTGGCTCCAGTCCTTCCTCAAGGACCATGCCCAAGAGTTCAGTTTAGGAATGAATTGTCAGCCCCTTGGACCCTCAACTGTGGGGTGCCCCAGGGGTCATCAATATCTCTAATGCTGTTTAACATCTATGTTAAACTGTTTAACTGTTTAACATCTATGTTAAACTGCTGGGGAAGCTCATTAGAGATTCGGAGTAAGATGTCATCAATATGTTGATGATATGTAATTCTATCTCTCCTTCACCACCTCTGCAGTGGAGGCTGTCCAGATGCTTGAGCTATTCCTGGCTTCCATACTAGAATGGACCAGGGCAAACAAACTCAAATTGAATCCAGACAAGACTGAGATCAGTTCATTGGGTGGGCCCTCTGAAAGGCTGGGGGGAGGGAATCATCCCTAGACTGGATGGCACTGCCCTCCCATTTAGGAAGCAAGTTTGTAATTTAGGTGTTCTTCTGGACCCAACTCTTTCTTAGGATTCTCAGATTGCAGCCATGTCCAGATCGGCTTTTAATCAGTTTAGGCTTATCACCCAATTCCACCCATACATAGACAAGGGCTTCCTCAGAACAGTGGAGGCACTGGTCATCTCCCGGATCTACTACTGCAATGCTCTCTACATGTGGCTTCCCTTGAGACTGACCTGGAGACTATAGCAGGTCCAGAATGCAGTGGCCAGACTAGTGGCTGGTGTGAGCAAATTTGCTACCTCACCCAGTGCTGGCCAGCCTTCACTGGTTACCCACTGTGTCCTGGATCTGGTTCAAGGTTCTGACACATATAAAGCCTTTCATGGTCTGGGACACTACCTGTCAGAGCATTTTTTCACAATGTAATCTGCCTGACCCATCAGATCTTCTCAGGCCAGGCTACTCCATGTAGCTACCCCAAGACAGCCCCAAAAGTCATCTACTAGAGGTAGGGCCTTCTTGGCGGTGGCACTTACATTATGATATCAACACTGATAGGAGCTACGCCTGGCCCCCTCCCTGTACTCACTTAGGAGGCAGTTAAAAACACTACTACTCAGGGAGGCCTTTCACCTTGACCCTGGTTGAATGCCTTGCCTCCAGTCTTGCCTCACTCTGAAAACAGGCAGTGCCACTGTTTAAGTGTTTAGACTATATTTTTGCTATTTATGCTGTATTTAGTTCTGTGTAGCTTGTTTTAACTATCTGCTCAGAATAGTGCTTCGACACGTAATGGGTGGTAAATAAAATAAAATAAAAATTTTTTGTTGTGACTAGTAAAAATAATGCAAAGGAGCAGGGTGAACATCTGCAAGACCCCACCACCTCCAATTGCAAATATGGAAGAAGCTTACAAGCACACAAGTCTATGGACTGGTATTCATTAAAAGAACTATGAATAATCAGCAACCTTCTGAAATCTCATCTATACTATGAAACTGTTTTGCTGCCTGAGAAATCAAGCAAAAGCAAGGCAATTAAGGACCTGTGATCTAAACATAAAATAAAGATAACATCCAGAAAAGATTTTAGTGCACACAACAGTATACTTGCACAAAATGTGGAAGCAGTTTGAATCCTGACCATATTCTCCAATAGAACTGTCCTTGTGTCCACAAAATTTAATTTCCCCCCATAAAATTTTTCATGGGAGTTCACAGAATGACTTAATATCTCTTTAAATACAAATTATCAGATTATAGAAAGATAAGAAGAAGAAAAACTGAACTGTGAACATATCTTGTGCAAAGGAATTTAAAACATACTAAAAAAAATAATTAAAGTGGCATGTGGAGGAAAAAACACTAATCTCACCGAGCTGTGATTGGTTTCCATCAGCCATCTGTATAAGAGCACTGTCTTTCTTATTGTATAAAATCTTCACACGCTGAACATCCCCATAAACACCTTTTTAGAATCAGAAAAGCAATCCAAAAGAAACAGGATTTTAAGTATAGCTAAACAGAACATTTTGACATATCAATGAAACATTCGGACACAACTCTCACTTCTCCCAACATTCATACGTATGAATAAAGAAGAACAAGATTCTGAATAGGTGAATTTTGAAAAAAGAAAGACATTTTTTGATAAACCCTTGAAGCTATGTGAATGATATTAAATTAAAGATCATGCAAAATTAAAAAAAGCATGCATTAAAAGAAAATCTTGCGTCTATGGAGAGTTTTAAAAACAGCAAAAGAAAAATAGCAAAAGATTTACTACTCAACTTTAAGCCAAAGTGCTAGCTATAAATAAGAATTAAGGTGAAACAAATAATTAAACCAATAATAAAAGTATAGTGCTAACGATAACATACCGAAGAGGGTAAACAGACTTTGGGGCGTAACCATCTTTAGAAGGAGAGAAGAGCAAGCAGCATAAGACAAGAAGAGAGAAGAGTCGAGGAAGAGCGGAGATGAACAGATCATCCATAACGAAGGGTGGTTCCCGCAGAATGGTGAGGTGGTCATGGATCATGGTTCAAGGCGGTTAATTGGGGCAAGTTGGTCCGAGGAACATTTTGTTCAAGCACAGAAGCATGAACATAGGGAATGGAGACAGGGGATGTAGACAAGGAATGCAAAGGACAGGACAGGGAAGGGTGTGGGAATTTGGGAAGAGATAGGGAAAGGGTAGGTGAGCACAAAGGGAGAAGGATGAAATGGGGAAGGGAAACAGCAATGCAGAAGAAAAATAAGGAAGTGGGGGAACAAAAAAAATAAAATATAGGTCAGTACATAGGAAATGCAGGAATTTGGTCAGAAAATGGTTGGTTTATGTATTGTACAAGAAAAACTGAGTAAAATGTAGCCACCCAAGACAAAATATGGGTAAAGTACATCCATATCAACAGTAAATTACATTTCATCTGAATGTGAAAAACATGCAATAGAAAATTTAAAAAAAATTCTTAACTTTAACTGCATAAGCATGTCTGGCTATGAAATGCAGGTGAGTCTTTCAAGACGGCACTCTGATCGAAGCATTTTAACATGCAAGACTACAAATGACAAAATGATAGCAGTATAATGGTTCATATTAATAACAGAGGCCAGTAAAAATGGAACATATATTTGAAGTAGACAAACTGGACCAAACTATCCCACATTTCATACCAGCTTTCACAGAAAGTCAAAGTAAAAGTACAAGACAATAAAAAGCAAAACTAAACAAAACCTCTTAGAGTTCAGAGTTAAGGAAGTAGTGGAGTGAAGATTTTTTAGAGAAGACCAAATGAATAGAGACTGCAAAGGAAAAGTAAAATTACTAAGAGAGACTGAAGAGCGCTGCACCAAGATCTTTGGGAGAACCTTTAAAGAAATATGTGTTAGAGTTGTTCACATAAATTAATATTACAAAAATGCAGTGACATGTAAACACGAAATGAACAAGCAAATAATTAGCAAAGACAAAAACCAATAGCTATCGTAAGTCTAATTTCCAAAATGGAGCAATACTAAAACTTATCAAAATAAATTAAAATACATCTAGAACATGCAATATTTACCATATTTTTCTTAGGAAAAACAGGTAGGCAAATAGCATAAGCTATTTTAAAATGCTGGCTACTTAGGAAAATTAACAGAATTAATTATAACAGAAACCGCCCATTAGAATCTAGCTGTAAAATGGTCTAAAACAGCATGAAAAAAAAAACTGACAGTAATCAACAAAGACATGGAAGCAAGCTCAAAACAAAGACATATTTACAAAGTTCACAAAATGAAATATGGTAAAGGAAAAAAAGTCTGAGGAAGCAGATTCACTGACCTCTTCATTTAAATTGCTGACCAGGAGGACTGTATTGCCACCAGCTGAAACTCCAGGCATACCCACACGGCCAGCGGCAGCAGCAGCGGCAGCAGCGGCAGCATTTGGAATACCCAATGGACTCAGCGCTCCTGGAACAGCTGCAACAGGAAGCCCTAATTTTAAAATAAAGCATATTTTACGAAACACACACAAGTCGTTCCAATGTAGTCTACTTTAGGTTGCTGTGCTGATTTTGCTCCTCACTTCAAGTTGTCCGTTGGTTTATTTTCCACATTAGAAGAGCTATTAACCTTCCAAATGGACACTTTTGCCTTTATCAAACTATACTACTTTTGCCTCTCTTTTCTAGATCCAGAACCTGCCTTCTGAGGACAGAAGGGATTCTTCTATTCAAAATAGGTATATGATCCAGGATGTGACTTTGGTGGCTTTTGTTGACTTTTACAGATTCCCCCATTTCTTTGGAAAGATGGGGGAGGAGGTGAAGTACATAGAGGAGGGGGAATTAAGCGATACCACCTTTTATATCTTTTGCAGAATACTCTGGTGGAAATATTCTGAGCAATTATTCAGCCAAGCAATGTCCTAACTGTCAGAAAAGAAGGTAGATCCAATGTATTATAACAAATTAAATAATCCTCAAGAAAATCTATGAAAGTACTAATAGCAAAAATATTGTTTTTTTTCCAAATTAGCTTTTGACTTTATTGTTCTACTAATGCAAATACTATTCTATTAAATTCTTCTCACTTCATATAGTGATTGAAATCCTGTTGCTTAACAGAATAAGTCACATTAGAGTAGGTCCACTAAATCATTGGTATTTTGTGAGTCATCACCTCCATACGGGTTAGTTCAGATGCAACTTACTACCCATTTGAATCAATTGAATTCATGGAGAAGCTGCCTCACAAAATCTCCGGTGATTCAATGGTAACACTCTAGTGCAATTTACCACACTTAGCAACAGGATTTCAGCCAATATACATTACTTAAAATGCCACCTCACAAGATAACTAATATATGACATATCAATGGTAATGAAAAACAAGCCAGTTTATCAAATGGATTAACATTAGCTAGTAAAGCCAGTTCTATACAAGAGTGTCTCTAGTGCATAGTTACTCTCACATAAGATGATAAATAAATGTACTTTTCTGAATAGATACATTAATGAATTTCATCATCCTTTGGCATCTAATGCGGTATTTAAGCTTCCTTCTTAATTTGTTACACTAAAAATAACTATAGGTAGTGAGGGAAATCAAGCACCAAATCTTTAAAATCTGTGGGGAAAATCATCTACATAACAATGACACAATCATTTATTCCTGAATCAGTGTTTTCTTAAACACAATGCTATAAGTAGATTTGGGCACAAATTGTTGGTCCAATGGTTTGTTTATTGGCTGAACAGGTGTTCGATGCTTTAAAGCCCTCCCTCCTCCAGTAGGCACCAACTCTGAGGTAGTGCCCAGAGAAGTAAGAACAATGCCTCTGAGTGATTCCCTGTCGAAGGAAATGGGGCTTTTAAACACCAAGCAACTATTCAGCTGATAAACAAACTGGTTGCCGATCTCTAGCTGTAAGCAAGGGGTGAAAAACTTTATTTATTTATTTATTTATTTACTGTATTTATACCCCGCCTATCTAGTCATTTCGACCACTCTAGGCACACCTTTTCCAAAATCATTTATTCACAGTTACCCTGCAACAGGAATAAAAGCCACTACTACATAGTGGGATAAAACTAACTGTCCAATATAGAGACCAGATAAATTTGTATTCAAGACTGCAGAAATCAATCTGAAACACTAGGCATGCACTCTCTGCTGACAGATTTTGATATATCTAACAGTTTGCAGTGATACATTAGCCAGCACAGTGACACTGGATCATCCCAAGTATACATCTTTTTAAAAGCAAGCTTCCCCAAAATTTGCTAGTTGTACAGCTTCCATAATAACAGAAAAGTTCTGGTTAAAAGGGAAAAAATATGTTGTGGCTTCAACTGCCCTTCTACTACTTTTTTCCAAATGTATTGAACCACACAAACCCAGTCCAGATGATTCATCTAGGTCTGTTTCCACTATATGGTTCTCTGCCTTGGGAGAAATTTGGGAAGGTTACCCTTATGAAAACACTGAAAAACTCAGGGAGCATGGGACATAGAATCCATTTAGAAACCTTGAGGTTTCTTTGAGTGCCCGGAAAGCTGGCTGAGAAGGCAAGGGAGTGTCAGCCAAGAATAAAAGGGAAGGTGACACCTTCAACTGATATCCTGCGTAAGAGGACATCAAAGTAGACCAAGGAGACTAACACTTCACTTTACCTTTTGAAATCAAAGCCCATCTGCTTCCTTCCCTGGAGCCATGAAATTACAACTGTGTGAAAGGATGAGGAAGAGGTGGTTTTGTTGAGGTAAAGATTAAAGGGTATTAAGACAGGTCTTGAATAAGTCAATTTAATGTATAAAAAGGTATTTGGAAAACTGGTTGTCTTAGCATGACTGGTCTCTAAGGGAGGGGGGGTCTTCTCTCATGGCTCTGTCGAACTAACGTCCTTGATGCTTGGAAGGAGGCACTCTGTGCATGCATAAGGCCTACACTAGCCTGTTAAAGTATGAATATCAGGCAAATATTTGCTATTTTTTGTTGTGAACTTTTTGGTAACTTTTGCTCTTTGCCCTTTTACCTTTTTCCCTTCTTTTAATAAAACATAGACTTCTCTTAAAGCAACTGTTTGGATTTTTGGCTTAGAGAGTCTGTGATACTAAAACCAGGCCTTGTCTCATCCAGCTAAAGGGAAGTTTTAGTGTTTGTGTGGGTGTGGTGGCAGCTACTTTGGAAGGCTGGCATGTGTTTAGACAGCCCTGTGGACTTTTGGAATTCTAGAGAGACTGCTGCCATCACCACATCTGACTCCTCCCTAAACTCACCAACCCCAGGATAAGCAAGAGTAGTGTATCTTAGTGGTTATAGAAAGGGAGCCTTGACCGGGCAACTGTCACAACCATCAACTTTATCTTGCTTCAAAAAAACAAAAACCTACTCCTATTGTGGACACCTGAGGATGATAGCCTAAAATGATGCTAATGTCCAATGGGATGTCAGCACATCTTCCCTGCAGAAACAAGGAGACTGAAACATAATACAGTGGTGCCTCGCATAGCGAGGTTAATCCGTTCCGGATTAACCTTCGCTATGCTGAAGCATCGTTGAACGGGGCAGGGATTTCCACTGGAACGCATTAAACATGGTTTAATGCGTTCCAAATGGGCCAAATACTCACCGTTCAGCGATGCTTCAGGATGGCCGGCAGCCATTTTCGCGCCCTCGCCTCGCTTAACGAGGGCGCGAAAACGCTGCGCGCGGCCATTTTGGGCCATTTCCACGCTTCCGGCGGCCATTTTGGCCGCCAAACAGCTGATCGTCGGGGTTCGTTTTGCGAAGATCGGTAAGTGAAACGCTTACCGGTCTTCGCAAAGCGAATTTTCCCCTACTGGAAAAACGTTGAGCGATCGCATTAGCGATCCGAAAAAACAGATCGCTATGCGATTTCGTCGTTATACGGTGCGCTCGTTAAGCGAGGCACCACTGTAGTTGGGGCAATTCTAGGTTGTTCAATGGACATTATCCTTTTAAGGAAGATAATCAAAATATAAGAAAGCAGCACTTCCCATCATGATTAGGTCTGACTGCTATCAAACATAATCATGCACTTCACTGGAAGGCCGTGGCTCAAATACAGTAAACGTGGTGGTGATAGTTTTCTTATTTTTTTTGTAATTAAAGACTTCCCTCTTTCATCCCACAACACCCATGGCTTCCCAACAACGAAAGAGATTCCATAGGAGCCACAGGACATCCCAGGAAAAAACCACAAATGCTTAATTTCCAAAAAAATCACCGCTGATCATGATCTCTTCATGCAGCATAAATTATAGGAACAGATTTCGGCCCATATCCAAAATTACAAACAGCAGCAACATAGCTATCTAGTAAGACTGGTCAGAAGTAGGGAAACAGCCCCACACCAGGTCTTCACATCAGTCTTCCAATGATGAAGTGTGACACTGAGTATCACAGGCTTCCTATAATATCCCTGAGCACAGGCTGCTAGCCAACAAACAAAATACGTTATGTGACCCAACAACACAACATGGCTTCAGACAATTTGCCTTGGCCAGAGGGATGCAAACACAGAAGTGAAACTGTGAATAATGGCTAAACAGTACAATAAAGATCCATAATGTTCTTTACACAGCTACCATTTGTCACTTATTGGCTGAAATCCTGTTGTGCACCTCTATGTGTGCAACAGGATATCATCAGTGAGTAAACACCAGTGATTAAAGGCAAATTGCTGATGATGAATGATGATTTCAGGTACATGCAACTCATATGCGTTGTGAGAAAACCGCATGTAACTTCAAATTGGAAAACTAAGCCTTTAATTAATGATGATGTCCTTGGCATTGCACACGTGGAGCTACATAACAGGATTTTACCAAGTCTCAGAACACTGAAGACAGAAAATGATGGATTTAATGAAACAATGACAAAGCCTTTAGTGTGAAAGATGACTGCTTCACAGTAATGGAATACACAGACTCAAACGAAATGCAAAATGCTTTGTCCAGGGACAACACAGCGACAATGAACAGAATCTTGTGGGTCATAAACGTCAGTACCTTTAATCTAAATGGGATGAAGAAGGTAGTGTTGTTAAATTTCTCTGAAAGGGGCAAATATCCTGTTGCTTAACACAGTAAATCACACTAGAGTAAGTCCATGGACTTAATGGGGATTTGGTGAGTCAACACCTCCATAAGTTCCACTGATTCAAATAGGCCTACTCTAACTGTGACTTTAGCACAATGAATTGCAGTTAGAGTAGGCCCATTTGAATCAATGGCACTTAGAGAAGTGGACTCACAAATTCCCACTGATTCAGTGGTCCTCTTGTGTGATATGCCAAGCTAGGAAATAGAGTTTTGGCCAGTAACTAGTGTGCTGAAGAGACTGTTGCTCACCTAATATGAACATTCCAAACACAAGAATCGGTGTCACTCAATAAGAGGTTTCACTGTTCGCTCAATATGGCATAAATAATGAGCAGCCAACTTTCCAACACCAGAAACATAAACCATCCTGACAACTGTATAGAGATCTCTGCCTCCTACCCAACTCCATGATTAGATCAACATTTGTGGGTTGTTTGGCTGCTTTGTTGTTACTGAGGTGGAAGAAGCTGACAAACCAGCATACTCCATGTTATTCTTTCTTGATCAGTAGAATACATATTGGCATAAAAATAGGGTATTGATTTGATGAAAGACACCAACTCTACACAATCTGCTCTGGCAATGGAGTCAGCAGCTTAAACAGCCCATAGCTTTAAAGATTCTGAAAGAAAATGAGGCTGGAAAAAAACCCCACTGCAATGAGGTAATCCAAGAGCCACAGCTAACAACTCTAACAATTACCTTGGGACACTTATCCACAGTGATTCACAGGCCGCAGCCGAATA
The DNA here is from genome assembly GCF_051106095.1 of Pogona vitticeps. Classification (NCBI taxonomy): domain Eukaryota; kingdom Metazoa; phylum Chordata; class Lepidosauria; order Squamata; family Agamidae; genus Pogona; species Pogona vitticeps. The sequence continues at coordinate 94,253,235 of NC_135786.1, forward strand.
TGGAAAGAACGTTAAAAGCTCTACAGTAAGGTCCTGCAAGACAATGGAAAATCTTGTCTGTCTTGAATGCAAAAGGACCTTGAATGTGATCAAAGTGTCCAGTGACCTTGATAATCAAATCTCACTTTTCCTTACTTGTTTAAAAATTGCTGTCTATATAGCAAGCAATTTTTGTCATTCATATTCTAATGGATCTAATGCCATCCTCTTACGCAAATAAAGTAAATATCAATTACTAAATGGCTTTTAATGTCTTTCCTAGAATTACTGAAGTTTAGTTGCTGTATTTCTCTCTTTTTCTTCAGTTACAAAACTATGTGGAAAACCTTTTATTTCCTTTTGTCCTGATGCTTTAAGGGATATCCTTAAAATATCCCAAAATAATGCCTCCAAAATAATGGAGTGATTTATTTAGCCATGCTTGAAGGTGAAATTGTTTCTAATCCCATAATTCCCTGATCTCACAAGTGTCAGCCTTATTCAACATGTGTATTTTTCAATAAATGCACTAATGAAAATTCAACACCAGTTGAACGCAACCCTCCTCCTTTCTTACATCCAGAAATTATCTATTATATAAGGACTCACTGAGCAGTTTGACAAGGATCATTTTACTGATGTAAAATACAGAAGGGATTTGCAGCGATCGCAGAGCTCAAATGCGCCTTACAATGACTTAGATTTACCTTTAGTTCTGAATTTGCAAACTTTTAAATACTTTTTCCCCTCAGGGCTAAATTATGTCACCATCATAACATAACTGCTCTTAAAATACAGGAATAGCACTAGTAAACTTTCAAAGAGAAAGGTTTTCTTCATGTAATTTTCTTCCATAAAGTACAAAATGTACGTCATTAAAAGGAATCAAGTACTCCTCCTGATGATAGATCTGAGAGCAAGCTTTTCTGTTGTTGATGAGTTTTTCTTCTACAAAAAGACAAGTACTCATTAAAAAGAACGGCCAAATTACAATCTCAACAACTAATTGTTGCAAATGAATGAGAGAACAGAGGATATGAATATGTCTAAGCAAAGAATATCTGCTTAAATTTAATGTTACAATCTTGGATGCACAGAAAGATGTAAAAACTGCAGTGACATGCATGTACTTTGGATACAATAAATATTCCAAATGTAAGGAGATGAATGGTTAGTGATGCCCTTGTGTCAAATATTACTTTACACTAAGAAACAGCAGGCATGGGCAAGGAAGCACATAAACACTTTTGTACTCTGGAATTATACATGCCTGGATTTCACATGGTCAGGAAGATTATTATAGTAAATTTATTTGCATTTGCCTACATATCCTATCAAGAGAACAATCTTGTACTTGACTGAGTCTGATAAACAAGTGCAACAGATATTATTAAAGTTCATGCATAATCTTCTGTAGTCATACTCACAGTTCACGATATTTTCCCTTGAAGCAGTATTCATCAGCACAAAGTAAAAAGCATACATATATATTTGACAATATAATATGTTTGTTCTCCCAGTAAAGATTATTTCAAGATTTTTATGATTTCAAGCAACATGACTTGCCACCCTCAACTGCATACCAAAGACAAGTAACCAGGCAAAGGGGTGGTGCTGGGGATGAGGAGGAGTAATTTTCAGCTCTTTGGAAACATGTAGGAGAGGTTCTCAAATATTAAATTTTTAAGAAACTGAAACACCTTGAAACATTATTCTATATTCTATCATCCCTGAATAACAACTTGACAGTACACGTGGAACACATGAGAAGGGCCACAATTCAATACTAAATCAAACAATTCACCCAGAGGAGGTCCAAGATTTAACCTGATTAGTGGCAGGTACTATCAGCTCTCTGATGAGACACAGGTCTTCATTTAAGAAGCATCTAGTTAATGTCTGGAGCTAGTAACAGACTGCCTAAGACAACAAAAAGAAAATACTGTTTGGTGTGTGGTTCATTTGACCAGGGAGATCTATAGCTCAGCCTGATGTAAATGAAGATACACTTTCCCTAAACAACCAGATGCTGGATATACTAACTAACAGACCTAGATATAAAATGAAGCTTTCCCTTCTGTGCCCCCCTCATGGAATCTGGGGTAGACTGCACCTTCTGTCACTCAATACTTTTTACTCCAGCTGTTATCCTTCCTGGAAAAAATCTGGGGACAACTGTCCGCAACTTCTACACCTCCAGATTGGACGTGTTCCATGTGGAGCTTTGAAATCTTAGAAACTTTAGATATTGAATCGAGAGATCACATCTAACCAGTCCTTAAGTACTTGTAACAACTATTAGTCAAAAGAACATAATTCAAAGTGCCAACTACTGTCCGTAATACAGGGCTATTCCTAACTTTCTACTGTTGTTGATCTTTTTTGTATTGTTTTATTTTTTTAATCACATATTACTTGGGGCAGATACAGGTTTGTAAAATAAAATGAAAAATAATCAGAAAGTTACAAGTTGGCTTATGTTAAAAATGGGATTTCAACCTATATTGAAGGGGGGAATGGATCTCTCCATGTATTAGAACTTCCTGACACTGAGATCTCTTCTTGACTGGAGTCATCAATGAGGAGGCCCAACATTTCACCAATAAGTAGTCATCCATATAAACCAGTGGTGGCAAACCTTTTCGGGCTAGCGTGCCCAAACCGGGGGGGGGGGGGGGGACAGGGCGGCCGGAACCAGAAGTGGTGGAGGTGGAACCAGAAGTGGCAGCAGAATTTATTATTATTTTAATTTTTAAATAAAATATAAAATATAAAATGTAAAAAAAATAAAATAAAAGGTGCCTCGAGACCCCACTCCGGATGCGCCGCCAGCACCTGCTGCTCCAGATCCTGACCCGCCGCCTGTCCGGGCACCAGCATCACGGTTGCGGCCGCCCGCTCAGGTTTGGCTGGGGGGGGGGGCAATCCAGCAACTTATGGCTTGCGTGCTGGCAGAAAGGGCTCCGCGTGCCAGCTGTGGCACATGTGCCATAGGTTCGCCATCACTGATATAAACAGTTGATTTGTGTTATAGCATTTACACTAAAATTAGCTGCCCCACTGCAAACCAAGCAGGGAATTAGGAGAAGCTGAAAGTATAAGTGAATGAATTGTGCCTGTATGCATGGAAAGGGAATAGGCACTGCATTTAGTAAAAGGAAACCTCCCCTATTTATTTATTTATACATACATACATACATACATACATACATACATACATACATACATACATACATACATACATACCCCGCCTATCTGGTCAATACGACCACTCTTATGTGAATTTCTATTCATATGTTCCAGTGCAACTAAAGATATGAGGCCATGTTGACCCCCAATGTGAAAAAAACCTTAGTAATGACATTAAAATAAAATAGTTACAGATTAAAATTTTACTGAATTTTTATTCCATTGCATGTATTTATTTATTATTTAAAATATTTTATCCCACATTTATCCTTAAAATGGACCCAAGACAGCTTTATTTATTAAAACTACTTTATTAATTCATTATAATTTTACTACTTTGTTATTTTATTACAATTTAATACTTTTTATGCTATTATTTCAGAATACACATGCTCTCAGATTACTATACAGTGGTGCCCCGCTTAACAATTACCCTGCTGCACGATGAAATCGCTTAACGATGAGGTTTTTGCGATGGCAATAGTGATCGCAAAATAATGTTTAAATAGAGAAAATCTGCTTGACGATGGCTGGTCCCCTGCTTCGGGAACCGATTCTTCGCTTTACGACGATCAAAACAGCTGATCGTCGGGTTTTCAAAATGGCCACCCTCTGTTCAAAATGGCTCCCCGCTGTGTTTAGGGCGGATTTTTCGCTTTACAGGCACCGAAAAATGGCTTCCTATGGAGGATCTTCGCTGGACGCTGAGGTATTTCGCCCATTGGAACGCATTGAGCGGTTTTCAATGCATTTCAATGGGCTTTTTACTTTCGCTTGACGACAATTTCGTTCTACAGCGATTTTGCTGCAACGGATTATCGTCGTCAAGCAAGGCACCACTGTACACTGTATGGCAAGCAAGAGAGCTGTATCATATAATCTATGCGTAAAACCAGCACAAGAGCCTACAGAAAATATTATTGATGGGATAATCAACAATCTATCAATTCCCTCTTTTATTGACACACACACACACACACACACACACACACACACACACACACACACACACACACACACACACACACACACACACACCATACACATATCAGGCAGCTTCTGAGGGAAAGGCAGTTGAGGATAAAACACAGATGTTTGACTTAAGAAAGAAAGAGAAATAAGGTGGACCATGTTAGTGATGCCACCTATTAAAGAACACCATTTCAATTTCTTTAATGTAGGCAGCATTGATTTTCACATATTGCTTACAAAAAAGCTACAGTAATAAATAGCTTACAGAAGTGCTGTTATGTTGGATGCAAAGAACCTTCTATAAAAGCAGATTGTTTGGGCATGGCCCAAACATTCAGTGACTGAAACATTTGCTGTCACATACATGTGACTAAACCCCCTGTTTCCCCAAAAATAAGACCTATCCTGAACACAAGCCCTACCGCTCAAATAAGCCCCAGTTAAGTGAAACCCCGCCCTCCACCATTGTGCAGCATTGTGCAACAACCTGAAGAAGATGACATGACTGTATTTGAATAAATGTAGATTGTTGTATATGGGAAAAATACATCCCCTGAAAATAAGTCCTAATGCATTTTTGGGGCAAAAATTAATACAAGACCCTGTCTTATTTTCGGGGAAACACGGTAATGACCATCCAAGTTACATTAAAAGATGAGCCATATGCAACAGCATCTATATTCATTTTACCAGACTCTGTATGGGTGTTCAATTAATAAGCACACATTTTAAAAAAATGAATAAAAATAACCCCTAAAATGGCAAAATCTGATATATGAAGCAGAAAAAGACTGGTAACGATCTAGGTGAATGTGTAAGGACAGTGTTCAATGGGGCAAAACTGGCTATAAGTGAAAAAAAGCAGAATGTCTAGTGAAAAACACTCAACAAAATAATCATCCAGGTTTGAAGGCCTATTTTATTTATTAAAATCAAGAATATATTAAAACAACTTCCATACAACAACACTTTGGGAGACGCTACAAATAGCTGGCCAGACAGCTCAGTATGTTGTGTACCTGGCTGTGGACCCAGAAGTTGTGAGTTCAATTCCTCACTGTGCCTTCCTGGGAGGAGAGTCAGTCTGTGCAGCCTTGGACAAGCTGCACAGTCACAAAGCACTCCTCAGAACAAGGGAATGGTAAACAACATCTGGGTATTCTATACCTAGAAAAACCTGGATAGCTGGAAAGGATCACCATAAATTGGAATTGACTTGATGACATACAATTATTATTATTACTACAAATAGCAAAGGAAACAGTATCATACCTAGAAGTGAAGTCTCTTTTGCAAACGCAGCAGCAATAGCTGGATCCAGAGCTGGTTGGCCATCACCAGAAGGAAGGTCAGGGCGAGTATAATCCCTGCTTTTATCATTATTGTACTTTACATTCAAGTTGACCAATTTGGAAAAATCAATCCGTAAGGTACAACAGGCATTATAAATATTCTGACCATCTAGCGCCTAGAAGAATAGGAGAACACTGATTAAAACTATCCAACAGAATTAACAGTAAAATGTCAGAAAACTAGCATATATTCATTATGTCCACTTATATTAGTCAGAAAATATTGAAAAACAGTTTCATAAACCAGAAGTTGTAAACTCTGCCCACGCTGCTGAAAGACACCAGATGTTAAGAAATGAGACTACAGCTTCTACCAATGTTGCTGTAACCTTCAGCAAACCCCAATTCTAGCCACATTACACTAAATTGAAGTGCTAGGATATAAAAAAATACTATCAGCCTGCACCAATGGGAGCTGTTGGAAGGCGGAGCCAGAAAAACCAGGAGGGAGGGTGAGTCACAGAGAAGAAGTGGAGTCAGAGTCTAGTCAGTTCAGTGAGAGAGACAGAAAAGAGAGAAACAGTTTGGGGGTTTGAGGCAGAGATAGCGTTTAAGGAGTGATTAGTCAGAGTGTGACCTGTATTAATTCAAATAGAAGAGGTTAAAGTAAAATACTGAAGCTTTGTGTAATTTTAAGAATGTGCTTAAGAACTATTCATAAAACAACTTATAATCAATAAACCTGGTTCTGTTTAAAAGTTCAGTACCGAATGGACCTCACTCTTTCATAGGAAATATAGGTTGATAAAGAGATCAACTGGTGACAGAGTGTCAAAGGGAGTGTTGGGATACCTTCGTGAGTTCTGTGATTGGTGAAACAAACAGGGGCCATGGGATAAACACCAGAACTACTTTCGAAATTTTCATTAAAGAATCGTTTCATATTGTCAACTGTACATATGATATACATATTGGCTAAAATACTGTTCATATTAAGGTAAACGTTCACCTTCATAAGTGTGCCCAGCATTAGGCCTAGGCAACCAGCACTGCACAATTTGACTACACAGTTCCCATTACTACCATTGCATGGCATACATGTGGATGTGCTTAAGAATAGCACTTCTGCTCTTGCTGTGATTTTCAGTAACATTTATGCAGCCTTGTGCTGCACATATGGAAAAGCATAACAGGATTTCAGTCATAGTGTTGGTAATAAATGTATTGAATTACTGAGCAGCATATTATAGCCTACCTATTATATATATAAATTTGGGGTTATTATGTAAGATATGACCTCTGCATGTTGTCTGGAGGTGACTTCTTTCTCTTGTAAGATGCTAATTTCATAGATAAAGCTGGAAGTCATAGTTCTTTCCTCCTCCCACAAACTTGTGAGAATTTTCCAAGACATTATGGAACAGGAAGCTTCCCTTCCTCCAAACACAATTTATAAAATTAACACACTAATAAAGATAAACAATTAAAAACTAAGCCATACTATTCATACACTACAAAAGAAATTAGAAAGAGCTAATTACACTTATATTTGTGGGTACTTTCCCAGGGTACCTGAGCTCAACATGCATGACACAAGTACCAGAGCTTTGAAAAGGCAGGTAAAAGGGGCACCAGGTGATTTGAACAGACAAGTAAGTTTGACAGCACATGAGGTGACCAGAGTGCAAAACTCCCTTCCCCATTGCCCTCTATCAGTAAGTTTAAAACCACTTCACATTTTAAAAAGTATGCACTGTGTATGTTATGTGTACTCAGCTCTACTTAAAAGGAATGTACAATATATAAAAAATTGTAAAAAGGAAGAAGCTCCTCCACAAGAATACTCCTTCTAGAAACAGCATGGTTCAAGAAGTAATTTAATATTAAGGAAACCCACGAGCGTGACATGCCCACCATGGGGGCGGATGGGGGTGTGGAGATCCACGTCTGTGGCCCAGTTCCAGAAAGCCCACGGACCGGCACAGGCCATGGACCGGGGGCTGGGGTCCCCTGTACTTCATGATGTAAAATTTTGTTGACGCTACTACACCACATTGTTGAATTAATTGAGAACAGTGCCCACAGTGCTACTGATTGAATGATGTTCAAACTGCCCGGAAATCCAACATAGACACAATATTTCATTCTAGAAAAGGCGACTTCTTAGAAGAAAGAGGACTTGAGAAGCTGAGAATGAAATTTTTTCAAGTTCCTTGGAAATAACCTATCAACTGCCCAGAATAGTGCTTGCACAAATGGGACAGTATATACATCAAATAAATAAATAAACTCAACTATAATCTGTGGAAATACTACACAACGAAGAGAAACAAAACAAAGAAAATAAATTTTGCAGAATGTAATAAAAAAGAAAGAAAGAAAGCTGCAGGAATTTTGAGAAGGCTTCCTTTAAAATGTTCAACTTTTACACCAATTTTTTAAAAAAGGAAACAAACTCTGGCAAAATAGTATAAGGTTACAAACATGAGAATCACTGAGATAAAATATGCACTCTTGCTAAAACTATTATGGTGTAACATTTTATAGTACCTAAGAAGCAATTAAGAATTTGGATAATTTATTATTTAACCAATGAAAGCATGAGGGAAATGAGATTACAGAGCAGCCAATTACTGTGTGTGGCAAAGCTCACTAAAGTTTTAGGTGAGATATCTAGTCCTGAACCAGCCCTCTCACTTACCCTGGAGAAGGCATTGGAAGAACTAAGTCACTGAGATGACAAGGGATGAGATATGAGGGCTATCGGACAAATTAAACATTTACTGACTCTAGAAAATATATGCCCACTAATTTTTAATTAATTCCAGGGTGGATAAAAATCAATGATTTTTTAAAAATCAAACTGATTTAAATCACAACTTAAATTTAAAAAGTCATTTTAAAATTTAAATTTTTTAAAAATCCACATTTTCTGATTTAAATCGTGGTTCAAATTACTCCAAGAGTGAATAGTTGGCTCTTCTACCAAAAATATGCGATTTGTCACTAGAGTTTGCCTGTTTAACTGAGGATAATAAGCACCAATGAGACAATGATTTGTTTTTTTTGTTTTTTAGGAGGGAGGAGATGAGAGCTAGGAAATTATAGGCCAATTAGTGTAATGTCTGCCTCAGACAAATGTGCAAATAACTGTTAAAGCTATAATTAAGGACACAGATCAAGACTTCAACATGTCTTCTGTGAAGCAAAATCCTTGCCAACTCTTTAGAGGTGTTGAAGTCTGTCAGTGAACATACATATAGGATCATGTGACCATTGTTATATATGTTGCTTTCCATATAGGCACTTGACAGAATCTGCTCACCAGACGTTCCTAAAAGGAGCTGCAGGTGAGTGGGGCGCAGAGCACAGGCTTCTCATGGAAAAGATTCTGAGTTCAATTATTCATCTACATGGGGCTAGAATAGAGTCCTGTTTGAAATCCTGGGGAACCACTGTCATTTAGCCATTCAGTAAAGACATCATATGTGTATTATCATAGCATTTATTATAGCAGGGCAAAGGCTAATATTGTCAAGAGAACAAGCTGGTCATCACAAACACTCTTTGCCAACAACACAAGAGGCGACTCTACACATGAACATCACCAGATGGGCAATACCGAAATCAGATTGATTATATTCTCTGCAGCCAAAGATGGAGAAGCTCTATACAGTCAGCTTATAGCAAAACTCAAGCTTAAACTGAAGCAAGTAGGAAAAACCACTGGGCTAGTCAGGTATAATCTAAACCCAATCCCTTCTGAGTACACAGTGGAAGTGAAGAACAGATTTAAGGAACTACATTTGGTGGACAGAGTGCCTGAAGAACTATGGATGGAGTCTTGTAACACTGTACAGAAGGCAGCAACAAAAACCATCCCAAAGAAAATGAAATGCAAGAAAGCAAAGTGGCTGTCCAACGACGCCTTAGAAATAGCAGAGAAGATGGGAAACAAAATGCAAGGGAGATAGGGAAAATTCCAGAAAATTGAATGCAGACTTCAAAATAATAGCAAGGAGAGACAAGAGGGCCTTCTTAAACAAACAGTGCAAAGAAATAGAGGAAAATAATAGAAAGGGAAAAACCAGAGATCTGTTCAGGAAAATTGGAGCTATGAAAGGAACATTTCGTGCAAAGATGGACATGATAAAGGACAAAAATGGTAGGGATCTTACAGAAGCAGAAGACATCAAGAAGAATGGCAAGAATACACAGAAGAATTATACCAGAAAGATGGTATGGTTGCTGACCTTGAGCCAGACATCCTGGAGAGTGAAGTCAAGTGGGCCTTAGAAAGTAGAGGCAACAACAAAGCCAGTGGAGGTGATGGCATTCCAGTTGAACTATTTAAAATCTTAAAAGACGGCACTGTTAAGGTGCTACACACAATATGCCAGGAAGTTTGGAAAACTCAACAGTGGCCAGAGGATAGGAAAAGATCAATCTACATCCCTACAACTGATTGGTTCAAAATTGGGAAAGAAGTACGACAAGGCTGTATATTGTCTCCCTGGGTGTGAATTAAGACTGGTGGAAGTAATATCAACAACCTCAGATGTGCAGATACCACCACTCTGATGGCAGAAAGTGAGGAGGAATTAAAGAACCTCTTAATGAGGGTGAAAGAGGAGAGCACAAACACTGGTCTGGAGCTCAACATTAAAAAAACTAAGATGATGGCCACTGGTCCCATCACCTTCTGGCAAATAGAAGGGGAAGATATGGAGGCAGTGACAGATTTTACTTTCTTGGGCACCACGATTGCTGCAGATGGTGACAGCAGCCATGAAATTTAAAAAACGCCTGCTTCTTGAGAGGAAAGCGATGACAAACCTAGACAGCATCTTAAAAAGCAGAGACATCACCTTGCCGTCCAAGATCCGCATAGTCAAAACTACCGTTTTTCCAGTAGTGATATATGGAAATGAGAGCTGGACCATAAAGAATGCTGGCCACCAAAGAATTGATGATTTTGAACTGTGGTGCTGGAGGAGACTCTTGAGAGTCCCCTGGACTGCAAGGAGAACAAACCTATCCATTCTAAAGGAAATCAACCCTGAGTGCTAACTGGAAGGACAGATCCTGAAGCTGAGGCTCCAATACATTGGCCATCTCATGAGAAGATAAGACTCCCTGGAAAAGACCCTGATGTTGGGAAAATGTGAAGAGAAGAGGAGAAGGGGACAGAGGACGAGATGGTTGGACAATGTCACCAAAGCTACCAACATGAATTTGACCCAACTCTGGGAGGCAGTGGAAGACAGGAGGGCCTGGCGTGCTCTGTTCCATGGGGTCATGAAGAGTCGGATATGACTTAACGACTAATAACAATAAAAAAAGACACTTCTGAGATAGATGGATCATTGTTCTCTTAATTGGAATACAGGAACTTCCTATGTTTTCAAAATCTAGCAGGAATGGAATAAAAGAACACATTCTCTCATAAACCGGCAACTCAAAAAGAACTAATAAACAGAACAAGTCAGCAGTTTTCCAAATGGACAGAAATTAAATGACGATTCTGTACAATATACAAACTAGACAATTTATACCTTGATACTTGTTGGAATGTGTCTCTCAGAAAACAGCTGCTTCTTTCACCCACTCCTCTTAATCCTTGCCATTAAAAGCAGCCACACTGAGGGAGGCGAAAAAGGAGACAACAAGGAATTGGGCCTTCTTGGTGGTGGCTCCCATTCCTTGGAACAAGGTTCCAATTGACGTACTCCAGCCTCCTTCACTTCTGATGTTAAGAAAATTACTGAATCAGAATTATATATAGCATCCAGCTTATCCCTGGATGCTGTTAATATTAATATTTAATTTTTATTCTTTCTTCTGCTTTCTTTTCTTTCTAGTATTGGTTTTAGATCTGGATCAGTGAACCTCTACATTGATAATGTTTTATGGGATGTACGGGGTTCTGAGTTTCAATTTGTAAACTACCTGGACTAGTGTGTTCACGAAATAGGTGGTATAATATAATATTATATAATCTGGAGTAGCAGTGAGAAATAACACTGCTATGTTATTTCTGCAACTTAGGATCAGCAAAACAAGCAGTGGCTGAGCAATGTGGATGTGTCCTAAGCACGAGGAACTATAAGAAATGAATGCAGTTTGTCACCTGAGTTAGTTTTTTGAATAATGAGAGTGCGGTCAATCTAAATTTTACTCCAACTGAAACTATGCATTAATTGGTAGAAAAATGTTGGAAGTTAATCTGGTCCTTAGTTAAGTTAGAACTTACACCTCTTTATATTATTTTATTACACTGAAGAAAGATCTGAAAAACAGCACTGAGGGCACATTCACATTACCAGAATAACTTTTTGATTGCTTTTGGTACTGTTTGGTTTACAGTGTCTGTGTGATTCAGAGCGCTCCTAATTAGCTCATGCAGATGGTTAGCCTGCACCAAAATAAAGCTGTGGGTGGTTATTATCTGAGCTGACAACCCTCTGCTGTGTTTGGTGGGTTGTGGCATTATACCACAATACAGGTGTTCCAGTAATCTAGCCAGGATATAACTAAGGCATGTGTCACTGTGACAAAATCAGACCTCTCCAGGAAAAGATGCAGCTGCATACTAGTTTTAACTTTACAAATGAACTCCTGGCCAGTAATGAAACCTGGACATCCAGGCTCAGAAACAAATACAGGAGCATCCCCCAAGCTGCACATATGTGTTTTCAGAATATAACCCCATCTAGCACAGGCTGAACCCCTATTCCTTGGTCTGCCTTTCAACTGACCAGGAGCACCTCTGTCTTGTCTGGGTGAAGTTGCAGTTTATTCACTCTCATCCAGTCCATTACTGACACCAGACACTGATGTAGAGCTGAAACAGCTTCCTCAGATTTAGATGGAAAGAAGGAACAGAGTTGAGCATCACCCATATATTACTGACACCAAACTCCAGAAAATCTTTCCCAGCAGTTTCATGTAGATGTTAAATAACACAGGGGACAAAGTAAAATCCCACAAGCCAATGGCCAAGATGTCAATCAGGAGTCCCCCAGCACCAATTTCTGAGTTCTCCCCTCCAGGAAAACAGTGCCTCCAAGCCCCATCTCAGAGATTGCTCAGAAGGATACCATGGTATCAAAACTATAGTAGAACCCCAATTTTTTCCATGACACTTCCTTAATTTGTAGTTATGGTTCAATACAGATGCTCAAAGTAATTTTGGAAATAAGCTCTTTTAATTAACAGATTCATTAATGAATCTTCCACATAATTCAAAATATCCCATTAGTATAATATTTTAAAATCTGCATTCAAAGCAGCACTAAACAAAGTCATTGGTAACAAAATACACAGAAATCATTGTTGAGCAGGACCAATAACAAGGGGCTTGGGTTTGCAATTTAACCTGTATTTATTCCTAAAATAAAAGCATTAAATCATGTTTCTATAAGTATTGCAATATGTTTAATAGCCTATATTTTTATGTAGGATGTCCATATATGTTAAAGGCAGATCTGTGAACATATACCTAATGCATTCTGCTGAGACAGAAATGAACATGGCTAATTAGACTCATCTCCTCCCTCAAATGAGTCAGGATGGCTTGTAGGTGGAAGCATTACATGTCAGCACAACAGCCATTAACACCGGTGGCACTACTGACTACATAAAACATCATTTTATGTTCAACTCCTGAAGAGTTTCATTATTTTAGTTTTGCACACTTCTTTTGAAAGAGGCACCTGAAAACTGCAGAAAATCACTACATACAATTAGATCTGAAAATAACTGGACTCTGACACAAGTTTTGTTATTTTGGCATTTTTACCAAGATAAATTCAAGTTACAGTTAAATAATGAATATGGGCTTAAACTGCAGTTTCTCAGCTTTAATTTGAGTGTATTCACATCCAATTTGGAGGAAGGGTTTAGACATTATAGCTCTTTATTATGTAGCCCCCTCTTTTTCAGGGGGACAATTGGACAATTGGCTCAAAAGCTGTTTAATGGACAGATGTGTGCTATTCCTTTATTATTTCATTATCAATTTAGCAGGTAAAAGGTCTGGAGTTGATACCAGATGTGGTTTCACATTTGGAAACTGCTGCTATGATCTCACAATGTGTGTTCAAAGGAGCTCTCAATGAAACAGGTCATTGCTTAGGCTGCCAAAAGAAAAATGAAATCCATCAGAGAGATAGCAGGAACATTAGGAGTGCCCAAATTAAGTTTGGTACGTTCTAAGAAAAAAGAATGCACCAGTGAATTCTGCAATACAAAAAGGCCTGGATGTCCATGGAAGAAAACAGTGGTGGATGATCATAGAATCCTTTCAATGGTAAAGAAAAACCCCTTCACAACATCCAGCCAATTGACGAACTCTCTCCAGAAGGCACGTGTATCATTATCCAAGTCTACCATAAACAGAAGACTTCATGAGAGCAAATACAGAAATTTCACAACAAGGTGTGTGAAAATGGCTGCAATTCCTAAACATTTCATATTATATTTTCGTTCAACCCCTTGAAATAAAGGTGAAAGACTGCACTTCAATGGCATATTGACTGTTTTACTTCAGACCCCTTGTGATGGTGTACAGAGCCAGAATTCTGAAAATTGTGTCAGTGTGCATTTATTTCCAGCTGTAACTGTAAATACAGTGGTGCCTCGCAGAACGAGCGCCCCGTAGAGCGATGAATTCGCTCTACGGTGACGCTTTTGCGATCGCTAATGCAATCGCAGAGCGATGCCCCCAATGGGCGAAAATTGCAGAGCGAAGGTCGGTAAGCGGTTCGCTTACTGACCTTCGCTTTGCGATCCGCCGATCAGCTGTTCCGCAGCTTCAAAATGGCCGCTGGAACAGCCGAAAGGGCCGGGCTCAGCGTTTTCGCGCCCTTGGTAAGCAAGGGGAGGGCGTGAAAACGCTGCCGGAACAGCCGAAATGGCTGCGCGCAGGGTTTTCACGCCCTCCCCTCGCTTACCAAGGGCGCGAAAACGCTGCGGCTGGCCCTTTCGGCTGTTCCTGTGGCCATTTTGGACCCGCTGGACAGCTGATCGCAGCCATTTTCGCGCCCTCGTTCAGCGAGGGGAGGGCGCGAAAATGGCTGCCGGCCATCAGAGAAACATCGCTGAACGGTGAGTACAGCAGCCGATTGGAACACATTAAACACTGTTTAATGCATTCCAATGGGCTTTTCTGCCCCGCTCAGCGATGTTTCACACAGCGAGGGTTAATCCGGGATGGATTAACCTCGCTGTGCGAGGCACCACTGTATTCTTGAACTGGCATTTTCTTCATTAGAACCCTGGCAATAATCAGAGAAGTTAAAAAAGGTATACCATGAAAAAAATTACCTAATCAATGGCTCTAAATGAGCATTCAAAAAAATTTCCCACAACATTGTTGTTGTTTAGTCGTTTAGTCGTGTCCGACTCTTCGTGACCCCATGGACCAGAGCACGTCAGGCCCTCCTGTCTTCCACTGCCTCCCGGAGGTCTGTCAATTTCATGTTGGTTGCTTCGCAGACACTGTCCAGCCATCTCACCCTCGGTCGTCCCCTTCTCCTCTTGCCGTCACACTTTCCTAACATCAAGGTGTTTTCCAAGGAGTCTTCTCTTCTCATCAGATGGCCAAAGTACTGGAGCCTCAGCTTCAGGATCTGTCCTTCCAGTGAGCACTCAGGGTTGATTTCCTTTAGAATTGATAGGTTTGTTCTCCTTGCAGTCCAGGGGACTCTCAAGAGCCTCCTCCAGCACCACAATACAAAAACATCAATTCTTTGGTGGTCAGCCTTCTTTATGGTCCAGCTCTCACATCCATACAACACTACAGGAAAAACCATAGCTTTGACTATTTGGACTTTTGTTGGCAAGGTGATGTCTCTGCCTTTTAAGATGCTGTCAAGGTTTGTCATCGCTTTCCTCCCCAGAAGCAGGCGTCTTTTAATTTCGGGGCTGCTGTCTTTATCTGCAGTGATCATGGAGCCCAATAAAGTAAAATTTGACACTACCTCCATATCTTCCCCTTCTATTTGCCAAGAGGTGATGGGACCAGTGGCCATTATCTTAGTTTTTTTGATGTTGAGTTTCAGGCCGTTTTTTGCACTCTCCTCTTTCACCCTCATTACAAGGTTCTTTAATTCCTCCTCACTTTCTGCCAGCAGAGTGGTATCATCTGCATATCTGAGATTGTTGATATTTCTTCCGGCAGTCTTAATTCCGGCTTGGGATTCCTCCAGTCCAGCCTTCCGCATGATGTATTCTGCGTATAAGTTGAATAAGCTGGGGGACAATATACAGCCTTGTCGTATTCCTTTCCCAATTTTGAACCAATCAGTTGTTCCATATCCGTTCTAACTGTTGCTTCCTGTCCTACATATAGGTTTCTCAGGAGACAGACAAGGTGGTCAGGCACTCCCATTTCTTTAAGGACTTGCCATAGTTTGTTATGGTCCACACAAAGGCTTTTGCATAGTCAATGAAGTAGAAGTAGATATTTTTCTGGAACTCTCTGGCTTTCTCCATAATCCAGAGCATGTTAGCAATTTAGTCTCGAGTTCCTCTGCCTCTTCGGAATCCAGCTTGTACTTCTGAGAGTTCTCGGTCCACATACTGCTGAAGCCTACCTTGGAGGATTTTGAGCATAACCTTCCCACAACATACATGCACATAATTAGTTTCTCGTAAATGATGCAAATATTTGCCATGTTTTGAGACCCAAAGAACACCAATCCCAGGCATAGAATGTAGCTTTTGCTGACATAAATGGTTACATTGATAAAGTTTCTTCTTATGTCACATCTCTTCTCAAATTTCTCTTTCAACTGTTCCTTGTCTTCAACAAAATTTTACCACTTTACCTGTCAAGGAATATATATTTAGGGACAACTCAAACTGTTTTAAGATTTCAGATTAAGAAGTCAGAATGTTGTTGATGATAAATTTAGCAGCACGACTCACCACAGTGAACTGCCACTAACAAACAATGTTCTGGGCACATTATGAGGTGCACACCTAAATGCACAACAGGCATGAGCCCAGTAACATGACCAGCACCCCATCGTTTAGTAGCAATTTGACTTAACACACATATAAATCACTAATTAGATGTTGGCTATTATGGTTTCTTTCAAATTAACTAGGAAGCAACGTATTATTCCCTTTTTAAAAAAGAGGCAGGAGTTATCTTTGAAGCAACTTTCTCTTCCTTACTTGATCATTTAGGGGCAAAAATATTTGGGATGCTATCATTTCCATTGTCTGTGTCATGATTTAGTGTTAGGTAACAGCATACTCTTTGTTTTGCTACCATCACTGAAGTATGACCGGCATTGTTCTGGATAGCCACTGTGGTGTAGTAGATAATGTGTTAGATTAGGATGCAGGAGACCTGGGTTCAAATCCTCTCTTGGCCACAAAGACTCACTAAGCAGGAGGCAGTGATAAGCCACACCTAGAACACCCTAGGTATCCTGAAAACCCTGTTAAGCTTCATGTGATGATATACAAGATGTGTTTATGGTGTAAAATCAAGTATTTCAGCCCAGCAGGAGGATTAACTTTTTAATTTACATGACTAGAGATAGTATTCATACTCATATACGAATATCCTCATGCAGCTGGAGTTAACAAGGGTCCGCTCTGTCCACTCGCACATCTGGTGGCGGCCTCGCTCATCCTTCCAATCACTCCTGGAGTCCTGCTCTCTTCCTGCTTGGCTAGCCAATCCAGGCAAGGGGAGGGAGAGTTGCTAGCCAAGCAGAAAGAGAGGCGCTCCAGGAGTGATTGGAAGGGTAAGCAAGGCCGCCACCAGATGTGTGAGTGGACAGCCCAGCCCCACAGAGCAGACCCTTGTTAATTCCAGCTGTGTGGGGATATTTGAATACGACTACGCCCACCTCTATATATGACTAATGAAATCCCCATCCTCAAACCTATATTTAATCCAGATACTACTAAAGTAACTAGGTAAGTATTCTGATATTTGCACGAATGGTTAGAATGATTAAGTTGACAGCTGGGGCAGAACCATGTGTCCAGTTTTGCAGCCAGTGCCAAGATAAAGAAGAAGAAATGCCTACATGATCACCCTTAAGCAATCACATAAACAGGAGGTTTCAGGCCACTGCCTTTATAAATACAGTGACAACATTAAGGCCACTTACCTAAGATCATGTAGGTCCCCCTCATGCTGCCAAAACAGTTCTAATGCATCGAGGCATTGACTCCAGAAAACCTCTGAATGTGTCCTGTGGTATCTGGCACCAAGACATTAGCAGTAGACCTTTCAGTCAGGCAAACTGCATGGCGAGACCTCCATGGATCCGATTTGATGTTCAAGCACATCCCACAGATGCTGAATTGAATTGAAATTTGAGGAATTTGGAGGCCAAGTCAACAGCTTGAACTCTCTGTCATGTTTCTCAAACCATTCCTGAACAATTTTGGCAGTACAGAAGGGTACATTATCCTGCTGAAAGAGGCCACTGACACCAAGGAACACCATTGCCATGATGGCGTGTAGATGGTCTGCAACTATCTCTAGGTAGGTGCTATGTGTCAAAGTAACATTCACATGAATGCCAGAACCCAAAGTTTCTCAGGAAATATTGCCCAGAGCATAGCACTGTCTCTGTTGGCTGGCCTTCTTTCCATAATGCATCCTGCTGCCATCTCTTTCCCCAGGTAAGCAACACACACGCTCCCAGCCATCTACCTGATCTAAAGGAAAACATGATTCATCAGACCAGACAACTTTCTTCCAGTGGTCCATGATCTAGCTCTGACGCTCATGCCTCCATTGTAGATCCGTTCAGTGGCAGACAAGTGTCATCATGGGTACTCTGGCTGGTCTGTGGCTGTGCAGCCCCATACACAGCAAACTGTGATGCACTGTGTGTTCTGACACCTTTCTATCAAGGCCAGCATTATGTTTTTCAGCAATTTGAACTACAGTAGCTCTTCTGTGTAATCAGATCAGACAAGCTAGCCTTCAATCCCCACGCATGTCAGTGAGCCTTAGGCATCCACAATCCTGATGCTGGTTCCTTGGTTGTCCTTTTTTGTACCAATTTTGGTAAGTATTAACTACTGGATACCAGGAACATCACACAAGACTTGCCTTTTGGAGATGCTCTGACCCAGTCATCTAGCCGTCACTATTTGGTTTGTTGAAGTCACTCAGATCTTTTCACTTGCCCTTATTTCCTGCTTCCAACACATGAAATTCAAGAACTGTCTTTTCACTTGCTGCCTAATAGATCTCACCCCTTGACAGGTGCCATTGTAATGACATAGTCAATGCTATTCACTTCATCTGTCAGTGGTTTTAATGTTGTGCCTGATCAGTGTATATGCAAGTTATAAAAAAATAATTGAACCAAAATATCTTTGTGTAACTTTAATGACAATGGATTTCACTAGCAAATTTTTTTACTAAATACTCTATGCTGAATGTAATAGAGAAATAAAGCAAAATAAATATAGTCAACATCTATCTGTTGAAACCTGATTCTCATTTCCAAAGTGAAACACTGTCTTACACAGTCTGAGACCACTGGCCCAATACTGTCAACACTAACTGAAAATGGCATAAATCTTTCCTATCCCTATTTGGAGATGCCAAGAATTGGATATGAAAATACAGTGGTACCTCGACTTGTGAACATCTCCACTTATGAACATTTCAAGTTGCAAATGGATCCATTCGCAAAATTTTGCTTCGACTTGTGGAGCTTCGACTTATGAATGAAAAAAACCCTTTCCTGCCCTTTTTTTGACCTAAGTTCATCTTAGGCCAAAAGAAGAAAAATAAAATAAAAAATCTCCCCCTAGTGGTAGAATACGGATTAACTGGTTTTGGATTAGTTCCTATGGGAACTAATGCCTCTACTTGCGAATAGTGCCTTCACATAAGAATGAAAAACAGCTGGTACGGATTAAATGGTTTTCAATGCATTCCTATGGGAAATTCTGCCATAACTTGCAAACATTTTGACATACGAATGCCGTTTCAATACGGATTAAGTTTGTAAATCGAGGTACCACTGTATCAGGGATTGAACTCAGAATCTTTAGCATAAAAATGAGGCTGTATTATAGCAATTACTTTGTCAAGTATAATTCCAAGTACTTTTTAGTAAACATGCACAGTGTAAGGCTGCTACTAACCAGTAAGTATGTTTTAATTTATAATTTCTGTAGTGTTTTGGTAGTGTACATATTTCCCCTATTAGTGACCAAGGGAAATTACTAGTGACTTTTTATACTGAAATAACAGTTACTGTATCACCTTTCATAGACTCTCTATATCACAAGCACACAGTGTTATCTGTTCATCTCACTTTTCATTATCCCAGTTTTTCTAATGACGGTGAACACTGACATTTTCTTTTCCTGAGTTCAGCCAAGAAACCCCCAAAATCTCAAGAGAACGTAACAGTTGCTGTGGGCATGTAGTTATGATCTCCAGGATCACATACTATTTGTGTTCATAAGAATTCTCTCTCTGGGATGGCTGAGTCAGTTATTCTGGGTATAAGAGAAAAGTGAAGTCTGAACTTGCCCTTTTATAAAATAAGTTCCTTTATCCAAATACAAGAAGTGTCATCTTTCTTAAGGGAAAAAATGGCTTGGTGAAAGTCTCATCAATTATCTCTGGACTCAGTTTAAAACTGGTATGCATGACAGGCTAACTGGTAAGTTTAGGTTTGCAATTCATGTATTTCCTAAACAACTGTGCATACTAATTGGCTGTTATAACCACTACAGCATACTGATCTGCAATTAAAAGAAGCACATTCAAGAACTAAGGCATAACCCCTATTTCTAATTATGAAATTCACATGTTCTTCTCTTATTTGGTTCTTATCTGTTTAAAAATTGAGAGCCCTTTTTAAAAATACTCAAATGAGTTCCTACAAAGTGTCCAAGCTCTTTTGTTATCAATTTAAATATTCATAATTTATACAAATGCAACATGTCACAGGCTTCTGGGCTTGCACTTATGTACAGAATCATTGCCCATCCTCTCATTTCTTACAGTTTACCATACCCAACTGAATTGCAATTTTTGGGGCGCATATGTCTTGGCATGTGCAGTGGGGTCTCTAACTGCCAGCTAGAAGCAAGTGAATGTTGCTGTCTGCCTAACTGCGTAACAAAGCAACAGGATTTTAGCAATGATCTGGTGATTTTTCAAAAAGCTGTGGCAGTGATCTTGCAGTCCAAACTGAGTCTTTCTTGAGCCTTGAGAGTGTTCCTCCTACACCCATATTGGTAATGAAGTGGGGATGAGTCATTACTGACCTGAATTAAACACTGTGGGAAACTGTTGAAAACATGAAATGAAGAAAGAAGAATGAAGCCAAGTATACTACTTGACCTACACCCCATATTTTAAAAGACATCTAAATTTAGCCAATGAGCAAAAGAGTTAGAAATTCAGATAAAAATAATAATAAAACTAGTCTAATAAAAATTTGATTTTATTCCAAACATAATTCACAAAATTAAAAAAGTTTTCAGGAAAATATGATTTTAAAAACACATTAGTATTTATCCAATTTGAGGGTAGGGTTTTGTTATTAACATACTTTTTTTTCGTAAAGAAAGGAATTCAAGGTTAAGCTAACTTAAGAAACATATGCAACCAATTACATATGTTATATAGAGATGGAATCAATATAAGCCAAACATAAAATGAAAGTAACCACTTGATTACAAAATTCAGTCTGCCAACCTGAACAGAAAGTATGACCATCATAGCTATTTCAAATCTTGCAGTAATTCTGAGAATAAAACTATTTTCATCAGAGTCTTTAGGAAATACACTCTCTTCTAAATGCTTGATATTCTTAAATTGCTCTTTAAACTTTGTTAAAGTAAAGGTAAAGGTTCCCCTTGACAATTTTTGTCCAGTCGTGTCCGACTCTAGGGGGCGGCGCTCATCCCCGTTTCCAAGCCATAGAGCCAGCGTTTGTCCGAAGACAATCTTTCCATGGTCACATGGCCGGTGTGCTTTAGACACGGAACGCCACCACGTCCCTGTATTAAACTTTGTTAGCAAGCCCTTAATTTTTCTAAAGGCCACATTCCCATGCTCTATAAAGAGTATTACCTGGGAAGTAATTTTACCATTGCTCTTCACAGTAAAAAGTCATTTATGTCCTATATTACTAATTTTTTTTACTCCTTTAGACTGGCATACATTTTATACCCTGGAGCCATTTCATGAATTGTCTTGCTCTTAATTTTCTTCCAGTGTATTCACATACCTGCTTATTCATCAACTGCCTCCGCTCCCCTGTGTAGTTCTCTCCATCAATTCAGTTATACTATTAAAGTAAAAGAATTGCTAGGGTAAAAGAAGCTGGCTGGATAGCTCAGTGGTTTAGGTATGCATGGGGAGTTCAATTCCCCACTGTGCCTCCTGGAGAAGAGTCAGCCTGTGGGCAAACTGAACAATCCCAAAGTGCCCCCAAGAAAAGGGAATGGAAAATCACTTGAGTACTCTCCCAGAAGAACAAGCTGGATTTCGAAGGGGCAGAGGAACTAGAGACCAAATTGCTAACATGAGCTGGATTATGTAGAAAACCAGAGAGTTCCAGAAAAACATCTGCTTCATTGACTATGCAAAAGCCTTTGACTGTGTGGACCACAGCAAACTATGGCAAGTTCTTAAAGAAATGGGAGGGCCTGATCACCTTATCTCTCTGCTGGGAAATCTAAATGTGGGACAGGAAGCAACAGTTAGAACTGGATATGGAACAAGTGATTGGTTCAAAATTGGGACAGGAGTACAACAAGGCTATATATTGTCTCCTTGCTTATTTAACTCATATGCAGAATACATCATGTGAAAGGCTGGACTGGAGGAATACCAAGACGGAATTAAGATTGCCAGAAGAAATATCAACAAACTCAGATATGCAGATGATGCCACTCTGATGGCAGAAAGTGAGGAGGGATTAAAGAACCTTGTAATGAGGGTGAAAGAGGAGAGTCCAAAAAACAGCCTGAAACTAAACATCAAAAAAACTAAGATCACGGCCACTGGTCCCATCACCTCCTGGCAAATCGAAGGGGAAGATATGGAGGCAGTGACAGATTTTACTTTCTTGGGCACCATGATCACTGCAGATGGTGACAGCAGCCATGAAATTAAAAGATGCCAGCTTCTTGAGAGGAAAGCGATGACAAACCTAGACAGCATCTTAAAAAGCAGAAACATCACCTTGCCGACAAAGGTCCGCATACTCAAAGCTATGGTTTTTCCAGCAGCAATATATGGAAGTGAGAGCTGGACCATAAAGAAGGCTGACCACCAAAGAATTGATGTTTTTGTATTGTGGTCCTGGAGGAGGCTCTTGAGAGTCCCCTGGACTGCAAGGAGAACAAACCTATTCATTCTAAAGGAACCTATTCATTCTAAAGGAAATCAACCCTAACTGGAAGGACAGATCCTGAAGCTGAGGCTCCAATACTTTAGCCATCTCATGAGAAGAGAAGACTCCCTGGAAAAGAGCCTGATGTTGGGAAAGTGTGAAGGCAAGAGGAGAAGGGGACGACAGAGAACAAGATGGTTGGACAGTGTCATCGAAGCTACCAAACATGAATTTGACCAAACTCCAGGAGGCAGTGGAAGACAGGATGGCCTGGAGTGCTCTAGTCCATGAGGTCACGAAGAGTCGGACATGACTTAACCACTAAACAACAACTCTCCACCTAGAAAGGGTCACAAAATTCAGAATTGACAGCACACAATTATTCTTATTATTATTATTATAGTAAAAGGACTGTTTCAAACAACAACATTTAATCTAGAATTCGATGGACACAGGTGTTCTTGAATAATTTTTCAAGCTTGGTAGAAAGAAGCTTTTTACTTCTCATTCCATCTTTTTTCATGGGTTTGACTAATTTAAAAGTGAAACTTTCCTATGTCTTGGTTTTAAAATTGATCTTTACATGGTAAATATCTGCATGACTGAAAATCTAGTTAGGTCATATACAGCTGCACTGCAGAGTAAACTCATGAAGAAGACACAGTTGCCTAAGGAAATAATTTGACTCTCATATTAAGGCCAGTGTCCTTTTAATCAATAACAGCCTCCTTACTAACCTAAAATATTTTATTCAGAAATCATATTCTGATCTCCGTTTTGTATCAATAATGTTAAAAGATCAACCACCACAAGCTGTTGTTTCATTTTTAAAATCTGTCTTTTGGTAATACATTAAGAATAATATTCAAAAGTTTTCCATACTGGAATAAAAACAATTTAATATACCATTCAGCCACTGCTCAGTAGCAACAGTCTATATAAACTGCACCACAAAAATATATATAACTCCTTTAGTATTCATTTTTAAAATGTATTTTTCAAAGTCAAAAGAATTATCTCTATTAAACAGCCATTTGAACTTGTCCTGGTAAACCATCAATTTAATAAACTGTGACTTCTACATAAAATGTTTCATGTGTACATCACACAACTAGTTCTGCTTCACCTCTTTTTTGCTAATGGTAAACTAGGTAGCTACAATTAAAAGAAGCAGCTTTATTTGAATTCAAAACAGGGGCAGTGGTTCATTGTTTCCAAAATTTCATGACTGGACACTAAAAACGCTTTATTTAGTAAAAAACTAATGGTTTATGCAAATATATCCATAGAAATGTTTCCTGAAAGTACGGCTATTAATTTCCATACTAAAATTTTTTTAATGAAACCAAACTGTTAACTTAGAAAAGACAAATATTAAAAAAGATGTAGCTCCTGATTTACAATCTTCAAAAGTTTATTTTACCTGATAACTCAAACTCTGACCAAATATGTTCTGCCAGCTGAAGTTAAAGAACCCGTATCTGTTATTACAGACTACACATAATTAATTAAAAGTGTACTTACAAGTTTAGCTTGTTGGGCATTTACTGGGTCACCATACTGTAATAATGCTTGAAACTGGTTATTCTTTGTGAATGTGATTATTTTCAAAACTGCTCCGAACTTGGAGAATATCTGTTGAAGGGAAAAAACCTGTATCAGTATCCAACTCTAAAAGTCACAAAACACCCACATCCTCACATTTTCTATTATATTCTATTAAAAGATTTGACCAACATTATTTTTCATTAAAAGATCTGACAGACTTTCAGTTTTGTTAAACTGCTGTTTTTCAAAGTCTGAAAAACCGATGGAGTCATCCAAACATTAAAATCGTTACTGATCAAAATCATCTTGCATAGCTAAGAAAACGGCATTAACTGCTGGAGGCAACCTGCCCCACGTTAAGAGCCTGCCAAGGACATTATCAGCTGCAAGCTGAGTCACAGAACTCAGTATGCAACAGATACCCTGTTTCCCTGAAAATAAGACCTAACCTGAAAATAAGGCCTATTATAATTTTTCAGGATGCTTGTAATATAAGCCGTACCCCAAAAATTAGCCCCAGTTAAGTGAAACTTCACCATCCAGCATTGTGCAGCAATCAGAAGATGACATGACTGTAAAATAAAACATCCCCTGAAAATAAGCCCTAATGCGTTTTATGGAGCAAACATTAATATAAGACCCTGTCTTATTTTCGGGGAAACATGGTAACAACTACGGTGATATTTCAACTTAAAGCAATTCATGGGCTGTGGATTACTGTATGTCTTGACAGAAACTAACAGATATATTGTGTAGGAGCCTGTTTTTTTTAACTTGGCACTGACACCTAAATGTTTTCATTGTTTTATTATATCCCTGAGACTTTTCAATGGGCATGTTTTACAATAAGGGCAACAAAACTTAAATCCAAACTCAGAATTTAGAAATGGAAGGTAGCATTGTTAAATGAGGATTATGAAAAAAGCTATCACTGGTTTACAACGGATAGACATCCAACATTAAAAAGTAGATTCTTTCCCGCCACATTGCAGACACTTAAGTGTAGTTGCACTGAAAATGTTTTGTGTTTTGACATAATTTTTTTAAAAAAAGTTTAATGGGGCTTCTTCTGTTACATAAAATAAACCAATCAGAGAGTCATAATGGAACTTGCTTATATTTCCAGGCTTCTCTGATCACATTAAACTTTATTTATTTATTTATTTATTTATTTATTTATTTATTTATTTATTTATTTATTTATTTATTTATACCCCGCCTATCCAGTCATTTCGACCACTCTAGGCAGCTTACAACATGAAGAATAACAAGTTCAAGAAAAATTTATAACAATTAATTAAATGGTTCTGCAAGATGGGAAAAATAAAAAATAAATCAAATAAAGAGAAAAAGAATAAAAAAGAAAAGAGGACAGGAATTAACTGGAAGGGAAGGCCTGCCTTAATTTATGAATTGCAATGCAGTACAATCAGATTTCCCCAAACTACTGTATTCAATAGATCCTTCAACTAACTAACAAAATCCTCTCAGAAACATCTGATCAGTTGTTTTAGTTGACATGAAGATGGCAATATGGCAATTAAGTCATTAAGCAGATGGCAATTTTCTTATGCCACAACAAAGACACAGTTAACCTATTTTAGCAAGACCCGTAAACAAACATTTGTATTTTGAAGTGTATCCAAATCAACACTTCCTAGTTTGCTGTACTACAGATTTCATTGACACAGTGTGGCAAAACAGGAGGTTTTGGGCATACAAATAGGTGAAAATGAGACTTTTAAATGTCTATAATAAGGCTCATGAAGGATGCTCCCCCAACTTTGCTCAACTCTTAATCCAAAATCTCCATCTCATTCCACATCTTATTTCACAAGCATTAAACAAACATCTTGAAAATGTAACAGTGAGATACTGTAGAGAATGAAAAGGCAGAAAAGGTCAGATTCATACTTAAGTACAGTTAGAATAGGTATGTTGAAACCAATTGCTGAAATCCAGTAGCAAGTCGCAACTAGAACAGGATCAGATCAAGTGTGGTAAATAAATAGTATTTACAGGTGAGTTGATATTCCACATCTTCAATGATTCAACGGGCCTATTCTAGTTATAACTTACTACTGGAGTTCAGCCACTGTTTGCATTACTTACTTTCATTTTCCCCACTAAGGTCTTACTGTATATCAAAATGGCCATACTTTCTTCCTTCTGTTTTTGGTTTTTTTAAAAAATCCCTTCTAACTATTCTATAGTCACATTACTCTTCTAAAATACAACTCAAATAAATCTATCTACTGTTTAGGTACTACGGCAATACCAATTCAATTACTGACTACTGTAATCATATTCTAGAGCAGTGGTCAGGGAACAGGGGTAAATTACCCCAAATGGGGTAAAAATAAAAATCCTGAGGGTAATGAGGATTGTTGCGGCAGGCATTTTACCCCCAGGCATTTTATTTCCGACAATGCTGTGTGTAGGCAGGCGTTCCGTCGTGGGGAGAGGGAGCCCTAGCAAGGAACTGTACAGGGCACCTGCCTGCCCTCCTTGCCTCCAAAGTGGGAGGGGGAGGATGGTGCACCAGACCAGCTGGACCCTTTGCCAGGCGGAGCCCTGGCCGGGGCTCTCCTTCCTGCCCGAGCCCACCCGTCCGGTGTGCTGGCGAGGAGGCCCCCTTCCCATCCCGCCTCACCTGAGGTCACGGCCAGTGGACCTGCCGGCCCTGCGGCGCCCACCTCCCCTCACCAAGGACACACTTTCCCAGCGGTGTGGCAGCTCCAGAATGGCTGACCGGGCGGTGACCACAGGTTTTGGGCGAGCGCAGAGGCGGGGGTCGGACGCAGACAGCGAGAGCCAAGGGGGGGGATGTCAATGTATATAAATTTGGGGGGTGGAAGGTAAAAAAGTTCCCTGACCCCTGTTCTAGAGCTTCTCACCCAAAAACTATGTTTCAGCATTGGGCCATGGGCCAAAGAAGATACAATGATAACTGAAAAACTAATAATAATAATGGCAACTGTGCATCTTCTCATCATACATTTCAAGCAGAATGTGCCCTGTGCTGTGATGTCAAAATACTTCAAATTCATTTGATAAGAGATAGGCATCACAGAACATTAGGATGTCAGAATATGAAATTAGTTCTGTTAGGCCTCGGTAGAAGGGGATCTACAAACTAAAAACAAAACTCTACCAGGGAAAAAACTGTGTGAGGACAAATGCACAAGGGGTTTTTCCCTTTTCAGCTACTATCCATTATGTGGTCATTCACTCATTCATTCTAGTAGTTGATATGCACAAGAACCAGTCTGCGGAACAAATAAAGTTGCTTGCACTATCAATATTTATGGGATTGTGTTTAAGACAAATGGATTCTGTTCAAAGTTGACATTCTTACAATGAATTTATAGTTATGATGCTTACTTGGTTCTCAGTTGAGAAAGAAAAAGGAAGAAATCCCCAAAAAAGACTTACTTGGTGGAGTACATCGAGGGTTACAGGATAATACATGTTGTCAATAATTATTCTAAGGACAGGACTCTGTGCTGGTGTTACTGCATTTTCACTAACTGTGGTTCCACTTATAGGAGTATTTGTTGTCTGCACTGCGGTCACTGCCTGTAGAACAGCTTGAGCTCGCTACAGATATATATAAAAAGAGAAAATATATTTAAAACATATATGTAAGTTGGGTTTGTAGGTTAGTATATTTAATTGTTGCCTCAAACTACCTTCAAAAGAAAAGTCAATAAAATTTCTAAGAATAGTTAAATTTCCTCCCTTAACATATGACAACACGAATACTTAATGCTCCAGATCTTCATGCCAGTTTTTCTACATTTAATGGGATCTAGATATTTATTTCATCAGATTCGTATCATTTAGGTTGCAAGTACGGAGAAGTCTGTGTTTTCACAGGCCGTATCTATTTTGTTCTATCGTTGAAAAGGTAACAGTCCCACCCTGGCATTCTATTGTAGGAAGTTGTATTTACCCATGAGCAGGTATAGGAAGTCCAGATAACATCTTCTCTATTTAAATATAAATTTAGGATGGTTTTTGTTTTTGTTGCTGCTGGGCATGAGACCCCCTGTTTCTTACTCACTCAGACAACAGCAAAGGTCAGAATTACCTTGCTTTTACTACTGAATGGGAACAGAAGAGAAAGAGAAAAAACTAACTAATAATATCCAAATGCTTTGGTATTTTTAGTGATCTGTTTTCTTACATGAAAACAGTTATACCTAAAACATCTTTATTTCAACTTTTTTTTTTAAAAAAAAATCTTGTCCTTTCCCCCTCTCTGCCCAATAGAAATTTAGATAATTCCGCAGTTCCCATATCAGCTCACTAGGGACACTTTGACATAAAGATAAATTTAATCAATTTAGTTAACAAACAATAGTGAAGACTTTTCTTAGAGTAAACATTTTTGTAAAAATAACTATGATCGCCACACCATGTGATAACAGCACAGAAACACAGAAGTGTACATCGAATCAAAGTAATTTAACAGTTTTTGTTATGTACAGATACACTCACTTTTTTTTATTTGTACACCCTATAGTATAGCTTTAATAAAGTAATCCAATTTTTAAAAAATGAAGACTGCACTTTAGGTGAAAATTATAACTGAGTTTCCATTTAGACATATGCAAATGTCTCCCACTAATTACTTACACTTCTCTTAATTGATGGAATGTGGACTGTAATTTATTATTCAGGCCTTATAAGTAAGCTAAAGTTAGAATATGTACAGGCAGCAGAATGAGTTTGGAAGCAGCAGAGAGGAAGAAGGGGCTGGAAAGGTTATTACAAAGATCATAGCAATGAAAATTGAGAACTGAAAAGGTGAATCAGACACTCTCCTTTCCACCCTTGATAACCTAGCCTGGTCTATACAGTGAAGCTGGGTGAAAAGAAAAGCACAATACTCTCCTAAGTTATATTCCCAAGAATATGAAGAGTGATATAAAGAATAGCCTGAATGGCAAGATGTGTGGAATGACTGAATGCTAGAAAGATAATTTCTTTCTAGGCAACTATCCTATGCAATAGTCAGCTGGTTCTGAGTATCTCTACTTGTTGCTTAGAATCTCAGTCAGGACAGAGATTACCATATTTATCAGTACTTTCTGCTGTGGATCTTATACTTCATGAAACTTCCTCCCCAGGAGATAATACTAGATTTTTCCCCTCCCTTTCCTTTAAGATGTGAGGGGAACACTCTGGCTGTCCCTAGCAATCTGTTTTGCCCTGCCCCCTCCCCGTGGACTTCCCAGAGACCCCAGCGGCAGGGGTGAGGCCCCAAGTGGGAGTCCAAAGGTGGATGAGCTACACCTGGAAAGTGGTGGTGGAGTGCCAGAACAGGTTGGTGGCAGCAAGTTTTAAAAAGAGAGGAGGAGAAGAAGGACAGAGGAGGACTCATTATCCTCAATGGACTTGGAGTAGGAAGACTGGGATGAGGTCTCTGAGGAATCCCTTTCCACCTTCTGGATCCTGAGTGAAGACTAGCCACTGCTGTTTCAGGACCTGTGGATAAGCCAATGGGTCTGCTTCCCTGCAGGTAAAGGATGTGGTGAGTGCTGGATGTCATCCCACCTGGGTCCCCACAATGATGGCACTGATTCCTAGTTGATCCCCAACCCACCAGGCTCATCCCAACAAGCAGTGCTGGTAGAGGAAGAGGCACAACCTGCAACAGATCATCTGAGAATGAGACAAACTGCTGGTGCTCAGGAACCTTCACTGGCCTAGCATTAATGGCCACCCCCAAAGGGTGCTGGTTGGCTGGGGTCAGTGTTGCGAACTCCACCTCATCCCCAGATTAGAGATACCAGGGACTCAGTGAGTGGCACTGGGGCCCTACAGAGAAAAGAGAGCAATGCAGGGTTAGTGAATGTAACTAACCCCTCTGTGGACTGTCAGGGAAAGAGGTACAAGGTACCCTACTGAATGTTGTGCCCTGTTCTTCTACCCTAAAAAATACAAGCTCTAACAGCAATAAGAGTCTAAAGTTCATAGAGGCTATGGCTAAGACCTACAAAGCGACCCCCACCATTGGTGGTCACAGAAGTACACGTTTTTAAGTAAATCTAATGTTAACTGTATTTTTACATCCCCTAAAATAAGATCTTACTACTGTACAAACAGTCAGAATCCTGTTGTGAAATACGGCACATGTAAGGGAAATTATACACGCAGTTTTCTCAATTTTCTACATGACCATTGTACATGATCTGGGTATATCCAAGCACACAACCACCAGCCAGAACAATCACTTCAAGCGTGTGACAGCCAGAAGCCAAAGTTGTGCAATTTTATGTACATTGTCCAAGGCCAATAGAATTCTGAACAATATATATCAAAATATTCAGAGAGTTATATGCACTTCATTTGACTACACAGACTCAAAACTTATACCTGCTCATCCAGACCATAACTGTCCCTCAAATTAGAAACACGTGTAAAGCATTTTGCAGCATATTAAACATTGGTGAGGTTAAATGACAAAGTATGCAAATCTGAAAAACATACGTATTTTTAAAGTGTTTTATTACTACAATAACTTAACTTGTGTTATAACTTCATTTTTTAATTTTTATCTACTTGGGTTTTTTTTGTTTTGGTTGGTTTTACCTTCTCTGTTTATATTTGCTTTAATCTTTTTGTAAGCCAGCTTAATTCCCGGTACTTGAGAAAGGTGGAATATAAATTAAAAAAAACTTTAATTGTACTAAGTTTCAAACCATGTGTCTAAAAGAAATGTGTATTTCTTAAACACTGGTCAGAGATATCAGTATTTTTGGCAGAAGCAAGTTTTTCTTTATATTAATGTACTACACTCAGGGTGGATATGATTTAAATAATGATTTAAATAAAAAACTGGATTTTGACTTAAATCAAAAATACTGTATTTTTCAATTTAAATTATGATTTAAATCAATTTGATTTTTAAAAAATCTTCAATTTTTATATATTCTGATTATACTCAAATACATTATCAAGACTATGGAATGCCCTCCCAACTGAGATTCATCTGGCGCCGACGTTAATGACATTTCGGCGCCAGGTCAAAACCTTCCTGTTCCAGAAGGCTTTTAATTGAAATAACATCAACTGTGGGTCCTGATGGCAATTTTTAGAGTATTTTAATCATTTTATCTTTTATTGTATTTTAATTGAATTTTAATTGTTGTAAGCCACCCAGAGACCTTTGGGTGGAGTGGGCGGCATATAGATAGATAGATAGATAGATAGATAGATAGATAGATAGATAGATAGATAGATAGATAGATAGATAGATAGATAGATAGATAGATAGATAGATAGATAGATAGATAGATAAAGTTGTTTCAGAAATACAAAGAAATACTTTTCAATTTGTTGCAGCTTACATATACATATACATGTACATCTACATATGTTACTGTATATATTTTTAATTTTTAAAAAATTACTATTTGCTAAGAATAATTCTCTTAACATGGTATTTCTTTAAGCTAGTGTTTATTGAGATCCGTGGAATATGCATGTATTTTAAGATTTATAGTGGACACCACTCAAAAGTGATGCCATTACCTTTTACGTAAATTAACTAAACATATAAAGTACAAGTGAGTCAGGTCCAATGTCTTGGAAGATAGTATTTCATTAATAGTAATTCTTGAAATATGCACTTTGAAATAGCAAAAAGTATGTTTAAATATCTTCAATTTTTCTGTATTATAAAATGTATATTTATTGAGAAAGCTGTGTTTAATATTATCCCATATGTAGCTGAAAGCAAACTAGATGGCAGCAAAATAATTTCATTACTTTTAAAGCTCTAGAATATTCTGAGGAGTCCAGCGCAGGTGCAGACTGAACCCATTTGTGTGCATTCACAGAGGCCACGAAGAAGAAGTCAAGTTAAATATAGCAACCACAGGAATTTCATTTTTCATATACTGATACAGAAACATGTCACTAGCTCAATTCCACAAATGGCTTTTTTCTAATGGATACTATATGCAACATCAGTACAGTGGTGCCCCGCATAGCGACGATAATCCGTTCCGGAAAAAACGTCGCTATCCGGATTCGTCAGTATGTGAAATAAAAAAGCCCATAGAAACGCATTAAAACGCATTTTATGTGTTCCTATGGGCTTAAAAACTTACCTTATGTGAAAATCCTCCATGGGGCAGCCATTTTCGGTGCCTCTAAAGCGAGGCAACACAGCGGGTGGCCATTTTGGAACTGCTGATCAGCTGTGCGAAAATGGGGCCATTGGGAGGACCGCTGGGGAGCGCTCATCTGGTCCTCCCAAAGCCCCTGCTGGCATTTTTGTCCAGCTGATCGGCGGGGCTTCGGGATGATGGGGGGGAAGCCCTTCCCCCCATCATCCCGAAGCCGGCATTTTTGCCCAGCTGATCAGCGGGGCTTCGGGATGATGGGGGGAAGCCGATCAGCTGGGCCAAGATGCCGGCTGGGGCTTTGGGAGGAGCGCGGAGGAGGTCTCCCTTGCGGTCCTTCCAAAGTCCGCATGAATCAGCTGGGGGGAAATACCGGCTGGGGCTTTGGGAGGAACGCGGGGGAGGGCTCCCCCGCGATCCTTCCAAAGCCCGTGCGGATCAGCTGGGGGGGAAATGCCGGCTGGGGCTTTGGGAGGATCGCGGGGGAGGGCTCCCCCACGGTCCTCCCAAAGCCCCAGCTGGCATTTTCACCTAGCTGATCAGCGGAGCTTCGGGATGGTCGCAAAGCGATTTTTCCCCATAGGGAACATCGCAATGCAATCGCTTTTGCGACCGCAAAATCTTCATCGCTATGCGGATTCGTCGTTAAATGGGGCGCCCGTTAAGCGAGGCACCATTGTAGTGCAGTTTCTTAAATTTTCATCCATTGAAAAAATGGAGCTGACAATACTTCAAAACTTTCAGATGAAGAGCAGGATCTTTTTCAAGCCACAATATCAGCCATGTCAAGGCATTGCCCAGAGAGCATAAGGTCAGGTATACTAATTCTGTATATCATTTTAGTCCTATCCCATGGTATAAAACCATTCTTAAAAGTGCAGATCCTTTTTATTCATTTTGCATCTTTTTTTTTTTGCTGTCACCATCAGCAAAATGAGAAATGAGCTCCCTCCCACAAGTAACACTGTTTCATAACTACACATTTTGTAAAGTCTCACTGTTCAAAGGGCTTCTCAAAATAATATACTATCTAAATACCACCATCACACACAATTCATAAAGCTTCTAGGCAAAAGGTTCAGTATCATGGAAACATTTTCTCAGGAAACCTGCGTAAAAAGTTGATTTAACAATTCAGTTTCAAATAGGACACCAGGAAAAGCTTAATGAAGAGAAGAGTATAATAGAAAATGTCCTTAAAATGTTGCTTGTTATAGCACAGTTACTATGATCAAGAAAAGAATGCAAGAAATGAATGTGATGATATTACCATTTGACAGCGCACAGGTCAATGCTGCTTTAACATTCTTCATAGGAATTGAGAACATCAAATACTAAAGAGAGCTTTAAAGTTAGCACATGCAGGGCAGTAGTTTCCCTGATCAAGTAGAGTACTGTCTTGATCTGAAAGAATAGGTTCTAAATGCCTTCAAGATCAAATGCTTCATTCTCAGGTATTTCCCAAAGTGAACAAGAATATATTTTTTCAGTGACTGCATTATAGTAAGGGTAGATCAAATATGGAGAGGTTCCTAGGGTTGTGAAATTTAAATGGATTTAAATATATTGGAAATATAGTTCTCTCTTACATATATAAGAAAGTAGCATTTTCCTTTTATAGGTAAACCTGAGATCCAAGCCACTGTTAGTAAAACCTTTATTTTTTCAAAGCAACTACATTTTAAACACTTTTAATTATTTACAAAACATAGTCTCTGCCATGCAATGATACATCACATATAAAATAAAACAATCACTTCAAGAAATCTAAACAAAAGGAATCAATGTATTATCAGCTACTGCAATTATGAGAAAACATGTATTACCTGGTTCAGCGCATTATCAGTCTTTAATTCTTTATGATTTGAGTACTGGATATAAATGGGTTGATTACGGAGATGAGGTGTCACAGCAGAATAATAGTTAACCATAGTAATTGCAGCTTCTTCTGTAGCCAGTTCCAAAAATGCCTATAAAAGTATGAGAAAAAAAAGTTTTGCAGAGATTATATATATATATTCAAATATACATACTGAAATTGAAATTCAAAGTAAGAGTTTAATGAATGTATCTGTTTATTTGAGTTAGGAAGGATAATATTTATTCTTGTTTTATAATAACTGTACACCCCCCTCCAAAAAAAAAAAAAACACCTTACAGACTGCATAGCTAAAAGATTTCCAGTGTACCCAGACTCTGGAACTCCCTCCCACAGGAGGCTAGGCTGGTCCCACCTTTGTTGTCCTTCTGCAAGCAGGCGAAGATCTTTCTCTTCAGGCGAGCTTTCTGAGTGACTGCCTGCCTGTGAGGCATTTTTAAATGGATTCTTCTACAGTACATTACTGCTTTGAATGTGTTTTAGTGTTGCTTGTGTTTTTTACTATGGTATTTGTTTGATCATTTTTAAGATTTGTAAACTCACTGTTGTTAGCATTAATATTATCTTCTAATGCTGTAATCCGCCTTGGCTCCTTTTAAGGAGAAAGGCAGGGTAAAAAAAAATTAAATAAATAAATTTAAATAAATAAATTCTGAATATGCGAAGTTGTATTACTGAAGTCAAATGTTAATAGCATTTATGGAGGCCACCCAGAATTTAGAAACTTACTGTAAAACAAGAGAAACACATACACTATAGATTTGTATGAGCAAGCATTCTATTGAAAAAGGGAGGTATTAATATTGTACAGCTTGTCCAATTGCTGTGTTTCTCCGAAAATAAGACAGGGTCTTATACTAATTTTTGCTCCAAAAAACGCATTAGGGCTTATTTTCAGCGGATGTTTTATTTTACAGTCATGTAAAATGGTTCTGGTTGCTGCACAATGGTGGAGGGCGGGGTTTCACTTAACTGAGGTTTATTTTTGGGGTAGGGCTTATATTACGAGCATCCTGAAAAATCATAATAGGGCTTATTTTCAGGTTAGATCTTATTTTTAGGGAAACAGGGTAGTAAAGGCGAAGAATCATAGTAGTCAAGACTATATTGGTTACAAGGAAAAATGTGAAGAGCTGAACATGCAGCAACACTCAAGATTCTATCACCTTAAAAAGCAAATGAAATGTCAAGCCCATCAGCAGTGCACTGGAAGCAAGGTCCCCCCTAAGCTGCATAGGCACACAGTGCTGCATCCCCACAGCAAGTGTTTCCAACCCTTTTGGTTCCAGTTGCGGCTGGAACCCAGCATGGGGGCAAAGTTGAAAATTAAGGGGAATGTAGACTGAAAGTATCTGAAATTTGTCCAATTTGAACAAATACACAGGAACACTGCTCTATTCCCTTAATTTCTGAAAAGACCTCTATCTCAACAACAAACATAAATGGCATGGTGAAGAGAAAAATGGCATATGAAACAAACAAATGTGTTTTGTGTTTTTCCCCATACTGTAAGAAATATCTGCATTTTCCACAGGTTTCAGTCTGAAAAAAGACAATTAAAAACCCTCTATTAAACAACATAGCCCACCAGTTATTTTTTATGCCGAATACCATATAGGTAAATAAATGTTCCATAAGAACTGCGCAAGGTAGCACAGATTATTATTTTTCATTAGACTGCCTGTAATACAGGCAGAACAAATCTAGATTTTTGCCATAGAATATTAAAAACTTGTCATTTCTTGACTTGGATGTCTGATTTCAAAGTCAAATTTTGAATTTACCTGCCTGAAATGCCCTTAAAGGATATCAAAGTTGACATTTATGTTAGTCTGCTAGACTCTATGATCTATGTAATCAAAGTTCAATTTTGCTAACAATATGGTTTAATCAAGAGATTACTTTAGCTGCTTCTCCAAAAGTATCATGGCATAGTAAATGTTAGTTTTCCTTCAGTCATACAGATGTAAAGTATGCTCAGGGAAGGAATATGTAGAACTGTTCCCCTAAAATCAGTCTTTCAGCTAATTAAAGAGTTGATGACATTTTCAATATAAAAATATTAGTCAGTAGAAAGTATTCCACAGACTTCTTGCTCAAGAAAATCCTAAAGATTTTCAGAAAGATGCATCTTATCTCTTACATCTCACAGGTAACTCCTGGCTAAGCAGGGAACAGAGTTTTGTCACCCATACTAGTTCTTAAGACTCTATTCCATGCAAACTAATGGTCAGACTGAAAATGGATACCTATCGTGACAGAAGACAGTTCCAAGTACTATAGAGGCAATTCCTCTTGCCTTTAATGCACGATCAATATATGCTCAGAGGGGCTGGTAAACCATTCAAAACAGAGATTTTCAGGTGGTTCTGGGGGCTGTTGGGGAGAGAGGGAATTACTTTCCTACTTCTTGCTGTAGGCAGTGCAGGGAATAAAATCACCTCTTTCTGGAGGTGTTGGCAGGACTTTCTCCTTTATTGAAAGAACTCAGTTACCTCTTTGCCAATTACACAACTTAGTATTAAAAACAGGCAGTTTTCAAAATACCGTGGGTCATATAAGTATATAAGAAAAGGTTATAGTTGCTTTTTATTTCCTGCAAACTAATGGCTAGTATCTTGACAATTCCAGATGAGAGCTCTGAATAAACTTAAGTAATCTGAATAAACACTGAATAAAATTCACCTGTACCATATGAAGTTTCATATGTCTGTTTGTAGATGCCATTTATAGGTGAATCCAACAGCTGTAAAGTCATCAGTCAAATGACTTCAGATTGAGAAATATCAAATGCCTAACACATCCAATGAATTATAGAACATGTTGAAAAAATACTTTTTTTCACAAATAATGTAGCTATTAAACAATGAATTATTTCAATTGGGTTTTGTCTAAAACAGTGGTTCCCAACTCTGCATTCCCAGATGTTCTTGGACTAAAACTCCCAGAAGCCTTTACCACCAGCTATGCTGCCCAAGATTTCTGCGAGTTGTAGTCCAAGAACATCTGGGGGCCGAAGGTTGGGAACCACTGGTCTAAAGTAAAAGAAGGACAAACACTGAAAAATAAATGCTAAGCATGTGTGAGTATGTAATTGGGAGTAAACCTCATGCAATGGAATGGGAATTACTCCAAGTAAATATGCTTAGCTGAATGGTGGCTTTACTTAAGGAATTTTCTCAGATTAATTTTTTTTAAAAAAAAACTGCCAAATTTTTGAGCAAAAGAACTTAAATATGTTAAAATCAAAGCATTAAACCAAAGTAATACTGTATAACTATAGAAATACTATAGAAATGCCACTAGAAACATAAACAACTATCAAGCTAAATCTGGATATTTGAAATTTGAAGAGTTCACTTCCTAGAAAAGACACACGAGAAACTAGGAAGTCTCAAATAGGAGAAGGACAAAGAATAGGAGGCCCTTGCTCATCAATTCTCCTTAAACGCTGTTAGGAGGAGCAAAAATGGATTGTTAGTGAAAGAGTTATACAAATATTAAACAAATCTTGCTTTCTCCTTCCAAGTGTATGTATGAACCTCTACTTTCTCAGCATGTACAGTTATGCTGCTTGCACATGGAAGAGCACCTATGTTCTTCATGATGGGCAAGCTTAACTGAGCTAAATCTCAGCTGGGTTCAAACAAGGTAAATCTCTGCACCCCACACAACCCTACACATATGCTCATAAGGGTGTGACAGGGATATTAACTAAAGCCTGGACATTCTACTGAGCACATACAGGAACATTTAGCATGTCTTGGCATGACCTATGTATTAATTATTACCAAGATATACTGAAATTACAGTATTTTCAATGTTTCCTGGCATCAGAGGACTGGCAGATTTTAAGATTTTTATTCTACTGGTATAGAACAGCAGTACGTAATTTCTTAAACTTGGTAAACTTAGGAAAGATGAGCCTAAATTGCTCAGTGATGGATGAGTGAGAGAGAAACCTTTGGTTAATCATTCTGACAGCTGACATCGGCATTATTTTTAGTGAAAAAACTGGAAAGAAAAATTTGTTACCTGCTAAAATCTATGTGCCACTAATTAACCTTTGGTGGACTATGCCTAGACATAGTGTGTTTTTTCTACAGAGCAACAAAAGACAAAATTGAGTGAGCACTGGAAAAATGAAGCAGGTCCCCAACAAAGTTATACTGAAACTTCTGATCTAACTTTTCCCCTTAAGCCTGCTATAGTAATACCTATAAAAATCAGTCATTTGATTTTTGCCCCTAATGACATGAAATAATTTTCCAGATTTTGCTAAAGCAAATATAAGGAGACATCTCCTCCCTCAACTCCACTACTAAGTACAGCCCCCCCCCCCGGGAGTCAGAGTGTTTAGGTTGTTGGGTGGGTGGATGTTTTCTATCTTAAAAGAATAAGACAAAATTAGAAAGTACCTGGTTCTTTCCTTTCAGCATGAGAATGTTGGTTACCTTACCAAAAGGTAAGCCTAAAGCAATAACTTCTGTTTCTGTCACTTCCCCTGGTAATTTCCTGATATGAAGAACACGAGAAGGAGCCCCATCCATTTTATCTTCACCTTTGAATTTCTTGTTGTCGTTACCATTGGCTGAAAAACATTTTTATAATTCATTTCATATCTGAAAGCTACCCTATTTATCATAAACTCAAAGAAAAATACAGTTTCTGCATGCATACAGTTTCCAAATCAGTATGTGAGATGAGGAATTTATTTTTCAATCCAAATTTTTAAATGCAGATAACTGGACACATTGCAGATGCTACTGTGCTTCTTTACTAAGCTGTGCAATGTTTGATGGATCAACTTACCATGATTTTTTTCTGCATCCATTACATAATTAACAATCTGAAGAATGAGAAGCAATGATCATATAATAACAGAATAACATTGCTATATCTGAAAACTGGATGTAATAACTGATAACCACTTTATATGTTTGGGTTATCAAGAAATTCTCAAATTATGCATTCTCAAGTACCTGTTGGGTCACACTACTATTCCATGATACAACCGGTAATATACCTTTAAAAACAATGAAACTGCCAAGAGCCCAAAGGTACCCACTCACCAAAGGAGAATGCTGTCCCTGGCACATGGTTTACTGCTCTAGTCCTACTTTCAACAAAATCAGCTTTCACTATTCCACAGGAAAACAGATCAGTTCCATCTCTGCTCAATGTGTTGTTTAGAGGATTCTGATGCAGGAAGCACCCTACTGAGTGTTTCCATGGATGGCTACTGTAGATCAACCCACTTACAATCAGGAAGAATGCTCAGATTTGTGACCTGAGGGCCAAAAGGGAGGCTGAATTATTCTTATTGAAAAAACTAAATCCTTTTGACTGTAAGTATGGAATCTGCAGTCAATTTTATTCAGAAACTGTCATATTCTGATAAGTATGGGGAAAAAGAAATGATTCAGTAATCAGATATTTGGAGAAACTGCATTAATTCCATATATGTACAGTAATCAAAGAACCATGGTATGAAGCCAATTTTCTTTCCCAAAAGGGATAATAGATTGGCTGGAATCCAGTAGCAAGTTGAAGCTACAGCAGGCCCATTGAATTAGTGGTGATCTGCTGAGTAAACTTCTCCACAAATTCCACTGATTCAATGGGCCTAACTAGTGAATTAATACTGGATTTCAGCCACAAATTCTTCCCTTTGTTTGAAGGAAGGGGGCACATTATGCCAGAATTTTGAGAACCCTTAAATAAAACTACAAATATTTGTTCAACATGCAGACAAGTATCTCAGCAAGAAATACTGATGATGTATGTAGTATGAGAAAGGGACATGACCATAATACACATAAACAAAAAGCAGGAGTTAATAGCTGCTAGAAAGTGAAATCAGTTACTTTAAAGAGAAAAAAGAACACATGGTTAAATTACAAGTTTAAGAGTCCACTAAAGTAGAGAATGACTATGATGCATAGAACTGCTACTGTAATAATTATCTCATAAATTTAAGAGGAATATGGATAAATAAATATGGTAAAATTTCTTTGTTGGTCCTCCTCGACATCTCAGCAGCCTTCGATACCGTTGACCGCGGTATAATCCTGGGGAGGCTCTCTGAGTTTGGTATCGGTGGCTTGGCTCTAGCCTGGCTCCGTTCCTTCTTGGAGGACCGCCCCCAGAGAGTGCAGCTTGGGGAGAGTATTTCGGCCCCATGGAGTCTCAATTGTGGGGTTCCACAGGGGTCGATCATCTCCCCAATGTTATTTAATAACTATATGAGGCCGCTGGGTGGGGTCATCAGGGGATGTGGAGCATCGTGCCATCAATATGCTGATGACACCCAGCTCTATATTTCCTTTTCACCAACTGCAGGTGATGCCGTCCTGTCCCTCCTGCACTGCCTGGGGGCCATACAGCAGTGGATGCAGGAGAACATTGACTTCAAAGTGTTAATGCTTACATATAAAGCCCTAAATGGTTTAGAACCTCGATACTTGGCGGAACGCTTACTCCCAACTAGTTCTACCCATGTCACCCGTGCGAGCCAGGAAGTGAGGCTGAGGAGCCTGACGCTGAGGGAGGCCCGGAAAGAAAGAACTAGAAACCGGGCTTTCTCGGCGGTGGCTCCTCGGCTCTGTAATAACCTACCTCCGGAGATTTGCGCTGCACCCTTGCTGGGTACTTTTAAGAACCAACTAAAAACACGGATGCATAGGCAGGCGTTCCCTTCCAGTTAATTCCTGTCCTCTTTCCTTTTTTTCCCCTCTTTATTTGATTTATTTTTCCCATCTTATATAATCATTTAATTAATTAATTGTTATAATTTTTTTAGAACTTGTTATCATGTTGTAAGCCGCCTAGAGTGGTCGAAATGACTAGATAGGCGGGGTATAAATAAATAAATAAATAAATAAATAAATAAATAAATAAATAAATAAATAAATAAATAAATCAAATCAAATCAAATCAAATCAAAATCAAAACATCAAAATCTACTACCATACAAAAACTTTCCTGTCATTATTCAGTTTTAAAGAATTGCCAGAATCACCAAAAAGGGGATTTATTTATTTACTTCATTTTTATCCCATGTTTCTCTCAGTACTTAGACTCAAGCAAATCACTAAAAAATACATACAAATAAAACCGCAATAAATCACAAAAGCAAAATTTGACCAAATATATGTCATGTGCCATCAAATCACATTCAGTTTATGGAGACCCTAACAGAATTTTCAAGGTTCAAGAGATATTTAAGAGTGGTTTTACCAGTGCCACTCCCATAACCAAGTGGTGATTTGAATCCAAGCCTCTCAGGTCTTGTTCATCACTATATCCACTATCCCACACTTGCTCTCTTGACTAAACATATACCAATTTTTTAAAAAATAAAAACACTCTTTAAAACATTTCAAAACCAAAATAAGTAATAGGACAATAAAATGCACTGATCCCCCCAATGAACCGCCTTCCCCACAAAAAAAGGATGAAACAATCAATGGCTACTAGTCATGGTAAGTAAACAATACATGCTACTTCTAGGAGTGGAAAGCAAGTATTTTCATGTACTTGTTGGTCCCCTACAAGCATCCTGCTGTTAGGAAAATGCTTCCAAAGAGCAGAAATCTTATGTTCTTGTCCCTATCACAAACTTAGCAAAGAAAGGGTTATTACAAAATACTATCCCATTAAAAAATATAGTTTCCCCCAAAATACGACCTAACGTGAAAATAAGCCCTAGTATGATTTTTCAGGATGCCCATAATATAAGCCCTACCCCATGAAATGAAACCTTGCACTCCACCATTGTGCACCATCCAGAAGAAGATGACAAGACTGTATTTGAAGAAATGTAGATTGTTGTACATCTA
Source organism: Pogona vitticeps (assembly GCF_051106095.1). Classification (NCBI taxonomy): domain Eukaryota; kingdom Metazoa; phylum Chordata; class Lepidosauria; order Squamata; family Agamidae; genus Pogona; species Pogona vitticeps. The sequence goes on from NC_135786.1 coordinate 94,295,430, forward strand.
AAAAAACACCATCCCCTGAAAATAAGCCTTAATACATTTCTGGAGCAAAAATTTATATAAGACCCTATCTTATTTTTGGGGAAACACAATAGTTATGGAAGTTATAGAGTAACTGTATGTTATGTTCTTCTGATACTAAAGAACTGTAAAACAGAAGAACAAAACTTCAAGCTGATCTGAAAAGATATCCAAAAGGCAATGCTGAATGAGTCATTAGGATGACTGGATGGTGGGTGCTAATTATTCTAAGCAGCCTTCTTTTGTCTTCCTGTAATAAAATGAATCAGATGAAAACCAGGTGAATTATAAGATTCACTTCCAAACAGAAAGAACTTTCTCGTGTTTTTTCTCTCTCTCAGATAGCAAATTCCATTTTGGCAGCAAAGAGACAGGTAAGAAAGAGCAGCACAGTCCTGTCCTGTCCAATCCCACTAACAGAACCTGCTGTACAGTATCTTACTCATCAAAATACTTTCTCCAAAGCAAATACTTTAATTGTACAATGTCAGATCAATGCAGATGGGAAAGTTAGGTGATGCTCTTAAAAGAATAGCCTCTCATGAAATGAGCTACAATGCATCTCTTGAGATACATTCACATACTTCTTTAGTACGTTTCTAGTACATACACAGTTTTCTAAAAAATATGAATGCATTCATTTCTACACTGCCCTTGCTTTACTCCACACCCTATATTAGGCTACCACACAAGGTGGATTTGGTTTTAGTTTTTCGTAATAAAATTGATTTAAATAATGATTTAAATTTTAAAAATCAGATATTTTGACAATTTAAATTAAAAATCAATGTTTTAATTTAAATCATGACTTAATAAATTAATTAATTAATAATTTAAAATTAAATAAATAAATAAATAAATAAATCAAGGATTGTATCAATTTTATTTTTAAAAATAATTGATTTTTATCTACCCTGCTACCATATATCTTATGTGTATGTGTTTTAGGTTTTCTTTTAAAAATGAACAGGTTGCTTGCCTGTAACTGCGGTTCTTTGAGCAGCCATCAGTTCATTCAACATACGGGTTTTCTGTGTACTTGCACATTCTGGCAGGAGCCCTATCCCTATGGACACGAACTAACAGAGCACCTATCTTCTTTACTGATTTGCTATCACAGCAGCAACCAATGAGGGAAACTGGACTACCACTTTCAATAGCAATGCTTTGAGCGGCATCAGTCCCAGTTGGGTCATCTCAATAATAATACAAATCAAAACGGCAAGCGAGAATGATATAAAACATGGGACTATGACAAAACGGGAGGATCTTAGCAATCCTGTGGAGACAGACTGCAGGACTGATGTTGACGATACATCCTTTGCATCTCTATCATTAGTAGGGTAGATAATCAGCAGATAATATGATAGCTAATAAAATGGCTGCATAGTTAACCCCAAGCCTCACATCAATTTGGGTTAAGACAGGGATCTGGAGACAGAACCAGCATGAAGATGGTGATCTAGAAATACCTCAGTGTCTAGAGCAGTGGTGTCAAACTGTGGCCCTCCAGATGTTCTTGGACTTCAACTCCCAGAAGCCTTCACCACCACCTCTGCTGGCCAGGATTTCTGGGAGTTGAAGGCCAAGAACATCTGGAGGGCCACAGTTCGACACCACTGGTCTAGAGTATCTAATAAGAGGCAATGAGTGCTCAGGGAAGCTGCCAAGGCTGATGGGGCATGGATAAGATATTATATCTGTAATTTGGCTGACATCAGAATCTTGGATGAGAAAGCCAACATCAAACAACGCTTGTTCTCCTTGCTCTCCTTTATTTCTTGCATTTAGGTGTGGAGAGTGGGAAATCATGTGCTTCTGTCCTCAATGCAGGGAGAGCCAGTGATGGTGGGATGGTCAACATTAACATGGAGGCTGGAGTTGGGAGGAATTGATTCATCACAGACAAACAAATATTTCCAAACAAACATTTGTAAGTTGAGGAGAATAAGCCTGGATCAAACGCTCAAAAGCTTCCAATAATTTTTCCCAAATACAGTAGAGATTTTTAGACAAGTTGCTTATCTTTAAGGGACAGTTTGGATAAATTCTGACAACACCAAAACTTTCAATCTCAGGGGCTTTCATAAGGCCAAAGAAAGAAAGAAAGATAAAAACACTTGGAATGTACATGAGTCCGAGGAATCTTTGCCCACATTCAGCACATTATTTTGTACTCATGGAAAGTGACTGCAATCTGAGTCAGAAAAAATTAATAGAAACATGAATGATGAAGCTCATAATGGTGATCTAAAGGAAACCTATTCAAAACTGCAAAGAACCAGAGGATGACAAATACGAAATAGCTCACTGACAGTGATCAAGAAGAAGATCCGAAAGTGCTACAAAGAATGCAGCAGACAAAAATAACTAAGAGGGAGAATGGGAGCCCTGCTGGCTCATATGCAGTTGCATGCAGAAGGGCCTCCTGCCAATACGCATAGCACAGCTGTGTAGAAAGGCAAAAACTGTGCATCTGTGAGTCACATAGGCCATACACCACTAAGTTTCAAGCTACTGGAATTTGAAACTTGTTTGTGTGAATGACTGGGCAGCCATAGGGAAATAAGTGTGACAAACCCAGACCTACTGGGATCTGCCACACGTTAACTAAGCTGCCACCAACCATTCCCTGTAAGGAGTCACACAGACCAGGGATGGATTTTTAACAAATAAAGGAACAAGGTTTATTTAAATACAACACACAGGAAAATAAAATGATCAGGTGAATAAGATAAAGTAACGTGGCTTATTCTCATTCATACATGCATACAGTTTGGTTCACACAGAACCCTTAACTTGAAGCACAGACCCTGAACCTATCAGTTCTGGCTAACCAACAGACACCTGAACCTATCAGGTTGGTACTCTGACACACAGTAGTACCCTGTCTGACACACAGACTCCCACACCAGCTTCTTCTTCCCAGCTGCTGCTTCTTCACATCCCAGCGTCTCCTCACACGCATCACATATATATACAGTACAGCCCCTCCTCCTGATGTCCCGCCTTCCACTCCCCATAGGATGGAACTTTCCCTCCAAACCCATGACAGACAGGTAACATCAGTGCTGTATGTAACACCTCCCCTCTTTATAAGTTGTTTTGTAGGGGGAAAGCTAAGGTGCTTTTTCCCAAAAAACAACCTGGATAAAACACACAACAACAGTTATACATACCATATCATACTTACTTATACTTACATTCTAAGTTAACCATAGCAATTAGGCATTTAAACATTTACCATATACATTACATCAATTTACCTTTATTCATACAAACCAAGTTCAAAAAACAGGTACATTTAACTTTTTGTCATCAATATATATACATAGTCCATGTTTCTTTCGCCGTCTTCATTCTTCAGGTCTTCTTGACAAGGCGTCAGCAACACAGTTCACTGACCCTCTGACCACCTTCACTTCAAAGTCATAGTCCTGTAGGTTTAAAGCCCACCTCATAAGTTTGCTATTGTGGGTTTTCATTGTCTTTAACCATTGCAGTGGTGAATGGTCAGTGCACAGAACAAAATGTCTTCCCCAGATGTAAGGCTTGGCCTTCTGGATCGCGTAGACTATTGCCAGACACTCCTTCTCCACGGTTGCCAAATGTCTCTCACCTTTCTGGAGTTTCCTACTCAGGTAGGACACTGGATGCTGGTCACCATTCTCATCCTCCTGGCAAAGAACCGCTCCTACCCCGCTGTTAGACGCATCGGTGTAGATGATGAACTCCCGGTCGAAGTCTGGAGCACGCAGCACTGGATAGTTGATGAGCGCCTGCTTCAACCTCTGGAACGCCTCCTCACAGTCGCTGGTCCACGGGATGCGGTCATCAGCCTTCTTCCTCGTCAGATCAGTCAGCGGAGCCGCAATCTCGCTAAACCTCGGGATGAACTTTCTGTAGTAGCCCACCAACCCAAGAAATGATTTGACTTTTTTCTTGGGGTTGGGTCTAGGCCAATCACGAACAGCTTCTATTTTGGCCTCCAGGGGTTTTATCACTCCTCCCCCTACCATGTGACCCAAATATTTTATTTCTGGGCTACCCAGATGCATTTTGCTCTTTTTGCAGGGCCTAGGCCAAAGCACTTCCTCCCCTGGGTCAAAGTGCCTCTCCCTGCCTTCCTGGTCATCCCAATCTTTCTTTCTGACCTTTTGAGCTTGCAGGGTCTCTGCTGCTAGCTCTAGGTTTCTCTTTAGGTCCTTCCTTAAAGAGTCTATATATGTCACAACACCTTGTGGGTCATCCTGGGTGATCTGCTCCCAATTTTGTTTGATTAAATCCAGGGGCCCTTTCACCCTTCTCCCAAATAAAAGTTCAAATGGACTGATCCCGGTACTGGCTTGTGGCACTGATCGATAAGCAAACAAAAGGGATTGCAGCTTCTGGTCCCAATTGTTTGGATTCTCTGCCAAGTAAGCCCTACTCATGCGCATTAGAGTCCCATTGAACTTCTCAGTTAACCCATTACTTTCAGGATGATAGGCAGTAGTTTCCTTGTGCTTAATTCCACAGATTTGCCATAAGCGTTTCATGAGCTTTGATGTGAACGATGCGCCCAAATCTGTGATTATTTCTGAGGCAAATCCCATCCTGGACATATACCCCACCAAGGCATCTGCCACTGTGTTAGTTTCAATGTTAGTCAAGGGTATGGCTTCAGGGTACCTCGTGGCATGGTCCACAATGGTGAGAATGAACCTGTTCCCCCTCTTTGTGGCCTTGGGCAAAGGTCCCACAATATCCACCCCTATGCATTTGAACGGAGTGTCAATCACAGGCAAAGGGCACAACTTTGCTTTGGTCCTGTCGCAGTTATTCCCCTGCCTTTGACACACATCACATTGTTTACAGAACTCCCTGATCTGCTTCCCTATGTCAGGCCAGTAAAAATTCTGTGTGATTCTCTGCTGTGTTTTGTTCACCCCTAAGTGCGCAGCAAACATGTCAGAGTGCCCCCTTTGTAAGATCATGGGGCGATACTTTTCAGGTACCACCAGCTGACTTCTGATCCCATCTCCCCCTTTTGAGATATTCCTCAGGGTCTCTCTATATAAAATCCCCTTTTTCTCCAGAAATCTCACTGGGGTTTCAGGTGTTAGCTGGGCGTCAGTCACCTGTTCAAAACACTTTTGGAGAGTGGCGTCTGCCTTTTGCTCTTGGCCAAATCGGCTGTCTGTGGTTAAGGTTTCCACCACAGCTTCTGAACTCCCCTCTGCTTCCGTCTCTGGCTCATCATTACCCCCCTGAACTGTCCCCATGGTGGCTTGTGAGCGTGTAATCACTAGCACCCTTTTCACATGTTCAGCCAGGTCATTTCCCACGAGCACGGCTGCTGGCAGAGTCGATGAAATTGCTATCCGCCAAACTCCCCTCCAGCCTTGAAAGTTGACAGGTACCTCCGCGACTGGCAGTGAGATTATCTGCCCCTCAATCCCTGCCACCTTCATGCTCTCATTTGGGATTACATACTCCCTAGGAATAATATCTGGATGGCACAGGGTCACCTGAGAACAAGTGTCCCGCAGCCCCCGATACTGATGGTCAAGTATTCCTACGTCCACCCCTGCTGTCTCAAACAACTGAGAATCTGTTCTCACCAGTAGGCAGCGCCTGACCTCTACAAGAGGACCATTTTCCTCAGCCTGATCAGCAGATGTAGCTGTTCCAGATTGAGTAGCCATGGCAACAGGCTCCCTCAGTGACAATGAGCCTTGCTCTTTCTGGACACAGAACACAGCTTTTGGCTTGGTCCCACTCAAATCCTGAGGCACAATTCCTTTTAGCTGCTTTAATTTCTCACACTCTGAGATTAGATGGCCCTTTCCCTGACAGAAATAACATTTTCTGGTGTATTTTGAGTCTTTCTCATCTTGTTTTGGGTTTCCCTCCAAAATCTGAGGTCTTGGTTTCATTTCTGAGGGCTTCCCTGCACCATGGGCCCCTCCCCCTTGCTGGCTTTTCCCTTTTATTCTCAAATCCAGCTCCTTTTGCTTGGCCTCAAACTCAGCCCTGATCTGTAAAATTTCTTCCTCAGCCCTAGCTTTTATCTCTTTTACTTTTTCTTCAGTCTTATCTCTGATTTCTTTTAATTTAATGTCTTTTTGCTGATTATATTTTTCAAGATCTTGCTCACTTTGTCTGGCCTGAGCCTCATACTTTTCTTTCTTTGACATTTCTTCCACTGATAAATTGTTAATAAACTTATTTAGGAACTTCAATTCTAATTGTACCATTCTAATTTGGAGTTTCAGTTCCATCTGTTTGATCCTCATGTCCATTCCCCTTTTCTTGGCATCTGCCTCTGCCTGACTGATTTCAGCTCTTTCTTTTCTTCTGATTTCCATTTCCCTCACCCTCAGTTCATGCTGTTGGGCTAGGAGCATTTTTCTGAGTTCTGGGTTCTGCTCTCCCGTGCTCTCATCCTGCACTGAGCCAAATTCCTCCTCAGAACCTTGGTCCACCTGTGGGTCTTTCACTTCACCCATTTCTGCCATCTGGCTTCGAGTCAAGGGCATAATCCCCCCTCAGAACAGGCTGCTTTCAAAAAGTCAAGCCTCAAAATAAAACGACCACTTTTTTTTTTCTTTTGCCTCAGAACCAGCTTTCTATAGATTGCTGCTGTTCTTCAGCACTAACTTGCAACAGTTGCGAGCCAGAGTCTACCCCCCTCTGCTAGGCCTCTCAGCAGGCAGGCTAAATCACTGTTACTTTACAGTTTTGCCTCAGCTTTTTTCCCGCCAAAACAGGCTGCCTCAGAGCTCCCTAATCTAGTCCCCAGTTGGCACGTTCTTCCACTAGCGCACCTCCCCGTGAGGTACACCTAGAAGATTACCTACGCGCCTCAGATTGTCCCTGACTAGACCCCCCTTGCTCTGGGCACACTTGCCAAGGCTTTGCTGTACCACTGGACAACTGGACCAGTCGTATCCCACACGCTGGACACCAATCAATGTGACAAACCCAGACCTACTGGGATCTGCCACACGTTAACTAAGCTGCCACCAACCATTCCCTGTAAGGAGTCACACAGACCAGGGATGGATTTTTAACAAATAAAGGAACAAGGTTTATTTAAATACAACACACAGGAAAATAAAATGATCAGGTGAATAAGATAAAGTAACGTGGCTTATTCTCATTCATACATGCATACAGTTTGGTTCACACAGAACCCTTAACTTGAAGCACAGACCCTGAACCTATCAGTTCTGGCTAACCAACAGACACCTGAACCTATCAGGTTGGTACTCTGACACACAGTATTACCCTGTCTGTCACACAGACTCCCACACCAGCTTCTTCTTCCCAGCTGCTGCTTCTTCACATCCCAGCGTCTCCTCACACGCATCACATATATATACAGTACAGCCCCTCCTCCTGATGTCCCGCCTTCCACTCCCCATAGGATGGAACTTTCCCTCCAAACCCATGACAGACAGGTAACATCAGTGCTGTATGTAACAATAAGCAACCTGACACTGGGTGGAGCACAGTTTGAATCCGAGGGAGAGATATTTGTAAAACGAACAAAGAAAAATATGATTGTGTTGTCTCGCAGAAAGAATGTCTGGCAACTGAGTGGGCTCTTTACAAACTGAAGTACTATATTTGTGACAGTTTATTTTGTTAACTGACTGCAATGTGTTGAAGTCGTTACAAACCATGAGAAACAGTGACTCATATCTTCAAAGATGATCATGGTATCTCCTAAAAATATCAAATGGAGATATGTAGAATACATTGATGTCAGAGAAACATATCCTGGCCGGATATCCTGCAGCACAACTTAAGAAGGAAGAAGATTATCATAGTTCAATGAGCCCAGTGCAAGTTGATCCACTGACCCAAGAGAAAAAACACCACAAGCTCCAGCAGGGAAAAATTAAGAGACCAGAAAACAAAAGTGATGATAGCAGAAATCCCAAGAAACAATAAAAGGGGGAGAGAAAATTTTCCTTATTAATCAAATGGCTTCATGTTGCCTTTAGTTAAAGAGCAGTATTATGCTTTTTCCCGCTGAAAGGAGAATGATGAGATTTCAGTCCCTACTTGTCTACTGTAGCTAGAGAGATAGATACGCAGACAGACAGATAGACCCAGACATAGGTAAAGTGTCTGTTTGCTTCCTGGAAGGGACAGAGTGACAGAAGAGTGCTGGAAGGGTGCCAGGGAAGACTGTAATGACCATTAGGAGTTGGAGAAAAATCTATCTACAGAACCGTATTTCTGACTGTTTTCACCACCACCGAGGGAGAGGAAGTAGCATGTATCTAAGAGTGGATGAGTAGTGGGTACAGAGTTAGACAAGAGTTAGGCTTTGGTAGATTTGGATACACATTAAGAAGTAGGATTAGGATAAGTTTAGATAAAAAGTTGTATGAAAAGGTTTAGATATTTAGGGTACAGATCGCTCTATGTATTAAAATAGACCACCAGATAAAATCATATACAATGGTGCCTCGCTTAACGATTGCCTCGTTAAACGACGAAACCACTATATGATGAATGTTTTGCAATCGCTTTTGCGATCGCAAAACAATGTTTTAATAGGCAAAATTCACTTCCCGATGATCAGTTCCCTGCTTCAGGAACCGATTTTTCGCTAGACGGTTTTTAAAATAGTTGATCGGCGGCTTCAAAATGGCCACCCGCTGTGTTTTTGGATGGATTCCTCGCTTTACAGGCACCGAAAATGGCCGCCCCTATGGAGGATCTTTGCTGGACGGTTAGTTTTCAGCCCATTGGAATGCACTGAACAGGTTTTCAATGCGTTTCAATGGGATTTTTTATTTCGCTTAACGAGGATTTTGCTCTACAGCGATTTCGCTGGAATGGATTATCCCAGTTAAGTGAGGCACCACTGTAGAATGCTTGAGTTAAAGAAGTAATAACAAAGAAGGCAGAGGAGGTGATGCCTTTTCATAGGTGGTGAGCTCACTTTTTTATGCTCTTACCGTTTTTATAATCTTTATCTTATTTTTTTCCACCAAATGTCATTTCAACCGTTCACAATTTAATAATTGTGGATTATTGTTTTTTGCGTTAAATATCTGTTAATTTTCTGGTACCGTTTAGGCATCCTTCAGTCTTGAGAGACTATGGTACCAGCTACCACATAAACAATCACATGAGCTACTTGGTCTCAGACCAAAGAAAAGGAAAAAAGAGAGAATATATTTTTAAAAGACTGAAGATTTGAGAACTGGGGAGTGGTAGTGGCATTACTAAGTTATATTTTGGTCTTTTAATTGTATGATATTATATGATGCTATTTTATTATTTTGATTGCATTAACTATTTAATAACCTTTTAACTGTAGTACTATTGTACCACAATAGTACTATTTGTACCACAGTAACAAATGAAAGACAAAGCTACCCATTCATGTTTGGGTTTAAACTTCCCAACGAGGGTAGACCAGCTGAATTGAAAGAAACTTGTAAGATCTGCATTAGCCTTCCAAATTCTGAAGCTTCTCTTACTTTCTATGGTAGTTTGTTTCCTGATTCTAGTATTAATTTACAATCATTTTTTATTCTTTCCAAAAAACCAAGACCTGAGAGTAAACAATAATAAATCCAACTGAGTTAATCTAAACATACAACCACGGAAAACACTTGGTTGAAGTTTCCCATACTCATCAGCTGCAAAAGTCTCCCAATATGTTCATGGGGACTGGGGACAGCCTACTGAGTTGGGAAAGTGGCTAACGGGGAAAGGGTAAATTGTAAAATAAATAAATGAGGTGTGCAGCCTCTGTGAATATAAGATGGGTATATTTATGCATTTTCTTTTTTCCTGACAGCCTCCTTTCAAGTCATAGCTCATTGCAATAAGCAGGTTTGACTACTCATGGAAAAAGATAGAAAGTGTCCATTTCAACATGTCCTTCCCATCTCCAAAGAAAAAACCCTATTCTCAGCACTACAGCAGAAAGACTGTTGTGTGTATGAAGCCCACATTGCCAACTGCAGATAATCACATGCTATAAATATTTGTAAGAACCTTACTCACATCTATGTGTCTGTGAATTTCGTTGTATGTGTATATACTTACAATGACAATAAATTATTATTATTATTATTATTATTATTATTATTATTATTATTATTATTATTATTATTATTATTATTATTATTATTATCTAGCTATGTATCGAACTTTAAGCCTTCAAAAATAAATCACAGCTCATTTCTTAACACTGTGAGCTCAGCATATGGCATACCAGGCCACTTGCAAACAGCAAATTGAAATTGGAGGTTAGCAAATTAAGGAGAAATAGCAAAGATGTAGAAGTTTTTCCTGCCTGACTGGCAGTCAGAATCCTGGCCATAGAGTTCTGCAATGGCAATGCAATACACAAAAAAGGGCTATAATGCTATTAGAAATTACATGTCCAAGTTGTATCCTACTGCAAGGCCTCATTATTTTGTGAGCCAGCTAACTATGCATCTTTTAAGTCCATCAACAAGCAGCATAATATACTTAGCATAGCATGGTCTAAAACAGGCTTGTCCAACCTGCGCCCCGAGGGCCGCATGCGGCCCAGGTTGGCTCATAACGCGGCCCGGTGCAATGTTTTATTTTTTTAAAAAAATTCCAAAGATTCAAGTTACACTGCCGGCACTTGCGGCCAGAATGCAGCTGGGGCACGTCACAATGGTGGGGGGGAGAGGGAAGGAAGGAGCAGGAGGGGAGGAGAGGGGGGGCTGTGTGACTGCATTGCACCGTCGCCGTCAATAGGTGGACCCCCTCCCGGCCCCATAATGCCACCGGAGTTGAAGCTGGCAGCCTCTGCTGTCTGAGATCGCAGCTGCCGATAAGCGTGCTTGGAGCGGGGCTGCAGAGGACCACTAGGGCTGCCCCCCCATGCAGCCCAAGCCAAATTTTCATCTTCTAATGTGGCCCAGGGAAGCTGAAAGGTTGGACACCCCTGCTCTAAAACATTTTCCATCACAGGTTTTTTCTAAAACTTACAAGATACAAGAATAACTCTGGTAACTTAGTGTGCTTCTACCATACCAGATACAGAGACCTACTTTTGGGAGAGGTGGACATTTTAGAAGGAGCCTGTTTCGTCTTTAAAAGCCACAGTTTAGAATTAAAAAAAAAACCCAAAACAAACCCTGAAAATGCCCAAGGTCTTGTGAATGCACATTAAAGTTACTCACCAGACACTGAACAACTTCTACAGACATTAATAATCATGTACATTTTTTCTAGTCAACAAATACATCATTAGACACATCAGTATATAAAAGTTTCTGCCTGTGTGTTTGTTACTATATCACACAAAAATAGCTAGATGAATTTTCATCACATATGGAGGGTACATTTGGGATAGTCTGACTTGAAATACAGGCCAGGCGGTGTGAACAAAAATCACTGTGGAAACCCTTGGGACCAATTATTTTTTGTTGCCTACTGAGCCATGTGGCATATCATTTTAAAGATTTCCCTGAGTTGAGTTCAAAAAATTACACAATTCTGAATTATGCCATAATATAACAGATAGGGGACTCCAAATGTTTGTTAATCAGAAGCCACAGTGGCTGGGGGATTCTGGGAATTTCATTCCATAGATAAGGTAAATAAATACCTTGATGAGGAAAGAGAAACAAATATTTTAAAAAAGAGTGGGTGCACAGAGAAAAATGAAGGCACTAGGGTGAATGGAGAGGGGAGGACTTGCATGATTTTTAAGCCTGGGCAAGGCTGGGCCCATTAGCCAGCATGCAATATACTGGCAAAATCTTAAACGACAACAAAAACAAGGCACATCTTTTAAAAAACCTATACTAACACTTGTATTGCACAGAAAATTACAGCATTTAGGAAAGATGTAATAAAATGCCATTCGTTGACACAGAAATTTCAATTACACTTCAACTGACCTTGCTGAAACTGAGGTTTTAGGTAAAGTGCTAAATACAACTGTTAATCTCAATGATAGCCGATATAGTGAATGAAGAAAATTTATTATGTCAACACTTTGTAAGCTCCACTGATTCAGTGGGTCAACTTTATCTGGGACAAGCCACTGGAGTTACTTTGAAATGTTCAAGCAGTCATTTGTTTGACATGCTTGCTCTTTTTCTAATCTTTTATTTTTTACAGGAAGAGTTGGCATGAGCATTAAGGTCCATTTTCTTCTCTAAAATTTTCCTAAGTCTTATTGCCATACACATGAGAAAGGATAACAATCAGGAGATATGATTACATATCATACCTTGTATCTGTGCACCAAGGAGATGCTTCATACGTTTCAATGCAGTCAACATACAGCTTCCTCTGCATCAAACAGCAGGGAGCCCCAAGTAGACATGTGGCTTTAGTTTTAAGGAAAGACACAAAAGAAGCTCTCTTCCGCATAATTTGTGTGCTTTCATCAACTACTGAAAGAAAGCCCTTAAAACACAAATTATTAGTGTTTACAAAAGAAGGGTGAACAGAAGTATCATATTTCTTTTGTTTCCTCTTTCATGCAACTTTTCCTTCACATTTTGTCAAACTGCCAGATAATTTTTTCATTAAATAGCATTGTGAGGGCTGTCAGCAAGCTGATCAGAATAACCAGGGGATGTGATACTGTTAAATCTCTAAAAGGGCCTGGGATCCATTGAAGAATGCTCTTCGATTCAGTTGTTCCTTGCAGGATTACTGTGTGTTATGTACTGTATCTTGGACTACTGCCCACCTGCTCTGCCTCCACATGGAACTCTTCTCTTTTTTTGCCTTTTTTCTTGACTTTGGTTGGGGGGGATCTTCCAAATTTCTTTGCATTTTTTTGTCACTGCCTGTAAGGCACCGGACGCCCTAAAGGGCCGCTGGCATTCAGTCAGAGAGTTCAACAGGCCGCCTACCTACCACCTTTGCGCTGGGGCAAGTCCCAAGACTTCAGCAGTATGTAATATAAGCCCTTTGAACAAGTCTGACATTAAAAGAATACTTTATGTTTACTCAGTACTTTGTAAGTACAGGCACATGGACTTTGTGATTCCTTAGAACTCACTAAAGCTCAGTTAGGTAGGACTCTTAAAAGCTAGCTAGTTTGTGGCCCTCTCCACTTCCTGGATTTAGCTAGACCCTGCTGTTCAAGAGACCAGTCCTTTAGTAGAATTTTTATGATTAATTTTTATTAGAAAAATAGAGTTCCATTAGAAATCAGTTTATATTGCACAAGCTTTAGCATCAAGAACATATTCAAAGATCATTGCAGTTAAATAAAATAACTTTTCCATTAAAAATAATAAACACTAATAAGCTAACTAGGGTGGGCTATAGTGGGCTAACCCCACCTCCTTCTTTCTCCTTTACTTACATCCTCACTCAATCAAGTTTCTTTCTCTCCCAGCATCATGGAATCGAAATCCAAAACAGAACAGACAAATCACTGAACCACTTTCACATAACCTATCATCCATTTTCTACCGTCCCAAACTCCTCCCTTCTTCTTGGCCTTTCTGGCTGTTAACCAATTAGCCTCGAGAGGCTATACCACCTTCCTCCTCCTCTCCTTATTCACATGATAGTCCAGGTGTTGTTTATCTCTTCTCCAACTAGCTTGGAATGTTAGGTCTTCCACAGGCCTCTCAATTTGGCCTTCATCGCTATATCTCATGGCACTTAGAAAACATATTCCAATGTCTCTCAATTCATCTTCACACAGAACCTGTCTGATTCCATTTTACATTTCTCTGACTACATATCCCATCATCATGACACTGCCTATCCTTCCCATTAGGCTCAAAGAAGAGAATGCATCAAGTAGTGTGGGGAGAAAAATCTCCCTATATTCTTCCAGTTTTCTATGGGTGTGAGCTTTGATTGTATTTTTGCATTGTTTGCATGCTTTCCTTGGGTTTAAGGGATGGGCTCATTTACGTGCTTTTAAAAAAGTTCGCTACTTTCCCCCCAGGGGGATGCTTCCCTGTTTGACTGATTTTAAAAAAAAGTTATTTGGCTAATACACAGTGTATTTGTTGTTAAACATGTATATTTTGATTGGTTTGTTCGGGACTGATTTGGGTTATTGTTTGTTGCAGCTTGGACATACTTTGATAATGTTGGGTGTTAGGTTTTCTTTAGATCATAAAGACTTAAGAGAGAAATGAGTGGTAGGGGACATAGTCATGATGGCACAGGTGATATCAGGAAGATAATTCTGCATGCTGTATCTGAAAGGAGGTCTAGTAAATTAGAATCTGCTGTTCTATCTGGCCTTGTGGGGACCATGCTTGCTTGGGAGGGGGAGAGAGGATGGCAGTATCAGGGCCTGGTGATATCCATCTGCTCACCCCATTCCAGAGATAGTAGACTCTCCTGCATTTCTTCCACCTTCTGTTTCTCCAAGAGAGCAACCAGAAGGTAGCTTTGACCGTACCAATTCTCAGGCAGTGGACCTCCTCAGGGTTAGGAAAATCAGCACTCGGGGTGTTGACCCATGAGGCTGCAGAGGAGCTGAAGGTAATCTCTGGCCTCCAGCTGTACCATCCATCAATGCCTGGTCCCTCATCCACTTTGGTTGTGGTGGTGGAGGAGAAGGAGAAAGGGAGGAGGAGCAGGGTGCTGAAGGTGAAGCCTGTTTTATATCCCCACATAAGCTGGTGGACCACCTTCAAAACTGTGACTTCATTAAAGCTCAGATATCCAGTGCCTTGTGTGGAGGAAAGTCTGCCAGCACCTGCTCCTGATCCAGACATACAAGTGATGGGAGCTGAAATGGAACAGTCAGAGACTGTGAAGAATATGCTCTTCTGAACTAACGCCTTTTCTGACAGGTAGGGGAAAACCCCTTGCAATAAATATGACATAACTGCAATGTCTTATTTACAGTCCCTTTTGAATTGATGCTGATTATTGCTGCCACTATTTCCTTCTTCCTGATTATTAATTCACATGAAATTTCTTTTGAACACTGCACGTGCTCTAGAGAACCACTAAGTAGTTACGGACTTACCATAGAAAATTGCTGCTAATGAACAAGGCAGCACTCACTCTATATTAGGCATGTTCCTGTGTAGTGGGGTATGTCCTGTAACACACTTGATGCCTTCTTAGTTACCAGTTCACCACAGTGAATTACATAATTTAACTTATTCACATGTAAACCATTAACAAGATTTTGTCCTGAGCCATGCTTTCCAATGGCCAATTAATCTCTGGTATGGTTGTGATACTGAAGTGTTTGGATGAAGAAAATATATTCATTTCCAACCTGGAGAACAGTGGTGCACATAAAACCTGTCTTAGAATGCTTATTTTATTACTGTTTGTATGTATTTATATTACATGCCAAATACTATTTTTAAGAGTGGTTTAATTTCTGTTAATGAATATAGCCTGACTGGTTATCAAGCAATAAACTATTAGTATTTGTATCTGTCTTTGTAAAACTTGGTGTTTAAGCCAGGATGTGCATTGTGCTAAAGGATTATACTGTATGAAGTGTTCCTTGTACAGTCGGGCCCCGCTGGATGATTACCCCGCTCTACGATGAATCCGCTTTACGTCAACATTTTTACGATCGCTTTTGCAATCGCAAAACAATGTTTTAAATGGTTTTTTTTCGCTTTGCTGACTAGGGTGAGACAAATAAAGTTCAAGTAAAAGCATGTGATGGAGAGGCCTAAATATATTCCTGCAAATGTTCTTACAAATATTAGAAGATAAGGTGTAACAGTAAAATATATGACACTGAAAGAAGACGATAAGGCAGAAAATAATGTGTATCTGGGCAACAATCATTATATCATGAAGTTCTGCAATTATGACAGGACCAAGTTCTGGGAACAGAGGAATCATATGGACAGAAGACACCAGCCACGCTACAGGAAAGAGTCTTCATTTCTCACCATTCATCCTCTTTAGACAAGTGGGCTTGTTCTTGGTGAAAGTAGTACTATTGCTACCCATTTAAAATTCAGCATTACTGTAGTTTTAATGAATTATCCATCCAACAGGACATCATTATTCTTTTACCAAAGCTGAAGCATAATGGTAGAAAAGAAGTTTGTGGGTCTTCCCCACAACAAATCCAACTGACAAAATATTAATGGGACTGAAAAAAGAGAATGAAGCATCTTGATGTAAGAACTGGCTAGATAACCATACTAAAAAGACAGTTTTGAGGTCACACTGGGTGATGCAATGTAGAAAAGAGATCAATATTCTCCTAATTTACTGAATTCTACTATTCTGCCAGTGGACATCTATCTGTGGATCCTGTGGATTATGCACTTCAAAATTTACATTTTTATATCTACATGTAAATATGTCAGGCATTTGGTGTTTTTTAAAAAACTCCAATACACAGATATCAAGAAAACATAAAATACATATTATTTATGCCAGATGTTCAATTTTGTTCTGTTAAACAAATAAATTTTGACATTAAAAAAGGCTTCACTTACCAGTAACTACTATGCTGCTCATATTAGAGTTCGGGCTATTGAGTACACTGCCTGAAAGAAGTTCGTCAGATCCTCTCTATAAAGAAGGAGACAATAAGACATTTGCCTTTAGAAATAGAATTAATACTACTGAAATATAAACATATATCAACTACAGCTAGCATTCCTAAATTCATATGATAATAGAAGATGCAAAATTGTGTCTACATGTAGTTCTAGTCATATAAAATGAGACAAGTATGTTTTCTTGCTAGATTTCAGATCTAATTACTTCATTCTTGCCCCTTTTTCATCTCCTACAGTAGCTATAGTCAGTAAACCACAATATACAGATATATTCACATCTGTGAATAATTCCTTTCTACTGTCCAAGAACTGAGCACAGACTCTAGATAGGAATGTAATGACTGAGAAGCAAATAGTGCTGGTGAAGAAGACATCTAGACTTAGGTTTGCCATGTTGCATGTGGATAAAGCATAAGACTTCTGGAACAATGTTCTTTGGACAGATGAGACCAAAGTGGAGATGTCTGGCCATAATGAACAGCACCACATTTGGCAAAAACCAAACACTATCACCACAAACACCTCAATACAACTGTCAAGCAGTGGTGGAGGGTAGTGATGATTTGGGCTTGTTTTGCAGCCAAAGGAGCTGGTCACCTTGCAGTCACTGAGTCAACCATGAACTCCTCTGTATACCAAAGTTTTCTAGATTCAAATGAGAGGCCATCTGTCTGACAGCTAAAGCTTGGCCAAAATGGGGCGTGCAATCAGCCAATGATTCCAAGCACACCAATAAATCTACAAAAGAATTGCTGAAAAAGAAGAATCAAGGTGTCACAATGGCCCAGTCCAGACCTCAAGCCAAGTGAAATGCTCTGGCAGAAACTTCAAAGAGCTGTGCATAAACAAATGTCTGCAAACCTCAATGAGCTGAAGCAATGTAATAAAGAAGAGTGGGACAAAATTCCTCCACAACAATGTGAGAGACTAATAAAGTCATATAGAAAATGATTATTTCAAATTATTGCTGCTAAAGGTGGTTCTACAAGTTACTGTAGTTTTCCACATATGATTTCTCCATTTTGGCTTCATTTTTTATTAAATAAATAATGGCACGGTGTAATGCGTCATGTGTTGTTGTTCATCTGAGGTTATATTTACCTAATTATCAGACCTGCTAAGGACTACATGATTTTTATTATGTCCAGATACGTAAAACCATACAATTCAATGAGTGTGTACTTCCTTTTTCACATGACTGTATATTCTGATTTAATTCCTCCAGAGTTAAATACCATCTTCAAATTAATTTATAAAAAGTATCCTTTATTTTTATAGACATATATTTTGATATTCTTCTATCCCATATAATCTTCCAAACCTCCATACTTATTTATTCTCCCAAATCATATTCCCATATTGCTTTAACAGTATCAAGCTGGTCCTTTGCTTCTGTTAAAACCTTATAAATTTTACTTTTTATGCCTTTTCATGACCTCATTTTCATCTAGCTTTTTCTTCTATACTACCAATTTTTCAAAACATGCAAGACCCCTACATTTACCATTTTTTCTAACCCACTTTTCATGCCAGTGTTAATCAGTGCGAATTTTTAAAATCATTTTTATGAGTTAAATAAAAAAACTTAAATATCTTTTTTTTAAAATATTTTTTTTATTTCTATATACATAAAACATATAAACTCAAATACAATAACAGTGTTCCCCACCACCATATACGGGACTTCTTGCCATATTCTTCTTTTTCTTCTTCTTCTTCTCCTTCTTTTATTGTCCTCTTCTCCAGAACTGCATAGATTCTTGATTTGGAGCTTTCCCTTTCCCCCTTATTAGCACATATTCCAAAAATTTGCCCCATATTACATAAAAATTGTTCTTTTTTAACTCTCCTTAAATATCTTTTCTAAACAAAATTGTTAACCTAAAATTTGTTTCTTCTTTAATTAATTTTTTAAAATCCATTTTATATTTCCTGAAAACTTCTCCAACTATATAATTAGATATAATGAAGATGTTAATAGAATAATTATTTTTCTATGGTTGTTCTAAAGTAATAAGATTTTTAAAAAAGGTTTTCAATTTTGTTTCTAGTGCTCTTTTCATTTTTTAAAATATGTATTATTAAGGCTCCCACCAATTTCCTGCATTTCCAGACTTACCCATACTGAATTATTAATATAATTTCAGGCATATGTCTTATTTAATTAGTTACATAATATAAGCTTATATTAGGAAGACCTAACCCTTTCTCTTTTTTGAAATTTATACTATATCTTCTTATTAATCCTTACTTTCTTATCTCCATTACAGAATTTTTAAATTATACTTTGTCAAACTTTCAGCTCTTCTTCAGTTATCTTTGTCAATATCATAAATAAATAAAAATTACTTAGGTAAAATCTTCATATTACAAACAGCTATTCTATCAAATTAAAAAAGCCTGATCTTCCTAAAATCATCTAATTTATGCTTAATTTTCTTCAATTTATTGAAGCAAATTATAAATCATTCAGTTTATAAATCATGTCTGATTTATGGCAATTTACCTGCAATTCAGTTATCTCTCCAAATTCTTTCAGATATGACTTCATCCATACCCATAAATGAGTTATTTTTTGCTGTTCCTAATAAAATATAACCTACAAATTAACTAATTTTAACTTTATCCTTAACATTTATATGACAAATTAATTCATCTTCTCTAATAATAATCACTGACAATTCTATAACTATCACCAAAAATTCTGGAGAAATTGAGCATTCCTCTCTAGTGTCTCAGCCTAGGGATGTCCGTTCTGATACATTTTTCAGTATGCTTAAAATTGCAAATAATCTCATGCCATCATATTAATTCTGACTTATGGTAACCCTTGCAAGGGTTTTCTAGGTATCGAGTACTCAGATATGGTTTACCATTCCCTTTTTGCATAGTCACCCTCAGACTGTGCAGCCTGGAAGCCTCCCGAACACCCCCCCCACCCTGTCCCCGCCGCCGGCAGCCTCCCTGCGCCGCCTCCCCCGGCCATTCTCGGACTTCTAGAAGTCCGAGAACGGCTGGGGAAAGCGGCGCAGGGAGGCTTCAAGCATCGGGGACAGGGTGGGGGGGATCGGGAAGCTTGAAGCCTACCCGCGCCGCTTACCCAGGCCGTTCTCGGACTTCTGGAAGTCCGAAAACGGCCTGGGTAAGCGGCGCGGGCAGGCTTCCCGATCCCCCCCACCCTGTCCCAGATGCCGGTAGCCTCCCCGCGCCACCTACGCAGACCGTTCTCGGACACCTAGGTGTCCGAGAACGGCCGGAGTAGGCAGAGCAAGGAGGCTTCAAGCATCAGGGACAGGGTGGGGGAGGGGATCGGGAAGCTTGAAGCCTCCCCGTGCCGCCTACCCAGTCCGTTCTCGGACACCTAGGTGTCCGAGAACGGCCGGGGTAGGCAGCACAAGGAGGCTTCAAGCATCGGGGACAGGGTGGGGGGGATTGGGAAGCTTGAAGCCTACCTGCGCCGCTTACCCAGGCTGTTCTCGGACTTCCTTGATGAGCAGGAGAGACTGGCTAGGCATTGCGAATGAATATGAAAAGGATCAAAGAATTCATTTTTAACAACTTAAATTGTAACATCAGCAGAGGGGGAAGAGGGAGGGACGGAAACTTTTGAAAAGCCTCTCAGCTTTAATACTCTTAGCTCTAGAGAAGAAAACTAACACTGCAATGACACTAAAGTACCCTTGTGTACTCTCCAAAGAGCTAGTAGTCACCTGACAAGAAAATCCCATTCATATGGTTAACACTGGAGGGAGTATTCCTGAACTGGGAGTCAAGAAAATTTGATCTGAAGAGTAAAATGAAGGCCAGGAATTTCATGGAAGAAATGAAACACAAACTGAAGCTGACAGAAGAAGACCTACAGTTCTCCAATGAAGAATCAGACGAGAAACCTGAATAAGCAGAACGTGAAAGACAAAGAACTCTACGCTCACTGAGAAGAACTAGAGGCATGGAGAAAGTCAAAGATAAAATTGTAGTAAAAGCCAAGCAGATGTCTAAACAAACCAAAATACTTTTAGTGAATATCAAAGGGCTGAATTCACCCCAGAAGAGGAAAATAATATTTAATAAACTTTTCAAAGCCAAAGTAGAAGAGACTCAAGGAATCAGATAAAAATTTGTTAGACAACTCTGAATTGGGCAAAGTCTTTATAGTCTCTCTCTCTCTCTCTCTCTCCACACACACACACACACACATACACACACACACACACACACACAGAGTGGTGGCTCTTTGCTTTGTGATCAGAAGTACTCTGCTGAGATCCATTGTTCCACCTACTGAGGGGATTGCAAGGATCCTGTCTCTGCAGCTCCACTCATCAGTGGGACTGGTCACCTCATTAGTAAATATGCACCAACACTGTCATCTACAACAGAGGTCAAAGACAAATTCTATGATGATCTGGCAGCTGCTATTTAAAAAATGCCAGAGAGAGAGAGAGCTGCTGCTTATTCCCAGAGACTTTAACGCTAGAGTTGGTGCTGATCACAGTTCTTGGCCCACTTGTCTAGGCTGTTTTGGCATTAGGAAGGATGAATGAAAATGGCCAACGCTTGCTGGAGTTTTGCTGTTATTGTGGTCTTTGTGTCAGCAACATGTTCTTTAATGCAAAGCTTCAACACAGAGTTTCCTGGAGACATCCAAGATTGAAGCATTGGCATCAGCTCGATTTGATCCTTACTAGATGCTTTAGCCTTCCTATTACAGTGGTACCTCGCTAGACGACGATCCCGCTGTACGACAAATCCGCAGGACGGTGACTTTTTGCAATCGCTACAGCGATTCGCAAAACAGTTGTTCCTATGGGGAAAATCTGCAGGACGTCAATTAGGTCCGTGCTTCGCGAACCGTTTGTTTGCAAGACGACAATTTTTCCGGCTCCACAAAATGGCTGCCCTGTGTTTTCTGGACCCATGCTTCACAGGGCAGCCATTTTAACAGCTGATCGGTGTGCGGAAAATGGCTTCCCCTATGGGCGATCTTTGCTGGACGACGAGGTAATTTCCCCATTGGAATGCATTAAACGAGTTTCTATGCATTTCAATAGGGAAAGGCTTTTCGCCTGACGACAATTTCGCTTAACAGCAATTCTCCCGGAGCGGATTATCGTCGTCATGTGGGGCACCACTGTATTACGATCACACAGTTATCAGGGTGCTGACTGTAATACTGATAACTCCCTGGTGTGTAGTAGAGTAAAACTGCGAACAAAGAGATTCTATCACACATAAAAGGAAGGAAGACTACATATTGACATCAGCAAGACTTGCGATCAAAGAAAAGTGAAAGAAAAGAGTTGAGGAAACCCTTCCAGGCCCGGCTGATGCAAATGCACCTGAACGATGGGAAGATTTCAAGCACGCTGTTTTAACACCACCTTATCCACATTTGGCAAGAAGACCAAAAAGACGGCAGACTGGTTAAAAAGCCTATTCAAAGGCGCTGATGCCAGCCATTGAGGAAAACAGGAGAGCTCTAGCAGCATACAAAGCCTGTTCTAGTGAGTACAACCTGCAGGCTCTTCAAGTTGCTCACAGCAAAGTCCAATAGGCTGCCAGGAGATGTTCCAACAATTATTGGCTTCAGCTCTGCTCTCAGATACAGATAGCAGCGGACACAGGTAACATCAAGGGAATGTATGATGGTATCAAGCAGACTTTAGGTCCAATAAAGAAGAAATCTGCTCCTCTGAAGACTGCTACAGGTGTGACCATCCAGGACAGAGCACAGCAGATGGAACGCTGGGTTCGGCACTACTGTGAGCTATATTCCAAAGAGCATGCAGTAACCAAAAGGGCATTAAATAGTATTGAGTGCTTGCCTGTCTTGAAAGAGTTGGACAGCGAACCACCTTTAGCAGAAATAAAAGCAGCCTTGGATTTCCTCACCTCTGGCAAGACACCTGGAAAGGATAACATCCCTCTTGAAATGCTGAAGTGCTGTAAAGAGATAATCACCACTGAGCTGTATGAAATTTTTTGTATTTGCTTGAGAGAAGGTGGGGTACCACAGGACATGAAGGATGCAAACATTGTCACACTGTATAAGAACAAAGGTGACAGGGACAACAGCAATAACTACCGTGGTATCTCTCTTCTCAGCACTGTAGGGAAGCTGCTTGCCCGTGTTGTGCTGAAGAAACTCCAGGTGCTGGCAGACGGAGTCTATCCAGAATCACAGTGTGAATTTTGAGCTAATAGATCCACCACTGACATGGTATTCTCCCTCAGACAGTTGCAGGAGAAATGTAGGGAACAATGACAGCCACTCTTTGTGGCCTTCATAGATCTTACATAGGCCTTTGATTTGGCTAGCAGGGATGGCCTTTTTAAAATACTTCCCAAGGTTGGATGTCCTCCTCGACCCCTTAACATCATCAGATCCTTCCATGAGGAAATGAAGGGCATTGTAGTTTTTGATGGCTCAACATCAGATCCCTTTGACATCCGAAGCAGAGTGAAACAGGGCTGTGTCCTCGCGCCAACTCTGTTTGGGATCTTTTTTGCTGTCATGCTGAAGCACGCCTTTGGAACTGCAACCGAAAGTGTCTATCTCCGGACTAGATCAGATGGAAAGCTCTTTAATCTCTCTTGATTAAGAGCGAAGACCAAAGTCCAGCTGAAATGCATGTGGGACTTCCTCTTCGCCGATGATGAAGCTGTTGTTGCCCATTCTGCTGAAGAACTCCAGCAAATTGAATTGTTTCAGTAAGGCCTACGAAGACTTTGGATTAATAATCAGCCTGAAGAAAACACAAATCATTGGCAGGGTATGGACTCACCTCCCTCTATTACCATCTCCACACAAGAATTGAAGGTTGTTCATGACTTTGTGTACCTTGGCTCAATGATCTCTGACACTGTCTCCCTAGATGTCGAGCTGGATAAATGCACTGGCAAAGCAGATACCATGTTCTCTAGACTCACAAAGAGAGCTTAATAAGAAGCTGACGGCATATACCAAGATCCAGGTCTATAGAGCCTGTGTCCTCAGTACACTCCTGTACTGCGGTGAGTCCTGGACCCTTTGTGCATGGCAGGAGAGGAAGCTGAACATGTTCCACATGCATTGTCTCCAATGCATTTTTAATATCGCCTGTCAGGACAAAGTTCCAAATAGAGTAGTCCTAGAATGAGCTGGAATTTTTAGAATGTATACATTAATGAAACAGCAATGTCTACGTTGGTTCAGGCATGTTGTGAGAATGGCTGACAGTCGGATTCCAGAAGATCTCCTGAGAGGGGTATTAGTGTAGGGAAACTGCCCCAGAGGGAGACCACAGGTGCAATACAAGGATATCTGCAAGCAGGATCTGAAGGCCTTGGGAATGGACCTCAACAGATGGGAAACTTTGACATCTGAGTGTTCAGCCTGGAGGCCTCTCCCAATTTGAAGAGACACTTATTCAGCAGGCCGAGGCACAGAGGCAGTCCTGAAACCAGCTAAATCAGGGAGCTGGACAAGGGACAGATTCTATTTGTTTTCATTGTGGAAGGGGTTGTCACTCGCGAATTGGCCTTCCAAAACCTCTATTCAGAGCACATTACCATAGTCTCTTGAGACTGAAGGACGCCTAAACAAGCGAAAAAAATATACCTCAGTGCCAGGTGGAAAGGGTAGGAAAAAGAGGAAAAATATCCCCAAGGGTTTTTTGTTTTTTTTTTAGAAATGGCAGAACTTTAATTTCCAAAATTGGATATTGTTGTATTTTTGTTTTATTAATTTATAATTTCTCTGTTTTCTCTTCCTTTCTCTTGTTTGACATGGAGTGGAATGCTTGGCTCCACATCCTCAGAGAGTACAGCTTGGGGAGAGTATTTTGGCCCCGTGGAGCCTCAATTGTGGGGTTCCGCAGGGCTTGATTATCTCCCCAATGCTGTTCAATATCTATATGAGGCTGCTGGGTGGGGCTTTGTGCCATCAGTGGGCCTCAGATGACACCTAGCTCTACATCTTTTCTCCAACCACAGTGGATGCCATTCTGCCCCTTCAGCGCTGTCTGGAGGCTGTACTGCAATGGATGCAGAATGGTCTGGGGTTGAACCCAGACAAGACAGAGGACTGGAGGGTGGGTGGCCCCTCCATTGGTGGTTTGGGAAACTCCCTCTCTTTTGGGGGAGTGACTCTCACTGCAAAGAGTGAGGTTCGCAGCTTGGGGGTCCATCTGGATCCAGAGCTCACTATGGAAACCCAGGTGGTGTCAGTGGTCCGCTCCGCCTATTTCCATCTGTGGTGGATTGCCTAGCTGCGTCCCTATCTTGATGATGGGGTGCTCATCACTTTGGTCCACACGCTTGTATTCTTGAGATTAGACTACTGCAATGCACTCTACATGGGGCTATGTTTGAGATTGATGTGGAAGCTTCAAATGGTGCAGAATGTGGCGGTCAGACTTCTTAGTAGGACGAAAAAAATATCAGCATCTTCCCCCCCACTCTGGCTGCTCTGCATTGGCTGCCCGTTTGTTTCCGCATTGATTTCAAAGTGTTAATAATGACATATAAAGCTCTAAACAGTTTAGGAACTTGATATCTAGCAGAACGCCTCCTCCCACCTAGATCTACTCAAATCACTCGTTCTAGCCAGGAAGGGGGGCTGAGGCGCCTGATGCCGAGGGAGGCCTGGAGAAGAAGAACAAGAAACTGGGCCTTCTCGGCAGTGGCCCCTCACCTTTGGAACAGTCTCCCCTCAGAGATCTGTCTGGTTCCCTCACTGGGTGTTTTTAAGAGCCAACTGAAGACCTGGCTCTTTAGGCAGGCTTTCCCTCCTGCCATCACTTTATTATTTTTATTTTCCCCCATTTTGAACTATATAATTATTGTGGCTTTTTACTTTATTATACTGTTTTATTCTATTTTTATTCTTAGCCGCCCAGAGCAGACATGTGTCTAGATAGGTGGGGCATAAATAAATAAACAAACAAACAAACAAATTTAATCTAATTGATATCTTGGGGACTAAGTACCTTCAGAAAAGAGATTACACATTCTATTCAAATAGACATAATTCATGGTCAAGAATAGATAATTGTTGGATTTTAGCGGAAATGACACACTAAGTGGAAGAAATTGAAATAACTACCAAATACATATGCACACCACAACCCAATAACAATGACATTAGGACAACCCTTAAGAAGAGGAGGATGGTGACAACAATTACTTATTGAGGGACAAAGCCTTTTTCATCAAAACTTAAAAATGAATTTTTTCTTCAAAATTAATAAACCCCAAGATACAGAAATGACAATCATATGGGATGCAGTGAAAGCAAACTTTTGGGGCCTAGCAATAGATTTTAATGCACAAAGGAGAAGAGAAAGAAGCAAACAATATGAAACATTAATAACATCCCATAAGAAAGAAGAAATGGAACTGGGGAAAAACCCTACAGTGAAGTACCTAAAAATAAAATAAATATATTACAGCACAAAATGAATCTATTGGAACAGGAAGAAATGGCCAAAGAAATAAATAAATTTGTATGGCAAAATATTTTTTGAGAATGCTAATAAACCTGGAAGATGGTTAGCATATAGAATTTAAAAAGAAAGTGAAAAAACAATGATTAATGCAATAATGGATAAGGATGGGATAGAAACATACAAGCAAAAGGATTTTTTAAAAAAAAATACAAAAATTTTATACCAACCTCTACAAAAACAAAGAAATCAAGCAGGAGCAACAATGGAATTATCTGGGTAAACTTCCTAACTGGAGATTTAGCCCCCAACAATTAGAACATCTAAATAAATCAATTACGACAAACAAAATTGTGGAAGCATGGAAAAAACAGAAAAATGGCAAAGCCCCAGGACTAGATCGTCTCCCAGCTGAGTATTATAAAGCAGTGAAAGAAACCATAACTGCACATTTTAAAAAGTTAGTGGATTACATTGAAAGTAGAGGAAAAATCCTGGATTCATGGAAAGAAGCACATATTTCCCTAATACATAAAGCAGGGATGGAAAGGAAACAAATTAAGAATTACAGACCAATTTCTCTTTTGAATGTTAATTGCAAGATATATGCAACCATCTGGACAACTAGACTAAAGAACATACAATACTTACAGAAATAATACATAAAGATCAAACAGGCTTCATCCCCAAACAGAAACTAATGTCAAATACATGATCACTAATAGACATTTTGGAATATTATGAAATACATCCAGAAAAACCAATGATGCTGATTGTCCTAAACACAGAAAAGGCATTTGATAGTTTGAACTGGGAGTTTTTGTTATTGCAATTAAAGAAGATGGGGGCAGAAGGAATTTTTTTATAAGCAATTAAAGCAATATATACTAACCAGCAGGCTAAGATCAAAGTCAATGGTGAAATAACTGAATATATCCAAATCAAACAAAGCACGAGGCAGGGCTGCCCTCTATCTCCGTTGCTATTTATTTTAACCCCAGAAATTCTAAATAGACAAATAAGAGGAAATAATGGAATTAGAGGCCTTAGAATTAGGGGAGAAGACTATAAATTACAAGCATACGCTGATGTTTTAGCATTGATACTAGAAAATCCCCTGGACAGCATGGAGGAGCTATTGGAAATAATAGAAGAGTTTGGAGCTGTTGCAGGACTCAAAATAAATTACTCAAAAACAAAATTTCTGACTAACAATATGAATAGAGAGGATGTGGAAAAATTGATAATGAAAACTAGTATTGAGGAGGTACAAAAGGTTAAATATTTAGGAGTCACTATTACAAAAAAGACAAGTAATTTGATGAAATAAAATTATCTCTCAATCCAGAAAGAAATACAGAGAGATTTGGAAGATTGGAATAAGCTACAAATCTCAATGATGGAACAAATCTCGATAATAAAGATGAACATTTTACCAAAATTGCTATTTTTGTTTCAAACCAACCAATTCCATTAACTATAAATACTTTAAGGACCTGATTTTGAAATTTGTCTCGAAGGCTAAAAAGCCAAGAATAAAACTTAGAGCACTACAAGATCTAAAAGAGATTGGAGGACTAGTTCTGCTGAATTACCTAGTATATTACAAGGCTTGTGCTATGGTTTGGATAAAAGAATGGATAACATCAGAAAATCAAAAACTGTTTAAATTGAAAGGTCATGATTTAAAGATGAGTTGGCATGAATATGTATGATATGGAAAATTCAAAGAACAGACATATTTCGCAGAACATATTGTGAGGAAAGTGTTGTGTTTAATATGGCAAAAATTCCAAGTGCAAACTTATGAGAAAATTCCAATATGGGTAGCCCCAACAAAGGCCTTTACACTGAAAGTGTTAAGCCAAGAGGGAGCTCTACTCAACTATAACAACTTGTTAACTAAAGATCAAACTCTGAAAAATAAACAAGATTTAGAGAAATTGGGTCTATTAACAAATTGGTGGTCAAAATTGAAATTAGAATCAAGACACAAAAAGGATAAAAATATGGTTTTTTTCTGAGGGGAAGTTCAGGTGGATGAAGTATGGATATACACAAAAGAGAAAATAATAATTAAAAAATGTATACATATCTGTTACAGTATGACCTGAAAGATGAAAGGGTGAAAGAGGTGATGGTCAAATGGGCACAAAACTTTGGTTATAATATTGATATAGATCAGTGGACAAAATGTGAAAAGATAATTATAAGTTGATTAAACCAGTTAATCTTAGAGAAAACATCCTTAAAATGTTTTATAGATGGCATTTTACTCTAGAAGGATTGGCAAAAATGTCAGAAAGGATCAGCAATGTTTGTTGGAAAGGTTAAAAAAATCCAGGAACTTATTATCATGTATGGTGGTCATGTGAAAAAGCAAAAAATAAAAATAAAAATAAAAATAAAAAAAAAAAGTTACAGGTTTGGAAATGTCACAAGAAATTGCCCAGCAAAAACTAAGTTTTAAACCTGAAATGTTGTTATGAACATAATGCCAGAGATCACTGATAAAAAAATAAAATATAATCTGCTATATAGTCTACACATGAGCCAGGTTACTCTGGGCCCAAAAATGGAAGAATGGACAAATACCAACGGTGGAGGAGCTATTAAAGAAGCTACTGGCTATTGAAAACCTAGATATGTTTTCAGAGGTCATATGGGATACTTTGTAAAGGAAAGCAGGAAGCCCAGAATTGGGCCCAGAAACAGACAGGAACTTTGGGGAACAAATGAGTATGGCGAACCAGTGCTTACAAGAACTCTTTGATGATATTAGATCAGGGGTCAGGGAACTTTTTTACCTTTTACCCCCCCAAAAAAATTTTATACGCCAACATTACCCCCTTGATTCGAAAGGAAGGAAATCATACATTATTTGAATTAAAAATATTATTGAATCTACACAGGCTGTGTACCGAACTAGCAGGATGCACCAAATTTGATAAAGATGTGCACTATTTTTGCTGGAACACACTGCACTCCAGCCATGGTGTGGTATAGGGAGTAGCAAGGTGTCCAACGGTGCCTAGCAAGTTGCATTAATTTTTTGCTAGCTCGTAGAGGATTTAATCATCATCAGTGGCTGCCAGAGTGGTGCTAGCATGCTTGCTAGAGATAGCCAACACAGAATTGGGGGTGGTGGCGGCTTTCCCTACCACTTTAATCATTCTATGTGTGGTGTGCAAAAAAGGAACAAACCAAGCTTTTGGAAGTTTTGACTATGGTTTGTCCAACCATCCTATCAGTTAATTTGGGGGGGCAGAAATTCTTCTCCCAAATAGTATTTTAAACTTCTGCTGCTGTGTTTACATTTGCATTACAACAAGATACACAATAAATAACCTGGACAGCTGAAGGCATTCCTAAATGAGACTTGTTATCTATTGAAATTCATTCCCATTATAATCTGGCTCAGGCTTTTGGTACAGAAACTATTCTGGTTCCTCCTGTGAATGACCTATGCTGAGAGAGAGATGAAGAAGTGCAAGCCTGTTAATTCTTTAGGACTTAGCATCAGCTTTTGCTCCCACTGGCTACAATATTACTCTGGACAGGCTTCCCAAATTCAGGATTCTGCAGCTAAACCAGATGGTATTTATACCATATGGTATTTATGCTGGCAAAGGATTATCTGCAACTCTCATTTTCATTGTCATCTGAAACAGGTCAGTCACTGGCTGAAATCCAGTAGCATAGCTGCATAGCTTATGTCATTTAAGAATGATGCTATTATCAGCAGCAGTGATGATTTCCAGAAATTACTTTCCCCTGTCCTGCAGTAACCAATAGCTTCCCTATAATTAAAGGAATCCCAATGAAGTCACTTGACCTGGGAGAAGGTGGACTGGATAGTTAGTTAGTTAGTTAGTTAGTTAGTTAGTTAGTTAGTTAGTTAGTTAGTTAGTTAGTTAGTTAGTTAATTTAATTTATATGCCGCCCACACTACCTAAACATTTACAATACAATAAAAATTCATAAAAATTAAAATACAATTTATATATATATATATATATATATATATATATATATATATATATATATATATATATATATATATATATATATATATATATATATATATATATATATATATATATATATATATATATATATAAAAATTGCCATCGGACCCACAGCTGATATTATTTCAGTTAAAAGCCTTCTGGAACAGGAAGGTTTTGACCTGGCACGAAAATGTCATCAGTGTCAGCACCAGACAAATCTCAGTCAGAGGGCATTCCATAGTCTGGGGGCAGCTGCCAAAAAGGCCCTTTGTCTACAAGCCGTCCCTCTTACCTCCTTAAGGGACGGCTCTTTCAAAAGGGCCCCCTGGCTAGATCCTATGGAAGGAGGGGATCTTTCAGGTATCCAGGACCCAAGCTGTTTAGGGCTTTATATGTCAAAACAAGCACTTTGAATTGGGCCCAGGCAGCAACTGGTAGCCAATGTAACTTATACAGAATCGGCTTGATATGTTCCCTGGAGGCCGCACCACTCACCAGCCACGCAGCTCGATTCTGGACCAGTTGCAGTTGCTGGACTGTCTTCAAAGGCAGCCCCACGTAGAGCGCATTGCAGTAATCTATGCGGGATATTATCAGTGTGTGTGTAACTGTCACGAGACTCCACTCATCCAGGTAGGGCCGTAGCTGGTATAATTTCCGCAGCTGAAGGAAGGCGACCCTGGCCACCGAGTCCACCTGGGCTTCCAGTGTTAGACTGGGGTCCAGGAGCACCCCCAAGCTGCGGACCCTTAGGACAGTGGTCTCCAACCTTGGACCTCCAGATGTTCTTGGACTACATCTCCCAGAAGCCTTCACCACCACCTCTGCTGGCCAGGATTTCTGGGAGTCCAAGAACATCTGGAGGCCCAAGGTTGAGGACCACTGCCTTAGGGGGAGTGTAACCCCATTCAGGGCAGGGAATTGGCCCTCCAGCCTGTCCGGTGAAGCACCCACTAACAGCACTTCCGTCTTGTCTGGATTGAGTTTCAATTTATTAAACCTCATCCAGTCCATTATCAGGTCCAGACACGAGTTCAGCACAGAAACCGCCTCACCTGGATTGGTGGAAAATGAGAGGTAGAGCTGAGTATCGTCAGCATATTGCTGACTCTTCAGCCCAAACCTCCTGATGACCTCTCCCAGCGGTTTCATATACAGTGGTGCCTCGCATAGCGAGGTTAATCCGTTCCGGATTAACCTTCGCTATGCTGAAGCATCGTTGAACGGGGCAGGGATTTCCATTGGAACGCATTAAACATGGGCCAAATACTCACCGTTCAGCGATGCTTCAGGATGGCTGGCGAGGCGAGGGCGCGAAAACGCTGTGCGCGGCCATTTTGGGCCATTTCCAGGCTTCCGGCGGCCATTTTGGCCGCCGAACAGCTGATCGTCGGGGTTCGTTTTGCGAAGATCGGTAAGCGAAACGCTTACCGGTCTTCGCAAAGCGAATTTTCCCCTATTGGAAAAACGTTGAGCTATCGCATTAGCAATCCGAAAAAACGGATCGCTATGCGATTTCGTCGTTATACGGTGCGCTCGTTAAGCGAGGCACCACTGTAGTTTTAATTTCTTAAAAAAATTTAATTTCTAAAAAAAGTTTTAATTTCTAAAAAAAAATCTGCTGCAACTGAGAATACTATCAGTTAAAGCAGTAGTTCTTAACCTTGGGATACTCAGGTGTTTTTTGGACTGCAACTCCCAGAAGCATTCACCACTAGCTGTGCTGGCTGGGGTTTCTGGGAGTTGCAGTTCAAAAACACATCAGTAACCCAAGGTTAAGAACCACTGAGTTAAAGCAATAAGATTTCAGTCGCTGTCTGGCAAACCAATGTCTGGAGTCAGTAATAGTAGGCTTCATGAGAGCCAGTAAATTGAAACATAATCCTTAAAAGGTAATAGGTCTACAGGTATGCAGTTTAAGTGCTCAGAGAGATTTTTCAGATGATATTCTAGACTGGGCTGCACTGTCCCTGAAATAAGAGTAAGAACTGCTTCAGGATAAAGTAGTGTCTGCTTCAGGATGCAGTAGTACCACAAACAGTACCCACTTCAAAACTGGTGCATTAGCTGCAGCCACTGAGAATCTAAGAAGAATTTTGCTGGATCATATCAAAAGCTGATCTAGCTTAGTATTCTGTTTTCAGAGCAGCCAGATGCCTATGAGAATCCCACAAGCAATATGTGAATATAAGAGCATCCTCCAACAATTGGATTTCAGAAGCCTGATCATGCACTCTGTTGTAGCATCCAGCCTTATTATACAATGTATTACATTCTGAAATACCTCTGAAGATTGCTCAGGAACTCTAGACCTCTGTGATTTTTAGAGGGCTTCAAGAAGAGAAAGTGCATTATAGTGGAGGCCTTTGATGACTACTTTAACTGATAAACAAGTTCATGTAGAGCAAGGATTTCTTTAACTACCTAGAGCTAAAGATGTTAAAGGCTTTAAAACATTTAAGAGACTGATAGATTAAATTGTGCCTGGAAGGAGTGAAAAGGTACCTGTTTTACACTTGCAAGACATATTCCAGCAATAACCTGCTGTATTCTGAACTAATTACATATTCCAATAAGTCTTCAAAAGCTCCACTGCAGTAGCCAGACAGAAATCAGAAGGGCCAGGGTTTCCGTCCATTCTACGGGGCTGCAAGTGGAAAAAAGGTTTTGTACCACAGGTATCTTTTCAACATCAGAATTACCTATGCCAGTTGTAACATAACTCCCACATTGCAGCCTCTACCTTTAGGAAGCACAGCCTTATCAAAGATGAAGCTGAATGTGGCATGCCTGAACTTGACTGAACTGTGTTTCAGTTCATCAAACCTCATCCACTCCATTGTTGACTTCAGACACCAGCACAGCATACCTGTCATCTCACCCGAGTTTGGTGAAACCAGCAAATTCTCACATAATCATGCTGAACAGATTCATATGGCATGGATTCATACAGCTGTTAAATGGAACAACACTAAACAAAGCACAGAATGCATGGCAGATGTGGCATGGGCCAGAGCATAAGGCCCCAATGCTACTTTCAAGAAACAGACCCACAAAAGTCTGATCTTTCAACTCCCACTACAGGAAACCACTCTAAAATTGTCATATCCTTTATGGAAGCAGTAGACCATTGTGTACTACATTCTTACTTCCTCAAAATCTTTTTCATGGGATTTTCCAAAACTAAAAATGATTTTAAGACTTCTGAAAGACATTTTCAGTAATACAAGGGCACCAATCTTCTTTTAGAGGAGAACTGAACTTCCTTGATGGTTCCAGGAGAACTATTTTCCTTGGTTTTAATTCAGAAATCTCAGAAAGTTCTCTGGCAGCAGGGAGATCAGGGAAGAGGCAAAAGGTGGCATCTATTGCCCATACCTGCTCTCTGATAGTACTGAAGAGCATACTAAGATAATAAAGGCAGTTTCTGTGCTGAAACCAAGTCAGAAGCCAAAGTGAGGCTGACCTAAACATCATCATTTAGATATTCATAATCTCTCATCATTCACAGCATCAGTTAGGCCAGTGGTTCTTAACCTTTTTGAAAGAAACGCCCCCTTGAGCCATTGAGGAAGTTATCATCGCCCCCCTCCCCGCGGTGATGATATCTTATCTTATCTTATCTTATCTTATCTTATCTTATCTTATCTATTTATCTATTTATTTATTTATTTAAGACACTTAAATCCAATGACCCCTGATAACAAAATTAAATTCCAAGAAAATGAAATGCCCCCCCAAAAGTAACATTTAATGATTTAGTTGCAAGTGAATTTTAAGACGCAAAAAGAAATATAAAAAGGGCATAAAAACAAATTCAGGAACTAAAAATTTCAAGACAAAAAGTCTGAAACTAAATTAAAATTGGAGGAAAATATATATTCATGCACAATGTAGAAAGGCTGCAGCCATCTTCACAGGTTTGGCTTGCTCCAGCGCCCCCCTACCACCCCCTTCTGCTTCAGCGCCCCCACGCCGCCCCTTTTTGTTCTACCGCCCCCCTGAAAAATGAAATCGCCCCCGGGGGGCATTATCGCCCACGTTAAGAACCACTGAGTTAGGCAATGTACTGCTAAAACCTATTGCAGCACTTTGCCCAAGATAAGAAAGATTTACAACTGGACATTAGTTCAAACTATATTTAGGATCTAAGAAAAAATTCTCTAGTATTGGTTTTGTGGCATCTTCTTTTCAAGATGGGAAGAACCTTGGCTTTTCTCAGTCAACCTTGGAGAAGGCAAGTCATCCTTCTACTATTCAATGGTAACACCCAAGGAAGGGGGTTCAGCAAATCTGCTGTAGGCTAGACTCCTCCAAGCACATTTATTACCGTATTTTTCGCTCCACAGATGTACTCCCCCCCCCCAAATAATGGGGGAGAAAGTATGTGCATCTTATGGAGCGAATACAGTAAAAAAAGGGTTCAGCCACCACCACCCAGAAGCCTCCCACTGCCATGCTGGGAGGCCTCTGAACTGGCACCAGAGACTGCTTGCTGTTTGGACCTCACCATTCTGCACTGCTGGCTTTCCAGGATCTACTTCCTGGAGCCCACCTGGAAAACCAGCAAGGCCAACAGGCCTATGGCAGCAGGCAGTGAAAACAGTCAAGGACCAAAGGGGAAAGAGTTATTCTAGAAAGACCAGGGGAAACCACAAACACAGTCCCCTACTTAGGCAGTTGATTTTCCCACATTTGGGGAAATCACAGAGGTCACCACATCCAAAGTGCAATAGATGAGCCTCACCCTGGGAAAAGCACTTTGATGATCATGGTATCTCCCCTGGCAGTTATGAGTTGGAATGGCCCCTGAACCTCCTGCCCCTTTCTGTGCCCTGTCCCACAAAGGTATGGTGACCCCCCCGGCTGCACCTCCTGATCAGAATAGGGCTGCACAGCCCCAGTCCTGAAAGAAGCCAAGAGAGCTACTCAGTGTTTTGGGGTACCCCACAGGACCCCCATCAGGGGCTGGATGTTCCTCCCACAATCCTCCAGTGCACAGATATTAGCATACCTAATATGTGGGGAAAGCAGGGAAAGCGGGGAAATTCAAACGTTCAGTTAGTGAAGAGACTGCTTGTGTGCTTCCTTGCTAGTCCAAGCAGTTAGAGAGCTGGGAGAGAGACCTGGGACTGCCTGGTATTGTCATTTTAAAATGTAAAAATTTAGTTTAAAAGCTGTTTGTTTGGCACTGGTGCTTGGGTGAAAAGGTGCTCCGTTTGAGTTGAAACCTGCTTATGTAGAAACGTGCATACCAGTACTTGCTTTAAAAGCTGCCTGGGAAGCCGTTCAGACCAGCGCCGATCAGCTGTTAGGTGGGGAGAGGGGAGGGGAAAGGAGCAGGAGTGGAGAAGAGCACAAAATGGCTGCCGTCTGCTGGTTGCCTGCTGGCTTTTAGCTGTTTGGGGCTCTTTTTTGGGTGTTCTGGGGTCTACCAAGGCACTGTGAAGAGCCAGGCTCAGTCTACAGTACCTGGTAAGTGACTTTCTTTTAAGTTTTTTTAAATTTTGGACCTCCCCCCCCATAAAAATGCATTAATTAATTTTCAATGCATTTCTATGGGAAATTTGGATTCAACTTGCAAACTTTTCAACTAGTTCTGGGCATCTAATAGAGAATGTATTTCCAAAGGGTGTTGCAGCAAGGAAACTAACTGTGCCTCGTGACTTCTAACTGGATTACAGTACCTGCTTCCTGATTTCAGTTACTATAGTTTGTATTCAGTTTTCTTGGCTAGTCAAGAGCATTGTTCATGGCTTTGTGTGGCCTAACCTGTTGTGCCTTGCATGCTATAAACGTTCAATTATGTCAGAAAATGGAGATTTGGTCTTATGCTGAGCATGTGCTACTGCTGGTGAATGGGAGCAGGTTAAGCTTTGTGTTGCTGTTATTTTGCATAACCTAAAGTAAATAAGGAAAACCAGCTGTTAAATAGTTTAATTCCACTATTTATCCTCCACACAACTAAAAGGGACCTCTCAATGCAGTGCCAAATCAGACAAACCATTTCTAACTTAATATAGGCTTGAGCTGTAGCTGGACAGAGTTGCACAACAATCTCATCTGTCATTGAGACATTTCTATAAGCATGGGGAGGAGGTGGATGAAAGGAAATGTAAAATATAGGTAGAGTGGTATAGGTATTATCACTGGCTGATAATGGTCTAGATGTACTTGAATTAAATTTATGACACACAAATTTATGGCACATAAACTAGAGTACACAAAGCTTTAAGTCTCTCCATTTGTTAATGACAGTGGTAATGGTTCTTAATGCCACTGTTGACTGCTGTCCACTTTATATGGTTCAAATGTTATTCTGTTATAGTTTATTAAATATTTTATTACACTATTTGGTTCAGAATATATTTTCCCTGTTTTCCTCCTCTAAAAATTATGTGCATCTTAAGGTCAGGTGCGTCTTATGGAGCAAAAAAATACGGTATATCCTTAAGCTTCAATAACAAAAATTCATTCAAAAAATGATACTGAAAAATAATATATGACAAACTCTTCCTAAACAAAATGCAGCTGACTTCTGATTGTGTCCATAACAGACTTATACATGATATATTTGTCATATATTGCTACCATTCTTCAATAACCAACTGAGGCAAAAGTTAGACTGAAACTACGAATGCAATTATGGTTTGTTTCATTTTTCTCAGAGAAACGCCTCAATTGTTCTCTACCTAAGAAGTTATAAGTGTTTGCATAAGACCTGTTAGACTGTGGTTACACTGATCATGGCAAAACATAAGAAGATTAATGTGTGGCATTACTACACAGCAGGAAGTAAAATGCAAATAGAGGATAATGCAACACTCAGCTGTTGTTCTATATTGCCCTAAGGATTCCAAGCATTCCACCTACAGCAGATCTTGTGAAAGGAACTCAACTGCTTTCAGCTCCAGAAAGACAAAAAGAATAGAATAACACTGCTAATCTTGTTTCTATTTCACAAAATTTATTTTCAGTCACAAGAACAAATTATCCAGACAAAATGTGAGCTTATGTCCACAGACTCACATCCATCCTTTAATGAAATAGAGGTTTTAACTAGTTGTACTGGATCAGACTTTTCGAAAATTAAAAAGCAATCAAAAAGTAATGTTCAGAATAACTGAGTGAAGCAGAGAGTACCACAGTTATACCTCAGCAGAAGAAAGTGAAACTGTTGATATAAGATGTATCAGGAACAGGTTTGTTTAGGTATGTGCACCCTCCCTTACACACCAGAAGTATTCTTTCATGAAGGACAGATCCTGAAGCTGAGGCTTTAATACTTTGGCCCTCTCATGAGAAATCTCCCTGGAAATGACCCTGATATTGGGAAAGAGTGAAGGCAAGAGGAGAAGGGGACGACAGAGGACGAAATAGTTGGACAGTGTCATCAAAGCTACTAACATGACTGTTGTGGGTTTTTCGGGCTCTTTGGCTGTGTTCCGAAGGTTGTTCTTCCTAATGTTCCACCAGTCTCTGTGGCCGGCATCTTCAGAGGACAGCACTGAAGGACCTCTGAAGAAGCCGGCCACAGAGACTGGCGTAACGTTAGGAAGAACAACCTTCAGAACACGGCCAAAGAGCCCAAAAAACCCACAACAACCATTAGATCCCGGCCGTGAAAGCCTTCGCGAATACTACTAACATGAATTTGACCAAACTCCGGGAGGCAGTGGAAGACAGGAGGGCCTGGCATGCTCTGGTCTGTGGGGTCACGAAGAGTCCGACACGACTTAATGACTAAACAACAACACATATATCTTTAAATTACTAAAAATATTCCAATAAAATAATTTCCACATAAAGCTTTAAATGTGTTTGAAAATAATATTTAAAGTTAAACCAAACAAGATAATTTTATTTTTCCAGAGAACTTTCCAGTTGTGCCCTTTCTGGAATACCCACATCATTACTGATAAAAGAAAGCACACGAACTCAATTAAATGGGGGGAAGGAATGCAGGTGTATAAGAGTGGGCAAAATCCTTTTTCATAAAATCGCATCCAGTGCAAGTTGGATAAAGTGGTAAAAACATTTAACTTACACTAACTAAAAGCTTACTACACACACATCCAGCGTTAGGTTCTGTGGTTCCCCTGGGCTCCCTTTTACCCTGAGGAAGGCTTTGGGACCAGAGGAGAGCTTTTAAAAGTTTTTTTAAAAAAACACCTCTGGACCATCATTGGCAGGATCAGGACCACCAGGTGCAAAGTTACTGTGTTTACAAATTCCCTTATAAACACCCCTTTTCTCAATACAAATGCCCATCACAAATCTCAGTTCCATTGCACTATGAACTAATAAATAAAGTAGAGGAACATTCAAACAACTCCCTAGCAACCATCCAAAGGTGGAGTGATCTCTCCAGAGCATGATGCCTGGGAAAATTTAATGGGGAGGATAGGCTGTTACCCAAGCAGCAAGTTACCCCCCCCTCCACATTGCTGAAATAGTCCAATGGAAAGGCAAGAGCCAATACAACTGGTTCCAGCAGCGTCGCAGGAGTTGCCAGAACGACATTAACTGCTTCCGGGACTCCAGCTCCGGATTTTGCCTCGAGGTTAACTCCAACCCATGCACAGTAATCAGGAATACAATCGTTTGGATGATCTTGGCCTCCAGTGACACATCCTTAGTGATTGCTTCTAATTCCTTCAGCCTTCTTCTGATCCTTGGCTGCAGTTCCCATTTAGGCTGAGGATTGAACCAAGGTATACAAAATCTTTAACTGTTTAAGTTTCTTTATTGTCAATACTGAAATTGTATAGTCCTTCTACAGTAATGATTTTTGTCTTCTTAATGTTTATCTGCAGTCTTGCTTTTGAACTTTCTTCTTTTACTTCATTAGAAGTTGTTTCAGCATATCACTGCTTTCTGTCAGCAAGATGGTTCCTCCCTCATCTGAAACTAGTCCAGCTTCCTGTAAGATATGTTCTGCATACATATGCAAGAGACAGGAAGATAAAATGCAACCTTGTATGAAACTTTTGCCTATAGGAAATCATTCTGTCTTTCCATATTCTGCCTTATCCATAATATAGGACAGACATCAGGACAATGAAGTGCTAAGACACACCAATTTCTTTCAGAACAATCCAGAGCTTCTTATGATCCACAGTCAAAGGTTTCAATGTAGTGCACAAACCATACACTGATTTTTTGAAATTGTTTGGAGTACTCCAATAGCCAGTGAATATTTGAAACATGATACTGGCCTTTTTGGAATCTAGCTTAAAGTCAGTATTATTGTATCATTCCTAGAATAAGGCAAGATGTAGCAACAACACTATACAGTTGGGAATCACCACAGTATCTGGTAGGAATCAAGATACAGTGCTGCCCCGCATAGTGACGATAATCCGTTCTGGAAAAATCGTCGCTATCCGGATTCATCGCTATGCGGAAAAAAAAGCCCATAGGAATGCATTAAACCCTGACTTACGAACAAAAAAATGTGGGGAAGGCGGGAAATTTGAACTTTCATTTAACCATTGACTGCTACCTCGCTCGCCCCAGTGGTTAGAGTGTACGGATACAGAGAGAGACTTCAGACTGCCTACTGCCTGGTACTCTACTGCCTGGTACTGTACTGTACAGACTGTATTTGTTTTTTGCTTTCATTTATTTTAATTTTTTTTGGATTTTTGACTTTCTTAAAACAGAAAGACTGCCTGTTCTGGGTGAGTACTGTACACTGTATTTACTGTACAGGGGTTTTGCAGCTTAGGGATGGGCTAGGTGGCTGGGTTTTGTTTCTGTGCTGGCTGTTGGTTTTAAAATCAGAAAACTGTTTGCTAAGGTCTGGCTGGCTGTTGGCCTCCAAAATGGAGTTTAGACTTTTGGTTTTAAAATCAGAAAACTGTTTGCAAAGGTCTGTCTAGCTTTTGGCCTCTAAAATGGAGTTTAGACTTTTGGTTTTAATAACAGAAAACTGTTTGCAAAGGTCTGTCTGGCTGTTGGGCTCTAAAGCTAAGTGGGTTTAAAAGGTGCTTGGTTTGTTTTAAAGTGTGTTTTGTTTAAAAGTTGCTTGGTATGTTTTAAAATGTGTTTTGTTTAAAAGTTGCTTGGTTTAAAATGTGTTGTTGTAAAATGTGTGGGTTTAAAATGTCTGGGTTTAGCATGTGTGGATTTAAAATGTATTTTAGACTCCAACCTCCCCCCCCCATTGTCTTCTCTCTCTCTCTGTGCTTAAAAGTACAAACCTTTGTCTGAGGGCCCCAGTGATTACCTTCTTTCTTTCCTCCTTTCCCCATTGTTCCCTCCCTCCTTTCCTGCCCTTTTTTTAACCTAAGTTCATCTTAGGTTAAAAGAAGAAAAATTCTCTCCCTAGTGGTAGAGAACGGATTTACCAGTTTTGCATTAGTTCCTATGGGAACTAATGCTTTGACTTACAAACCTTGCCTTGACATAAGAACAAAAAACAGCTGGACGGATTAATCAGGTTTCAATGCATTCCTATGGGAAATGCCGATTTGACTTACGAACGTTTTGATTTATGAACATCTTCTAGGACGGATTAAGTTTGTAAGTCAAGGCACCACTGTATGGGCAAGGATATTGTGAAAAATATACATATTGAGGGCAGTGTACCCTCTAATTTTCAGCCCTGCTGGGCGGGGCTCCAACCCTCATGTGCATGACTTCGCCCCTGCATGTGCAGAGACTCTACCCACCCCACACAGAGTTCCTTCATGACCAGAACCAAAGGGACTGAAAACGACTGCTGCACAGATGAGGTAGAAAGATGTACAGAGGGAGGTGGAGTAACATTGATGTGTGCGTAGAGGGAACCTTGACTGAGGGTATAGCAAGAAGGGGTGCACTTCTTGGAGGGAATCAGATAATTAAATCCCAAACCACTGTGTTTCCTACCAAGAGTCTTACTTTCAAACAGAGATAAGGATGTTGTCTACACAAAGATACAAGGAACACAGGGTGGATTTCTTTAAAATCAAATCAGGATTTTTGACAATTTAAATAAAAATTTATTTTTTATTTAAATCAATTTGATTTTTTTTAAAAAGATTCATAGTAGTTTTAGAAGAGGTAGCCATGTTAGTCTGTGCTATCATATCAGGCAAAAAGAAAAAAGAAAAGAAAACAAAAAAGTGGCACCTCAAAGAGTAACTTCTATATTTTAATGTGAGATTTTGTGAACAAATCCACTTCCTCAAACATAAGAATCAGATATATCTTATATCTGAGGAATCAGTGTTGTCTGTGGAAGTGGACTTGTCCACGAAAGTTCACATTAAAATATATAGGAGTTAGTCTTTAAGGTGACACAACATTTTTGTCTTTTTTTTTCTTTTTCTTTTCTTTATGACTGATAAAAAAATTCTGATTTTAATCCACTCTGAAGGAACAATAGCCAGATAATCAGCATCCCACAAAGAAACTATAGAAAGCGATCCTGTAGTTTTTAACAGAATATCCAAGTAGTTCCAATATCATATGTAGTTGAGGAAAAACAAAACAAAAAGTATAGGAGCAAGAAATGAGAAACAGGGCTGATCTATCTAGGTTTTTTTCCCTTGTTTCAGTGCATAACTGATGAAAAGTATATTATTTTTTATATGAACCCAGCTTCAGAACTGCAATTTTTTTCTATCATCTGACAGGCTAAGAACTATATGAGATAGAAAGATAAGTGTAACAAATCTTTAGAGAAGCCAGTGGAACCCCATAACATTGAAGCCCTAATTAAAGGACTGATTGTTCTTATTTACCAAGCTTTTTTTAAAAAAAATTATATAAGTGCATTGTCTCCTAATTTAGCATTAGAATGTACAGTCCCTATCACATACTGAGATCTCAGATATAATGGTTTTTAAATTAAATCTACTAGTGCACAGACCTCTTTAGAATACAACAAAACATTTTAATTATATATATATATATATATATATATATATATATATATATATATATATATATATAATTTTTAAAACTTTTAAAATTTTTAATATTTTAATATTTTAATATTTTTAAATTTTTTAATATATATATTATTTTTAAAACTGATTCAAATTTTAAAGTGTGTTTTTCAGAAACTTAAACAAATAGATTTTTCCCCTGCTCTGCCAGAAAGCAGCTAAATCAATCTGTAGGATAGCTTGCTTTGACGACAAGAAGAGGTTATGTGAAATGAAAGGGATCTGGGTCATAAATGAGTCAGAAAAGTTACCTGGAAAAGGCTCAGGCAAACCAAAGTTCTAGTCATTTTGATTTGCCAGAGCCTGGTAAGGTTGCATATGTTGCAATGATGTCCACAGCCAAAATATGAACTTAAGCTCTTTTATATAGTAAACCTTTGCATTGATACATAATGGAACTCCACACAGGGCATCTAATAACATCTATGGTAGGAAACCTCAACCCCACTTTCCTTCTAGTCTCTCAGATGGGATTGAGTGTGGGCAGGAATAGGTGGATAATGAAAACCTATGGCCCTGGAAAATGCTACAGCATTTGTGTAGCTATAGCACTCTTCTATAGAACTGGCAACTTTAAATTAAATCTCTTAACTCTTCCTGTTCCACCAAAAACTGTTGCCAAGGTCACAGGACAGGATTCACTTTTATCTAATACATCAATGCTATTGAAATGGAAGAACTAAACTCATTCTTTCTTGTCCAAAATGCCCTCCAAGCTCTTCCTGACAAACCATTTGTTCCCATTATTTCTGAACTTTAATTGTGCAATATTTTCTGAAGTTTAATTGTGGAAAATAAATTATACAATGAGACTCACACCTTTCTCTAGAGATGAACTGCCAGCTTAAACCTCCAAGATCAAGTTCACTTAACCACTTAGTCTTGAGTGGCCAGGGGTGCTTGTGTGTCCCTAACTCCTACATTCCATTAGCTACTACTACGTTATGCCCCAAGATCTTTGCATTGTAAAGGAACAGTTTCTATAACATTTCTTCTAAAACTAGTCTCAGCGTATCAATTTCTATTGTAACACTGGAGCTCCTGGAGAAACTAAACCTATCTTCAATCAGCCAGATGCACTATAAGTTCCTTCTGTGATTGTTCTGAACACTGGTCTATAGAAATATCTGGAGGGCAAGGCAGCTATCAGCTATATGTGGTAGCCCCTATGAACATTACAGTGGTGCCTCGCATAGCGATCACTCCGTATAGCAATGAAATCACTTTGCGATGGACTTTTTGCAATCGCAAAAGCGACCGCTTTGTGATGTTCCCTATGGGGTATTTTCGCTTTGCGGTGATCGCAGGAAAGCGATCATCACAAAGCCCCTATTTTCGCACAGCTGATCGGCGGTTTCAAAATGGCCGCCCACTGTTTTTTGGGACAGATTCCTAGCTTTAGAGGCACCGAAAATGGCGGTGCTATGGAGGATCTTCGCTCAGCTGTGAGTTTTAAGCCCATAGGAACGCATTAATCGCATTTTAATGTGTTTCTATGGGCTTTTTTATTTCACCTACTGATGTTATCGCTTAGC
This sequence comes from Pogona vitticeps, assembly GCF_051106095.1. NCBI lineage: Eukaryota > Metazoa > Chordata > Lepidosauria > Squamata > Agamidae > Pogona > Pogona vitticeps. The sequence continues at coordinate 94,338,841 of NC_135786.1, forward strand.
AGCGATTTTTTCGGTATGAATTAGCATCGCTAAGTGAGGCACCACTGTATGTGACAATATGGAATAACTTAAGTGACATCAACTCAAGCTTCATGCCATTGCCAAGTGCTGAAAGGAACAATTCCATGTATTGTTTTAACACCAATTCTATTATTTAGGATTTTTACAGTGTTAAAATGCAATATATTTCTTACAGCACTTTAAGACAACCTTGTTATACAGATGACAAATATACTTATTACTGCCTATATGTTAGGTACAGTCACAACACTGATTCAAAGAATATTCTGCATCCATAAAATCTGCACATGCAAAATTCTCAGTTGCTAATTCTATTTTCAAAAAAGGTCTTTTTTCCTTGCTTTTCCATTTTTATGCTGTCTTTCCACTGAAATAGGCCCATAAACTCTTTGTAATTTCTTTACCTACTACAGTAAGTCAAGTGATGATCTGCCTAACATTTGAGCTTTTTAATTAATAGCAAGGAATAACACTGGCCTTAAACATTTCTGAAGGAGATAAAATAAAAGTATCACTTCTTCAGTAGTGAAGTTCATAGTGTTATTAAACAACTTCCTCTCATGTAAAAGAGTAACATATTACTTCCATACTGGGAGAGTTGCCAGAACACAGAAATAACTTGATCACAGCTAAAAAAAATGGCAAATGGCATATCTCAGGCTTGAAACAGACTGGGGAGGTTTAAAGTAGAATGACAATAATCACAAAATACAAAGCCATTTTTCAGAGTCTTTCCCTAACACTCATAAGCAATCAAGAGCTTCAGAGTCCTTAAAGCAGGAACAGCTAAATTAATCAGGAACTTAACAGAAGAGTGTTGTGTTACTTCCTAATAGAGATGGCAGGAGGCAGGGCAACAAGCCTCTCTGCCAGGTGGAAGAGTGGCTCAGTGATCACGATCTCCAGAGCGATAGGACAGCATCGCGGACCGTGTAGCATTAGCGCATCGGTGAGTGGACTGCCCAGCCCCATGGGGCTGGACCCTTATTATCTCCACCTGTGTGTGAGTATTCGTGTACAAATACAAATACTCTCATCTCTACTTCCTAACCTAGACCAAAGCTTGCTACTTTCTAATAAGCCAGGATCAACTACAATGTCTGCTTTATTACAGGAGATAAGCTTGTAGTTCAGCTATTGTCACAAAACTCAGTTTCTATTCTAGCAAGTTACCAGTAGTTCATGCTCCCAGAAAGACACAAGTGGGAGCACACTAGCATACACTCTTATGAATAGTAAACCAGAATTCTGAAGAATCTTAGTTCTATTTAGATGTTTTATTAGTTTGCATTCTGAACACAGATTGGTACTGAAGCCATGATCAATACAACAACAGACAAGAACAGGGCTAAAGGCTTCCCTCTAACAGCATCAAATATAACAACTGAATGAAGCTTCTGGCTCACTGTTTCAGAGAATGCAATCATAGTTTCAAAGGATAACATGGTTTTTTAAAAAATTATAGACATCTAATAATGAACAATTGCCACATAATGTTAGAATAGCAATATTCCGAATCCATCAGCATAAAATAGTAAGAATTTCTTCTAAGAAAATGACAATTTAATTAGCTTGATTTCACTATGCAGAAGCATCATCATTCAGATATGAAACAAGTCAGTTATGGAATAGTTTACATCCTTACTACAATGTTGGTTGTAAATCTATTCTTATTCATTACAGCTGGCATTTAATTGTTTTTCCATAGACCACAACTATTTCATTTTCCTAACATGAATGCTACGTATTACGTTTGCAACTTTCCAGTAATTCTGGAAAAATATTCTTCATTTTTCTTTTGCAGTATACTTTGGGATTAGTGGAAATCTATGTCTAAATCGTCAAATATTAACACACATATTTATAGGACACATTTTTATCTCATCTTTTAAGAGGAAAGATGGGTAAAATATTTTAAATAAATTAAATAAGTAAATTATTTTTGAAAAATAACTATACTAAATAGACCTGATTTCAAAAGGTAAGCAAAGACCAGCAGGTAATGCCAGCAATTTCCAGGAAGGGTTAGGAAAAAAAATCTGTGTTAGATCCTAGACAGCCAGTGCCAATTGATAATACAAGAACAGAGGACAAACAGTCAAACTCTGTATAGGGCAGCTTCCTATGCCCCTATGAAGTACACTTTATGCTGTCAATCTGTCTTTCCTACCTCCAATCCAAGCACCTGCCCCTCTAAAACATCATAGGTTATTCTAGGATATGTTTTGGACACCACCCATTAAGGCCAAAACATCTTGTCTACAGGTCTGCTTACAAGACACTAGTAATACAACTGAACAAGATGGCCCATCTTGAATATGCATTCCAGAGAGATGTAATTTTTAATCTCCACTGCTCACTTCATGACAATCTATGTTAACATAAAACAACTACAGTATATTCTTGTAAATGGCTGCTCAATACCAATCAGCTTGATGGTTACAGGAAGAGCCAGAAAGTGTTTTCCTTCTCCTACCTTCTCCTACTATTATACTATTGTGTGTCAACAGATAACAGTTACTACGGTACTGCAAGTCACTTTCAGTTAAGAATTACAACTAATGACACACTAATTCTGTTGTTTAAGAAGCAAGGCAACAAGCCAGCCACTCCCTTGACCACAACTGTGCTGATATCACTTACAATGCTTTTGACAAATTACACCATTTCCTTACAACTGTCAGCTCTGAAACAGGAAGGATGCCAACCAGAAAAAAATGACAGCTTTTAATATATATTTTAAAAAGCTTCTTAGAGGCAATTGTATTGAAGAATGCAAGAAAAACATCCATAACACTCTAAAAGTGGAATGTACATATACTTTATAATGAGAAATCCTATTCCCATACTAGTCTGTTGAACATGCTGATATGCTCTGAAGAGAAATGCATCTTCATTTTACAAACACACTGGCTATAATCCTGTTGCCTAGCACAGTAAATCACACTAAAGTAGTGTGTAGTGTGTAATAACCTATATAAGGGGTGGGATACATACTGCACAATCATTGTGCACAACAGATCCACATGATTGTTCTAATAAGTTGCTGTGCTGTACCACAACAAGCTTTTTTTCTAAATCAGGTAAGAATAGTATATAGGTCAGGAGCTACACATTTATTAGTTACTTATGGTGGATATGCAGGGGGGGTCTAGCTCCCTATTCTTTAGGAAAAGAAACTACCTCCATGTAGCATGATTATCATATTCTCCTTACAAACAAATAACCAAGTCAACATAATGCTGGTGAAGTGGAAAGCCCCACTGCTACAGTTATGCAGGTTTGGAGAGGTCAGGGCCCAGCAAGAGGAAGGAAGTGTCCAGTGAGTTTTGGCACAGTACAGTGGACCCTCGACTTACAGACGGTTCGACTTACAGACTTTTCGAGTTACAGACTTCTCTGGCCGCAAAATTTAGGTTCGACTTGCAGCCGGAGAATTGACCTACAGACCAGGAAAAAAACCAAAATGGAACAAAAACGGAACAAAAACGGCCGGTTATGGATTCATTGGTTTTCAATGCATTGTAGGTCAATGGAGACTCGACCTGCAGACTTTTCGACCTGCAGCCACCGTTCCAAAATGGATTAATTCCGTAAGTAGAGGGTCCACTGTATGCCATTTCAACATGGGGCATGCCAGCAAAGCAAACTAGAAGCCTATAGGTCAATCAGTGATGGTTCTGACTCAGGGGTACATAGTTGTGCCCAGGCACCTGACTGGAATGGAAGCTGGCCAGTTGCATCACCCAATTCTATCACTATGTGCATAAACTGTGGGAACTGCTTGCAGAGAGTACTGCACAAGCTTGGAAAATATACAACTGTTTGCACAATCAGGAGCAACACATGCGTCCTGCCACCACTGGACCCAGGCCTAAATTTTTTTGTTCTCCTGAAACAAAGGAAGCCTGGGTGGAAGCCAAAAGTTGATGTGCACTCTGAAAAGATCATAAACAGATACTTAAATAAAAATTCTAGTATAAGCATATTTTCAGAGGAATTTCAGTTCTAAATTTATGTCCACCCTAATCTGCCTGCCAAAAGATGATATGAAAAAATGCCACTCAGTGATAAAATGTATATATTCATTTGGTGGTGTTTACTAGAGCTGCACTTCACATTTTAAACAACTTGCAAAGCCCTCATGCATTTTTTATTGCCATGGATTGAGCGTGGTCCACTGAAACTACAGGTTTCAATCAAACGGTTTGCAAAGAATAAATTGGTTAAGAAATCATGACACAAAACAGACAGAAAATGAGACCAAAACTTTTGCAGATACGTAACTCTGACTTACCTAAAATATCTGAAACACGCCTCCTATTATATCATAATTAAACCTAACCACAGAATGGAAGAAAAACTGTATATGAGAAGGAATGTCCTGATCTACATCATCCCTCCACTCTCCTGAAGTACAGAGACTATGAGCTTTATGCCTACACAGTAAGTCCTCACAAAGTGCTCAGGATACATTCCAACAAAATGAAGTGCTAACCAAGTCAGCATTAAAGAGGGTCATTTACACATTAGGTCTTATGGCAGGAGTTCTGGAAGGTCCATCTTTACACAGAACACGTAAACTGGGACCCAGGTGTCCCAGAGGTCCAGTTCGCCTCCTTTATGTAGACCAGGGTTCCACTGAGCATCACAAAATAAATGGCCAAGTGTACATATTCTAATGAAACAGAGCTGAACAGGACAGCATCATGCAAGGTACTACTGTACTGATAATCTAGGAAAGAGAACACTAGGCCTTTAAATTATTTTCAAGACAGTTAGAAATTAGTTTATTTCAGCACTCTTTAAGAAATGGACATTAGAAGAACAAAAACCTATCTGGTCATACTTCCAGTTTCTAACTAACGTTTCAATAACCTTTAACCAGAAATGCACAAAATGCAGCCATTGGCTGCTCCCTGTGCCACTCCCCAAAACAGTGGTTCCTTATGCAATTTTCCCCACCATCCACCTGATCAGATAGGCTGCACAAAGGACCACCTTTTTCCTAGCTTCTTATAACAATGGCGTACCTTTTGCTAGCAAAGAATAAACATACAGTATCAGAGATTAAAAAAAAAAAAAAACATTTTCCTTTTGAGCCACAAGGTTGGTTGTGTATAGAAATCATTCTTACAAAATGTATGTAAACTATACCAAACAGGATTTTTTTTTAAAAAAAATCTACTTTCTATAATAGGAATTTGTTGATGAAAAAACTAACAGTTATCAGAGAAAATGTTCAACCAATTTAGAAATAACCTAAGAATGATCTGCATGATCTGGCATGATCTGTTTGGTTTATAGCCTACCTTCACACCAACTGCAACATCAGTGACAATGCTGAAAAGGAAAAAATACGTTTTTAGAACAAGAAATTAGCTTTTATTTTTCTTTTAAAATGTGAAAGGTTTAAGTTGGAATTATGACAGAGAAGGCTGGTGCATATCTTCTTAGTCTTGAGATACTATTTTTGTCATTGAATACCATTTTATAGATTCAAACTACCACAAGACATTTTCCATCTCCATATCAATAAAATGCTGTCCTGAAAGAATTTAGACTTACGATTAGCATATTGGTTTGGAAAACAAAGCATTTTCTTAACACCACACATATAACCAAAACAGTACTTGTGACAACTGTAGTGAACAGAAGTAGGAAGCTTTGTTTGACTGACACCAGCTGTGTAAAATCATAAAGCAGCAAACCATAAATGCACATAAGATTCACAAATTTATGTTCTTTCTATGCTTAATTAAATACGATGACCTAAAACAGTTAATGAATAGTCAAGGCTTAAGGACAGATTTAAGTAACTGAAGTAAATGTGGATTCATATGCTCTAGGCCAGTGATTCCCAATCTTGAATCCCCAGATGTTCTTGAGACTACAACTCCTAGAATCCTGGGCAGCACAGCTAGTGGTTAAGGCTTCAAGAACATCTGGGAACCCAGGGTTGGGAACCACTGCTCTAGAAGCACAGGCAGGCAATTGTGCATCCCCTCTAAATGCTGCTCAAACACAGCTGCCATCCTTCTTCACAGCTGTAGTTGCTAGCTAGGTCTGATGTAAACTGCAATCCAAAAGCATCCAAGGGACTATCACTGGCTAACTTTCTAACAAGGCAGGGACAGGCAACTGTGTTTCTCCCCCCCCCCCCATGCCAGACTGCAACCTTCATCAAATCTCACAGTTGGTTTTCCTGGCTAAGTCTGATGGAGCTACAGTCCAACAACATTTGGAGTGTTACTGTTGTCCACCTCTCCTCTAAGATGAGATGGCCATGGTATACCCCTCCAGAGGTTGCTGGACTGTAACTCCCAGCATTCCTCATGGTTAACTGGTGGGAGTTGTCGTCTGAGGAGGTACAATTTGACAACCTGTTTCAGGTCATGGCTTCTGTGTATAATCTCACTATGTGGCTCCCACAACACCAGTTTATAGGAGTCCAGAGTGTTTAAAAAAAGAGTCATACTTCAAATCACACTGCAATACACACAGAGAGCAACATGGATCCTATAAGCATAGTGATTTTAAAAAATCTACCTTGAATTACCTCAGAAAATGAATCTGAACAAGGAGTCCATCCCTAATGGTCATCATACATTGCGAAAAAAACCAACCATTTGAATTCACACGCCTTCATAGACAAGGGGACTTGTGTAAGAAAGGCCATGACAAATAAAGTTCATGTTGAATTTTACCAAGACAGGACAGTATAATTCAGTTTTAACTAGTGTGCTACACTTCATAATTTTGTGTATAGGTAACAACTAGCCATGCTGATTTTCACAGAATAACACAACTTGTGTGTATAATTATTTCTCCTTAAGATCAGTTTGGTTTCAAGTTACTGAAGAACTTTTGTGCCATGAAGTTGACTAACTTGGTTAACTTTCAGTAAGTGTAATCCTGCTACTACAGTATAATGATGGCTAATCATGCAAGAGCTTATAAAAGTCAAGCCCAGTGGTTTAGATTAGAAGGTACACAGGAGCTGAGGAACTTTATTTCAAAGATGGATGCAAAGCTGATGAAGGCGCGAAAGGGCAGCAAATTCAGCACTTTCAGCTGTCACTGGTTGTGGCTAAATGTCGGACATCCTTGCTTACAATAATAAGGCCTTTCCTGTGACACACTGCTGACTATCCACCAAAGTGTCACACCACCAATGAAGGCCCTTCTGTTGTTTCCATACGGCTGCCCGCCTGCCATCCCTTCCTTCCTTTGGCTTTGATGGCCTGTCTCCAGCACATACAAAGGCATCTTTCTACCTTGGAAGGGGGAAGGCCATTAAGCAGCTAATGGAAACAAAAGAGCAAGACATCTGCCTCCTGCTGCTTCCTTGTCCTATGTCTGGGGCGCTCCAAATGGGACGAGGAGCTTCTTCAGAGCTCTTAACATTAACAAAAGGTGGGAAGGCAAGCTTTCCACCTCAAGAAACAAGAGGCAGAAATGGTGTAAACAAAAAAGGTAGAAAAGGGCTGCCACGGATGACCAAACCTCTTAGGAACTGAGGAAGAAGGCCTTTCCCTACTTCTCCCTCCTCGTCCTCGCATAAATCAGCATTTGAGGGGGCCCCCACTAGGCTCCCTCGCGCAAGCCCCTCCGAGCTCCTTTAGGCCCCACTCCCTGTCAGAGGCAGACCCCCTTCTCCCGGGGGTGAGGGGGGCAGCTGGCTTCAAACCCACCTCCCCGCCCGCTCCCCCCCAAACAAGGCAGACACCCCTCTCTTCCTCCTTCTCCTCCTCCTCCTCTAGTGCTCCCCCACATTTAGAACCAGGGGGCGAGAGGGCAAGAGGTAAGGAAGAGCCCCAACAGGCAAGGGATGCGCTGACTGGCCCCGTGAGGGAACCAACGGGGGTGGGGGTGGGGGGGAAGGAAGGCGGGAGAGGCGGCGGGCGCGGCGGCTGCAGCAGCTGCGGGACAACTCCCTCCCTCTCTTCTTCCCGGCGCGGCGACGGCGGCGGCGGCAGGGGCGACAGCGTCCGCCCCTCATCCACTCCCTCACTCACCCGTCCATCGCCGAACAGGACAAAGCGCAGGCGACCAGGGCAGGGAGCCGCGCAGGTAGCGAGTTAGACAAGAGGGGAGCGAGAAAATGGCGGCCGGGCCTCAACGGAAACCGCCGAAGGTTGCCGAACGCTAGCAGAGCCTGCTCCCCATCAAACCGGCGAGCTTCTTTGTTCTCAGTGAGCGTGCGCGAAGGCAGGCTGGGCATGCTCAGTCGGCCGGACTGAAGGTCTGTCGCCCTTAGAAGGCTTATCGGGAGAGAGTAAGGGCAAGAAAAATAAATGGGACACGACACAGAAAAAAAAAAGAGCGGGATCGTCCTCCCCGCCCCCTCCACCGAGATGACGCTTTCGAGCTGCGGGAGCTTCGGAAATGGTCTGTCGAGGCAATCTTTGCGAAGAATAGGTATTTTTGGATCTCCTTCGTATGTTTGTTGTGCTCCTCAGACCATTGTAGCTGATTGTTTTGAATTAAAAGGCTTCACATACTTAATACCGGGGCTCCCCTCCCCCGCTTCTAGTAAACATTCGCCACGTCTGGTAAACATTCTTCCAAGTTTGCCTTTGAATTTATCTCCAGATCATCGAACGAACACAGTCTTTGCTGGAAGTCTGTTGTGTTGACAACCGGTGGAGTTTATTTATGGGTACTTGTGGTTCGGATTGGGTCACAAGAAAGTCTTCTCTGTTCATAAATTACAGATAAAAAAGTGCGCACAAATGTTTGTTCACCCATTTAAAACAACTGTGCACACCTGCTTTGTACCATGTGGGCAAGGGCCGCAAACCACAGCCAAACCCTACGTGCACAAGGAGTGGAACAGAAAATCAAGATTTGCTTCTTCATGGCGGTAACAACTGTAGTAAATTAAAATAAGTTACATTCAGTTGAATGAAATAATTGTTTATACCCCCCACCTGCTAATCAGTGCTGAAGAAAACTAGTTTGCACTCTGCAATCATGACCACACTTACCCCATGACTCAATGGGACATTTCTACATCAAGATGCATAGGATCGTGTTATATGTGTGTTATGTGGCATCAAGTTGTTTTTGAGTAATAGTAGTTCTATCATGATTTCAAGGTATGCGAGAATTTTAAAGACTGGTTTTATCATTCTATGGCTAAGCAAGAATTTGAACGCATCTAACACTCCATGCACTACACCAACGAAGGCGAACCTATGGCACATGTTGCCACAGTTGGCACACACAGCCCTTTCTGTGGTGTGAGAGAGAAATTGAGAAAAAGGAGAAAACGGAGAGTGAGCCGTCCCCTTCACAAACGATGTCTGTTTGGGATTAAATGAAGAGGGAGAGACAGTGAAAAGAGAGGAGAGTGCAGAAATAGGCAAGAGAGAATTGAAGGAGGTAAAAGAAAAGGTTGAGATTTGTCTAGTGGAAGAGAAGGAGGGAGAAAAAGGGGAGGAGTTGATCCTACCAATCTGGGAGGAGGAGATAGGAGGGGATTTAGAACCAGGGTGGGAGGAGGAGAGAAAAACAAGAGAGTGAGAGGGGAAGGAGAAGGGGGAAAGATTATGAGAGAATGAAAAGTTTACTAGGAGATTTTCCCAACTGAAAGATGGGAGGACTGCTTCCTAACCCTGACTCCGCCAAGCCAAAGACATCCCACTAGTTCCATTGGAGTGGGCGGCAGCGGTGTATCCCAGAGGACAGGGTCGCTGGAAGATGGTGGCCCAGGCAGATTCCTCATTCAACCATCCACCTCTGGAAGGAGACTGGGCCAGGCATCCCTGCTATGGGACCATCTGTGCAGTGAGGAGCAGACCTCTGCAAAAGCCGACGGGTCGTGAGCGATTTGAGCCAGCCCCCTCTTAAGCCAGCTCAATGCAAAAGAAGAAGGCAGTCCCAAGCCTCCTCCGACACACACTCTCTAACTGCTGGGGCGAAAGAGCTACAAAGAAGCAGCCTTGTCACCACCTACAGTTAGCAATTTGAATTTCCCACCTTTCCCCCCCGTCTTTTTCTGTACGTTAAGTGGAAGCTCCAGTTGCAAGTAGAAGCAAAATTTTGCAGCCAGAGCTGGTCATAACTCGAAATGGTCGTACATAGGGACATTCATAAGTCTAGGCACCACTGTAGTTTATTATTGGACCCATTTGAGATAATTGTTGATTCTCTAAATGTTCACGATAATAAATCTGTTGATGTTTCAAAAATGTCTCCTTTGTCCTTTCCCGCCAAAAGAGAGGAACTGTTTCCAACTTACAACAAACCTAAATCACATGCGGGCACATGAGCCATAAGTCACTGGATCGTTACTCTCCCCCCCCCCCCCCGCGCAGCCAAACCTCAGGAAGTGGCTATAGACGTGGTGCTGGCGCTTCAACAGGCGGTAGACCAGGATCCGGAGCAGCTGGCACTGGCAGCAGATCTGGAGTGGGGTCTCGAGGCACCTCCATGTCCGGGATTCCCCCTTCTACTGCCACTTCCAGTTCCGCCACCACAGCCACCTGCTTGTCCCCCCCCCCCAGGTTTGGGCACTTGGGCCCAAAAAGGTTCGCCATCACTGTACTACACCATGCAGGCTCTCTATTATGTTATTAGACTACAATAAAGCAGGCAAAAGTTAGTAGGAAGGGGTAAAAAAGAACATGCAAGTCATGCCCCCATCCTTCCACTACTCTTCTGTTGAATCTCCAGATAACAGCAGGTGTCAAATGGGAAAAAAAACCCTGCCTCACAATCAAACAGACCTTGAAAAAGTTCATTTTTAAAAAACTACACCTCCTAAATCCTAAGGTGGCATGGCCAGTAACTGGGGTTTTTCCTCCCCCGGAAATTATAATAAAACAAACAGACAAAAAATTCCAAACTCTGCCGAGAAATGTCTGCTGAAGCACACAAGTCCTTTTAAAAACAAACAGGCGGATGCTTCCTCCTGAGGTACTTTCGATGTTTCTAAGTCCCCATGAGAGATGCGAGAACCACTACAGAAAGCAGAGGTGTTAGGCTGACTGACCGTAAGAAGGAAGTCAAGAGAGTTAGAAACAATGTGATTCAAAGTCTGAAACAATTGGTGATTAATGAGAGAAGGCCTGTTGTTGAATTTATGCATTCTTTGATTGCAGTACTTTGGCTCTAAATGTGAAGTAATTTTTCCCCACCAGTTTTGCTTGTGATGGGGAATGTCATACATGCACACTCGGGAATTCCACAGTCCTCCTGCCCAACTTGCTCTGAGATCACACATATTGCGGCCGACTCTCCTAATGCATGTTCATATCCAATCCTGTCCAAGACCATGGTCATATTTGCATGTTTCCAGTTCTCTGTGGGAGTGGGGAGGAAAACAGGTAACTTCACATTTATGTCAGTGTTGTCTAATTTCCTCAACATGTACAATGGAAGATCTGATATTAGCTGTCCCCCCAAATACTCTTGAGGTTGCCTGCTATTGGACAGAAATGATCTCACATATTTATTAATTGTGTTGTGGTGCTTCTGACATGAACAAAGAAAAGGTTCTCTGTGAAAACCCAATTCCTGAGAATGGGAAAATACAAGCAGCAAAACAAGACCATACGCTGAATGGTGCAGGCAGGAGAGAAGGACACCAGCAGCATTCTGCAGAACTGGGTTCTATTTGATTTTTTATTTCCCCATTTTTCTATTCACCAAGAGAAATTCCCAGTCAACTTCCTAAGGTAGCCACCACCGAGACAGTGGTGATCAGGTGGTGCTCTGTCTGATGGTTTGGACAACTTTGGGAACAGGCTAGTTTGCTGCATTTTCTGGCAACCACACAATGTACAGGCAATTATGAGCCAGCCTGATCCTTATCCATGCCTACCCATACCTTTTTGGGTTTCTCGAAGGGACTGAGTTTTAGTGCTCCTCTTTAGTTCAGTTGGGTGTGTGTGAAAACCAAGTGGATTGCTTGGCTGTCATGTCACTTTTGAATCGCTTTCTCTTGCTCCCCTCACAGAGAGGAAGACAGAAGATGATGCAGAGGTTTTTTAACTCCCTTTAAAAGTCAGTGCTGAATCACTTCAGTGGCAACTCAATTACAGTCGTGCCCTGCTTTATGATTACCCCGTTTAACGACGAATCTGCTTGACAATGAGTTTTTTGCGATCGCAAAACAATGGTTTGAATGGGCAAAAACCGCCTTGCGATGATCGGATCCCTGCTTCGGGAACCAATTTTCGCTTTATGACGATCAAAAACAGCTGATCGTCAGGTTTCAAAATGGCTGCCGGCTGAAGAAAATGGCCCCTCGCTGTGCTTAGGGACAGATTCCTCGCTGCACAGGCATGGAAAATGGCCGCCCCTATGGAGGATCTTTGCTGGACAGTGAGTTTTCAGCCCTTTGGAACACACTAACCGGGTTTTAATGTGTTTCAATGGGTTTTTTATTTTGTTTCATGATGTTTTCGCTCTACAGCGATTTCGCTGGAACGAATTAACATCGTCAGGCAAGGCACCACTGTAGGTGAGATGCCACCTTAAAATAAATTTTAAAATTTTTAGCTTTTTCCTTGCTCCCCCACAGATGCAGATTTTAAAAATATCTTTTCTTTCCCTCTAAAAGAAGGAATGGGCTGAATAAGGTTGCTGGGGTGCAGAATACTTTTAAACACCCTCATCCTTGAATGTAGATGCAAGGGACTCCCAAGTGATATACAGCACCTCAAAGCAACTCTGCTTAACATGATCCAGCAAAATAAAATTTGGTTGTCTAGTCATACTCAATTGTGGCAGACAGCCCACACGTCACTCCTGTCAGTCATTGTAGAGCTCTAGTGCAGGAGCCTATGAGAGGACAGGAAGGGTGGAGTCAAAAGAACTGGGGAAGACAGAGAGTCAGTTAGGGAGAAGATTGTGAAGTGTTTAGACAAGGGATTGGAAAGTTGGTATGTTAGAGAATATAAAAGAGTTAAAAGCAATAAGAACTACATAGACAGTCAGAATATAGGGAGACCTTGATTAATGAGAATGAATTCAAACAAGCGTACATGTAAATATATCCATGTTTATTGAATGAATAATAAAGGAACATCCATGATTTTCCTTCTGTGCTTAACCTACTAAACCAGTGATGGCTAACCTTTTTGAGACCGAGTGCCCAAATGGCGACACAAAACAAAATTATTTATTTCGATGTGCCAGCATTGCAATTAAATCTGAATACTGATGTTTCAGTTTAGAAAAAAACAACTCATACAGTTGTCTGAATTAATCATCACCTTTTGTCTTCAAAACATAACAAAACTTTCAATGATACAAATACTTTTTATTGAAAAATAACCATTAACACTAGTAAATGGAAACAAATATTAAAGTAATACAAGCCAGGTAATTTAAACAAACTTTTAAAATAATTATATGCATAGATTTTTGAGAAGGGATACTTAACTTGACATGCTTTTGCGCAACATGATTTTTTGATGTTGTATGCATGCTGATAATTTGTCAATCCTTAGCCCATATGCTGTTAGTTTGAGGGCAAGACATGCAGCACCCAGACAACCCAGATAGTGTGGTTGCTGACCTTGAGCCAGACATCCTGGAGAGTAAGTCAAGTGACTTCATTCTCGAATATGTCTGGCTCAAGATCAGCAACCACACTATCTGGGTTGTCCAGAACAACCAGATCTTTCTGGTGTAATTCCTCTGTGTATTCTTGCCACCTCTTCTTGATATCTTCTACTTCTGTTAGGTCCCTACCATTTTTGTCCTTTATCATGTCCATCTTTGCACAAAATGTTCCTTTAATATCTCCAATTTTCCTGAACAGATCTCTGGTTTTTCCTTTTCTATTATTTTCCTCTGTTTCTTTGCATTATTCATTTAAGAAGGCCATCTTTCTTCTTGCTATTCTTTGGAAATCTGCATTCAATTTTCCGTAACTTTCCCTATCTCCCTTGCATTTTGTTTCCCTTCTCTTCTCTGCTATTTGTAAGGCCTCGTTGGACAGCCACTTTGCTTTCTTGCATTTCCTTTTCTTTGGAATGGTTTTTGTTGCTGCCTCCTGTACAATGTTACGAGCCTCTATCCATAGTTCTTCAGACACTCTGTCCACCAAATCTAGTTCCTTAAATCTCTTCTTCACTTGCACAGCCACAGACAAACTTTTTTGTCAGTATAAATTTTAGATGGAAACCTTCAATTACCACCTTCTTCCCAGCTGTTTCCCCAGCATTTATCTCCTTAAACCTTGATTGTTGATTATAGAGGATTAAACCTTTTTGTTCTTTAAGAGATTAAGTTATTTGCATGACTTGAACCAGAGCAACCCTCAGCTTCTGTTCTCATTCTCTTTCCCTCCTCCTATGCTTTTGAAAGAAAGAATTTGGAAGTGTTCACTTTTTTTGTTTTTAGATGTGTTATGCAAGCTGAAGCTAGCACTAACTGTGGCTAGTTTAAGACAAGTCTGTTTAAATCCAGGAGTTATAAAGCAGGCTTGTTTCCTCATTTCCTGATTTACACAGTGTTGGAAGGTGTGCTTTACTTAAAGCAAAGGAAAAGCCTCCACATTCCTTTTTGTGGCCTCAAGGGCAGAGGAGAGGACAAAGGTTTATTCATGAGCCCAAGGCTTGTTCTGCTTCATTCCTATCATGAAAAACCATTGCTTATCACAATGTCCAAATGTGACCAATGTAAAGTGAGAGGTGGTCTCTTCAAAAAGAGTGATGGTAAAGCAGTCCCACAATATAAATGGTTGTGCAGTGATAAAGCCAGGGTGCATTTTTTTTCTGTCATAGATTTATGATTATACAGTGTCCTGCTGAGTCATGGGAAAACCAGTCAACCCATTATTTTAATTATAACATGTCAATCTATAGCCTAAACAACACACACAAAAACCTGAGTGCTTTGGAAATTGGAACTAGGATTTGGAAACAAAGTCATTTCTAGGAAAGTGTTCTCAATTTAACTGCATTGAGGCTCAGAATCCCCTCAAGTATCAAAAGTTATTGTACGCAAAGCACTGCACTATCATAAAGAGCTGCATGAAACATGCAAATATTATGTACGGTATAATGTGCATCTTCACAAAATTAAAATATGTAAGCTCTATTATGCGTATGGAAAGGTCTAATGAACTGTCATCAAAATTTCTGTGTATATCTGATGCCAAGTTTTGAAGAATGTCTTTGTTCTTACTTCAGTGCAATCCTATGCACACTTGGTGAGCAAGAAAAAAAAAACCCAACAATGAGTGCCCAAAATTGGATTCTACAATTCGTACCCCCAAGTTCTTTTCACTAGCACCAGAAGAGAGTTGCTTGAAGAAACAAGGAAGAATGCAAATGTCCCTTTGAAGCCAAATAAAAACAAAGTCCCAGATATATTTATCCACAGAGGTCGGACATCCGCAACATAAAAGAATCAGCTCGAAGTATACAGTCATGTGAAAAGGAAAGTACACCTCCTTTGAATTCTATGGTTTTACATGTCAGGACATAATAAAAATCTTAGGTCTGAAAATTAGGTAAATCAAACCTCAGATGAACAACAATAAAAGGCATTCAGAGACTCAATTATGATTGTTAAAAGCTTACCTGAGGAGATGGGTGTTCAACTGCCACTGTAAGGATAAAAGGGAAGGGCCCAGCCTGATCTCCTGAGGGAGAGCATTCCATAACCTGGGAGCTGCCACAGTGAAGGCCCTTTCTTATGTCCCCATCAGCCATGCTTCCACTGGCAATGAGACCAAGAGGATGATCTTAAATGCCAAGAGGTCTCATATGGGGAGATACGGTCCTTCAGGTAGCTTGGACTTACATCTATATACGACTTATGAAATGTGGTATATTGAAGTGATGGATTAGTTCAACTTGGATGCCTAAAAACAAGCGGGGGAGGTAAAAGAAATAAAGTACCTGTTGACATCCATTTTGTAGTTGTTCACATGAAAGATCTCACTAGCCCTCGAATAATTTGAAAATGTTTAAAACAGCACATTTAACACAACTTTCCTAATGAGTCTATCTTTAATGTGCTTCCCTGAACCTGAACAAATTATGTGATACATTTACAATGCAAATATAGCCACCTAAAGATTAGAGTTATCATCCACAAACTATGCAAGTGCAATTATGCTTATCCTGGCAACATTGATATAGGCTTACAATATAACAGTTTTTGGGACAGTATGCATAAGAGTTGGGTAGGCAGAGGAGAAACTGTGAGACTAAAGCTTGTGTTTGCAACTCTCTCTTCCTCTCTCTCTCTCTCTCTCTGATTTATACAACTCATCATAATGTGTTGCCAAGTCAATTCTGACTTACGGAAACTCTTTTCAGGGTTCCCTAGGTGGAACAAACTTAGAAGTAGTTTCCCTTTCCCTTCTTCGGGGGTTGCCCTGGGACTGCGCAGTTTGCTTAAGGCCACACAGGCTGTCTCAATTTGCAGGAGGCACAGTACAGTAGGGCAGTGGTCCCCAACCTTGGGCCTCCAGATGTTCTTGGACTACAACTCCCAGAAGCCTTCACCACCACCTCTGCTGGCCAGGATTTCTGGGAGTTGAAGTCCAGGAACATCTGGAGGCCCAAGGTTGAGGACCTCTGCAGTAGGGAATCGAACTCCAGGCCTCTGGCTCCACAGCCAGATACGTAAACTACTGAGCTATCCAACCATATCTCATTCAGAGATATAGATATCTGGATCCAGTAGGACAAATGGAAATTATAGTCCAGTTCACAGAGCAGGAGAAAAGGCAAGGTTACTCTTGTTTTCATCTATTTGACTAGAGTACTTCTAGGTGGCCAAAATTTCTACCTGTTTCATTTCAGAGTAAACTACACAGAAACTCTCAAAGCTCGCAAACATGTGTACCTCAGAGCTTATGCACAAAACAGATGAATCTGAGTACAGGAAATTATCATGGTCAAACCAGTCAACTGTGGAATACCAAGCTTAACAGAATAAATTCATAACACAGCTGAATATGGAATGGGTGTAGGGTAAGACTTGACCATTGCAACATGGCTTAAAGACAAATGATTAAGGAAACAAGAAAGAGCTGTTGTTTCTCTTTTTAGTATAGACTGGGGACTCACGATCCTTCCCATTAAGCTTTCTATTCCTTGAGCTCCCCCCCCCAACGTTTGTAACATAAATGCAAGTTTGTAAGCCAGAGTGCAGAGGGTCTTTGTATTTATGCAGAGCACCTGAGGAGTATACAATACAATCATAGGCATGTCTAAAGGTAAAGGTTCCCCTTGACATTTTAGTCAGTCGTGTCTGACTCTAGGGGGTGGTGCTCATCCCCGTTTTCAAGCCGTGGAGCCAGCGTTTGTCCGAAGACAGTTTCCGTTGTCATGTGGCCAGCGCGACTTAGATTCGGAACGCTGTTTACCTTCCCATCGAGATGGTACCTATTTATCTACTCGCATTTACATGCTTTCGAACTGCTAGGTTGGTGAGTAGCTGGGACAAAGCGATGGGAGCTCACTCCGTCGCGTGGATTCGATCTTACAACTGCTGGTCTTCTGACCCTGTAGCACACAAAGGCTTCTGCAGTTTAGCCCGCAGCACCACCACGTCCCTATAGGCATGTCTACTCATAAGTAAATCCCACTGAATTATTGGGGGCTTACTCTTAAATACACCCAAGTACTTAAACTCTCTGACCTGCTGGATATAATTGCCATTGAAGGACCAAGAGAAGGGTTTCCATGCTTTGCCAAAAGCAATAATTTTAGATTTCTCAAAATTTAATTGGAGTTTATTGCGTATCAGGTAATCATGGCAACCACTAGCTAGCCGTTTTAGGCCGACCCTTGTGTGAGAGAGAATAACCCTGTCATCCACAGATAATAGGATGGGAATCTGTATAAAGCCCAGTTTGGGGAGTGTGGCCATTGATATTATGTAGGAGTAGGGTGAGGTCATTAATAAATAAATTAAACAGAGTTGGCCAGAACGCAGCCTTGCTTCACTCCTCTGCTGGAAAAAAATCTGATTGGAAAGGGCCCCCTGCTTCAACATTTTTATGTGACAAGTAACACCCACATGGAGTTTTTGAATTCAAAAGAGGAGCCTCCTACCAATGACCAGCCTAGCAAGCTTCAGCCATAAGATATCTCTGTCTATGGAATCAAAGGCCCCTTTTAGATCTAGGAAAGCTACATACAATTTATTGAATTTATGGATAAGTTGACTCGCCAAATTCCCACCGATTCAGTGGGTCTATTCTAGTGTGACTTAGGGTGCAATTAGACATGGGAAAATTAAGTAATTGTGCTCACAGTTAAAAGACTCTTATCTATTGTTTAACCTGTCTTTTTCTTGCACTTGAGTGATTCTTTATTTCCATGGAAGATATGTCTTCTCCCATGAGAAGAATCCAGACAGCACTTTAGATTGCTCCAATTTCTCCCCTTTTTTGATTATTGACACTCTCTCCCCACATCCTTTCCCTGCTCTTTATCACGGCTGGCATTCTGCAAGCTTCAGCAACTACCCTTGGTTTTTTTAGTTAACCAGTGGCATAGTGCTACAGCAGTATATTAACATAGCATGGATACTCACTTATATCTGAAATGGTGCTGTGTCAATTAGGAAATAGTTTTAAAACCTTTTGAGAAGAGGAAAATAGAGAAGAAGGTTTCTTTGCCATCCTTTTTACTGTCACAGCCCACTGTATATGTTACAGGGTTGTCACCCAAGAGAACTCTACCCACAGCTCTATTTGCTAGTGAATCAAGTAACTACAGAGATTGCAGAACAGAATAATCAGGAGTGCTCCCAATAGCACCAAATAAATTGCAGCCCCAGCACGGTGCCAGAAAGGAGCAGAACAGCACGGGAAAAGATCACATGTGGTCTCTGAAAAATAAGGTAAACCAAATTGCACTAAAAGGGCACCAAACAGCAAGATATATGTGCCCCCTTACTATATTAAGCAATAGGATCTTACCCTAAATATAACTGACTTAACCAGGATGTTTGTTATCAACAAACGTTTAATGAATGGCCAGTGGTAATATTATAATTGTCACTGTCTGTGCACTATCTGTACAGTGGTGCCTCGATTTACGATTGCCCTGCATTACGACAAATCTGCTTAACGACGATCTTTCTGCGATTGCAATTGCGATCGCAAAACGATGGTCTAAATGGGGGAATTTCGCTTTGCGATGATCGGTTCCCTGCTTCGGGAACCGATTTTTCGCAAAATGACATTTTTAGAACAGCTGATCGGCGGTTTCAAAATGGCCACCGAGTGATTAAAATGGCTCCCTGCTGTGTTTAGGGATGGATTCCTCACTATACAGGCAGCAAAAATGGCTGCCGTATGGAGCATCTTCGCTGGACAGTGAGTTTTTACCCCATTGGAACACATTGAACAAGTTTCAATGTGTTTCAATTGTTTTTTTTTCTCTTTACAATGTTTTCGCTTAACGGCAATTTTCCTGGAATGGATTATCATCGTTAAGCGAGGCACCACTGTACTTAATTTCCCTCTGACTTCGCTGGCTACAATTACACCTGCAACTATGTTTTCTGTACTATAATATCTGAAATTCTGGATGACACATCTTGCAATGAGTATATAGTCCAAGTAAGAGCAGCCATAATAAAGTAGTTACTGTTTCAGATGCCGAGGGACTTTTCACTGCTTTTGATGTGAAAACAATCACTAGCAGCCCCCATCGTTCACTAGAAGGGGGAAAAATAGTATCATATATCACAGATCGGTCTGTGACTGCATTTATTAAAGAGCAACAATCCTCTTTTTACAACAAAGTAAGTTCAATTGTGTTCACTGGTGATTACTCTCAGTTATTTGGAATGGCAACTTTACTCCTGTGTGATTCAGTTACACACTTGCTTTTAAATAAGGAAGCTTGCACCTGCATTGTAAATACGCCAAAAACGGTAGAGTGCATTAGTCTGAAACTAAGGAGAGGCCCACAAATATACTATGAATGCCTTTTAATCACAAAAGTGTGGCTTATACCTGTGGTTCACATGCCATTAAAAGGAGAAAAGAACTTTCTCTAAATGTTCTGGCCTGTATATTCAACATTGTTTTTAAATTCAAAAGACAGATGCAAGGAAAAAAGAAACACACAACAAATACATTAAAAAGGGATTATAGCATCCGCTGTGGAAATAGCTGAAGAGCTATTTGCAATGGTTTGTCCTGACTGGAATAGGCCTATGGAATCAATGGGAATGGCTAACCTAATGTGAATCCAATTGGATTCAGTGGTTCTACCCAGTGATTTAGCCCAGGGGTGGGCAAAGTGTGGCCCCCCAGATAGTGTTAAGCTGCAGCTCCCATCAGTCCTAGCCAACATATGGAATTGTGAGAAATGTTGGGCGTTGCAGTCCAAGAACATTTGCATTTTGCCTAGCCTTCATCTAGTCCCAAATGCTTACCGGTGCAATACTTTTTCATTTTGCTGTTGTTATGTGCTATCAAGTTGCACCCAACTTGTGAAAACCCTAATAGGGTGGGTTTTCAAGGCAGGTGAGATATTTAAAGAATGTTTTTTATCATTTATCTCTTGCCCTTCCAGTGAGTTTCCATGGCCAATTGGGAATTTAAAACCATATCTCCTAGCTCTGTCACTCTATCCACTACACTACACTTGCTCTCCTAACTTGCCCAAACCCAAGGGAAAACAAGGTTTCAGAGATGATACACTTGCATATAGATTTCAGTATCCTATTCAGAGTAAAAGTAGGAGATCATAATTAATTCAAGGGAAGCCCAAGGCCAGTCTAAGTCAGGACACAAAGAAGATGACACAGAGCTGCTGGATAGCTCAGTGAGTTAGGAATCTGGCTGTGGAACCAGAGGTTGGGAGTTTGATTCCCCACTGGGCCACCTTGACAAGGACTAGACTCGATGATCCATAGGGTCAGTGCTAACTCTGCAATTCTAAGATTATTCTAAGATGAGATCAGAATTCAGGGTTTTTGCAGAAAGTCACCACTCTCCAGAGCAAAGGTGAGTCTATTCATCGCCCATGTACTGTATCTGCTTAAGAGTTCAGATGGGGAGCAGCCAGAAGCAAGATTGTTAAACAGTCCAAGTCAGGTCAGAAAGAGATCAAGGAGGCAAAGAATGCTGAAGGCTCAGAACAGGAACACAAAGCAGGCAAAAATAAGAACTTTGGCTCCGGCAACTTGGTCAGGGCTTCAGAACCTTAATGTGCTATTCATGGCAAGAGAGCCTAATTTCTCCAGCTGTGTCTGCTTAATTGCTTGCTACTGGTGGATTGTCCCTGGAGATGTTCTTTGGCTTTGTTTTGCTCTTTTGTGCAGCACTTTACTCATCAGCATTCCTTCAGATTCCAAGGTCATTCTATTTCTCATGCCACCTGGATCAACTGAGTCCTCTCTGTTAGTGCCAGCCGCTGGCTCAGTCTTCTTTGCTTCTGGGAGGGTGCTGCCAGCTGGGACCTCAGTCCCTTTTTTGGTCCAAGTTCTCTTCTGCTGAAGCAGGTCGTCCTGGTCTTCATCCTCTGAAAAGAACTCTGCCAGGTAGAGCAGTACAGTTACAACTAGAAAACAAAATCCACCCAGAGCTTCGTGTTCCGGTTCTTGGCAACGGTCTTCATACATGACAGAAGGGGGGAAAAGACAAAATTATACTAGTTCTGGCACAATAGCCAATGGCACAGAACTGTGGAAAACAGTTAGGTAGATGGGCTTAAGTTAGGGACATAAAACCAATGGTCCTCCAGACATGCAACTCCTACGTATAATCCCTTTCTGTTGGTCATGCTGGTACAGACTTTGGGCAGTTGAAATCCAAAAGATCTACGTGAACAAAAGTTCCTCACCATTAGTGTAAGGCCAGGCTACAATAACAAGACCGCAGTAAAATTAATGACAACCTGGAACTACTTTACGAAATCCACTGAAAATATCCAGTCACTTAAAAGTATGCTCTCTCCTGCTGCTTATCACAATGAAGGAAAGAGGCATACTGCATGAAGAAATGATGTAAAATGTGCATCCCAGATGCTATTAGTATTTTTTCTTTTCTTGTTCTTTGTTTGTTTGTTTGTTTTTAATTCACCATATTGGCATTTATATTGTTATGTGGGGTTCGTGGGATTAAAAAAAATTCTTTTACTTATTTTAGGATTGATTTTATTTACTGGTTTTAATATAAGACTTGTTTAATTCTTTTAAAATGTTGGTATACTTACTGTTTTTAGCTTTTAAATACAGCAGTGGTTCTTAACGTGGGCGATAATGCCCCCCAGGGGGCGATTTCATTTTTCAGGGGGGCAGTAGAACGAAAAGGGGCGGTGTGGGGGCGCTGGAGCAGAAGGGGGCGGTAGGGGGGCGCTGGAGCAAGCCAAACCTGTGAAGATGGCTGCAGCCTTTTTGCAATGTGCATGAATATATATTTTCCTCCAATCTTAATTTAGTTTCAGAGTTTTTGTCTTGAAAGTTTTAGTTCCTGCATTGCAGTTTGTTTTTATGCCCCTTTTTATATTTCTTTTTGCGTCTTAAAATTCGCTTGCAACTAAATCATTAAATGTTACTTTTGGGGGGCTTTTCATTTTCTTGGAATTGAATTTTGTTTTCAGGGGTCATTGGATTTAAGTGTAATAAATAAATAAATAAATAAATAAATAAATAAATAAATAAATAAATAAATAAATAAATAAATATCATCACCGTGGGGAGGGGGGCGATGATAACTTCCTCAATGGCTCAAGGGGGCGTTTCTTTAAAAAAGGTTAAGAACCACTGAAATACAGTACTGCTTTTTTAAATGATGCAAACCTCCTTGTGTCCTTTAAGGAGAAAGGCAGGGTAAAAATATTTTAAATAAATAAATGAACTTGTAAAGCATCTAGAGTAGTGCATGCACTAATGGGGAGGTATATCAATCAAATAAATAAGTAAATACATTTTAAAACACAGGTAAATGGTGTGTTCTTTAATGCACTTGGTCCTTGATGATTCCAAGTCCATAAGAAGCATATACAGTAGTTCATTATCTAAATAAGAGTGATTGGGAGTGACAATAAATCAATGCCCAAATTAAAAAAAATTAGTTAAGGCACATCATAGCTAACTTTGCCCATGTGTTATGATGCTGGAGTGCAAATATATGTGGACCAAATAATATCTGAATGTTAAGCATTCCTCCACTTTTTTTATGTTGTTGCCCAGAACTCACTCACCATTTCAGCTTCCCAAGGACAATACAGTGGTGCCCCGCATAGCGACAACAATCCGTTCCGAAAAAATCATCGCTATCCGGATTCGTCGCTATGCGGGGGGGAAAAGCCCATAGGAATGCATTAAAACACGTTTAATGCGTTCCTATGGGCAAAAAGCTCACCGTTATCTGGAAATCCTCCATGTGGCCGCCATTTTCGCTGCCCGGTAAGCGAGGAAAGGGCATGAAAACACTGTGGGTGGCCATTTTGGAACCGCCGATCAGCTGTTAGAAAAAACATCGCTATGCAAAAATTGGTAAGCGAAACGCTTACCGATCATCGCAAAGCGAATTTTGGCCATCTAAAACATCGTTATGCGATCACTTTTGCGATCACAAAAACGTGTCGCTATGCAGATTCGTCGTTAAATGAATTGCTCGTTATGCGGAGCACCACTGTATTTGTTTTCCCCCACCCTCCCAACAGTCTGGCAAATTAGTTTGCTCCATTAATTGGTGCTTTTTGTAGCCCTATAAGGAAAGAAATTTTTGTAATCCTGTTTGTTTCATCTTGTGTGGTCGAGCCCCAGTTGGGCAGCAGCTTAAAGTAGACTTGACAAGTGAAAGCTTCCATTAAAAAGTCTTCTTTAAATGTTTAGACCAGAATTTTTCTTGCTAGTGCAAGTAAGCTAAAATGTCAAAACTAAGTCCTATATAGGCTATCCTCTGGCTTTTTCTTCCTAAACAGCCTATGGTTTATTTCTCTCAAATGAAACATTAGTTGTTTCCTGGGAATAGACTCCTGGTGTCTTATATATATATATCAGTCAAAACTCAAGATTTAACTCTTTCTGCTCCATTAAGAGTCCTCAGGTGTGAAGAGAGCCATACCTTGGCATTTAAGCTATTTCATTCCCATTAGTTTCAGATACATAGCAAATTAGAATTATGAGCAGTCCAATCTTGTGAAGTATGAAAGATCATACTCCCTTCCAGTGCAGATGCTTAAATTCAAATCTCATTTCTCAGTCCTGTAGATTAGTTCTCTCTGCCGCATGTATAAAAAGCTCTCGGTGACAGCCTAGATGTCTGTGTTACTGTTGTTCACTATCAAAATTCTCAGGAGGTGTTCTCAGAGGAGCAGATGGCTGGACAGAATGCTGCTAGGAACAAAAACATGTCTTAAAATCCTGCCAGCGGTGAGATGTTTCACAACTATTCTAAAGACAAACAACAGAGGAATCCATTTTACCCAAAGATCTCCAAAACAGAGGAAAAAATCCAATTCAGTTGGGGTGCCACTGAGGAAATTATTACCAAATAATTACTGCAGTCATTCCATTAATTCAGTAACCACCTTTAATAATTTTGGGGGGTTTAAAGAAGCAACTGGAGAAATCTGAGTCTTTTAGGAGTGGAGAAACTGGAGTGGATTGTGCCCAGCACAATGCTAAAAATGTTACTGATAAGACCCCACTTATTTAACTTAGCAGCTATGCCTGTGTCTATGGCCTGTCACCGATATGGAAAAGTTCCACACCATACCAGTGGATGAGCACACAAGAGTACTTTGACAATCATTTCAGCAAACCTGCACCTGTTTAACATTTGGAGCTCCTGTCATGCTCTGCTGTGCACTACACCACTCAGTCTCAAGCACATTACCATACCAGTGGTAAGACACAGAGGTAGCTTAGGGCTGTTGTTGTTTTCATAAGAATGACTAAGAATTCATTGTCCCTCATCACCTGTATTTTCCTGCAAGTGTGACATGCTATCTCCTACTGACCTATCTGCTGGGGATTATCCTTCTATAATCCCCTGATACGCTAGCAGTAAATTTGGATGCTCAGTATTCCTCTTAACGTTCTGTTTCCCCACTGACTAACTTACTATATATAAAGGCAGAAATCCTGTTCACGTAGCTAAGCCATGTAAAGCTGACCTCATCAGCCATAGTGATTTTTCAGAAATAAAGTTATCGGATCACCTCCATAAAGGTCCCCAGGACCCTGTGGAATTCCTTTCATCACGAGGAAGCCATGAGGGGGGCCCTGTAGGATGGAGGGAAGTCTAATTTCCAATAATCTCCCCACAAGAATGACTTAACCGGCTCTGGCAATTTTCAGAAATTAAAGCCATACTGCCCCTCCCATCCTATGCCCCCCAACAGGATCCCCACAACAAAGGGGATCCCACAGAAATCTCAGGATCTTGAAAGAGATTGGAAACTTTTAATTTATGAATGAACTTTTGGCACCATTTTTGGTTGGTGTAACTTTTTGGCACAGGATTTCAGCCAGTGAATATAGCAGAAGGCCCTAAATACCCTTCTCAGGGAAAAAAATATTTTTGCTTCTGTTGTGGTAGGACTTAGATGTTTGATAGAGTGTTTGCTGAGATGCAGGATACCAATGGTTGAGAATCACTATGCAGTGGTGCCTCGTGAGACGATGTTAATTTGTTCCGTGAAAAAGCTGTCTTGCTAAAACATTGTCTTGCGAAACGTGGTTCCCCATTGGAATGCTGTGAAATCTATTTAATGCATTCCAATGGAAAAATCGCTATCTTGTGAAAATCGTCCATAGAAAACATTGTCTTGCTAAATGCAGTTCCCCACTGGAATGCATTGAAACCTATTTAATGCGTTCCAATGGGGAAAAATCATTGTCTTGCGAAAATCGTCCATAGGAAACCATCGTCTTGCGAAGCGCAACAGCGATCACAAAAACTAATCGTCTTGCGGATTAATTGTCCCGTGAGGCAATCGTCTAGCGAGGCACCACTGTGTTTCACTTTTTCAGTAGGTTTTCTGTTAATTAGAAATTGTATTGTAGTAGTTATAATGGAGGGAACAGCGTTTGTATACATTAGTTTGCATACAGTATTTAAAGCACAGTTCTCCATTGAAGTGATTGTGGAAGACTATGCAGGGAAGAAAGTTCAATCTATGTGTCATATATTTTTCTATACAACAATGGTTACAAATGATATGTGCATAAATACTCTGTGCCACACCACATGATCCACCCCATCTACACTGAGAGGGAATGTACAGTGATTAAAATGTTAGAGTAAGGCTAGTAACGTGTTGCCTAAATGCAGAGTGGAAGGATAATCACATTTGTCCCTTCTGCTCTGGCAGGTTCCTTGTCACATAACCAATCTTGCTACCAGTATGAGAATGAGCATGCAAAGAGGTGCACCAGAGTGGGCCGAAGAGACCAGTTTCAAATCCCTACTCAATATGCTACAATGCACTATCCCTTAGTGTAATTTACCTCACTAAGCTATTGTGGGGATAAAACTGGGCGGAGGGAAGAAACTTGTATGGTTCCTGAGGTTCCAGGAGGAAGGGCTAAAATGCCATTAAAATATTATTTGACTTTTAAAAGACTAAAATATGTACTATAGAGCAAAAAGTAACTGTACAACAAGTTGTTGAAAAATGGAAAAATATGTGAAAGATTAAACAGTTATTACTGTTATTATAGTTGGAAACCTCTCACATAATGTAGTCAGAAGACTTTCAAACCTGCTTATTTATGCAGATACTATTTGTAACAATTAACAAAAAAAAAGCAATACATTTATTGAGAAAATATTTCTGGTATCCTTTAATAAACAGTAGATAGTAGAAGCACAAATAAATCTATAATAAACAGGTGTAAATAAAAATGGCAAACACTGCTTTGTGTAAATCAAATAATGGAAAAGTATGCACAACAGCTTCTCAGAACATTAAACTTGACTTTAATGTTCAGATGCAGCTCTTTTAATGTCACAATCTTCAAAACTTTTAATAATGGTATCATTTTCACTCATTTAATGTACAATATTTTGTATTCTATTTTGCTAGAAGATGAAAGTGCCTTACAAAAATGTGAATCTTAAATAACAACACATCATAATTCCTAATGTTTGCTCTGATGGAGTCTTAATTTTCTGACCCATGTCACCTTATGAATTTATGCAGCATAGCACTAAGAGCACTTAGAGGTAAGATATTACAAAGAAACATGTTCATAGCATAAAAAATGGCAGGCCTAGAAAGGAACCCAACAGTGGTCTTGTTCTACCATCTGACAAAGCAGCAAATGATAATTGACTATTTCACCTCTCTTTAAAAACTTCCAGTAAAAGAGAGTCCACTATCCTCTGAGTCAGATGATTCCATTGTTGGACTGTTCTCATCATATACCTGCTTGAAATTACAGACTTGCGTATACTGCTTTCTTTACCGCACACATACTTAGCAACCAATTGAACAGATCAACAGCAAACAAAAAATTGCCAGCAACCCAGGAAAGGGAGGGAAAGAGAGAGGTGGGGTTCTCTTTGAATTCAAAGACTGGAAGGAATGATTGGCTGGTGCTGGATAGACAATTTCCCCAGCCCAGAAAAATCCCTCTCAGTCACTCAAACTATGTATGTCACTCAGTCACATACAAACTTGCAATTAAAACTCCAACAAAATGCACTCCCCATGGATGCTCAATTGATGCCAGTATTGGCATCATTTTGGCACCAAGTCAAGACATACTTATCACAGCCATTGGCGTTTGAGGATCATGGCCTGCACAGGCTTTAGTACAACTGTGTTTAAATTATTTAATTTCATGGTTTAAATTGTTTGATTTTAAATTGTTTTAAATATCTTATGTTTTACAATAGTTTTATACAGCTTTGTTACCTGCTCTAAGATTCAGTAATATAGGGTGGGCTATAAATGTTTTATTTTAAAATATAAAACAATATTCCTGGCTGGAGCTGATGAGAAGGACCACAGATTCCTCCTGCCTGTTGTATAAAAAAACCTAATCACACGGCCTTTTCCAACCATCAGACCACAAATATAGGGCACAAATAGTGTTGCCATATTACTTGGTTGGCTGGGTTTTGCCCAGATTTTAGCCCATCAGCTGGTCTTAGACACAGGGCAAACTTGCACTCACTATTTAGGACACTTGTTTTGTAGATGAACCAAGTCTTTCCGCCAAGTGGAAAGTAGGTATCCCATTGGACTGAATGCTGATGGGGGAATTATGTGAGCTGTAGTCCACAAAGGAGGTTTTTCATGCTCTAATATTATGCCTCTTGCTGCATTTTCTGTTTGGTGGGGAGTTAGACTCACTGATTCTTGGAACCCTACAATTTTATCATTCCATGAGTCTGTGATTCTGTGGCCTTTCAGAAACACCAATTCCATTTATCACTCAAAGGCCTGGGGGAATTTAGGTGGGAATTTCAATAGGTACTGTGCTGAGGAAAGCAAGGGTGGCAAAAATGTGTGGTGTGTGTGTAAATTATTGCTGTGGAGTTTGAACTTAAGATCTTTCTAACATTAAATTTCCTAGAAGGAGGTTTTAGACAACAACATGAAAATCATGATGTCCTTTTTGAAGAACTAATTCAACACCCATTTGTCTTGGGAGTATGGTATTGCTCTCTGAACTGCTTACCCAGATATCCTATTACAGTACATTAAATGGGTCTTACACTTCAGTAAATGTACATGGGAAACTGATTGAAGTAAATGGATTATTCTGTTCAGTGATTATTCTGATGGAGGGATCTGGATAGTGTAATCCAAAAATTAAAACTTCAGGTTGTGCTGTGAGTCTTATTCCTTACTACATCGGGGCCCATACAAATTTTAAAAACACAGCAGTTTACAGGAATAGAGACTTAAAAAGAAGGTACCATGCTAGATTTGCACATGCTTTTGTACGTGTTGTGTAGAGTCAAACATGGCACACAAATTAAACTAGAAAATAAGAAATATAAAATATTTCATCTGTATCTCTGTAGGAAATGCCATCTTCTCTTTCCCCTAGTTTCTACAATTTACCTTTAGTTTCCCCTACATTTTTTCTCTACAGTTCAGATGAGAGTATTTCACTTGTGGTGGATTCCTGTGCTTTTTTTAGAGATGGGAAGGAATTGTTTTCCTGTTAATAAAACCTGATGACAAAGCATTAGCTGTCCATGTGCATGGCAAAATCTCATTCTTTATTTATAAGCACTAAGAATGTCTGTAAGTATTTTGCACGGTTCTTCTCTCCCTGTTATATGCCAAATTCAACCCGGTAAGGTAAGGTTGGATGGGAGATTAGCTAAAGGAAGCTTTGTGACTCAGCTAGGATTTGAACTTTGGACTCCCTGTTTCAAGTCTAACACTAACCTGCACACAAAAGACTAGCTAACGACACCCATCAATCACAGTGACAGATCATCTCTCCCCCTTATCACAACAATATACCCATAACAAGAAACATGCTGATCACCATAATCACCTATTCTCCTGAAAAGGACAAAAAACGGATCCCACAGCTATAAATACTCAACTATCCCACACATTACACCAGAACACAGACAGCGTTCTAACTCCTGTCCTCTGAAGATTCCGGCCACAGAGACTGGCGAAATGTTAAGAAGAAAAACCTTCAGAACACGTCCGAACAGCCTGAAAAACCTACAACACCTAACACTAACCATTGCACTGAACTGGCTCTCTCAGATTATTATGCAAATGATAACCAAGGCTGAGCAATGCAACCATTAACATGCTTAATCTATACAATATGGAAACAACCAAACTAATTTGCATAAAAGATGCCTGCATCTGGAGAACTGGTACATGATGACCTTAGATGCAGACCTGTATGAACAGGACTATTCTGTTCCTGCCAACATGGGTGGCAAGGAGCTGAAGAGCTCTTCCAGTGATCAAAATGTCATATCAGGAGACCCTAGCAGGTATAAAGTCACCCAAAACAGAAAGACCAGGCCAAGTGAATGGAACATTTTATTTCTGCAGCAGGATCATGTGTGACTAGTTGGATTTGCATGAACTCCTTTGCATGATTTCCATAATCTGGCCTAAATGGACAAGGAATGCTTCTTAGCTGGTACACTTGGTCTTTACATCCACCCCCAATTTTCTGTCCTTGAATGCAATAATCTACAGTCTCTTTCATCTCACAAGTTTATTTGAACCCTGCATGTGTTCTCCTTTTGTGGTGCCTCATAGACATAAACCGAGGTTGAGCAAAGTGCAGCTATCCAGATGTTGCTTGACTGCCACTTCCGGCATTCTACATAATTAGGTCATGTTAGCTGGGGTTTATGGGATTTATAGTTCAACCACATCTGAAGGGCCGCATTTTGTTCACTCCTGATGTAAATCCTCCACTCTCCTGGTGAGCTATTGCTTAATAAAGAGGGCAGGTTTTCTTAGTGTCATTTTTATGCTTCCCAAATGAATACCAGATAAGCCTGCACCACTGCCACACTGGGCACAACTAAAATAGATCCATTAACAAATGGAATGTACTGTATATAAGCATTGACACAGCATGTCCCATTCATTCAATGGCTCTCATTAGTTGAGGCTAACAATTGGATTTAGTCCAGTGCAATTATTGCAGAGCTGATTTTGTGGATAACTCCTCAGATTCTGCAAATCATCAAACAGAATCAATGTCATTGAAGAAACAGTCACCTCTCAGCAGGGTGAAGAAAGTCAAAGAGGAAATCCTTTAAGTTGTGAAAAAAAGGAATGAAGAAACACAAGAAGCTCGGCTTCAAAGAGGATACCCAAGCAATACGACTGTGTCTGAAGTATGAAAATAACCAAAGGAGAAGAGACATTTTCTGTGAGGTGTGAATATCCTCAAAAAGGGATTCCCTCTGGAATGAGGACCTTTGAAGGTGAAATCTCTTTGGAATAAACTTTCAAGGTAGGGCAGGGGGGAAAAAAAGAACCTGAAAGCTTTTAAAAAATGCTATTCTACATTTGTCATGGGAGGAGGGGATTTTTCCGCACTGTAGTCATCAGCCAAGAAAAGGTGGCCTTTCCCTCTGTTTCCCATTCCATATGAAGATTTAAAGAGGTTTTTAATCAACAAGCCCAGATCATTGCCATTACCAAGTACATAAGCAACATGTTTAGGCTAGGAAACATTGGCTGCCATCCCAAATGCCTTTTTACTAGCTGAGCACCACTAGATTGAACAATATATTCTCAGTTGGTAGAGTATGACTTCCAGAATATAAAGGAGTTAGAGAGTGGAATCAGTATGTGGCCACAACATTGTGAGGTCTTTTAATAAAATATTTCAGTGGCTTTGTTCCTTAATCAAGTTTTTTACATAGTACTTTTGTTACAGGCTCAAAGTACCAGACCTTGTTTTAGTACTTTTTATAATCCCCTCTAAAAGTAACTATTGTCATTTATTTTATTCTACTATGAAC
The DNA here is from genome assembly GCF_051106095.1 of Pogona vitticeps. Taxonomy (NCBI): domain Eukaryota; kingdom Metazoa; phylum Chordata; class Lepidosauria; order Squamata; family Agamidae; genus Pogona; species Pogona vitticeps. The sequence goes on from NC_135786.1 coordinate 94,370,246, forward strand.
ACTGTTAAATTACAGAAATCACTAGCCTAGGCCCATGGTTTATGAGCTACACATACAGTAGGGCTTGTCTAGATAGTTTGAAAGGAGTGGGCTGGAATGGGCTAAACAGGATCACTAAGAAGTCCAGTATGCCATCTGGTGCGACTCTATTTGGTCTGCAGGAGTCTTTTGTCAATTTGCCAATGTCGTGAAGTGACTTAATAAGACAGCCACTTCAGGATACTGGCAAATTAATCACTTCCTTGATTCCACACAGGGATTGAGGAACTGGGGGGAAAGTGTGTATTAGGGCAGTGAATATGTGTTGTAGCACTTTAAAGCTATCACAAGCAATGGGAAAAAAACAAACAAACCAGAATAACCCTTGTTGTTGTTGTTTAGTTGTTAAGTTGTGTCCTACTCTACATGACCCCATGGACCAGAGCACACCAGGCCCTCCTGTCTTCAAGAGGTCACATGAATGTGACCAATCTTGGGGAGGCAGTGGTCTTCCACTGCCTCCTGGAGTTCGGTCACATTCATGTTGGTAGCTTCAATGACACTGTCCAACCATCTCGTCCTCTGTCGTCCCCTCCTCCTCTTGCCTTCACACTTACCCAACATCAGGGTCTTTTCCAGGGAGCCTTCTCTTCTCATGAGATGGCCAAAGTATTGGAGCCTCAGCTTCAGGATCTGTCCTTCCAGTGAGCACTCAGGGTTGATTTCCTTGCAGTTCAGGGGACTCTCAAGAGTCTCATCCAGCACCACAATTCAAAAGCATCAATTCTTCAGCGGTCAGCCTTCTTTGTGGTCCAGCTCTCACTTCCACACATTGCTACTGGAAAAACCATAGCTTTGACTATGCAGACCTTTGTCGGCAAGGTGATGTCTCTGCTTTTTAAGATGCTGTCGAGGTTTGTCATTGCTTTCCTCCCAAGAAGCATATGTCTTTTAATTTCATGGCTGCTGTCACCATCTGCAGTGATCATGGAGCCCAAGAAGTAAAATCTGTCACTGCCTCCATATCTTCCCCTTCAATTTGCCAGGATGTGATGTGACCAGTGGCCATGAGCTTAGGTTTTTTTGATGTTGAGCTTCAGACCATTTTTTTGCACTCTCCTCTTTCACCCTCATTAAGAGGTTCTTTAATTCCTCCTCACTTTCTGCCATCAGAGTGGTATCATCTGCATATCTGAGGTTGTTGATATTTTTTCCAGCAATCTTAATTCCAGCTTGGGATTCACCCAGTCCTGCTTTTTGCATGATGTATCCTGCATATAAGTTAAATAAGCAGGGAGACAATATACAACCTTGTTGTACTCCTTTCCCACATATAGATTTCTCAGGTGGTAGATACAGTGGTATCCTGAAGTGGCTGTATCCTGAAGTGGCTGTCTTATTAAGTCACTTCACGACATTGGCAAATTGACAAAAGACTCCTGCAGACCAAATAGAGCAATCTCCTTCATGGATTGCTGCCTTGTCGTGGCGAAGGGGCTTGAGTAACTCAGAGAAGCTATGGGCTATGCCGTGCAGGGACACCCAAGACGGACAGGACATAGTGGAGAGTTCCGACTAAACGCAATCCACCTGGAGTAGGAAATGGCAAGCCACTCCAGTATCTTTGCCAAGAACGCCCCATGATCAGAAACAAAAGGCTAAAAGATATGACGCTGGAAGATGGGCCCCTCAGGTCGGAAGGCGTCCAACATGCTACTGAGGAAGAGCGGAGGACAAGTACAAGTAGCTCCAGAGCTAATGAAGTGGTTGGGCCAAAGCCGAAAGGACGCTCAGCTGTGGACGTGCCTGGAAATGAAAGGAAAGTCCAATGCTGCAAAGAAAAATACTGCATAGGAACCTGGAATGTAAGATCTATGAACGTTGGGAAGCTGGAGGTGGTCAAACAGGAGATGGCAAGAATAAACATCGACATCCTGGGCATCAGTGAACTAAAATGGACAGGAATGGGCGAATTCAGCTCAGATGATTATCATATCTACTATTGTGGGCAAGAATCCCGTAGAAGGAATGGAGTAGCCCTCATAGTCAACAAAAGAGTGGGAAAAGCTGTAATGGGATACAATCTCAAAAATGATAGAATGATGTCAATACGAATCCAAGGCAGACCATTCAACATCACAATAATCCAAGTTTATGCACCAACCAGCATTGCTGAGGAGACTGAAATTGAACAATTCTATGAAGATTTACAACACCTTCTAGAACTGACACCAAAGAAAGATGTTCTTCTCATTCTAGGGGACTGGAATGCTAAAGTAGGGAGCCAAGAGATAAAAGGAACAACAGGGAAGTTTGGCCTTGGAGTTCAGAACGAAGCAGGACAAAGGCTAATAGAGTTTTGTCAAGAGAATAAGCTGGTCATCACAAACACTCTTTTCCAACAACACAAGAGGCGACTCTATACATGGAAATCACCAGATGGGCAATATCGAAATCAGATTGATTATATTCTCTGCAGCCAAAGATGGAGAAGCTCTATACAGTCAGCAAAAACAAGACCTGGAGCTGACTGCGGTTCTGATCATCAGCTTCTCATAGCAAAATTCAAGCTTAGACTGAAGAGATTAGGAAAAACCACTGGGCCACTCAGGTATAATCTAAACCAAATCCCTTATGAATACACAGTGGAAGTAAAGAACAGATTTAAGGAACTAGATTTGGTGGACAGAGTGCCTGAAGAACTTTGGATAGAGGCTCGTAACATTGTCCAGGAGGCAGCAACGAAAACCATCCCAAAGAAAAGGAAATGCAAGAAAGCAAAGTGGCTGTCCAACGAGGCCTTAGAAATAGCAGAGAGGAGAAGGGAAGCAAAATGCAAGGGAGATAGGGAAAGTTACAGAAACTTGAATGCAGACTTCCAAAGAATAGCAAGGAGAGACAAGGGGGCCTTCTTAAATGAACAATGCAAAGAAATAGAGGAAGATAACAGAAAAGGAAAGACCAGAGATCTGTTCAGGAAAATTGGACATATTAGAGGAACATTTTGCGCAAAGATGAACATGATAAAAGACAAAAATGGAAGGGACCTAACAGAAGCAGAAGACGTCAAGAAGAGGTGGCAAGAATACACAGAGGAATTATATCAGAAAGATTTGGATATCCCGGACAACCCAGACAATGTAGTTGCTGACCTTGAGCCAGACATCCTGGAGAGCGAAGTCAAGTGGGCCTTAGAAAGCCTGGCTAACAACAAGGCCAGTGGAGGTGATGGCATTCCAGTTGAACTATTTAAAATCTTGAAAGATGATGCTGTTAAGGTGCTACATTCAATATGCCAGCAAGTTTGGAAAACTCAACAGTGGCCAGAGGATTGGAAAAGATCAGTCTACATCCCAATCCCAAAGAAAGGCAGTGCCAAAGAATGCTCCAACTACCGTACAATTGCACTCATTTCGCACGCTAGCAAGGTTATGCTCAAAATCCTACAAGGTAGGCTTCAGCAGTATGTGGACCGAGAACTCCCAGAAGTACAAGCTGGATTCCGAAGAGGCAGAGGAACTCGAGACCAAATTGCTAACTTGCGCTGGATTATGGAGAAAGCCAGAGAGTTCCAGAAAAATATCTACTTCTGCTTCATTGACTATGCGAAAGCCTTTGACTGTGTGGACCACAGCAAACTATGGCAAGTTCTTAAAGAAATGGGAGTGCCTGACCACTTTATCTGTCTCCTGAGAAACCTATATGTGGGACAGGAAGCAACAGTTAGAACTGGTCATGGAACAACTGAGTGGTTCAAAATTGGGAAAGGAGTACGGCAAGGCTGTATATTGTCCCCCAGCTTGTTTAACTTATATGCAGAATACATCATGCGGAAGGCTGGACTGGAAGAAACCCAAGCCGGAATTAAGATTGCCGGAAGAAATATCAACAACCTCCGATACGCAGATGATACCACTCTGATGGCAGAAAGTGAGGAGGAATTAAAGAACCTTGTAATGAGAGTGAAAGAGGAGAGTGCAAAAAACGGTCTGAAACTCAACATCAAAAAAACTAAGATCATGGCCACTGGTCCCATCACCTCCTGGGAAATAGAAGGGGAAGATATGGAGGCAGTGTCAAATTTTATCTTCCTGGGCTCCATGATCACTGCAGATGGAGACAGCAGCCCTGAAATTAAAAGGCGCCTTCTTCTTGGGAGGAAAGCGATGACAAATCTTGACAGCATCTTGAAAAGCAGAGACATCACCTTGCCAACAAAAGTCCGAATAGTCAAAGCTATGGTTTTTCCTGTCGTGATGTATGGAAGTGAGAGCTGGACCATAAAGAAAGCAGACCGCCGAAGAATTGATGCCTTTGAATTGTGGTGCTGGAGGAGGCTCTTAAGAATCCCCTGGACTGCAAGGAGAACAAACCTATCAGTTCTAAAGGAAATCAACCCTGAATGCTCACTTGAAGGACAGATTCTGAAGCTGAGGCTCCAGTACTTTGGCCATCTCATGAGAAGAAAAGAGTCCTTGGAAAAAACCTTGATGTTAGGAAGGTGTGATGGCAAGAGGAGAAGGGGACGACCGAGGATGAGATGGCTGGACAGTGTCTGCGAAGCAACCAACATGAACCTGACACAACTCCGGGAGGCAGTAGAAGACAGGAGGGCCTGGCGTGCTCTGGTCCATGGGGTCACGAAGAGTCGGACACGACTAAACGACTAAACACACACACACAGATACAGTGGTGAGGCACTCCCAATTCTTTAAGAACTTGCCATAGTTTGCTGTGGTCCACACAGTCAAAGGCTTTTGCGTAGTCAAGAGTAACCCTACCTACACCAAAAAAGCAGAAGCCGCTGAGAGGGGCCAGAAAGGTGCCTAGGAGGCCTAGATTCAAATCCCCGTTGCTCAGCCATGGAAACTTACTGGGGACATGGAACTAGTAAAACAGCTCCTTATATATCTCATTTACCTTGAAAGCCCTGTTAAGGCCACTATAAGTCAGGTTATAAGTCCTGTACCAATTCTAGAACATGCCTAGAAATCCAATACTGTAGGACATGCCTGAAGTATTGGATCTAGCTGAATCTGTTCATTTCGAGCAGAGACATAAAAGGCATGTTCCTCACTGTAGCTAGGTAAGAGACAGAGTAAGTTAGATCTAGACATAGTCTTGCTTAGAGCAGAAGTATTAAAATCAACGGAGCTTACTTTAGTCATGACTGACTGGCCACTGCTGGAAACAATGCATTAGCTTAGATGCCCACTTCAGCTGATCCTGCTGATTCTTTTGTATATGCTGTCTGCATGACTTTTACATGCATAAACATCCAGTATATGCAAGCTCTTCAGTTTACAGCAGTAGTTGGAAAAATGTGGCCTTCCAGATGATGAACTGTTGTTCCCATCATCCTTTTTCATTAGTCAGAGCTGCTAAAATTGATGGGAACAGGATGTGACAAACCCAGACCTACTGGGATCTATCACACAGTTACTAAGCTGCCACCAACCATTCCCTATAATAAGTCACACAGACCAGGGATGGATTTTTAAACAACAAAAGAATAAGGTTTATTTTAAATACAAACAGGGTAAATAAAACAATCAGGTGAATAAAATAAAGTAACGTGGCTTATCCTCACACACACAAGCATACAGTTTGGTTCACCTAGAACCTTTAACTTAAAGCACAGACCCTGAACCCATCAGTTCTGGCTAACCCACAGACCCCTGAACCTTTCAGGTTGGTACTCTGACACACAGTAGTACCCTGTCAGACACCCAGACTCCCACAACAGCTTCTTCTTCCCCAGCTGCTGCTTCGTCCCAACCCAGTGTCTCACAGTCTGTCTCAGCATCTCCCTTCACCACACAGGCATCACATATTTATACAGTACAGCCCCTCCTCCTGATGTCCCGCCTTCCACTCCCCATAGGATGGAACTTTCCCTCCAAACCCATGACAGACAGGTAACATCAGTGCTGTTATGTAACACCTCCCCTCTTTAAAAGTTGTTTTGTAGGGGGAAAGCTAAAAGTGCTTTTCACCAAAAAAACAACCTGCATAAAATACACAACAACATTTATACATACCATATAATACTTACATATACTTACACTCCAAGTTAACCATAGCAAATATGCATTTAAACATTTTACCATATACAGTACATCAATTTACCTTTATTAATACCAACCAAATTCAAAACCAGGTACATTTTAACTTTTTGTTTTCATTATATACATATAGTCCATGTTCTTTCGCCGTCTTCAGTCTTCAGGTCTTCTTGATAAGGCGTCAGCAACACAGTTCACTGACCCTCTGACCACCTTCACTTCAAAGTCATAGTCCTGTAAGTTCAAAGCCCACCTCATAAGTTTGCTATTGTGGGTTTTCATTGTCTTTAACCATTGCAATGGTGAATGGTCAGTGCACAGAATAAAATGTCTTCCCCAGATGTAAGGCTTGGCCTTCTGGATCGCGTAGACTATGGCCAAACACTCCTTCTCCACGGTTGCCAAATGTCTCTCACCTTTTTGAAGTTTCCTACTCAGGTAGGACACTGGATGCTGGTCACCATTCTCATCCTCCTGGCACAGAACTGCTCCTACCCCGCTGTTAGACGCATCGGTGTAGATGATGAACTCCCGGTCGAAGTCTGGAGCCCGCAGCACTGGATAGTTGATTAGCGCCTCCTTCAACCTCTGGAACGCCGCCTCACAGTCGCTGGTCCACGGGATGCGGTCATCAGCCGTCTTCCTCGTCAGATCGGTCAGCGGAGCCGCAATCTCGCTAAACCTCGGGATGAACTTTCTGTAGTAGCCCACCAACCCAAGAAATGATTTGACTTTTCTCTTGGTGGTGGGTCTAGGCCAATCTCGAACAGCTTCTATTTTGGCCTCCAGGGGTTTTATCATTCCTCCCCCTACCATGTGACCCAAGTACTTTATTTCGGGGCTACCCAGCTGACACTTGCTGGCCTTTACTGTTAGCCCTGCTGCACTTAACCTCTGCAGCACTAACTCCAGGTGTATCAGGTGATCTTCCCAGGTATTACTGAAGATCCCTATGTCGTCAATGTAGGCCACTGTAAAGTCACTGAGCCCTGCCAAGGTCTGGTCCATCAGCCTTTGGAATGTGGCTGGTGCATTTCTGAGACCAAAGCTCAGGACTCGAAACTCATAGAGACCAAAAGGGCTGCAAAAGGCAGTCTTTTCTTGATCCCTGGGATCAATTCTTAATTGCCAATATCCCTTTACCAGGTCCAATGATGAGATGAACCGACAACCCCCTATGGTTTCAATCAGGTTGTCTAGCCTGGGCATTGGGTAGGCATCAGGAGTGGTTACACGGTTTAATTTCCTGTAATCAACACAAAACCTAATGCTCCCATCAGGCTTGTCCACAAGGACTATCGGAGAGGACCAAGGACTAGAAGAGGGGACGATTTTGTTCTCCCTCAGCATCTCGTCCAGCTCCTTCCGCACCTTGTCCCTATAGGGTCCCGTTACTCGGTATGGGGATACTGCCTGCGGGGGTGCATCCCCTGTGTGGATCCAATGCATCACTCCCTTCACTATCCCCGGCTTGTTGGAAAACACCTGTTGATATTTACTAAGCAGCATTTTTAGTTCTTGCTGCTGGTCTTGGGTGAGTGCAGGACTGATCTTTACCTCCTCTGGGTTGTATTTTACTTCCCCTCTACCCTCCCAGAAGGGTAATTCAGCTTCCTCACTCTCAGCTGCTTTTATCGCGAATAAAACCCTCTGTTCCCCTCTGTAGTAGGGTTTTAGGGCATTCACATGAACCACCCTCCTTGCTTGGTTCTCCTCCTGCTCTATTAGGTAGTTCAGGTCTGACATCTTGGAAATGACCCTATATGGTCCTGCCCATTTGAGCTGCAGTTTGTTCTCTCTGCAGGGCCTAAGCCAAAGCACTTCCTCCCCTGGGTCAAAGTGCCTCTCTCTAGCTTTGTGGTCATACCATGTTTTCTGTCTGACCTTCTGAGCTTGCAGGTTTTCTGCTGCCAGCTCTAGATTTCTCCTTAGGTCATTCATCAAGGTGTCTATGTAAGTCACTACGTCTTGTGGGTCATCCTGGGTGATCTGCTCCCAATTTTGTTTGATCAAATCAAGGGGCCCTTTCACCCCTAAGTGTGCAGCAGACATGTCAGAGTGACCCCTTTGTAAGATCATGGGGCGATACTTTTCAGGTACCACCAGCTGACTTCTGATCCCTTCTCCCCCTTTTGAGATATTCCTCAGGGTCTCTCTATATAAAATCCCCTTTTCCTCCAGAAATCTCACTGGGGTTTCAGGTGTTAGCTGGGCGTCAGTCACCTGTTCAAAACACTTTTGGAGAGTGGCGTCTGCCTTTTGCTCCTGTCCAAATCTGCTGTCTGTGGTTAAGGTTTCCACCACAGCTTCTGAACTCCCCTCTGCTTCCGTCTCTGGCTCATCATTACCCCCCTGAACTGTCCCTGTGGTGGCTTGTGAGCGTGTAATCACTAGCACCCTTTTCACATGTTCAGCCAGGTCATTTCCCACGAGCACGGCTGCTGGCAGAGTCGATGAAATCGCTAGCCGCCAATCTCCCCTCCAGCCTTGAAAGTTGACAGGTACCTCTGCTACTGGCAGAGAGATTATCTGCCCCTCAATCCCTGCCACCTTCATGCTCTCATTTGGGATTATAAACTCCCTAGGAATAATATCTGGATGGCACAGGGTTACCTGGGAACAAGTGTCCCGCAGCCCCCTATACTGACGGTCAAGTATTCCTACGTCCACCCCTGCTGTCTCAAACAACTGAGAATCTGTTTTTATCAGCAAGCAGCGCTTTACCTCCAGAAGAGGACCATTTTCCTCAGCCTGATCAGCAGAGGCAGCTGTCCCAGACTGAGTAGCCATGGCAACAGGCTCCCTCTGTGACACTGAGCCTTGCTCTTTCTGGACACAGAACACAGCTTTTGGCTTGGTCCCACTAGAATTCTGAGGCACCATCCCTTTTAGCTGCTTCAATTTCTCACACTCTGAGATCAGATGACCCTTTCCCTGACAGAAATAGCATTTTCTGGTATATTTTGATTCTCTCTCATCTTGTTTTGGTTTTCCCTCCAAAATCTGAGGTCTTGGTTTCATATCTGAGGGCTTCCCTTCACCATGGGCCCCTCCCCCTTGCTGGCTTTTCCCTGGTCCCTGAGAGTACTTGCTGTAGGTTTCTTTGGGTTTACCTACAGATTTCCCCTCACCCAAGGGCTTTCTTATTTGGGAAATAAAATCTGCGATCTCTGCGGCTGCTGCCACAGATTTCGGTTTCCTTTCCCTCACCTGGAATTTCAATTCCCCATGCAGAACTGAATAGAACTGTTCCAGGGCTATCAAGTCTTTAAGCTGTTCATAGGTCTCTATTCCCTCCTGCGATAGCCATTTCTCAAGCAGCCTCACCAATTGGGCCCCCACTTGGGTAAAAGTCTGTTCTGGCTTCTTGGTAAGGGACCTGAATCTTTGTCTCAGCTGCTCTGCATTTATCCCATGTCTTGCAAACACCAGTTTTTTAAACTCTGCAAAATCTTTCATCAATTCCTCAGGCATCTCGGCATAAACCTCAGCCAGGCTACCACTGATTAAAGACCGCATGATGGTCATCTTCTCAGTTTCCCTCACTGAGAAGTCCACAAACGCTCTTTCCACTAAGGAAAAGAACACCTCAGGACAATCTCCCTTGTGGTACACAGGGAATTTCTTCAGGTCAGCCTTAGACAGTTGGCCTCCCTCAGAATCCCTATTATTATTATTGTTCTGGTTCATCAGGTCCAGTTTTCTTAATTCAAACGCCATCTTCTCTCTCTCCATTCTTTCTTCTCTCTCCATTCTCTCTCTCTCTCGCTCTAATTCAAATTGCCGCTGTTTCTCTCTTTCCCTTTCCTCCATTTCCCTCACCCTCAGTTCATGCTGTTGGGCTAGGAGTAATTTTCTGAGTTCTGGGTCCTGCTCTCCTGTGCTGTCACCTTGCACTGAGCCAAATTCATCCTCAGAACCTTGGTCAATCTGGGGGTCTTTCACTTCACCCATGTCTGTTACTTGACTTCGAGTCAAGGGCATAATCCCCCCTCAGAACAGGCTGCTTTAAAAAGTCAAGCCTCAAAATAAAACGACCACTTTTTTCCTTCTTGCCTCAGAACCAGCTCTCCTAGAGATTGCTGCTGTTCTTCAGCACTAAATTTGCAACAGTATCGAGTCAGAGCCTACCCCCCTCTGCTGGGCCTCTCAGCTGGCAAGCTAGCTCACTGTTGCTACGCAGTTTTGCCTCAGTTTTTTCCCGCCAAAACTAGGCTGCCTCAGAGCACCTTAATCTAAGTCTCCCCAGTTGGCACGTTCTTCTACTAGTGCACCTCCCCGTGAGGTACACCTAGAAGATTACCTACGCGCCTCAGACTGTCCCTGACTAGACCCCCCTTGCTCTGGGCACACTTGCCAAGGCTTTGCTGGACCGCTGGACAACTGGACCAGTCGTATCCCACACGCTGGACACCAATCAATGTGACAAACCCAGACCTACTGGGATCTATCACACAGTTACTAAGCTGCCACCAACCATTCCCTATAATAAGTCACACAGACCAGGGATGGATTTTTAAACAACAAAAGAATAAGGTTTATTTTAAATACAAACAGGGTAAATAAAACAATCAGGTGAATAAAATAAAGTAACGTGGCTTATCCTCACACACACAAGCATACAGTTTGGTTCACCTAGAACCTTTAACTTAAAGCACAGACCCTGAACCCATCAGTTCTGGCTAACCCACAGACCCCTGAACCTTTCAGGTTGGTACTCTGACACACAGTAGTACCCTGTCAGACACCCAGACTCCCACAACAGCTTCTTCTTCCCCAGCTGCTGCTTCGTCCCAACCCAGTGTCTCACAGTCTGTCTCAGCATCTCCCTTCACCACACAGGCATCACATATTTATACAGTACAGCCCCTCCTCCTGATGTCCCGCCTTCCACTCCCCATAGGATGGAACTTTCCCTCCAAACCCATGACAGACAGGTAACATCAGTGCTGTTATGTAACACAGGAGTCTGACAGTATCTGTAGCGCATGGGCTCCCAAACCTTGTTTTACACATTGATATTGCATTTGGCATTGACAGAGACAGCTTTCTTCCAATAAATATCCAACGTAATTCCCTAGCTGTTTCAATCTGTCTTCATGTTAAATCACTATGATTGAAATCCTGTTTGCGCAGCTATGTTGTAATCAGCCATGACAATTCTTCAGAAATAAAAAAAAATTCAGTTCTCATCCCTAAAGGTCCCAAGGCACCATGAAATCTATTCCATCATGGGAAAACCACTGGAAGCCATGGGATGGGGGATGTCTTCAATGTGTAGTGACTTCACTGGCAGTGGTAATTTTCAGAACTTAAAGGCTCCCCACCCTCATCCCATGGCCCCCTCATCCCATGGCCCCCGATGGCTTCCTCATGATAAAAGGGATCCTGTGGGAATCAATTTTGCTTTTCGCGAAGGCTTTCACAGCCGGGATCTAATGGTTGTTTTGGGTTTTTTGGGCTCTGGCCGTGTTCTGAAGGTTCTTCCTAATGTTTCGCGAGTGCTACTCCTGTCCTCTGAAGATGCCGGCCACAGAGACTGATGAAACGTTAGGAAGAACCTTCAGAACACGGCCAAAGAGCCCGAAAAACCCACAACAACCAATTTTGTTTTTATTTGAGAAAAGTTGCTGGAGTGGATTATGTCATCAGCCTTCCTCAACACAATTTACAGAACAGAATTTCTGCCTCTCTTTCTTTCAAAATACACAATACTAATGCAAGGACATATCCATCTCATTTTCATGATCTTCTACTTCTACCCTTCCTGGTGGTCTCTATAGTGTGGAAAGATGCTCTGTCACCTTCTTGTACCATACACAGCTCTTCGTGTCACCTCCTAATGTTGATGTGAGTAAAGCAGTCACAAAATTGGGAAAAATTAGTTTTGAGTGATTATAACTCCCAGAACCTAATAACCAGCATAGTTAGCAAACTCTGGGTGGCAGCAACAGCTTCAGCAACAGCAATGAAGGGTGTCAATTCTTGAAGTGTTTTGTAGGGAGAGGTGGAGGCCAGAAGTTGTGCCTTCCTACCTTAAGGTTGGCCACTTGTGTTCTTCAAGAGTAACTGTGTTGCTTTCACTACTGACCTGCCTCTAATATAAATTAACGTGAGACCAGAGAGTTTTCTTCTTTTTGTCAGACCATTAATTCATTTATTTTCATTTTTAAAAAGGCTTTAAGCAGACAGGTGAAGCAATAGTACACCAATGAATCTGGAGCCGGTAGGATATAGTATCTGGTGACATTCATCTATTGTAGAGCAGCAAATCTGCTATTGAGAAGTGTTATGTGTTTGACAATGTGCATTTGTCTCCTTAAAAGAGTATAATACTTGTGGAATGCCCTGCTGAGAGAAAGCAGTCTGTGAGAACATGCTTTAAAGTGCTAGGCTGGTGCTTTGCAGCATTTCAGCTGCAAAGCTGCAATGTTTCAAGAATTAACCTGAAAGTCTTTCATGACTAATTCTGACATTATGACACTAATTAATGGCACAGTTTGTTATTTCATTTTTACCATGTGCTGTGGTGATACCATATGTGCAATTGGAGTGTGTAAAAATAACACATCGTCTTTAACACAATGGTTGAAATCCTATTGCTTAGCATAGTTTGTTACACTAGGATAGGCTTGTTGAGGCTACCCTAGTAAGGATTTGGTGAGTTAAATCCTCTAGACGTTCCAGTGATTCAAATGGGTCTACTCTAGTTATGATGTATTACACTAAAAGAAGTCACAGCTAAAGTTGGCCCATTTAAATCAATGGAATTTACAGAGGAATTCCCACTGATTCAATTGTCTAATTTGTAGCGGCAAGATTAATACCAAGGGTTCATTCTCATAGTGAAGGGCAGAGGAATAAACAAAGCTAGTGAGGCAAGGCAAACAGTTTATTTCACTGGCAAAAGATACACCAAATCAAAGACAAAGGAGGATGCCCTCCTGGCATGGTTATAAAACCTTTATATTCTTTCTTATCAGCAACAGAAGAAGTTCATTGAAAATCACTGGTTAGCAGACAAGGAGAGTTGGTTTATACTTCTACATCAGAAACAGTTGAGGTTGAACTACACAAGTGGATAAATGTTGCTGCTAGCATGTTCAGGCAAACTTTTAACCTGCCATGTCTGTCAAGTTGCAACGTCCACTAAGCCTATCACATAAAATGATTAGTTGATAAGAAAAATCATCGTGGGGATTGGCAGTGTCAAGGGGTGAAAGCATATTGTTTCTCTAACAGGCCCCCCAGAGGCTGCATCCTATCCTGGCACCAATATACTGAATTTAACATAGTGGCAGTGGCAACCCTCCCTCAGGCACAGAGACAATTTACCTTTAAAACAAAGTGTGCATTTTAAAATCTAATCACCATTTCATGAAACTTTCAGGAGGCTTTCAGGAGAGACTCCAGTTGACATGTTGGCTGGGGATTCTGGGAGCTGTAGTCTAAAAAAAAATAACTTCCAATGACTGCCTAATTCTCATCATTCTTTTTAGCTGTCTTCCAGTATGCAACTGCAGCTTACCTTGCATATGCCTAGTAACATTGCTTTTTCTAGTTGAATTGTTGCAACTCTCACGGCTTCTATCCTAAAAACCTCATAGGGAAACTTGGAAGTGAACTGTCTGTATCTAGCTGACGTTTCTTCAATAAGTACAAATTGTGGCAATCACCTCTCCCTAAAGAGATGATGACTGTGGGTCAGGGAGTCACTCTGGGCGCAAAACTACCACCTTTATTGACTAAGGTAGGTCCTTTAGGCCTCAGAAGTGTGTAGTACAAGCCCCATGGACAAAGCCTGATCGTAAAAGTAACCTTTGCTTACTTCCAAAGCAATAAACCATTGACTATGTGCTTCCTTAGAATGCACAACAGCCTTGTCAGGTAGGACCTCTCAATTCCCAGTAGTGACCTTCTAAAATCCTCACACTGGATTTAGATGTAAGTCCTCCTGTTTCAGGAGACCAGTCCTCTGTTGAAGAATTATATTTGTTTTATTAAGTAAATAAATTAGTTTCATTAGGATACAGTTGTAGCTTTAAGGCATAAGCAATTGGCATATCCATCTATTACAACGATTAAATAAATCTACTATTTCTAAGTAAAGTAAGAACAATTAAGTCTGTGCTAAATAATCATTTTTGCTCTGACTACATGTTTGCACCTAGAAGCTGGGCTATTTCTCCCCCTTCTTCTCTTCAAAAAGCAAACCTCTCTCCCCTCACATTCCACAACATCCCCCTACAAGCGAACAAACTCATCACATACATGAACAACCATTTTTCTACATGCTTTTGGATCATCTTCTTTGTGACACTTCCAAGGTGTAACCCAATTAAGTCCAAGTGGGTGTAACATAGTTCACCGCCCAGATTTCACATGAGAAGATTCCAAACCAGGTAACATCTTTTTCCCAATTAATGTTGTCTCGTCTCTCCTCTGAGTCTCTTTGGCCTTGCTCCTTATCTTCGTGTACCAGGCAAAGCAACTCTTCACGACAGTCTCATAACATTCCATTGCTTTTAAATTCATCTTACACAGAACCTAGCAGACTCCATCTTTATATGACTACAAGTCCCAGTTTCATTCAAATTCCTCACACAGATCCCATTAATGTATGTTTTGAATGACTACCACATGCAAATCACACATTTTTTTAAAAAATTATGAACATCAATTGATTCTGTTCTTGACAAATAAATCGAGGGGTCACCTCCAAGGCCCTAATTTGCTAAAATGAAAATAACTTCTCTGCTCAAATGTATGTTAACAGTCAAAACCATTAGATATTTATCCAGATTAGCTTTTCAGCATCAGAATGGTTAGCTTGAACATCTCAAATGTCTTTTTTTTTTAACCTACTGCACTTGCTTAACTATTAAATAGCTTTTTAAATTATAGCTGCTCAATTCACCAAAATCATCACTGCAGACCATATTCAAAGATAAGTATCTTGAACTTTACACCTGTCTGGAGGTATGCCATGCAACCTTATCTCCAAGCTTCCTCCCTTGCCTTTTTGTTATGAAACAAACTTCACTGAGTGAACCCAGGGGGTCTCATCCGAAGTAACTGGCATAGCAGTACAATGTTAACGTCTCTTGTTTCTGACTATTCATATTAGAAAGGATTGGATTAATTGCTCCCTTGCCTCTGTGTGATCTTGGGAAAAAGGAGTTGGGATGCATAAATGCTGGCAAGTTCAGAGACCATGCTAAAAAGCTAGAGGGGGTGGACACTTTTAGGGCATGAAGGAAGAGTCTTCAGGCATAGTTTTACTCCAGCATCAATCATGCCTAACCATTACCCATGTTGGCTGGTCTCCAATACCTGGAAGGCCACATTTCCTGTTCCTACTTTACGGCGTGAATATGTTTCTCGGGCTTCTAGTTGCCCAGTCCTTTGTCAATAGTGTATGTCTGTATGTACTCATTTATTTATTGTACTTGTACATCACTTTTTCGTCCACTCGGTCTCCCAAGGTGATGTAAAATAAATTAAACTTGGTAAAACAAATTATTAGAAAAATCCATTAAAACCATTCTTTGAAAACAGATTTAAAATGTTTTGTAAAGTTACATTTCAAAACGAACGTTAAGGACCGAAGTCCTTTTGGGACAATATAGTTTAGGTTGCCCAGAGACCTTTGGGTAGAGTGGGCGGCATATAAGTTGAATAAATATATAAATAAGTTGAATAAATAAATAAGTTAACAGGGACAGACCCAGGCTCACTTTCTTGGGGAGAAAATCTCACAATCAAGGCAGACCTCCAGAGCAAGCTCAGTGTCTGCCCAAACTTTGGCAAAGCTTGACATCATAAGCATTGCTTAGAATATCTGGGACATGGATCTTTATTTGCAACGTTTACATAACTTTGCATATGTTAATTTTTGTGTGCCTGCCCGGCCTTAGGTATAGGGGATTCAATCTGGGATTTGCCTTCTAGGAACAGAAGGGCTTCACTCATGGAAGGTGCCTCCACTTGATTTTCGGGGAATGCCCGTTCTCCTCCCTGCTCCCATTGCTCACCCCATTCAGCATGGCCCCCTGCCTCGATCCATTTATATTTTAAAGGTCTGTAAGGAAAAGGAGGGAAATCTCCTCTCACTGGACTAGTCGTATGAGCCAAAGCTGTTACCGTTTCATCTGTCGGGACTCCTATGCTACATGAAAGGCAAAAAATTCTGAAACGATAGGAGAGAGAAACGTAATAGCTACGTACGTAACAGACGCTTCACAGCTAAATCTTCCCCTGTAATTTCATTTGCATCCAGAGAAAAGCTTAGGCCCCAAGCTGATGTTGTAATTAAAATTCTGAAAATAGTAACACATTTAGCTACTTTTTGGGCAGTTAACCAGTAAGTACTGACAGTCACGTATGTGTGACTATGAGAAGCCAATAGTCCACCTCTGATTTTTTTTAATTCACAAGATTTTCCTGAGATTAAGACATTTGTTGTTATTTATAACAGACACAATATATTTGCTATCTGTGTTTTTAAAAATCTGTGCTCTTTTTATGATAGTAATACTGTATAAAGATACATAATACATACATACACACACATCTTTAGGATACACAACAGTCTATATATTAATATATTATCTATTGCTTACATTTTGTATAAATATAAAATATAAGAAGAACAAAGTATTATCCCTCCCACAAGAGGTTAGGCTGGCATCATCTTTGCTATCCTTCTGCAAGCAAGCAAAGACCTTTCTCTCAGGCAAATTTTCCCTGAGTGACTAGCTGCCTGAGTGGGGTTTTTTAATGGATTGCTGTACTGTACCTTACTGCTTTGAATGAATTAGGAGGCGAAACCCTGACCTCAAACGAATGTATTTGTTTCATGCTCCCTGTGAATCCAGAAATCTAACAAACTAGCTTGACTTTGTTTATTTTATATGCCAATAAAGGTTATTTAGCTATCTATCTATCTGTTTGTTTGTTTGTTTGTTTGATTAATAAATAAAATAACATACATTTATATCATTTCTATGCAAACCATTATAAAATGGAAGGATTTCTATTAGGTATAATACCGGAAAGTGTTGATAAACAAAATGTATATTTAATAATGCATATTTTAACAGCTGCGAGGATTATATTCACACAATACTGGAAGAATGAAGAAACACCTATAGATTAAGAAATAATTAAAAAGATATTGGACTGCGCCAAAATGGATAGACTGAAACTCAAAGGAAAGGAAAATGCAGAATATTTTCAAACATGGAACTTGTTTTATCAATGGTTAGAAGCACGTTGTATAGAATAAGAACTTAATATAAATTGAAGTTGTACTAACAAATGATTATAAGCTGAACCCAGGTGCCATGTTAAATAAGCATGGATAGATTTTATAAATAATAATAATAAAAATATTTTTTTAAAGGAAGATTTTTGGATAAATAACCTGAGGTAGTAGAATAAATTGTCACACTTTAAGCTTCAGTGGGGTATCCTACCATTTTATTTTACATCACATCCTCCCTTATATCAGAACCAAGCCAAACCATTCCTTCACCACTGCAGGTTTTGACCAGTATCATTCTCCTCAGCATTATAACATTTGTCCCTCCTCACCTCTCTCTCTCTCTCTCTCTCTCTTTCTCTCGCATGGAGTGGAGGAGCATTAAAAAGCATACTTCTTAAGTCTGAATGGGTACAGTCTACTTTGCTATCTCAGCACATTCTACTACATGAACTGTATATCTGCACTACACATTATAGTAGCTGATACCACTTTAACAGCCGTGACTACATCCTAAGGAATCTTGGGATTTGTAGTGGTGAGGGGCTTTAAATTCTCCGTTGCCCTTCATGGGCAATGCTAAGTACCTTGCCAGCAGACAATGCTAAGTACCTTGCCAGCTACAAATCTCAGGATTCTCCAGGACAGAGCAATGGCGGTTAAAGTGGTATCAACCTTGTAGGGCACGCGACACTCCCATATTGCTAACCGAACCACAAACAACTTACAAAACATACAGGGTCTCACTTACACATCAGGTTGCCTGTGAGGCTGGCTTCTCTGTAAGGAACCTGATGTGTAAGTAAGGAACAAGAACATCAATTTGAACTAAAGCCAAGTTTGTTTTCTGGATTTGTTGTTCCTTTGTTTTTGTATACATTCCATGCTGTGGTACAGTTTCACATATAGATTTTCCCTTGACTTGCATTGGGCAGATTTGTCAAACCCACATGTAGGAGCCATTACAATGTGTTAATGAACTGCAAAGCTACAAAGCGCTGCAGCAAAATGCAAGAGGGTTTTTTTTCTCACACACCATTCTGCACTCCTTGCTCTCCTTTCATTATGTTTGTTGATTCTACAATAATTCTTCATCTAGTGACACATTTATAACAAGACTGGGATTTGCCAGAGTTAACAAGATAATGGCACTAATGTATTGGAAACAGTTTACTGGCATGGGGAGCTAACACAAGTATTTAGGTAGAGATTATGTCACAGAGATAAGGTGAATGTGAACAGTGTCTACAATGCACCTTTTCACATGAAGCCCTGAATAAAAACAACAACATACAAGGAAGCTGCTATTAAGTCATTGTATACTTAGAATTTGATTTTTTTAGCACACTAACTGGGAGCATGGTCAAATCAATGGAGCTTAATTCCAAGGATGTGCGTTTAGGGATGGGAGTGTTGACTTCACAATTCACCTTATAAGTATGGCTGTCAGCTGATTAAAGATTTCTAATCCATTATCCTTCTTACTTTTAACCAATTAATTAACTGATTAATTTGCAGATGTAAATGATTACTTCTCAGTGTAGCTATCCTGATGAACTTTTTGGAAATTAATTATCTGTGTCGAAGTCTGATGCTTAATTACTTAGACTAGAGCCGTAGTAATGGAAGTAACACGAAGGTCATCAGTTTTTTTCTCTGGCTGCCCATCAGAGAATCAAACCTCACCCCGTCTAATAGCTAAAAATGGAGGGTTGCTATTTTTCTGATCTAAAATTGGATACATTTTTCCACTCAGATCTGAGAATGGTCTCCTTTTTTAGAATATAAAAGGGGGGAACTGCAACAAAATATTGCAGTTGTCTTTTCAGAGTAGTACTAGCCATGCCCTTTTCCAAGCTGTTGTCATGCCCCACCTTACCGAGTCATCTTCAGAGGGAAAAGAGGATCTTATGCTGCAGAAAGATGCTGGTTTAAAGTGGAATTCAGTGACCCAGCTGTCAGCATTCTTCCAGAAGCTTCAGTAAGCAAAGTAGCTGACAGGCAAGCCTCCAAGAGTGAAGAGGGCATGACAGATATGAGGCCCATTAATCCAAGGGGTAGAAGGGATGACACCAGAAACAGAATTAGCATCTCAAGGCTCCCTGATTGCTAATTAGAAACTGCTGAATGTCAGGGAGGGGCTAGCTGAAGACTATATATTCTCTGTGTGTGTTGACATCAGGGCCTCTGACTGCTCCCTATTGTGAAGGCAACTAATTTATTGTACCCTACTAATGGTCTGACCCATGATCTGTGCTGAGCTCCCTTGGAAAAGGACTGGCTTAGATTGCAGCAGCTCAGGTACTTGCTACTTATTAACTCTCACAGCAGTTCTATTCCTTTATTTCCTAAAGCTCAGGGAGGTTTCTCTAAAGGCAAGTTCAGTGATCTATGGAAATGGTGGTTGGTGATTCTGATTTCAAAGATGCTCTGGATCCAGTCACCCTCTCTGGGAGCTCTTCAAGGTGCTGAACACTATTCTCAAAATAAGTTCGGCACTGTAGATGACTCCTGCAAAGTGCAGACTATGACCTAGATTCGAAACAACCTCTGAAACTGGAGCCACAGTCTATCGATGCTCTAAGGCCCCCTAACTGTGTTCAGTGCCCATTCATTTGTTTCATGGGCTTTCTATCTCAGGTGTTCTTTTCTAAAGCTTTGATACTCATGCAAACCTTGAAATTTCGCTAAGCCTCTGACAGATCCTTCTTGTGGCATTCCGTCTCTTCACTTCTCACTGATCGCTGTTTGAATGCTCTGAAGTGAGACAGGTAAAAAATTCTCCAGGTCATCAAAGCACCAAGTAGCCCAGGTGATTTGGTGCACCAACAGGCTTCATTCCCCGGTCTGAGCAGCTTGTAAGATGGAGTCACTATTTTTGAGGTTCCTGTACCTTTCCTTTCCAGGTCATCTTTGGGATCCTCACCATTATATTCTGATTTTCCCACTGCTTGGGAAAGTAACTTTTTTGGGATTACAACTTCAGAATTCCCTAGCCAGCATGGCTGCTAGCTGAACTGGCCAGATGATTCTAGGAATAGTAGTCCAGTAAAGTAACTTGCAAACCTCATCAGGAGGGCTTTAAAATCTTTTAAATCTTTGATCAGAAGACAGCCATACATACAAGGTGATTGATAAAGCATTAAGAAAAGTAATAGTCTCCAAATCATGGGAAGTACTAGTTCCCCTCTATCTGACACTAGTTAGACAGAAGTACTGTGTTCAGTTATGAACGCCACTTTTTAAGAAGGTTGGCAACAAACTGGAACAAGTTCAGAGGAGGGCAACAAGGATGATCAGGGGACTGGAAACCAGACCGTAGGAAAAACTGAAAAAACTGGGCATTGAGAAAAGACTAAAGGAAAATAGGATAGCACTTTTCAAATACCTGAAAGGTTGCCATACAGAGGAGGGACAAGATCTGTTCTCAGTCATTCCCGGATGCAGGACATGTCATAATTGGCTCAAGCTACAGGGAGACAACTTCCTATTTGTTAGAGCAGTACGGCAGTGGAACCAATTACCTTGGTAGGCAGGGAGCACTACAGAACTGGAGAAATTCAAAAGAAAGTTAGACAGCCATCTGTCAGATCTACTTTGATTTGGATTCTTGCATTGAACAGAGGGTTGGGCTTGATGGCTTTACAGGCCCCTTCCAACTTCATTATTCTATGATTCTATGATGTGATTCCAAGTTCTGGATCTGACCGGACTCTTTCTTTGCTCATTTAGGCTCACCACTCTGGACTCTGACTTTTGCTTGCCCTAGATTCTAATTCTTGCTCATAGCTCTTCCAACTAATTGTTGACAGAGCAGAACTCGCCTAATCCTGATAAGGAGGAACTGCTGAGAGAGAAGATAATTGTTTCCTTTGCTTTAAAAGCAGCTTTGCACCCTCACCCTAAATCTTGTTTTTAGAGACTATGTTTCCTCACATCGAGTGGCAGTAACATTTCCCTGCCTCAGTCACTTCTTTAGGACAGTATACATCAAACCACAGCTTTCCTTCATCCTTTGGTAACAGAGAGTTCAGACCACTTAGGTTCACAGACGAGTACAATCTTGCTTTGACCTTTCTCAGTGTGCAGTGTGCCCTTCAGCACTTTGCCTTGGCATGTGGTGGCAGCCAAATCAAACAGTGCTGTCAGTCTTGGGAGGAAGGGCTATCCACAGGAAACAAATAATGATAACACAAGGCATAAAAGGAAACCTCAGGTTGCCTGCCATTTTTGGTAAATCAGGGTCATCTACCATCAAGCAGAATGAGGCATCTGCCTCAGGCAGCACATTGTGAGCATCATGAAAGGGCTGGAAAATAATTAATTTCTAATTATAGTGTGTAGTTTTGTTGTGTTTACTGCCAGACAAGGGATAAGGTAGATGTGGATTTTCTGTCTCATGTGACAAAATAACTGGATTTGCATCCCAGCAGTTGAATGGATTTTAAGGGTATGCAAGGAACGGGAACTTGAGTTGCAAGGCTCGCTGTCAATTTGGACTTAATTCGCACTGGGGACTGGACTTGATTTTTTCCACTGACTTGGACTCAAATCATGACTCAAAACCTACTCATTCCATTCCTTTCTTTCCGGAGATAAAACTTTATTAGTGACTCGGATTTGGTACCAAACAATTAGACTCAGACTTGGTACTTGACTCAGCCTTCGAACTTTGACCCAAAGATTTGTCAATACCCCTGAGGGTATGTGACCTGTGCTACCCTTTTCTTTTCCCATGCCTAACTCTTCCCACTAGTCTTCATCTGTACAGTGGTGCCTCGCTTAACGATTGCCTCGTTTAGCGATGAATTCGCATAACGATGTGTTTTTTTAGAAAATAATATGCACCGTATAACGATGTTTCCTATGGGCGATTTTCGCTTAGCGAAGTTTGGGACCATGCTTTGCATAACGAATGCGATTTTAGGTCCCCTGCTTCACTTAACGATGTTTCTTTTTTCAATTTAAAAAGTGTCTTAGAAGGGTCAAAAACGGTTCTAAATGCTTGGATTCGTTAGAGGACCCCCTAAGTCGTGTGCAAACCTGATTTGGCTTTGATCTGACTTTTCATTAATTTATGGTGATTTTTTTTTCCAGCCCATAGGAACCTATGGACCTGTCAAAATCTGACAGCTCCATGCTTTCCTATGGGGGAGAAAACAATTCACCATAAATTAACGAAAGTTCAGATCAAGGCCAAATCAGGTTTGCACACGACTTAGGGGGTCCTCTAACGAACCCAAGCATTTAGAACAGTTGCTGAGTCTTCGTTAATTTATTGTGAATTTTTTCTTCCCCCATAGGAAACAATGGAGCTGTCAGATTTTGACAGCTGTCAAAAGTTGGGGGGAAAAATTCACCATAAATTAACGAAAAGTCAGATCAAAGCCAAATTAACTTTTGCATCCGTTTTAGAGGGTGCAGAAGCTAATCCAAGCATTTAAAACCATTTTTGACCCTTTTATGACACACTTAATTTTGCAAAAATTGACTTCGCAAAGCCATTGAAATGTATTGAGTCGGCTTCAATACATTCCAATGGAGGAAACATTGTATCGTTTAACGATGTTTCCTATGGGTTTTTTCGCTTAAGGACGGCAATCCATGCCTATTGGAACGGATTAACCGGTTTCCAATGCATTCCTATGGAAAATGGTGTTTCGCATAACGATGTTTCACATAACGTTTTTTTTGAACAAATTAAAATCGTTATGCGAGGCACCACTGTACTTCTTTGTTTTTGTTCCTTAGCTCAGTGGTGGAGCATCTGCCTTCAGAAGGAAAGGTTTCAAGTTCACTATCTGATACTAGACATGAGGATGAAGATAAAAACAAATCAGTATATTCAATGAGTATCCCTGATTCGTCAGATACTCGTTGGTCCAGAAACCCCAACGAATACGAAGCAATGAATGTAACCCTTTTATACAGTATTCCCTTCATTCCCTATCTGCTTATGCCCCCGCGGATCAGGTGTTCCTCGGGGGCATAAGCAGAGAGAGATTTTCCCTTTGGATGGCTTGCTAAAGCCTGCCTGAAGGGAATCCCACCCCCAGGGCTGGGGGATGGCTTGGTTCCCCTTTCCTCCTCCTCCTCTGCCCCCTCATGGCATAGGAAGAGGAGGGAATGGATCAAAACAGGATCAAAACTACCCCCCCAACTATAGGATGGCTTGGGATGGGCATTCCTCCTCTTCCTATGCCCCCGGCCCCACAAAGGCAGTGGGGCTAGGGAATTGCTCTGATCCCCTTCCTCCTCTTCCTATGCCATGGGGCATAGTAAGGCTGTGGGGGCTAGGGCTTTTTAAAAAAAAGATAGACCCAAGGGCTGTAAAGAAATATGACCTGACAAACCCACAAAATGATTTGTGGTTCATCAGGCCACTGTGAGGCAATTCGTGATTCATGGGTCATCATGTTCGACAACCCACAAACCAAATTGAAGTCCCCATCTCTATCTGGTACCTCCAAAAAGATAGGGAAAGACTGATCAGACAAGCAGTTCCCAAAGTTTTTGGCATTGTGCTCCTTTACAATCACTCACTTCCTTTTTAACAAACACACACACCAAAATGAGGAAGAGAAATCAAACCATAATTTAAACTTTAAAATAAACAACACTTTTAAAAATATTTAAAATAAAAAATAAGCATGATAGATTTTCTTGTGATAAAAATTCATTGAAATAATTTACCAGAAGAAATACAGTAGTAGAAGTAAAACATTACAGTTTCTCACATACACACTGGATTTGTTCATGTTGTCTTGAAAGGGACAACTTCCAAGGTTGGAAATTGATGAATTCAAAAGTATCTGTGACTCAGTGTAGAAAATACTAAGCTATATGGACAATGACTTGGCAGTTTCTATATGGCAGTTTCCCATAATTGCTCTTCAGCTTAACTGAAGGCATTTAACATTGCTATCAACTCTGCCCCGAATCCTTCTGGGAGAAGGAAAGAAATATTCTGCTATTTGCATTTAAATGTTATACAAGACTTTTTCGTTATCAACTATATCACTGTCCTAACGCTAGTACTGTACAGTTTTCAAATTGTGAATATCCTGGCAGGAGTGAGAGGTTTTAGGGTTGAAGGCAAGTTGAATTGTGAGGACAAACCATCAAGCTGCACACAGATAGAGGACACACATATTGCACCTGTGAAAACAGTTCACCTTGAAGGCCTGCTATGCTAAGTACCACTATGACAGCACCTTGATCCAAACAGACCTTGACCTGGGTGCAAATCTGCCTCTGCAAAAATGTCTTAAAGCTTATCATGCTCACATTTTTTTTCTGTCTTGCCTCAAAATGCCATGACTGTTTCTTTTGCTGTAAGAATTGTGGTACAGTGTCCATCAGAGTGTGAAAATGCCGCTTATGAATACTGAACACCAGGAAAGCTTAGGGCAGGTTATTATGCTGCATGTGCAGCACAGAGACTGTGTAACTTCAGCTTCATGCCTTCTAAATAATATAGTGATCTGTACAGCTTTTTCTATAAAAGTAGGCCAGGTAACCATGGCAGGGCCATACAAAGAAGCAAAGACAATAAGCATCCCTCTCCTCCACAACATTAATGATGTTCACAAGCATGGCTAAATAATTTGTATAGAAGTATTTTGAAGAAATGTGCTTGGTCTTTCTGGAGAATACCTTTTTTTAAATGTGTGGATTTTTAAATTAAGGAAATCTACCTCTTTCTCTCTGTTCTTATTACTAGCAGTCTATTCTCTGAAAGGTATAGATCCAGAAAACGGCACTATATGACGAAGGATGGTCTAAATGATTAAAGGCCACTGAAAATAACTGCTAACACCCCAAATTCTCAACTGTGGTATCAATAATAAAAACAAAAGCAGGTGTTAAAATTGAAGCACAATTTACAAACAGCCCTCCAAAATACAGTAGGCAATTTTTTACCTCTCTCCTGAAGGACAACAAATGAAGAATAATGATTCCACATTAGTCTTTTATTGTGCAGCGGTACTGCCACATTTGTTTTTTTGGTGGCAAGGGGCAGCTGTAAGAAACTGTCATAGCACTCAAAATCTGGACAAGTTCATAAGGAGCTCAACTGTAACCTTAGATTCCAGAGACCTAGGCTTTGGAGACCTTAATGGAAATGTAGCTTCTCCAAGTTTCAGGCCCATGGTGGTTTTTTAAAATCATTCTTCATCACACCAACTATATTCTAGAGGTCTTTGGATACAGGTAAATCTAAACCCATAACAAAAAGTCTCACCCTTGAAAATGAATACAACTCACAGTTGGATCTATTTGTATTACTCCGGGACAAATTACAAATTGCAGTGAATTTGTTGTGGATGTATATGCCCCTGTCCTTTAAAAATATTTAGGTTTTTCAAAATCTAAAATGAAATGTAATATCTTTTCACCAGAAATGCACTCAGGCTATCCTGATTGGTTTATTTCCAGTGTGTTTTTATGTTGGTAAGTTTGGCAGAGTCTGGTGTGAGGAAAATTGCTGAGTGTGGCATTAATTAAAATAATAGTGAACTTCCTCTTACTATGCAGCAGATAAAATGGTTCTGGCAGGAACCTACAGAGCATATTGAATTAAAGTCTCTCTTAGTAGACTACTACTTCTTGTTAATTCACCTCAAATGGCACTTATAATGCTGACGGAACCCTTCACTCTAACTGTTCACTTCTGACTGCATAACTCTAAACCCTCACTGGGAAAAAAGGTGGGAAAAGAATTTTGAGACACAGAGGGAATTATCGGCTGCTACTGAGTTGACTAACAGCAACTCCCATCCAGAAGGTCTCTCCCAGCTAAAAACATCTTAAAGGCATCATATATATCGAACCTTGTGGATATATGCATCTTGTGAGTCTTGCAAGTTGCACTGAATTTATTTTATAAAGAAAGGCAACACAGTTAATTTTTTTAACCTGTTTGGATTCCCTCTTCACTTCTGCAACTTTCCCCAAGTGTGGCCCTCCTTTCTTCATTTTCCTTTTCCCTCTAGCTTGCACCTCTCCTGCCCTGATTCCTTTTCCTCTCTCACATTATTTACAATGAATGGTAGACAAACTGGGGGGAAAAAAAGGAAATTGTGACAGTTGTACTTTATTTATTTAAAATATTTTACCTCACCTTTCTCCTTAGAAAAGGACCCAAGTCAGTTTACAGCATTTAAAGACAATATTTAAGAATAGAGATGGTGGTATTCATATTCATATACGAATATCCCTGTGCAGCTGGTGTTAATGAGCATCTGCCCCCTGGGTCCAGACCAGCCGCTCATGTGCCTCCCCCCCGTGCCAGTGGCCTCCCTCATCCTTCCAATCACTCCTGGAGCCCCGCTCTCTTCCTGCTCAGCTAGCAACTCAGTGGCTGTGCAGGGAGACTCGTCCTCCCTCCCCTTGCCTGGAGTGACTAGCCAAGCAGGAAGAGAGCAGGGCTCCAAGAGTGATTGGAAGGATGAGGGAGGCCCCCTGCTGCAGCAGGACATGTGAGTGGATGGTCTGGCCCCAGGGGGCGGACCCTTGTTAACTCCAGCTGCACGGGGATATTTGTATTCGTATACAAATACCCTCATCTCTATTTAAGAACAAAACAATGAGTATACAAAGGTGGCATACATTATTACAAGGCAACATTTAAAGCTAAAAACACTAAGTATAGAAATATTAAAAAGGAACAAAGAAAATACCCCTCTTAGAAATGGGAAACACAGGTAATATTAAAAACACAGTCAAAGCAAAGATGCATAATAATCCATTTAATAAGATCACGCTCAGGCAGCCAGTCATTGAGGGAAAGCTTGCCTGAAGAGAAAGGTCTTTGCCTGCTTGTGGAAGGACAGCAAAGATGGGGCCAGCCTAGTTTCCTGTTAGAGGGAGTTCCAAAGTCTGGGAGCAGCAACAGAGAAGGCCCCCTCTTATGTCTCTGTCAAATGCACCTGTGAAGGTGGTGGGACCAAGAGAAAGCCTTCTCCTTATGATCTTAACACCTGAGCAGGTTCATGGTGGGAGACACGGTCTTTTAGGTAGCGTTGGCCCAAGCCATTTAGAGCTTTATAGGTTAAAGCCAGCACTTTGAATTGTGCCTGGAAACAGTTCATAGACCACATTACACTAATCCAGCCAGCATGTAATTAAGGCATGTGTCACCATGGCCGGATCAGATCTCTCAAGAAATGGTCACAGCTGGTACACTAGTTTTAATTGTGCAAATGTATTCCTGGCCATCACCATAATTTTGGTATCTAGGCTCAGAGAGAATCCAGGAGCACCCCCAAGCTGCACACCTGTAGCTACTGTCCACTAAGTCTCTTTCAACATTTGACAACCCTGATGGGATTTTCAAGATACTGTACGTGAAATATTTAAGGAGCCGTTTTACCAGTGAAACCCATCCCCCCAGTGAGATTCCACGGATAAGCATGGATTTCAGCCCAGGTCTCCTGAGTACTAGTTCAACACTCAACACACTACACCACAATAGTACATCTTTCACTAACTGAAATGAATGAATTTTATCTATTTCTGGTTATGTGTCTATCTGTCCTGTCTCAAATCTTTGGTTTAATGGTCTGTAATCCTAGACTACTTACCTGGAAATAAACCCACTGACTTTGGTAGGACTTACCATTGAGTAGGCATGCCTAAGAATGTGGTGTCGTGACACCAACCAAGTCAATTTTTAAAAATGATTTATTAATTGTATTTTTATGCTGCCTTTCTCCAAGTGAAAACTTCCAAAACGTGGATGTCACTAGTTATAAGGCATCCAAGTTTAATGTCTATACCACAAAAACAATGAACTTTTTCTACAATGTTACATATTATGTTCATTTTCTATCAGTCTTTTGGCCCCAAGCCGACTCCTCCGCTAAATACTCTTTGCCAGTTGGACATGACAACGTACATCTAAAAGGGGGAAATAGGCTGTGATGGCTTCTTTACTTCCATTGCCAGATAACTTAATGCAGGTAGCTAACCATTCCTATCAGTATATATTAGAGCGAGAGCGAGAGCGAGAAGGAGGGAGGCAGATTTGCACCTGCATCAAGTGCTATGAGCCAAAAGAAGATTGAAATGCTTTTGCTCATCGCCATTCACTCCAGCTGCATCTTCTGAAGAAAACAACAAGTTTCCAGAGCCAAACAGGGAACTTTCCTGAAGTGATCTGCTACACTTCCAAATAGATTGACATGCCCCTGATTCAAACGGCGACATGCCAATAATCTAATTATATTGCTTGCCAGACTTCCCTAACAGAATGTTATTCCCTGCTAATGTACTTTAGTTCACATATAAAATGGAAGATCAAGGTCTGAAAAAACTCTACAGTGACTCTGGTATTAGAGCTGAAATATATCTCTCCCCCCCCTTTTTATTAGTGAAGCCTATTGATGGTTGAGGGTCACAATTTGCTGCTTCTTGTTACAGCTTTAATTAGCAGCAGAGAAAAACATTGGAGGGACTTAGAAATAAAGCAGAAAAAGGCAGTTCTAATTGTGTCTGTTCTATGTAATATTTTGCCTCATAACATGTCAGTGATGAATAAACTACACAGAGAAATAGGAAGTCCCTGCTATGAATCAGACCTTGGACGTGTTAATTTTTGGGACCAAAAATGTAACTTGTTGAAGCTCT
The DNA here is from genome assembly GCF_051106095.1 of Pogona vitticeps. Taxonomy (NCBI): domain Eukaryota; kingdom Metazoa; phylum Chordata; class Lepidosauria; order Squamata; family Agamidae; genus Pogona; species Pogona vitticeps. The sequence continues at coordinate 94,399,184 of NC_135786.1, forward strand.
GGATCAAATCTTATCTTTTCTATGAGTCTCATAAGTAATGTATTTGCGAAGGCTTTCACGGCCGGTATCTAATGGTTGTTGTGGGTTTTTCGGGCTCTTTGGCCGTGTTCTGAAAGTTGTTCTTCCTAACGTTTTTGCCAGTCTCTGTGGCCGGCATCTTCAGAGGACAGTCTTAAAACATGAGTTTAGGAAAGGCATATACAGTGGTGCCTCGTATAACGAGTGCCCCGTTTAACGACGAATTCGCATAGCGATGGCATTTTTGCCATCGCTTTTGCGATCGCATAATGATGTTGCCTATGGGGAAAAATCGCTTTGCGATGTTTTCCCCATAGGCACCATTTTCCCCCAGCTGAGCGGTGGGAGCCTCCGAAGGAATGCTCCCACAGCTCAGCTGGGGGAAAATGCCTCCCCCTCAGCTGGGGGAAAATCCCCTTCCCCGCGGCCGGCTTCCCCGGCCATGGTCGGACTCTCAGGAGTCCGACCATGCCTGGGGTAGCCTGCCGCGGGTTGGATCCAAGCCGCGGGGGGAGGGTGGGGGGATCCGGATGCCTGAAAGGCATGCGGATCCCCCCACCCTCCCTCCGTGGCTTGAGGAGGGTGGGAGGCATGGCGGGACTCTTCAGCAGCCGCCGCGGCTCGGATCCGAGCCGTGGCGGCTGCTGAACAGTCCAGCCATGCCTCCCACCCTCCCCCCGCGGCTTGGATCCGAGCCGCGGGGGGAGGGTGGTGGGATCCGGATGCCTTTCAGGCATCCCGGGCTTGGATCCCACCCGCCGCCGGTTACCCAAGCCATGGGTAACCGGCGGTGGGTGGGATCCAAGCCCGGGATGCCTGAAAGGCATCCGGATCACCCCTCCCTCCCACCCTCTCCTCGCGGCTCGGATCCAACCCACAGCGGCAACTGCCAGCCATGTCCGATCTCCCCCCCCCATTGGGAACAGTGGGAGAAGCCGCCCAGTGTGTGTGGGGGAGATCGGATCAGCTTCTGCCTTTCTTCGGAGCAGCCCGGCTGCTCCCAAAGGGCTGCCCCGACTGTGCTTGCAGCAGCGGAGGAGGTGCCCGGTGGAGGAGAAGGCAGGAGCCGATCTGTCATTTCTCCTCCACCGGGCATCTCTTCCACTGCTGCAAGCAACATCGGGACAGCCCTTTGGGAGGAGCCGGGCTGTGGAGAAGGATGAAGCCGATCCAATCCTTACCCTGCACCATCGGGCGCAGCGCTTTCGGAGAAGCCTCCCGGTGGGGGGGGGGAGATTGGATCAGCTTCAGCCTTCCTTCTCCACAGCCCGGCTTCTCCCAAAGGACTGCCCTGATTGTGCTTACAGCAGCGGAAGAGGTGTCCGGTGGAGGAGAAGGCAGGAGCCGATCTGTCATTTCTCCTCCACCGGGCACCTCCTCCGCTGCTGCAAGCACAGTCGGGGCAGCCCTTTGGGAGAAGCCGGGTGGTGGGGGAGAAGGCAGGAGCCGATGCCGTCTTCCCCCCTCCCCCGAGGCTTCTCCCAAAGGGCTGCGCCCGATAGTGGGGGAGAAAACTGGATAATCTGTTCCTATTGGAATGGATTATCCAGTTTTCAATGCATCTCTATGGGAAAACGCCTTTCACTTAACGATGTTTTCCCATAGCGATGTTTTTTTTGGAACCAATTAACCTCGCTACGCGAGGCGTATTTCTATCTGCGCACAAGTGTACAACTGAATTCTACACCTTAGCCTGAAATGTGCAGTTTCAGTTTGTCTGTGCTTTAAATAACATTCTTTCATTCCTTTTTCAGCCTCGCATGCATCTTACTTTTAGTTTATATGGAACAAAACATCTTTGTGAGGCCTTTTGGACATTGTATTTCAAAGGAAGTCACACCCTCAGGCCACCTAGTTCACCATCAGTACCTCCCTCTGTGATCTGAGGCAGAGTTCTTTTCTAGAGATACCTGGGAGTGAATGGGGATTTCAAATAGTTTAATACTCCAATTTATTGTGACTGCAATTGTTTGTGAATTGTAGCCCTTTCTAAGCCACCTTGTGTCCCTTTCTAGGAGAAAGGTGGGACAGAAATAAGGTAACGAAAGAAAGAGGTTTATGAGTCCAAGTGTCTCATTTTATGGGAGTTTGTTCAGCAAATCAACATGCATGTTAATGCATGATCACCTAAGGGGTGGGAAGTGCTTGTTTACTAACATGCAGGGCAATTAGGCTGACCCTCCCTCCTCTCCTTAACCTAGGGCTAATGCCCTTTCTTGGTGGGCAAAGGTAATCCCCCCTCTGTCCCTTAATTGCTTTACTGCCCTCATTTAACTGGAGTCTTTTGGGATGAGGTACAGGAAAGATGTTGCACTTGAACTCCTTTCCTTGTGTCCACCATGATTCTTCTCTCAACCATGTGGTCTGAGAGAATATACTTTTGCCTTTTACTATTTTAACCTTTCTTTCTCAATTCCCTTTCCTAATCTCTGAGGCATCCTGTTCATTGATGTTTGCTACTATTTATTTCTTGTTTCATGAGTAAAGATCTATTTTCTTTTACCTTAAAAGCACTTTCTGAGTAATTAATGAAACCGATTAAATGCTATGGGGTGTGTGTGTGTGTTTTTATTAGGGGCTTGCTAATCAGTCTTACCTTCAGACATTGCTAGCCTTTTTGTTGTGCAACTAAGGGAATTAAAGGATATTCCTCTCTGTTGGGACTACAAAATCCATCATCACAAACCCATACATTTAACATATTTTCCACACAGGTCGCACTTTTCCCACCTGAGATCTAAGTGAATTCTGTGGGTGTGATCCATTTTCTATTTGTCCCTGAAGATATTTAAAGCATGACATGTCTTAGGTTTGGGGTGGGAAAGCAGAAGAGAATATGGTCACAATTAGAGAAATTAAAAAATGAATCACAAAATTTGTTCAAAAATAGCTAATTCATCTAGTTGTATTCATATGAATCAATGACCCGACGAATCACAAATCAATGAATTTTTAGCAATTTTTTATTGTTTGGCTATAAAATGCCCCCCAAGGCAACTAGAGATATTAAAATTACAGAGAAGCTTCCCATGACTCGCCTCTATATTCTCTTCACCTTTGGTGAAGATTGGGTTTCCCAAAGCCAGTTGCTATAGGCCACTTTCCTGGGGGACCCACTCTGTGGGTGCATAACTTGGATGTCTGAAACCCAATCTTCACCAAACTTGGGGGGATTGTAGAGGAGAGTCCTGGGAAGCTTCTTTGTGATTTTGGTGTCTCTAAGTGCCTGAGAGGAAACTTTCCTGGGGGGGCCCTCCTTGTGTGTGTATAACTCGGACATCTGAAATCCAAACTTCACCAAACTTTCAGGGTTTGCAACAGAGAGTCAGGGGAAGTTTCCCTATGTATTTATTGCCTCTAGGTGTTTTGAGGGTGGTGTTTTATAGGGTTATAAAGTAAAAATGATTTGACAAATTGATTTGTTGATTCATCAGAAAAAATCATAAATTCATGGTTTATGATTTGTTGTCAATCATGAATCAAAACAAATCACAATTTTTCTGATTTGTGCCAATCTCTAGTCATGATAAGTCAAGAAAGCACTAACAACCTAAACTAACTTGGTTGTTGCTGTTTTCTTTTCTTGGTGGGGAGAGGTAACAGAATTTTATATGGTAAAGTGCCCTGAGTGTATCATCAGCAGAAAGATGGTGTAAAAATGAAAGAAGTCAGTGGCCAATATCTTATTGCTTAATGTAGTAAATTGCACTAGAGTAGGCCCATCGAATCAATGGGGTTTCAGTGAGTCAACTTAAGCTCAATTGATTCAATGGGCCTACTCTTGTGTAATTTACTCTGTTAAGCAAGAAGATTTTGGCCAATAGATAAACCTGATAACTACTGAAAATACATGTTTTTATTAGGGTTGAAATGTTGTTGATCGACCATTTGGATTAATGGCTTTAATTGCTTTGAATCTATTGACAAGGAATGCCAACTAACTCAGCACCAATTTTTAATTTTTCTGAAGACAGCTAGCAAAAACCACTCAGACTGGCTCTTCTTCCTGAAGCAGAGGGGGATCAAACTCCCAAACTAACTCACTGAGCTATCCTGCCTGTAAAGGTTGCATAGTGGTGTGGAATTAGTTAATCTAATATAACTTGTTTCTATATAGGATTCTAGAGTATGGTTACAGACTCCTCTTTATCTTCTCTTCTTTCTGCCCTCCTCCCCATCTCAGCTTTAGTTTTGCCAGTCTTAGAGGGAACTATTGCTAATACTTGGTGCAAAATCCTCTGTTCTAGGAAGAGATTTCCAGAGCATTTGAAGTAATATTGTTAACACCAGATAAATTACTTAGAATTTCAGCTTGTCCTGAATTCTCCTGAGTCTCCACAAGGTCATGTAGTGTCTGTCTTGAGGAACAACTTGTCTGACTGAATCTGTCGCAATAAGAAAGAGGTGGGGCGTGAGGTCAGATATGATCACCAGGTTGATCCTTTTTTTTATTATGGCAGAGGGCATCCTTAACCTGAGGGAAATGTGGGTTTTGTCAATGCACTCCGTTTTTCAATGCCTGCATGATAAGCAGTTCAGCAGACGTGCCCTTGAGAAACCAGGACTACCTTTGAAGCAGAAAGCAAAAAAATCACAATTACCTTTAGTCCCACAGAATGAAGGTGCAGAAATACTGAAACAATCAAACTGCAGTCGTTAAGATGGTGGCAGAATATGCACCTTATAGAACAATGAAATATTTGGGAAAGCTGTCTCTGAGGGATCTAAAAACATGGTGAACTCAGCAAAAGTGGGAAGCCACGTGTGTTCATGATTCTATTGTTGCTGATTAGTAACTTCTCTCTCTGCTTCAGATCTAGCATCCACTTGACTGGCTTGAAAACCATTCCAATTATGCTCATTTACGAAAATACAAAAATTGGCATTTCCTGGAGGCTCCAGTTTGAATTTGGGGTGAATACGGATGTGTGTTCAGAACGACAACCAGCAGAGGTGTGTGTAATGGAATGTGGGATTTAAAGACTGCTTTTCAGGGGATAGTTTTGATATACAGGAAAGGAGTGACTTCATCATAAAGTAATTCAAATGGTGATTTTTTTGTTTTTCCTTATTGAAAAATATATGAATGCCACTAATCACTGCTCTGTGCATTAGAGGAAAAAACACACACACCTTAAAATCACTTTCTAACCACTGAGATACTGCTCACTAGTTGCTCAGTCGAATTTGGAAACAGACTGTAAGACTTCTTTACATGCGTTAATAAATTAGTGTCCCTGCAGAAGGCTACAGAATAAATTGGCCAAAATGTATCAGGCATTTTTAAAGTGAATACTATACCCCCATTCTCCACCATTCAGAGACTCAGGGCCCGTCCGGACTTGTCATTTTGGGAGCTGGGTGGATCAGGCTACAAAAATTCTGTTGACAAAGGAGCGATGTACCATTTGGTACATTCTTCCAATCTGAACAGCAAATGGAGGATGGTGTTTTCTCCTGGCTAAACAGAGTGTGCCAAAAAGAATGCATGCCCCACTGCTGGGCCAGAAAGATGTGGGACAGCTCTTAAAGGTGGCTCATTCTAAGATGAAACACAAGTGGATGTGGGTTTTTCCCCCCAAGCTAAATCATGCTCTCAATGATCCATAGACTATATTTATATGCTCATGTGAACAGGCTCTCACTCTTTTCTTTTGATTGGCTTCTAGTAGCTGTTTTAGCTTCTGTGATACAAAACACATTTTCATTGTGAGCAACTTGCTGTTGCCTCAACAGTCACAACAGAGCAGTCAGCAACAGTAGAACCAGGTAAATGAACTATGTGATATGCCACCTCCACCATTTAGTAAGTGTTAACCCTACAAGCAACTTCACAAAAATGACAGTTACACCACAAAGAAGAGTAAATCGTTGGTTAAGATGCCACTGTAATGTTATGCATTTAGACCCTCATTGCCAGAAAAGGGAATGAATTTCATCTAACTAATTATTTGTAACTAGTTCCTTCCAAGATCTGGACAAGATACATTCAGCTAATTCTGTCTGTGATCCAGGCTGGGTCACAGAAACAAAGAAAGCTGCCCCAGGTCATGTCAGACACCACTGGCCCCTCTAGTTCACTGCCACCTGTGTAGATTGGCAGCAACTCTACAAAGGTTCAAACAGTGTTTCATAACTCTGTAAGTAGAATCTTTTTGATGCAACACTTACTATGTGTCCTTGTCATCTGTAATTCTGCAAAAGTCCTCTTGCCAGATAAAGTGTTAGTACACCAGGGGATTTTGGAATTAATTGCTAGTTTACTAACAGCTGCAAGATGCCATCATTTTATTAATAGAAACTGGGGAAGGAAACCATAATTCTATTGAATGGATACATTGTTCATGACACAAAATAAGAAAAAGATAAAAGAGGTAGGCAAGATACAGCCTCTAGGACATTTTTGCAGGGCCCCAGTATCCTGGGGAACCCCCACGTTTATTTTTTTTTAAATTAAATCCGTCTTTTTGCTCAAAAAGCAGGGGGCACTGGGGACAATTTTGCCAGGCTTTGAGGGTGTCACATGTAACCTTTTAAAAAATAATAATCAGGTTATTAGAGTATGCAGAGAAACTTTTTCAGTATGCCTCCCTCCCACATTAATTAAACCAATTCTTATACTGGGCTTAACAATTTTTTTTCAAAAATACATATTTAGAGTCTTGCACATTTATCTGTGTACAATTTGGGGACAGGGGACCAAATCTCACACAACTACCTTCTGATGGTAGGAAACCAAAAAATATATGGACACTTTTGTTTATAGTCTTTCAGGTCAAGCCTTGGATGCATCCATTGGGAAAAAAAAGTTGGTTAATGAAAACTTCTTGTCCACCTTCCTGAACAGCGGTAATTGTATGTATGACATTCAAGTCCTTTCCTGTCTTTATCTTGCTGTTTGCAGAAAAGACTATCCAGTTCTTGTGATGGTGATCAGGCTGTGCTAAACACACAGTGCAGTGAGAGCTGGTTTGTTTTGGTCATACTGTCACTGGGGGACACCAGCTTTAAATCAATACCTTTGGCTAAATCAGATTCTCTGTGTGTGTGTGTGTGTGTGTGTGTGTGTGTGTGTGCATGCGTGCGTGCGTGCGTGCGTGCGTGTGTGTGTGTGTGTGTGTGTGTGTGTGTGTGTGTGTGTGTGTGTGAGAGAGAGAGAGAGAGAGAGAGAGAGAGAGAGAGAGAGAGAGAGAGAGAGAGAGCCTCAAGCTAGGCCCGAAACAGGCAAACCTGAGGAAACGTCTGAACCAGCAGCAGCTGGAACTTTTATATCTCCTTACTTCCTTTGGGTTTCTTTGGGGACTGTACTAACTGTGAAAACACTTTCCTCCACTGAAAAATTATTTGCATTCACTGTACTCATGAGAAATATTAGCCAAAGAAAATGAAATCTGAGAAAGAAAATTGTAAACATTAACAACAGCCATTTGACATTTCCAGAACAGAAACAGCAGACATGACATTCCCAGTAGCAAACTATAATATGATATAATGACAGAATCCCTGTGTTGTGCAGGAGAAATCAGAAAATTCCCCTTTGTGAGCCTGATTATTAAGCACACAAGTGTGCACTGAACTTGTACACACAATTGCATTCTTAATTTGTGCACTCAATTACTGTGATAGTGTATGGAAATTGAATAATTGAATAATTACCCATAAAACAGTTAATTATGATTATTTGCATGCATAATTGCTTGATCTGCATGTACATTCATGTAAATTATGCACAGAAATTAGGTATCACATAATTACTTGACTTACCTTATTAAAAGTAAAGCCCAATTCATTTATTGCAAATTGCACTTGTTCTGCGCAGCATGTGCACATATGTGCACCAAATACACACACACACACACACATACCACGAAAAAAACATGTACTTGACCTATTTACTATATGAAAGCGAAGAAAAGAAATCTTACAGTGAAGCATTTCAATTGGTCTTCAGAGGGTCATTTGGGTTCTCTTGAATCCTGTGAGGGGTTCCTTAGGGAGAAAACAATAATAGGAAAATGTCTATGAAAAATGGTACCCTGTTTTCCCTAAAATAAGACCTAACATGAAAATAAGCCCTAGTATGATTTTTCAGCGTGCTTGTAATATAAGCCCTACCCCCAAAATAAGCCTCAATTAAGTGAAACCCTGCCCTCCAGCATTGTGCTGCAACTAGACATGAGTGTATTTGAATAAATGTAGATTGTTATACATGAAAAATATAAAACATCCCCTGAAAATAAGCCCTAATGTGTTTTTCAGAGCAAAAATTAATATAAAACCCTGTCTTATTTTGGGGGGAAACATGTTATGTCCATTCACTTCTGACTTTTTGCAGTGTTCACCCAGGGAAGGGAGTCATGAGCAGGGGTAGGAACCTTCTGCCCATGAAGTGACAGTGACCCATGTAAAACATCAAGTTATGTGTGTCACAATTTGTGGTGGGCAAAGACAGAGCCCCAAAGAGGCTGGAGCCTGCAGTACATCAGGACTGTACATTCTCTAACACAATCTCAATCCTTGATAATCTTGGTGACAATCTCAATCTCTTCTCTCCCCACACATCTGCCTACCTCCTCACATCCTTTCACATACATACACATTTTTCTGTTTTTCTTCTCAAACTGACAGACTTCTATCTAAAAACTGGATTTTTAAATCTCCCTCTCCCCCAAAAAATAACTTCTTCAAGCTCCACATGGAAGGACACATGAAATTAAGCCTGTATGACTCTGCTCCTCACAGTTTATTCCAACGCAGCTCCCAAACACATGGACTCTGATGGCAAGGCCCAGCAGTGCTTCCTGTCAGCTGAGTTATGCTCTACTAACATCTGTGGCAGGGTACTGCTAGGAAACTCAGCTGTTGGTCTGGTCTCTTTTCCTCACTCACTACAGAATTCACCTCAGACTTTATTGCAACAGATAATGGTTCCATGAGACAGCTAAGCATGGATGGATCTCTCAGTTTTGCTTCCATCCACATCGAAATTCATTTAAACCCAAGAACTTTCCATCTCATTGATAATGAAATTAATTTATTTTTGGAATATTCTTACAAAAAATGAACTAAACAATGTTCCCAACCACGAAGTTACTGCCAACATTTGGCAGTTCCAACAGGGCTTTCAAGGAATGTGAGATGTTTAAGGAACAGTTTAGCACTGCCACCCTCTAATGCAGAGGTCGTCAACCTCTGGTCCATGGCCCAGTGCCGGTCCGTGGCCTGAACTGGGCCGAGCCATGGAGACAGACTTCCTGCCCCCTCATACGCACTCCCCTCCCCACAGCTGCTTTGCGCATGTGCACACATGCCAGTGCCGGTGTGAGTGCTCCCCCACCCCTTTACGTGTGGGGTGGGTGCGCGGGCAAGCTGGTGCTCCTGCTCATGTGCGATGGGGTGGGGGAACACTCACGCTGGTGCTGGCGGGTGCACGCATGCTCCTCCACCGCTTTGTGAATGCACCCAAGAGAGAGAACATGTGCCCCACATCACATGCGCACCTGTATGCATGGGTGTGTTTGTGCTCTGCCTTCCTTAGAGACTCAGACGGTCCAAGTCCCAAAAAGGTTGGTGACCGCTGCTCTACTGAGTTCCCATGGTTGAGGCAGGATTGGAACTCAGGTCTCCTGAGTCCTATTCCAACATATTATTCCTTACCCCACACTGGCCAAATTCAGGAGGTCAATGTATTCCTAATACGGATGTTTTATTTTACACTCTACCATGTGGGTGTTAAAGACGGAGAGGAGAGGGAGGGAGAGAGGAAAAGAAAATCTGTCAAACCTAATTCAGCCATACAGACATGATTGTATATCCAAGGACCTTTAAGAGCCCTCAAAGATCTCCCTGTGATTCAATTAATCCTTCAGTTTTTTCATTCTCTGATACTGAATTGCTTAAATTCTCTTACTGTTTCTGTTAAATGCATGAAGAGTTCTGTCGGTTCCAGAAGTTTTTTACAAAGCAAACTGCAAATAGCATTCTTGTTCAGCACTACACGGAGCAAGCAATAGTTCTTTGACATTGGGATCAATGTAGAAATGACAAAAACAAAGGCTCAATATAAGAAACAACAATTTGAAAATAAACAGTTCAAAAAAGAACCACTACATGGACAATGTCTGAGAAATATTAATGAAAAACATGATAATAATTCAGCATGGGCATGGCTAAAACTGGGGACCATTAAAAAAAGAAACCGAAGTATTGATTTTTGCTGCACAAGAACAAGCACTCCAAACCAATGTGATGAAAGCTAAGATCCAAGGAATTAGTGCTAACAGCAGATGTTGACTGTACCAAGAAAATATGAAACTGTGTTACATCTCATCAGTGAATGTCCAAAGATTGCACAAACAAAATTAGACATGATAGAGTGGCAAAATTAGTGCACTGCTCATTATGCAAAAAAAAAAAAAAAGATAACTTGCCAGCCTGGAAAAAAAAAACCCTCATGGAAACATCAGGTAGAGAAGATGTCAGAAAATGATGACGTCAATATCTTGTGGGATTTGTGGATCCAAACTGATCGACACCTTGAACATAACACACAAGACATGGAAGTAACAGAATGAAGAAATGCCTGGATCATTGACATTGAAATTCCAGGGAATGCCAGAGATGAAGATAAAGAACTAGAAAAAATTAACAAAATACAGAGATCTAGCAATCAAAACATGCTGCTGGTGGATGAAACACACTTCAGTAGTCTCCATTGCCATTCGAGCATTTTCACACAGTATTATAAGCAGTTGCAAATAACACCAGCAGAGTTAGGAACAGGATATATATTGTGCCGATATGTAACAGATACTTAGGATTTTGGTTGAAACTTGTATCTGTTATATAATACCAGTCAAAGCTTTTGCCTGGTATTTTTGAATCATCATCACCATCATCATTTTAGAACTGCAGAGCTTGAAGGGACCCTAGGGATCATCAGATCCAGCCCCTGTCAAGGAGACACAGTGGGGAATTGATTCCCCTACCCTTGCATCTTCAGCAACTATTCCATCTACTAGATACATTCACTCTCATTTACTAATGAATGATGAAGCGAAGTTCCAAACACTACTGTTTTCATGTATGTAATTTTTTCTACCTGGTTGCCATATTGATAACATGGGAAAATGTATGATCACAGTAGCAATGTAGTAAGAACTAACCTCTTTTAAAACAGCATGTGCTAAACAAACTGTTGTCATTACAGATTATATCTGCTGAACACAGCTGTGTGCGCCACACATCCATGTATCCACTGAATCAGGGTGTTGGGTTCAGGGAATGAGCAGGCTGATGGGCTTTGTGGTGATCACCAGATAATGGATAATAGGACAGCAAAGAGTCTCTTAGCAATAGTTTAAAGAAGTCAGCCACACACACAGATGGATGTCTGACAGCAGTACTCCTGGTGGGCGACTCAGCAAGGAAGCAGAATGAGAAGTCGTCTGGCTTCTTCTGACTCTCTCTCCTGTCCGTCTCGGTCTGCCCTGCCCCCAGGAGACTGTCCTTTTATTAACATTACAAGGTCACAGGTAGTGACAGCATTACAGAGAGTAGACAGGATTCAGATAGGACAATGATTACATCATGTTATTAGGGTTGGTCTGGGGAAAGGCAATTAATCAAGCCCCCTGATTGGCCTAAGGAAAGGCCTCTATGGCAAGCTCTCTATGATAATGAGAACGAGGAAGAATGGTGGCAGCTCCTCCCCTCAGAAGCAGCCACAGGATGCTAGGAGAGTTTCCCCTCACTAGAACAACTCTAGTCAGCTTTGTTAGCACCCTCATAACATATTCCTTCAGCCTAAACTTCTTCCCATCCCAGATGTTTGATTTGCAAATTGGTATTCTTCAAAAAGCAAGTTGAAATTAATTTCATCTTCTGTATAGGCAGTTGAGAATCTACTGTTTTGTGTAGGCTTTAAGATATAAAATTGGTTTTAAAGCTGGCTTTTGGAATTGCTGTCGTGTTTTTTTTTAATAATTAGTTTTAAAATTGGGTTTAAAATTGCTTTGTATCTGCTTTTCAAGAATGTTTTTATCTTTTTTGGGGGGTAATGCGTTACTTTGGGAGCCCTCACAGGCTAAGAAGTGATAAAGAAGTACTTCAAATAAATAAACAACTGCATCAAATTTGTTAAGCCCAGCTATTCCCAGCAGAGAGAGTACCATGTTGTCTACCTCCTAGATGTTAAAAGTGCCAAACCTTGCAGGAAAAAAAAACACAACCCAAATTCAGCACTAATGCTGTCCATACCCAGACTTTTAAAGAATTAAAAAGCGCTAGGCCTGAATGGAGAATACAGTTGGTCTGGTTTTCCTTCCACATTTGACCTTTTTAAATGCAACGTTCTTGAATATTAATATCTTGGATAGGAACAAAACTTATTTGATCATTTTTTAAAAAATCAGAAGTGAACTGAAACAGAATTTGCAGCCCTCCTTAGCCAGGATCAAAGCCTGCACCATTCCTAGGCTGCCCAGTACTTTCTAGCTCTGGAGAGAGTATGTTAGGACCTCCCACTTTTGCCTTGGTTCACTTCTGACTTCACAGGGGACAGGTTTGAGAAGTAAGCAGTCATAATGTTTCCCACTCTTCACTTTAAATGAATTACTGTAAAAAAAAAAATCTAGAAATCTCCAGAGAGGTAGCTATATTGCTCTGCAGTCCATTGCTATACAAAAATGACGCGGGGGCTCATGGCAGCTTAAAAGCTAGCAAACTTTTATTTGGTCTTAGGTTTTCATGGATTCTTGCCAACTTGAATCAGAAGAAGTAGGCTTTGACCTACAAATGCCTATATTAAACAAACTTGTTAGTCTTTAAGGTGGCTGTCAGGACTGGGGCCATGCCGGAACCATGCAACCTTAGTGCATGCGGGATCGGCCCCATCCCTCTGGGAAGATTGCAGGTCTGCGTACTTTTCCTGCAGCTGTTGCCCAGCTCCTCAGGAGCACCTCTTGTGGAATCTGAGGTCTGGGCTATATGAGAACAGGCTTTTCCTACAGACCTTTGACATAGCAACTAAGGTCTCTGGTTGTACTATGGTGTTATTCCTGCCTCGCCTGTCTGCCTTCAATTGCCTTCCAACCCTATTGTTTCTGCCTTGCCTTGCCTCCCCTTGCATCCCTGGACCTTGCTGCCTTCATGTTCCTCTTGACTTCGACTCCTGGGCTGTCTGACCACAATTTGCGTCATCCTTCTACTTGACTGCTGTTTGGACTCAAAACCTTAGCTGGTTGGTCCCTGGTTGGACTGTCAGGCTGGTTCTAACTTGTTCCTGTGGTCTTGTTCTGGACTGGGTCCTGGTGCTTTTTCTACTGGACCCTGACAGTGGCACAAAATGCTTTGTTGTTTTCATTCTGAACTATTCAGTAAATTAAAAGAGTGTGATCTTTAGGTATCATGGCCAGCTCATATTCCAGAGGTTACTTCCATTGAGCAGAAAAAGGCCACCATAAGGAAAGCAGCCATTTTCCTCATACAGAGCACTTGAAAAAAAGACATAACTGAGGAAAAAAAATATCAAGCACACCCTCCTCTGAAAACCAGTCCCACTGTCTTCGTTTGCACTGGGGATATAGTGAAAATTCAGAGTTGCTTGTGAAAGACAATCATCCAACAACCTTGATTCCTGTGAGCAGAATCTAGGTGAAAAAGCACAGATCACCGTGGGCTGGCTGCCCCTTTGTGCTGCTTCTACCACCATAAGCGATGGCAAAGAAAAAGAAGGGAAACACTGGCCTGTTCCATCTCACTTGTTAGCAGCAACACAGAAGATTTTTCCCCTCTGTCTCCACAGGAGCAAATAGCTCCTTTCGAAATTACAGAGTCTGGGAAAGCTCTCATGGGGCCAAAATTGGAAAGTGTGAGCCTTGCAACTCATCCATTACTATGGCTCTATTGACTCCACTGACATTACTTCACAGGCAGTGGGAGTTCAGCTGCGAGCAAAAGAACTAAAAAAATAAACAAACCCCCCCCCCAACAACAAAAAAAAAACCCACAAAAAACCAACCAACCAAAAACAAAAAAACCCAGTCGCACACGAGTGCTGTCTATGTTTGTGTGCAGAAGGCATTCCCATTTCAGCTATAAACATTTGGCTAGAATACTGCTTATGATCACAATGTAATAGTCAGAAGGAAATCATCTGAAGAGCCAGGTGTCAAAATATGTCAAAAAGCATGATTTTTATACTTTATAAGGGGGAAAAAAAGGAGCCACATGACTCCTCCAGAAGATGTTTCTCTGTATTCTGATTGATTAAAAGAATTCACAGATCCTAACAGGGCTCTTTGCACCTGTTCTTTAGTTTAAATCCCTGGGAGTATATATGGCTCTCAGCAAAGGGAGCAAAAAACAAACAAGAAAATAAACTGAATGGGCTAAATTGCATGTATTTAAAACAAAACAGTTGATTCCATACCGAACAGGAAAAGGTCAAAATTCACCATTTCAGCCACAATCCTTCCAGGATTATGCCCTGCATGTGATGAAGGTACCACCTCTCTATCTCATTCCCATGTCTAGCCCTATTACCTTCTACATGTGAGGAAAACGAACATTTGTGGACTACAACTTCCATAATCCCTGGCCAGCATGGCTGTACTGGTCAGAGATTACGGAACACGTGGTCTAAATTTATCTCTTCCAAATTCTGCTTCTGCAGTGAGGGGATTTGGCCAAGGAGCCACCGATGGTCTCCCCCCTCATCCATTTGTTCAGGGAACCGGGTTAAATCCAATGTTCTATTGAAATACTTATCACAGTGCATCGGAAACTTCCCTTTTTACCTTCCTGCTCACAGCACGCTGTGCTATCTGCAAATCTACTTCACAGGATTTTGCAGCCTTCCAAAGCAGATTTTCAAGGTGCGCTGTGACTATGGAAAATCTGCTAATGAAACAATGCCGCTGGAGCTTAATTGTATAGCGTTAAAGACACACATTTTATATATTTATTTCTGCACAGATGTACACATGACTGATTACAACTGAAACAGAATAAATTACCATCTGATGCACATATAGCATCAAAGATGTCCCAGTAAATAACTTTGAACAAGGGCACATTAAGATAGCGGCTTGTATACATGGACCTGGAAGTGGCAGGCTTTGGTTAGGTCCATGCCTACAGCATAAAGGCAGCCCTAATGCAGCTCCAGCAGCCACTCTTGACTTGGAGCTTTGAGAACAGGGAATGGTCTAGCTTCCAACAGGGCTAGGAAACTATATAGACCATAACTGTATGGCTGGATAGCTCAGTGGCTTAGGCATCTGGTTAGGAGTTCAGTTCCCTACTGTGCCTTCTTGCCAGGGGATGGGCTCCATGATCCACAGGGTCCCTTTCAGCTCTGCAGTTCTGCCATTATCACAGAACTTTCACAATGCATAGATAGACCTGTGTTGCTGGCCATATTGCAACCTTCTGCCCACACTCCACAGCTGCCAGGGTTGTTAATATGTGTCACAGACAACACAAGATATTTCATTACATGACATAAAAAAAAATTAAATGGTGCCCCTTTCTTTTCCATGCCAAAAATATGATTCGACTGGCTGCTGATTCTTTCTTAGATAATGCAGTGGGGCAATATCTTTTCTTCCAGGGTCACAATACAGTAAGAAATGTAACTATTTCCTCCAACACATTGCTGCTACTTCTGTCACTGTGGCAAGCAGTTCATTCTGCCTTTCCTACTTTTTAAAAAAATGCCACAGAATGGTCGAAATGACTAGATAGGCGGAGTATAAATACAATAAAATGAATGAATGAATGAATGAATGAATGAATGAATGAATGAATGAATGAATGAATGTAGGATTGCCAGGCCAGCAGAATCCCGTTCCCTAAAATGTCAAGGTTAAAACACGAGACTATGAAAGAGGCCCTTGTGATGTCTCAGAGCTGGAGCGGGCAAGGATGGGAGTTCCCATCCCACCCAAGCTGTCTGTAGCTGCTGCAAGGGCTCATAAAACAAGAAAGCTCAAGGTTGCACTGCTGCTACATTACCTCTCTCCATGACTGAAATGGTACCATGGGCCCAAAACCAGAGTACCAACAAGCCAGAAAAGAGAGAGAGGGAAATGTGGTGAGAAATGGTGGGCCCATTTTTCTGTCTGGAGTCACATACACACACACAAACACTTTACTCTAAACCAACTGGAAATGGATGGAGAGTGGTGTTCACTGTTCATGTTTCAAAGCTATTTCACATGCGTATGTAGGTGTGTGTTCAAGTTAATTCTAACAGTCTTTTCAGGGTGTTCCAGGTAGAGAATACTCAGAAGTGGTTTACCCTTCCCTTCTTCTTCACTATTCAGCTTGCCCAAGGCCACACAGGCTGACTCTGCTTGCAGGAGGCACAGTAGGGTATCAAACTCCCAACCTCTGGCTCCAGAGCCAGACACCTAAACCACTGGTTCTTAACCTTGGGTTACTCAGGAGTTTTGGACTGCAACTCCCAGAAGCCTTCACCACCAACTGTGCTGGCTGGTGTTTCTGGGAGTTGCAGTTCAAAAACATCCGAGTAACAAAGGTTAAGAACCACTGACCTAAACCACCAAGCTATCCAACCAACATCTTGCATAGAGAAACCAAATAATTTCCTCCCTCAGTGCTGAGCTCCCTGATATTTAAAACACACACACACCCCTTGAGAACTAGAGGATCTTTGTAATTTCCTTAGACTTCACCCTGAAACTTGACTACATGTGAGGATGGCAGCTGTACATATCAGAGCAATAGGTGCTGTTCATTTCCAGAAGGAAGCCACTTTAAGCAGCATCGGTATGATAGATTACATGTGTGTTGCAGTTCCTCAGCTATGCTGATCCCATTGCACCTTCTTGAAAGGGGCTAGACACCATGATTTATAGAGTTCCTTCCAACTCTGCAGTTCTAAGGTTATGATAACAATTAGTTCCATGGGTGGGTTGCAATGACATTCTCGGAGTGCTTCTAGAGTATTATTCTGTCTTTCTGGATCTATTCCACAGTCTTTAGGCATCAGGCTGTTGGTACACTAACAACCTGATAGTGCGGTGGTGCTATACGGATAGAAGTAATTTTTATTTACAAGTTGGCTTCAAAAAACAAAACAAAACAAATTTCCCCTGTCAATTTAGCAGAGCTATGAGAGATGTGTCCTGTTATTCTGTTGTTCTGTATAATGATTTCTGATTACTAAAATGCAGAGCACAAATGGTAATCAGTACCCCTTTCAGTATAAGCGCTAACGCTGAGTACCTCCTATCAGTTTAATCACAGTGTGCCATTCACTCAGTAATGTGTCATAATTGCCCCCCGCAAAGTTGGCTGGAGGGTCTGACTTCCTTATAATACAACTGGACTTTCTAAGCAACTAAAACTCAACATGCATTCCCAGGCTGGAGATCCTTCACCGCAAATTCCACAGACATGATTAGTCTCTCAGACAAGGTTGTACTAAGAAACCTGAGAGGCTCCTTTCTTTCTTTTAAAAATCCCTTTGTCTGAGGGATGGAAAAAAATTACAAAATAAAAAAATAATAATACCAGTGACATTTCTTTCTTTTTGCTTAAAAAAACACCAAGAACACATTGTCAGGCACTTTTCTTTTACCTTACGATCAACTCTGCTGCCATCTTGTAAGATAATTAAATCAATTATTTTGGCAAATGTAGATTACTAAAAGCTTTGAGAAGCGTTTTCATTTCTGCCCGGTTGGCCTGGAGTGGGTGGGGGGTGTATTCACATTCTGCTACATGGAAAACTAGAAAATCATTCCACATATATCAGACGGTAAGCGTTCTTAAAAAATAGCAACCCCCCTCTCCAAAACAAAAGATACTCCGGCCCAGACCTATACAAGATGCAGATACTACTTATTTTAATATAATGTGCTTACATTTATTTCATATAAAAATAATGACTTTATTTAACAACTACTTAGAGAACAAAATTTACTCAACATTACAATATATAAACTCTTTGGCTTCTCATATCATTTCATCAGGAATTAGATCATAGCCAAACCTAGGTAGATGAATTGTTCATTGTGCATACCCCATTCTTCGCAATTCAAGAAAGAAAGCCTTTTACACCTCATTTCTTAATTATTTGTAAAGAAATCCTGTGTGCCTATTAAACGTGTCACTTAAAAGAACTCATAGGAACAGAATATATACTTATTTGAATGGAATTCCTAGGGTTTATTTCACTGGAGTGGTTATTGTGTCTTATCTGCTCCTGAACTAATTTGGAATCTGATACTACTTTTTATTGAAAGAAAGAGAGAATAAAAAATGATCAAGCACCTTTATGAATGAGTAAGCTTGGTTCGTATGCCATGTTCAACCATAGTTTTGCGAAGGAACCTGCCCTGGAGAAGCCTCAGGTTGACATGCTTCCTTTTGTACTTTTCTTTCCAAGGAGCCAAAGTAGTTCTGAAGCAAATGCTGTTCATTAACCATGGTTTGTTTTGTTGTTTAGACTGAAAAACTGCAGACAACATGAACTAGAGTTAATTTAAAATAAGCCAGCTTCAAACCATGGATTCTGAAGTTAGCTTACTTAAAGCACAGTCTTAAGTGCACTTTGCTTGTTGTGAGACCAGAAGTGTGAGAGAGAGGCCCCTCTCATGGGGGTGCTGTCCTTCCTGCCAACCACTGAGAAAGAAAGTCAGACCCCACCAGTTCCCCCACCCAAGAAGACAAGATCACCCAGACCAGACCTGGGGAACCTAGAGAAAGGTTTAAAAGAACTAACAGTTAAAGAGACCGGGACTTTCTTGGCAGGTGCAGGAGAAAAAGGGCGGCACATAGTGGAGGTTGGGAGATATAAAAGGAGGGGAAGGGGAGTTACTAGGTAATTGGGAATGGATATGGATAGAAGACCTGTGGACAGGACAAGTGGAAAAGGTAAGGGCCCCAAAGGAAGAAGCGGATGCACACAGGAGGAGAGAACTCACCCGCAAGCCATCATATTGGGGTGAGAAAGACAAAAGAGTGGCAGAGGAAGTTAAGGGAAGAGAAGGAGAAGGTTGAGAGGGAGCTGAAAGAGAGATTGGAATGGAGGATGTGCGAAATGCATCAGAGGGGATTCTAGAGACCCCATGGTAGATGGGGGAACTCACCTGGGAATGTGACTGGGTGGACTTTCAAGAAGAGGAAGGAAAGAAAGGATTATTATTAAACCCGGACAGTCCACCTGAGTAGCCCGGCCCTTGGAATGTTCAGAGTGGAAACTCTTTTAAGTTTGAAGATTGGAAACCTCCTGTTGACCGGTTGTCTGATGGGGAGAAAGCTGGGAACACATTTGTAGAATAACTGGACTGTTATTAAATAATCCAATAAATGTTGCCCCTATTGTAAAACCTAAGAAATCTGGTGATTTATTTGGAGCAAATGAGGAGCTGCACTTTGAACCCTCACACTTGTTTGTTTTGGTTAATTTCTAACTGTTTTTAAAAAGGAAGATTGTTGCCTGGTGGTATAAGAAGAGGGAAGGGGCCAATCTGGCTTCCCAGAGGAGAGCATTCCAAAGCCTGGGAGCAGACACTGAAAAGGCCCTCTCTTGCCTCCTTACCAAATGATCCTGTGAGAGTGGTGGAACTGACCAAATGGCCTCCCCAGAAGATCTTAAAAGTTGTAACAGAAAAGTGTTATGGTCCCTGTAACCACTGCCAGTCAGCAGTCCGAGTGCAGCATTTTGAATCAGCTAAAGTTTCTGAATACTCTTCAAAGGCAGCCCTATGTGCAACACATTGCAGTAATCCAGAAGTAACTAAAGTATGTGTCATCCTAGCCAAATTAGACAACTGAAAGATTGGGTGTAGCTGTACACTAGCTTTAACTGAGCATATACATTCTTAGCCATTCACTGGAGGACCAGTGTTAAGGGTTCAAAAACGTTACCTATGTGCAAAACCAACACAATAAAACAAATCCATGCTGGATAAGATTGGTGTTCTATTCAATCCAACATCTTGCTTTCAATAGTAGCAGAGAGATCATAGTAGCACCATCAATCCAGAAGAGATCTGTAGCCCACCATATTATGTGGGTTGTTGTTGTTGTTGTTGTTTTGCTTGATTTCATTTTTTTTGTGTGTGAATTTTGCTTGAATTCACAAATGTTATCCAGGCTTAGGCATATACAAAATATAGATATTACTTATTTCAATATAGTCTGCAGCCAATGAGGCCATTTAACACCCACTTGGAGCACTCTGGAGCTCTGTTATTGAGAGTGGCATTGACTTTAGGTTCTGTCATGAACTGTTTGTTGATGGCCACGTTCACGTAGCTCCATCTAGTTCCCCTGGTTATCATCATCACTATTTTTGTTGTCAGCCAAACCCAACATGAAGTCTTGTTTGCCACCACAACTGCACTCTAACCCAGGTACCAGAGGCCTGATTCTATCAGGAAACAAAAGTATATGAGTGCCACACACCATATTTGCTGACAGAACTGTTGGATTTTGATGCAATAGGTGGCAATGGTGGAACAAGGAGCAGGAGCAGATTTTATTGCAGCTCCCAGTGGGTTCGGAGGCGGCTAATGCAACCCTCTAACCTGGGGAAGCTGTCCATCCCACTATAGCTATAAGTGGACACATCAAGAGGGACAAGAGTTCCTCCTCTGACCTTTCCTTTACCTGCACACCATTTGAAACGTTTTCATACCACTACAAAATAAGAGGCATAGGATACCTGTACAGGAGGCTATGCATAACAAGTATACACATGAATAAGCTCTGTTCAGGTAGGACACCTGAACAGAGTGAGGCAGTAAGGAGGGCCAGAAGGAA